>NC_133180.1:48719166-49415833 GCF_049306965.1 Danio rerio | reverse complement strand
TCCTAAGGTCAGAGGCCCCTAGGTGGAGGGCCAGGGGGCACCCTGGGGCCTATCCTGCAAGTCCAGGGAGAGAGATGGACCCCTGGGTAGCTTGCTGGGGTACGAGGCCCCTAGGTGGAGGGCCAGGGGGCACCCTGGGGCCTATCCTGCAAGTCCAGGGAGAGAGGTGGACCCCCTGGTAGCTTGCTGGGGTACGAAGCCCCTAGGTGGAGGGCCAGGGGGCACCATGGGGCCTCTACTGCAAGTCCAGGGAGAGAGGTGGACCCCTGGGTAGCTTGCTGGGGTCAGAGGCAACTTTGTGGAAGGACATTGGTACCCTGGGGACTATACTGCAAGTCCAGGGAGAGAGGTGGACCCCTGGGTAGCTTCCTGAGGTCAAAGGCCCCTAAGTGTAGAGCCAGGGGGTACCCTGGGGCCTATCCTGCAAGTCCAAGGAGAGAGGTGGACCCCTGGCTAGCTTGCTGGGGTTACGAGGCCCCTAGTTGGAGGGCCAGGTGGCACCCTGGGGCCTCTACTGCAAGTCCAGGGAGAGAGGTGGACCCCTGGGTAGTTTGCTGGGGTCAGAGTCAACTAGGTGGAGGGACAGGGGGTACCCTGGGGCCTATACTGCAAGTCCAGGGAGAGAGGTGGACCCCTGGGTAGCTTCCTGAGGTCAGAGGCCCCTAGGTGGAGGGCCAGGGGGCACCCTGGGGCCTCTACTGCAAGTCCAGGGAGAGAGGTGGACCCCTGGGTAGTTTGCTGGGGTCAGAGGCCCCTAGGCGGAGGGACAGGGGGCTTCCAGGGGCCTCTACTGCAAGTCCAGGGAGAAAGGTGGACCCCTGGGTAGCTTGCTTGTGTCAGAGGCCCCTAGGTGGAGGTCAAGGGGTACCCTGGGGCCTCTACTGCAATCCCAGGGAGAGCTGTGGACCCTTGTGTAGCTTGCTGGGGTCAGAGGCCCCTGGGTGGAGGGCCAAGGGGCACCCTGGGGCCTATACTGCAAGTCCAGGGAGAGAGGTGGACACCTGGGTAGCTTGTTGGGGTCAGAAGCCCCTAGGTTTAGTGCCAGGGGGCTTCCTGGGGCCTCAACTGCAAGTCCAAGGAGAAAGGTGGACCCCTGTGTAGCTTGCTGGGGTACGAGGCCACTAGGTGGAGGGCGAGGGGGCACCCTGGGGCCTCTACTGCAAATCCAGGGAGAGAGGTAGACCCCTGGGTAGCTTGCTGGGGTCAGAGGCCTCTAGGTGGAGGGTTAAGGGGCACCCTGGGGCCTATACTGCAAGTCCAGGGAGAGAGGTGGACCCCTGGGTAGCTTGCTGGGGTCTGTGGCCCATAGGTGGATGGCCAGGGGGTACCCTGGGGCCTATACTGCAAGTCCAGTGAGAGAGGTGGACCCCTGGGTAGCTTCCTAAGGTCAGAGGCCCCTAGGTGGAGGGCCAGGGGGGCACCCTGGGGCCTATCCTGCAAGTCCAGGGAGAGAGATGGACCCCTGGGTAGCTTGCTGGGGTCAGAGGCAACTAGGTGGAGGGACAGGGGGTACCCTGGGGCCTATACTGCAAGTCCAGGGAGAGAGGTGGATCCCTGGGTAGCTTCCTGAGGTTAAAGGCCCCTAGGTGGAGGGCCAGGGGGCACCCAGGGGCCTATCCTGCAAGTCCAAGGAGAGAGGTGGACCCTTGGGTAGCTTGCTGGTGTCAGAGGCAACTAGGTGGAGGGACAGGGGGTACCCTGGGGCCAATACTGCAAGTCCAGGGAGAGAGGTGGACCCCTGGGTAGCTTCCTGAGGTCAGAGGCCCCTAGGTGGAGGGCCAGGGGCACCCTGGGGCCTCTACTGCAAGTCCAGGGAGAGAAGTGGACCCCTGGGTACCTTCCTAGGGTCAGAGTCCCCTAAGTGGAGGGCCAGGGGGCTTCCTGGGGCCTCTACTGCAAGTCCAGGGAAAGAGGTGGACCCCTGGGTAGTTTGCTGGGGTCAGAGGCCCCTAGTCGGAGGGACATGGGGCTTCCTGGGGCCTCTACTGCAAGTCCAGGGAGAAAGGTGGACCCCAGGGTAGCTTGCTTGGGTCAGAGGCCCCTAGGTGGAGGTCAAGGGGGCACCCTGGGGCCTCTACTGCAAGTCCAGGGAGAGAGGTGGACCCCTGGGTAGCTTCCTGAGGTCAAAGGCCCCTAGGTAGAGAGCCAGGGGGCACCCTGGGGCCTTTCCTGCAAGTCCAAGGAGAGAGGTGGACCCCTGGGTAGCTTGCTGTTGTTACGAGGTCCCTAGTTGGAGGGCCAAGGGGCACCCTGGGGCCTCTACTGCAAGCCCAGTGAGAGAGATAAACCCCTGGGTAGCTTGCTGGTGTCAGAGGCAACTAGGTGGAGGGACAGGAGGTACCCTGGAGCCTATACTGCAAGTCCAGGGAGAGAGGTGGACCCCTGGGTAGTTTCCTGAGGTCAGAGGCTCCTAGGTGGAGGGCCAAAGGGCGCCCTGGGGCCTGTTCTGCAAGTCCAGGGAGAGAGGTGGACCCCTGGGTAGTTTGCTGGGGTCAGAGGCCCCTGGGCGGAGGGACAGGGGGCTTCCTGGGGCCTCTACTGCAAGTCCAGGGAGAAAGGTGGACCCCTGGGTAGCTTGCTTGGGTCAGAGGCCCCTAGGTGGAGGTCAAGGGGGTACCCTGGGGCCTCTACTGCAATCTCAGGGAGAGTTGTGGACCCTTGTGTAGTTTGCTAGGGTCAGAGGCCCCTGGGTGGAGGGCCAAGGGGCACCCTGGGGCCTTTCCTGCAAGTCCAGGGAGAGAGGTGGACACCTGGGTAGCTTGTTGGGGTCAGATGTCCCTTGGTGGAAGGCCAGGGGGCACTATGGGGCCTATACTGCAAGTCCAGGGAAAGAGGTGGACCCATGGTTAGCTTACTGGGGTCAGAGGCCCCTAGGTGGAGGGCCAGGGGCACCCTGGGGCCTCTACTGCAAGACCAGGGAGAGAGGTGGACCCCTGGGTAGCTTGCTGGTGTCAGAGGCAACTAGGTGGAGGGACAGGGGGTACCCTGGGGCCTCAAAAGCAAGTCCAAGGAGAGAGGTGGACCCCTGGGTAGCTTCCTGAGGTCAGAGGCCCCTGGGCGGAGGGCCAGGGGGCACCCTGGGGCCTATCCTGCAAGTCCAGGGAGAGAGGTGGACCCCTGGGTAGGTTACTGGGGTACGAGGCCCCTAGGTGGAGGGCCAGGGGGCACCCTGGGGCCTCTACTGCAAGTCCAGGGAGAGAGGTGGACCCTTGGGTAGCTTCCTGGGATCAGAGTCCCTTAGGTGGAGGGTCAGGAGGTACCCTAGGGCCTCTACTGCAAGTCCAGGGAGAGAGGTGGACCCCTGGGTAGCTTGCTGGGGTCAGAGGCAACTAGGTGGAGGGCCAGGGGGCACCGTAGGGTATACTCTGCAAGTCCAGGGAGAGAGGTGGACACCTGGGTAGCTTGCTGGGGTACGAGGCCCCTAGGTGGAGGGCCAGGGGGCACCATGGGGCCTCTACTGCAAGTCCAGGGAGAGAGGTGTACCCCTGGGTAGCTTGCTGGGGTCAGAGGCAACTAGGTGGAAGGACAGGGGTACCCTGGGGACTATACTGCAAGTCCAGGGAGAGAGGTGGACCCCTGGGTAGCTTCCTGAGGTCAAAGGCCCCTAGGTAGAGAGCCAGGGGGCACCCTGGGGCCTATCCTGCAAGTCCAAGGAGAGAGGTGGACCCCTGGGTAGCTTGCTGGGGTTACGAGGTCCCTAGTTGGAGGGCCAAGGGGCACCCTGGGGCCTCTACTGCAAGCCCAGTGAGAGAGATGGACCCCTGGGTAGCTTGCTGGTGTCAGAGGCAACTAGGTGGAGGGACAGGAGGTACCCTGGAGCCTATACTGCAAGTCCAGGGAGAGAGGTGGACCCCTGAGTAGCTTCCTGAGGTCAAAGGCCCCTAGGTGGAGAGCCAGGGGGTACCCTGGGGCCTCTACTGCAATCCCAGGGAGAGTTGTGGACCCTTGTGTAGGTTGCTGGGGTCAGAGGCCCCTGGGTGGAGGGCCAAGGGGCACCCTGGGGCCTATACTACAAGTCCAGGGAGAGAGGTTGACACCTGGGTAGCTTGTTGGGGTCAGAAGCCCCTAGGTGGAGGGTCAGGGGGCACCCTGGGGCCTATCCTGCAAGTCCAGGGAGAGAGGTGGATCTCTGGGTAACTTGCTGGGGTACGAGGCCCCTAGGTGGAGGGCGAGGGGGCACCCTGGGGCCTCTACTGCAAGTCCAGGGAGAGAGGTGGACCCCTGGGAAGCTTCCTGGAGTCAGAGCCCCTAGGTGGAGGGCCAGGGGGCACCCTGGGGCCTCTACTGCAAGTCCAGGGAGAGAGGTGGACCCCTGGGTAGCTTCCTGGGGTCAGAGTCCCTTAGGTGGAGGGTCAGGAGGTACCCTAGGGCCTCTACTGCAAGTCCAGGGAGAGAGGTGGACCCCTGGGTAGCTTCCTAAGGTCAGAGGCCCCTAGGTGGAGGGCCAGGGGGCACCCTGGGGCCTATCCTGCAAGTCAAGGGAGAGATGTGGACCCCTGGGTACTTTGCTGGGGTACGAGGCCCCTAGGTGGAGGGCCAGGGGGCACCCTGGGGCCTCTACTGCAAGTCCAGGGAGAGAGGAGGACCCCTGGGTAGCTTGCTGGGGTCAGAGGCAACTAGGTGGAGGGACAGGGGGTACCCTGGGGCCTATACTGCAAATCCAGGGAGAGAGGTGGATCCCTGGGTAGCTTCCTGAGGTTAAAGGCCCCTAGGTGGAGGGCCAGGGGGCACCCAGGGGCCTATCCTGCAAGTCCAAGGAGAGAGGTGGACCCTTGGGTAGCTTGCTGGGGTACGAGGCTCTAATTGGAGAGCCAGGGGGCACCCTGGGGCCTCTACTGCAAGTCCAGGGAGAGAGGTGGACCCCTGGGTAGCTTGCTGGTGTCAGAGGCAACTAGGTGGAGGGTTAGGGGGTACCCTGGGGCCAATACTGCAAGTCCAGGGAGAGAGGTGGACCCCTGGGTAGCTTCCTGAGGTCAGAGGCCCCTAGGTGGAGGGCCAGGGGCACCCTGGGGCCTCTACTGCAAGTCCAGGGAGAGAAGTGGACCCCTGGGTACCTTCCTGGGGTCAGAGTCCCCTAAGTGGAGGGCCAGGGGGCTTCCTGGGGCCTCTACTGCAAGTCCAGGGAAAGAGGTAGACCCCTGGGTAGTTTGCTGGGGTCAGAGGCCCCTAGTCGGAGGGACATGGGGCTTCCTGGGGCCTCTACTGCAAGTCCAGGGAGAAAGGTGGACCCCAGGGTAGCTTGCTTGGGTCAGAGGCCCCTAGGTGGAGGTCAAGGGGGCACCCTGGGGCCTCTACTGCAAACCCAGGGAGAGTTGTGGACCCTTTTGTAGCTTGCTGGGGTCAGAGGCCCCTGGGTGGAGGGCCAAGGGGCACCCTGGGGCCTATACTGCAAGTCCAGAGAGAGAGGTGGTCCCCTGGGTAGCTTCCTGGGGTCAGAGGCCCCTAGGTGGAGGGCCAGGGGGCACCCTGGGGCCTATCCTGCAAGTCCAGGGAGAGAGGTGGACCACTGGGTAGCTTGCTGGGGTACGAGGCCCCTAGGTTTAGGACCAAGAGGCACCCTGGGGCCTCTACTGCAAGTCCAGGGAGAGAGGTGGACCCCTGGGTAGCTTCCTGGGGTGAGAGTCCCCTAGGTGGAGGGCCAGGAGGTACCCTGGGGCCTCTACTGCTAGTCCAGGGAGAGAGGTGGACCCCTGGGTAGCTTGCTGGGGTCAGAGGCAACTAGGTGGAAGGCCAGGGGGCACCCTAGGGTCTACACTGCAAGTTTAGGGAGAGAGGTGGACCCCTGGGTAGCTTCCTAAGGTCAGAGGCCCGTAGGTGGAGGGCCAGGGGGCACCTTGGGGCCTATCCTGCAAGTCCAGGGAGAGATGTGGACCCGTGGGTAGCTTCCTAAGGTCAGAGGCCCCTAGGTGAAGGGCCAGGGGGCACCCTGGGGCCTATCCTGCAAGTCCAGTGAGAGAGGTGGACCCCTGGGTAGCTTGCTGGGGTACGAGGCCCCTAGGTGGAGGGCCAGGGGGCTTCTTGGGGCCTCTACTGCAAGTCCAGGGAGAGAGGTGAACCCCTGGGTAGCTTGCTGGGGTACAAGGCCCCTAGGTGGAGGCCCAGGGGGCACCCTGGGGCCTCTACTGCAAGGCCAGGGAGAGAGGTGGACCCCTTGGTAGCTTGCTGGTGTCAGAGACCCCAAGGTGGAGGGCCAGGGGGCACCCTGGGGCCTCTACTGCAAGTCCAGGGAGAGAGGTGGACCCCTGGGTAGCTTGCTGGGGTAAGAGGCAACTAGGTGGAGGGCCAGGAGGTACCCTAGGGCCTCTACTGCAAGTCCAGGGAGAGAGGTGGACCCCTGGGTAGCTTGCTGGGGTCAGAGGCAACTAGGTGGAGGGCCAGGGGGCACCCTAGGGTCTACACTGTAAGTCCAGGCAGAGAGGTTGACCCCTGGGTAGCTTCCTAAGGTCAGATGCCCCTAGATGGAGGGCCAGGGGGCACCCTGGGGCCTCTACTGCAAGTCCAGGGAGAGAGGTGGACCCCTGGGTAGCTTGCTGGGGTACGAGGCCCCTAGGTGGAGGGCCAGGGGGCACCATGGGGCCTCTACTGCAAGTCCAGGGAGAGAGGTATACCCCTGGGTAGCTTGCTGGGGTCAAACGCAACTAGGTGGAAGGACAGGGGTACCCTGGGGACTATACTGCAAGTCCAGGGAGAGAGGTGGACACCTGGGTAGCTTGTTGGGGTCAGAAGCCCCTAGGTTTAGTGCCAGGGGGCTTCCTGGGGCCTCAACTGCAAGTCCAAGGAGAAAGGTGGACCCCTGTGTAGCTTACTGGGGTCAGAGGCCCCTAGGTGGAGGGTCAGGGGGCACCCTGGGGCCTATCCTGCAAGTCCAGGGAGAGAGGTGGACCTCTGGGTAACTTGCTGGGGTACGAGGCCCCTAGGTGGAGGGCGAGGGGGCACCCTGGGGCCTCTACTGCAAGTCCAGGGAGAGAGGTGGACCCCTGGGTAGCTTGCTGGGGTCAGAGGTCTCTAGGTGGAGGGCCAAGGGGCACCCTGGGGCCTCTACTGCAAGTCCAGGGAGAGAGGTGGACCCCTGGTTAGCTTGCTGGGGTCAGAGGCCTCTAGGTGGAGGGCGAGGGGGCACCCTGCGGCCTCTACTGCAAGTCCAGGGAGAGAGGTGGACCCCCGGGTAGGTTGCTGGGGTCAGAGGCCTCTAGGTGGAGGGCCAGGGGGTAACCTGGGGCCTATACTGCAAGACCAGGGAGAGAGGTGGACCCTTGGGTAGCTTCCTAAGGTTATAGGCCCCTAGGTGGAGGGCCAGGGGGAACCCTGGGGCCTCTACTGCAAGTCCAGGGAGAGAGGTGGACCCCTGGGTAGCTTCCTGGGGTCAGAGTCCCCTAGGTGGAGGGCCAGGAGGTACCCTGGGGCCTCTTTTGCTAGTCCAGGGACAGAAGTGGACCCCTGGGTAGCTTGCTGGGGTCAGAGGCAACTAGGTGGAAGGCCAGGGGGCACCCTAGGGTCTACACTGCAAGACCAGGGAAAGAGGTGGACCCCTGGGTAGCTTCCTAAGGTCAGAGGCCCGTAGGTGGAGGGCCAGGGGCACCCTGGGGCCTATCCTGCAAGTCCAGGGAGAGATGTGGACCCGTGGGTAGCTTGCTGGTGTACGAGGCCCCTAGGTAGAGTTCCAGGGGGAACCCTGGGGCCTCTACTGCAGGTCCAGGGAGAGAGGAGGACCCCTGGGTAGCTTGCTGGGGTCAGAGGCAGCTAGGTGGAGTGCCAGGCGGCACCCTCGGGTCTACACTGTAAGTCCAGGGAGAGAGGTGGACCCCTGGGTAGCTTCCTAAGGTCAGAGGCCCCTAGGTGGAGGGCCAGGGGGCACCCTGGGGTCTATCCTGCAAGTCCAGGGAGAGAGGTGGACCCCCGGGTAGCTTGCTGGGGTACGGGGAACCTAGGTGGAGGGCAAGGGGGCACCATGGGGCCTCTACTGCAAGTCCAGGGAGAGAGGTAGACCCTTGGGTAGCTTGCTGGGGTCAGAGGCAACTAGGTGGAAGGACAGGGGTACCCTGGGGCCTATACTGCAAGTCCAGGGAGAGAGGTGGACCCCTGGGTAGCTTACTGAGGTCAAAGGCCCCTAGGTGGAGAGCCAGGGGGCACCCTGGGGCCTATCCTGCAAGTCCAAGGAGAGAGGTGGACCCCTGGGTAGCTTGCTGGGGTCAGAGTCCCCTTAGTGGAGGGTCAGGGGGCACCCTGGGGCCTCTACTGCAAGTCTAGGGAGAGAGATGGTTTCTTGGGTAGCTAGCTGGGGTAAAAGGCCCCTAAGTGGAGGGCCAAGGGGCACCCTGGGGCCTCTACTGCAAGTCCAGGGAGAGAGGTGGACCCCTGGGTAGTTTGCTGGGGTCAGAGGCCCGTAGGCGGAGAGACAGGGGGCTTCCTGGGGCCTCTACTTCAAGTCCAGGGAGAAAGGTGGACCCCTGGGTAGCTTGCTTGGGTCAGAGGCCCCTGGGTGGAGGTCAAGGGGGCACCCTGGGGCCTCTACTGCAATCCCAGAGAGAGTTGTGGACCCTTGTGTAGCTTGCTGGGGTCAGAGGCCCCTGGGTGGAGGGACAAGGGGCACCCTGGGGCCTATACTGCAAGTCCAGAGAGAGAGGTGGACCCCTTGGTAGCTTCCTGGGGTCAGAGGCCCCTAGGTGGAGGGCAAGGGGGCACCCTGGGACCTCTACTGCAAGTCCAGGGAGAGAGGTGGACCCCTGGGTAGCATAATGGGGTCGGAGGAAACTAGGTGGAGGGCCAGGGGACACCCTGGGGCCTATCCTGCAAATCCAGGGAGAGAGGTGGACACCTGGGTAGCTTGTTGGGGTCAGAAGCCCCTATGTTTAGTGCCAGGGGGCTTCCTGGGGCCTCAACTGCAAGTCCAAGGAGAAAGGTGGACCCCTGTGTAGCTTGCTGGGGTCAGAGGCCCCTAGGTGGAGGGCCAGGGGACACCCTGGGGCCTATCCTGCAAGTCCAGGGAGAGAGGTGGACACCTGGGTAGCTTGTTGGGGTCAGAAGCCCCTAGGTTTAGTGCCAGGGGGCTTCCTGGGGCCTCAACTGCAAGTCCAAGGAGAAAGGTGGACCCCTGTGTAGCTTCCTAAGGTCAGAGGCCCCTAGGTGGAGGGTCAGGGGGCACCCTGGGGCCTATCCTGCAAGTCCAGGGAGAGAGGTGGACCTCTGGGTAACTTGCTGGGGTACGAGGCCCCTAGGTAGAGGGACAGGGGGCACCCTGGGGCCTCTACTGCAAGTCCAGGGAGAGAGGTGGACCCCTGGGTAGCTTGCTGGGGTCAGAGGTCTCTAGGTGGAGGGCCAAGGGGCACCCTGGGGCCTCTACTGCAAGTCCAGGGAGAGAGGTGGACCCCTGGTTAGCTTGCTGGGGTCAGAGGCCTCTAGGTGGAGGGCGAGGGGGCACCCTGCGGCCTCTACTGCAAGTCCAGGGAGAGAGGTGGACCCCTGGGTAGCTTCCTAGGGTCAGAGGCCCCTAGGTGGAGGGCCAGGGGGCACCCTGGGGCCTATCCTGCAAGTCCAGGGAGAGAGGTGGACCCCTGGGTAGGTTGCTGGGGTCAGAGGCCTCTAGGTGGAGGGCCAGGGGGTAACCTGGGGCCTATACTGCAAGACCAGGGAGAGAGGTGGACCCTTGGGTAGCTTCCTAAGGTTAGAGGCCCCTAGGTGGAGGGCCAGGGGGAACCCTGGGGCCTCTACTGCAAGTCCAGGGAGAGAGGTGGACCCTTGGGTAGCTTGCTGGGGTCAGGCCCCTAGGTGGAGGGACAAGGGGCACCCTGGGGCCTATACTGCAAGTCCAGGGAGAGAGGTGGACCCCTTGGTAGCTTCCTGAGGTCAAAGGCCCCTAGGTGGAGAGCCAGGGGGCACCCTGGGGCCTATCCTGCAAGTCCAGGGAGAGAGGTGGACCCCTGGGTAGCTTCCTGGGGTCAGAGTCCCCTAGGTGGAGGGCCAGGAGGTACCCTGGGGCCTCTACTGCTAGTCCAGGGACAGAAGTGGACCCCTGGGTAGCTTGCTGGGGTCAGAGGCAACTAGGTGGAAGGCCAAGGGGCACCCTAGGGTCTACACTGCAAGACCAGGGAAAGAGGTGGACCTAGGTGGAAGGACAGGGGTACCCTGGGGCCTATACTGCAAGTCCAGGGAGAGAGGTGGACCCCTGGGTAGCTTACTGAGGTCAAAGGCCCCTAGGTGGAGAGCCAGGGGGCACCCTGGGGCCTATCCTGCAAGTCCAAGGAGAGAGGTGGACCCCTGGGTAGCTTGCTGGGGTCAGAGTCCCCTTAGTGGAGGGTCAGGGGGCACCCTGGGGCATTTACTGCAAGTCTAGGGAGAGAGATGGACTCATGGGTAGCTAGCTGGGGTAAAAGGCCCCTAAGTGGAGGGCCAGGGGGCACCCTGGGGCCTCTACTGCAAGTCCAGGGAGAGAGGTGGACCCCTGGGTAGTTTGCTGGGGTCAGAGGCCCGTAGGCGGAGAGACAGGGGTCTTCTTGGGGCCTCTACTTCAAGTCCAGGGAGAGAGGTGGACCCCTGGGTAGCTTGCTGGGTTCTGTAGCCCATAGGTGGAGGGCCAGGGGGTACCCTGGGGCCTATACTGCAAGTCCAGGGAGAGAGGTGGACCCCTGGGTAGCTTCCTAAGGTCAGAGGCCCCCAGGTAGAGGGCCAAGGGGCACCATGGGGCCTATCCTGCAAGTCCAAGGAGAGAGGTGGACCCTTGAGTAGCTTGCTGGGGTACGAGGCCCCTAGTTGGAGAGCCAGGGGGCACCCTGGGGCCTCTACTGAAAGTCCAGGGAGAGAGGTGGACCCCTGGGTAGCTTCCTGGGGTCAGAGTCCCTTAGGTGGAGGGTCAGGAGGTACCCTAGGGCCTCTACTGCAAGTCCAGGGAGAGAGGTGGACCCCTGGGTAGCTTGCTGGGGTCAGAGGCAACTAGGTGGAGGGCCAGGGGGCACCCTAGGGTATACTCTGCAAGTCCAGGGAGAGAGGTGGACCCCTGGGTAGCTTCCTAAGGTCAGAGGCCCCTAGGTGGAGGGCCAGGGGGCACCCTGGGTTCTATCCTGCAAGTCCACGGAGAGATGTGGACCCTTGTGTAGCTTGCTAGGGTCAGAGGCCCCAGGGTGGAGGGCCAAGGGGCACCCTGGGGCTTATACTGCAAGTCCAGGGAGAGAGGTGGACACCTGGGTAGCTTGTTGGGGTCAAAAGTCCCTTGGTGGAAGGCCAGGGGCACCCTGGGGCCTATACTGCAAGTCCAGGGAGAGAGGTGGACTCATGGTTAGCTTACTGGGGTCAGAGACCCCTAGGTGGAGGGCCAGGGGCACCCTGGGGCCTCTACTGCAAGTCCAGGGAGAGAGGTGGACCCCTGGGTAGCTTGCTGGTGTCAGAGGCAACTAGGTGGAGGGACAGGGGGTACCCTGGGGCCTATAAAGCAAGTCCAGGGAGAGAGGTGGACCCCCGGGTAGCTTCCTGAGGTCAGAGGCCCCTGGGTGGAGGGCCAGGGGGCACCCTGGGGCTTATCCTGCAAGTCCAGGGAGAGAGGTGGACCCCTGGGTAGCTTGCTGGGGTACAACGCCCCTAAGTGGAGGGCCAGGGGGCACCCTGGGGCCTCTACTGTAAGTCCAGGGAGAGAGGTGGACCCCTGGGTAGCTTGCTGGGGTCAGAGGCCCCTAGGCGATGAGCCATGGAGCACCCTGGGGCCTCTACTGCAAGTCCAGGGAGAGAGATGGACCTCTGGGTTGCTTGCTGAGCTACGAGGCACTGGGTGGAGGGCAAGGGGGCACCCTGCGGCCTCTACTGCAAGTCCAGGGTGAGAGGTGGACCCTGGGTAGCTTGCTGGGGTACGAGGCCCCTAGGTGGAGGGCCAGGGGGAACCCTGGGGCCTCTACTGAAAGTCCAGGGAGAGAGGTGGACCCCTGGGTAGCTTCCTGGGGTCAGAGTTCCCTAGGTGGAGGGCCAGGAGGTACCCTAGGGCCTCTACTGCAAGTTCAGGGAGAGAGGTGGACCCCTGGGTAGCTTGCTGGGGTCAGAGGCAACTAGGTGGAGAGCCAGGAGGTACCCTGGGGCCTCTACAGCAAGTCCAGGGAGAGAGGTGGACCCCTGGGTTGCTTGCTGGGGTCAGAGGCAACTAGGTGGAGGGCCAGGGGGCACCCTAGGGTCTACACTGTAAGTCCAGGCAGAGAGGTTGACCCCTGGGTAGCTTCCTAAGGTCAGAGGCCCCTAGGTGAAGGGCCAGGGGGCACCCTGGGGCCTATCCTGCAAGTCCAGGGAGAGAGGTGGACCCCCCGGTAGCTTGCTGGGGTACGAGGCCCCTAGGTGGAGGGCCAGGGGGCACCCTGGGGCCTCTACTAAAAGTCCAGGGAGAGAGGAGGACAACTGGGTAGCTTGCTGGGGTCAGAGGCAACTAGGTGGAGGGACAGGGGGTACCCTGGGGCCTATACTGCAAGTCCAGGGAGAGAGTTTGATCCCTGGGTAGCTTCCAGAGGTCAAAGGCCCCTAGGTGGAGGGCCAGGGGGCACCCTGGGGCCTATCCTGCAAGTCCAAGGAGAGAGGTGGACCCTTGGGTAGCTTGCAGGGGTACGAGGCCCCTAGTTGGAGAGCCGGGGGGCACCCTGGGGCCTCTACTGCAAGTCCAGGGAGAGAGGTGGTCCCCTGGGTAGCTTGCTGGTGTCAGAGGCAACTAGGTGGAGGGACAGGGGGTACCCTGGGGCCAATACTGCAAGTCCAGGGAGAGAGGTGGACCCCTGGGTAGCTTCCATAGGTCAGAGGCCCCTAGGTGGAGGGCCAGGGGGCACCCTGGGGCCTAAACTGCAAGTCCAGGGAGAGAGGTGGACCCCTGGGTAGCTTGCTGGGGTACGGGGCCCCTAAGTGGAGGGCCAGGGGGCACCCTGGGGCCTCTACTAAAAGTCCAGGGAGAGAGGAGGACAACTGGGTAGCTTGCTGGGGTCAGAGGCAACTAGGTGGAGGGACAGGGGGTACCCTGGGGCCTCTACTGCAAGTCCAGGGTGAGAGGTGGACCCTGGGTAGCTTGCTGGGGTACGAGGCCCCTAGGTGGAGGGCCAGGGGGAACCCTGGGGCCTCTACTGAAAGTCCAGGGAGAGAGGTGGACCCCTGGGTAGCTTCCTGGGGTCAGAGTCCCCTAGGTGGAGGGCCAGGAGGTACCCTAGGGCCTCTACTGCAAGTTCAGGGAGAGAGGTGGACCCCTGGGTAGCTTGCTGGGGTCAGAGGCAACTAGGTGGAGAGCCAGGAGGTACCCTGGGGCCTCTACTGCAAGTCCAGGGAGAGAGGTGGACCCCTGGGTTGCTTGCTGGGGTCAGAGGCAACTAGGTGGAGGGCCAGGGGGCACCCTAGGGTCTACACTGTAAGTCCAGGCAGAGAGGTTGACCCCTGGGTAGCTTCCTAAGGTCAGAGGCCCCTAGGTGAAGGGCCAGGGGGCACCCTGGGGCCTATCCTGCAAGTCCAGGGAGAGAGGTGGACCCCCCGGTAGCTTGCTGGGGTACGAGGCCCCTAGGTGGAGGGCCAGGGGGCACCCTGGGGCCTCTACTAAAAGTCCAGGGAGAGAGGAGGACAACTGGGTAGCTTGCTGGGGTCAGAGGCAACTAGGTGGAGGGACAGGGGGTACCCTGGGGCCTATACTGCAAGTCCAGGGAGAGAGTTTGATCCCTGGGTAGCTTCCTGAGGTCAAAGGCCCCTAGGTGGAGGGCCAGGGGGCACCCTGGGGCCTATCCTGCAAGTCCAAGGAGAGAGGTGGACCCTTGGGTAGCTTGCAGGGGTACGAGGCCCCTAGTTGGAGAGCCGGGGGGCACCCTGGGGCCTCTACTGCAAGTCCAGGGAGAGAGGTGGACCCCTGGGTAGCTTGCTGGTGTCAGAGGCAACTAGGTGGAGGGACAGGGGGTACCCTGGGGCCAATACTGCAAGTCCAGGGAGAGAGGTGGACCCCTGGGTAGCTTCCATAGGTCAGAGGCCCCTAGGTGGAGGGCCAGGGGGCACCCTGGGGCCTAAACTGCAAGTCCAGGGAGAGAGGTGGACCCCTGGGTAGCTTGCTGGGGTACGGGGCCCCTAGGTGGAGGGCCAGGGGGCACCCTGGGGCCTCTACTAAAAGTCCAGGGAGAGAGGAGGACAACTGGGTAGCTTGCTGGGGTCAGAGGCAACTAGGTGGAGGGACAGGGGGTACCCTGGGGCCTATACTGCAAGTCCAGGGAGAGAGTTTGATCCCTGGGTAGCTTCCTGAGGTCAAAGGCCCCTAGGTGGAGGGCCAGGGGGCACCCTGGGGCCTATCCTGCAAGTCCAAGGAGAGAGGTGGACCCTTGGGTAGCTTGCAGGGGTACGAGGCCCCTAGTTGGAGAGCCGGGGGGCACCCTGGGGCCTCTACTGCAAGTCCAGGGAGAGAGGTGGACCCCTGGGTAGCTTGCTGGTGTCAGAGGCAACTAGGTGGAGGGACAGGGGGTACCCTGGGGCCAATACTGCAAGTCCAGGGAGAGAGGTGGACCCCTGGGTAGCTTCCATAGGTCAGAGGCTCCTAGGTGGAGGGCCAGGGGGCACCCTGGGGCCTAAACTGCAAGTCCAGGGAGAGAGGTGGACCCCTGGGTAGCTTGCTGGGGTACGGGGCCCCTAGGTGGAGGGCAAGGGGGCACCATGGGGCCTCTACTGCAAGTCCAGGGAGAGAGGTGGACCCCTGGGTAGTTTGCTGGGGTCAGAGGCCCCTAGGCGGAGGGACTTGGGGCTTCCTAGGGCCTCTAGTGCAAGTCCAGGGAGAAAAGTGGACCCCAGGGTAGCTTGCTTGGGTCAGAGGCCCCTAGGTGGAGGTCAAGTGGGCACCCTGGGGCCTCTACTGCAATCCCAGGGAGAGTTGTGGACCCTTTTGTAGCTTGCTGGGGTCAGAGGCCCCTGGGTGGAGGGCCAAGGGGCACCCTGGGGCCTATACTGCAAGTCCAGAGAGAAAGGTGGTCCCCTGGGTAGCTTCCTGGGGTCAGAGGCCCCTAGGTGGAGGGCAAGGGGGCACCCTGGGGCCTCTAATGCAAGTCCAGGGAGAGAGGTGGACCCCTAGGTAGCATGCTGGGGTCGTAGGCAACTAGGTGGAGGGCCAGGGGACACCCTGGGGCCTATACTGCAAGTCCAGGGAGAGAGGTGGACACCTGGGTAGATTGTTGGGGTCAGAAGCCCCTAGGTTTAGTGCCAGGGGGCTTCCTGGGGCCTCAAATGCAAGTCCAAGGAGAAAAGTGGACCCCTGTGTAGCTTGCTGGGGTCAGAGGCCCCTAGGTGGAGGGTCAGGGGGCACCCTGGGGCCTATCCAGCAATCCCAGGGAGAGTTGTGGACCCTTGTGTAGCTTGCTAGGGTCAGAGGCCCCTGGGTGGAGGGCCAAGGGGCACCCTGGGGCTTATACTGCAAGTCCAGGGAGAGAGGTGGACACCTGGGTAGCTTGTTGGGGTCAGAAGTCCCTTGGTGGAAGGCCAGGGGCACCCTGGGGCCTATACTGCAAGTCCAGGGAGAGAGGTGGACTCATGGTTAGCTTACTGGGGTCAGAGACCCCTAGGTGGAGGGCCAGGGGCACCCTGGGGCCTCTACTGCAAGTCCAGGGAGAGAGGTGGACCCCTGGGTAGCTTGCTGGTGTCAGAGGCAACTAGGTGGAGGGACAGGGGGTACCCTGGGGCCTATAAAGCAAGTCCAGGGAGAGAGGTGGACCCCCGGGTAGCTTCCTGAGGTCAAAGGCCCCTGGGTGGAGGGCCAGGGGGCACCCTGGGGCTTATCCTGCAAGTCCAGGGAGAGAGGTGGACCCCTGGGTAGCTTGCTGGGGTACAACGCCCCTAGGTGGAGGGCCAGGGGGCACCCTGGGGCCTCTACTGCAAGTCCAGGGAGAGAGGTGGACCCCTGGGTAGCTTGCTGGGGTCAGAGGCCCCTGGGCGATGAGCCATGGAGCACCCTGGGGCCTCTACTGCAAGTCCAGGGAGAGAGATGGACCTCTGGGTTGCTTGCTGAGGTACGAGGCACTGGGTGGAGGGCAAGGGGGCACCCTGCGGCCTCTACTGCAAGTCCAGGGTGAGAGGTGGACCCTGGGTAGCTTGCTGGGGTACGAGGCCCCTAGGTGGAGGGCCAGGGGGAACCCTGGGGCCTCTACTGAAAGTCCAGGGAGAGAGGTGGACCCCTGGGTAGCTTCCTGGGGTCAGAGTCCCCTAGGTGAAGGGCCAGGAGGTACCCTAGGGCCTCTACTGCAAGTTCAGGGAGAGAGGTGGACCCCTGGGTAGCTTGCTGGGGTCAGAGGCAACTAGGTGGAGAGCCAGGAGGTACCCTGGGGCCTCTACTGCAAGTCCAGGGAGAGATGTGGACCCCTGGGTTGCTTGCTGGTGTCAGAGGCAACTAGGTGGAGGGCCAGGGGGCACCCTAGGGTCTACACTGTAAGTCCAGGCAGAGAGGTTGACCCCTGGGTAGCTTCCTAAGGTCAGAGGCCCCTAGGTGAAGGGCCAGGGGGCACCCTGGGGCCTATCCTGCAAGTCCAGGGAGAGAGGTGGACCCCCCGGTAGCTTGCTGGGGTACGAAGCCCCTAGGTGGAGGGCCAGGGGGCACCATGGGGCCTCTAGTGCAAGTCCAGGGAGAGAGGTGGACCCCTGGGTAGCTTGCTGGGGTCAGAGGCAACTATGTGGAAGGAGAGGGGTACCCTGGGGACTATACTGCAAGTCCAGGGAGAAAGGTGGACCCCTGGGTAGCTTCCTGAGGTCAAAGGCCCCTAAGTGGAGAGCCAGGGGTACCCTGGGGCCTATCCTGCAAGTCCAAGGAGAGAGGTGGACCCCTGCGTAGCTTGCTGGGGTTATGAGGCCCCTAGTTGGAGGGCCAGGGGGCACCCTGGGGCCTCTAATGCAAGCCCAGGGAGAGAGGTGGACCCCTGGGTAGCTTGCTGGTGTCAGAGGCAACTAGGTGGAGGGACAGGGGGTACCCTGGGGCCTATACTGTAAGTCCAGGGAGAGAGGTGGACCCCTGGGTAGCTTGCTGGGGTCTGTAGCCCCTAGGTTGAGGGCCAGGGGGCACCCTGGGGCCTATCCTGCAAGTCCAGGGAGAGAGGTGGACCCCCCGCTAGCTTGCTGGGGTACGAGGCCCCTAGGTGGAGGGCCAGGGGGCACCCTGGGGCTTCTACTGCAAGCCCAGGGAGAGAGGTGGACACCTGGGTAGCTTGTTGGGGTCAGAAGTCCCTTGGTGGAAGGCCAGGGGCACCCTGGGGCCTATACTGCAAGTCCAGGGAGAGAGGTGGACCCATGGTTAGCTTACTGGGGTCAGAGGCCCCTAGGTGGAGGGCCAGGGGCACCCTGGGGCCTCTACTGCAAGTCCAGGGAGAGAGGTGGACCCCTGGGTAGCTTGCTGGTGTCAGAGGCAACTAGGTGGAGGGACAGGGGGTACCCTGGGGCCTTTAAAGCAAGTCCAGGGAGAGAGGTGGACCCCTGGGTAGCTTCCTGAGGTCAAAGGCCCCTGGGTGGAGGGCCAGGGGGCACCCTGGGGCTTATCCTGCAAGTCCAGGGAGAGAGGTGGACCCCTGGGTAGCTTGCTGGGGTATGAGGCCCCTAGGTGGAGGGCCAGGGGGCAACTTGGGGCCTCTACTGCAAGTCCAGGGAGAGAGGTGGACCCCTGGGTAGCTTGCTGGGGTCAGAGGCCCCTAGGTGGAAGGCCAGGGGGCACCCTGGGGCCTCTACTGCAAGTCCAGGGAGAGAGGTGGACCCCTGGGTAGCTTGCTGGGGTCAGAGGCCTCTAGGTGGAGGGACAGGGGGCACCCTGGGGCCTCTACTGCAAGTCCAGGGAGAGAGGTGGACCCCTGGGTAGCTTGCTGGGGTCAGAGGCCTCTAGGTGGAGGGCCAGGGGGTAAACTGGGGCCTATACTGCAAGACCAGGGAGAGAGGTGGACCCTTGGGTAGCTTCCTAAGGTTAGAGGCCCCTAGGTGGAGGGCCAGGGGGCACCCTGGGGCCTATCCTGCAAGTCCAGGGAGAGAGGTGGACCCCTGGGTAGCTTGCTGGGGTAAAAGGCCCCTAGGCGATGAGCCATGGAGCACCCTGGGGCCTCTACTGCAAGTCCAGGGAGAGAGGTGGACCTCTGGGTTGCTTGCTGATGTATGAGGCCCCTGGGTGGAGGTCAAGGGGGCACCCTGGGGACTATACTGCAAGTCCAGGGAGAAAGGTGGACCCCTGGGTAGCTTCCTGAGGTCAAAGGCCCCTAAGTGGAGAGCCAGGGGGCACCCTGGGGCTTATCCTGCAAGTCCAGGGAGAAAGGTGGACCCCTGGGTAGCTTGCTGGGGTACGAGGCCCCTAGGTGGAGGGCGAGGGGGCACCCTGGGGCCTCTACTGCAAGTCCAGGGAGAGAGGTGGACCCCTGGGTAGCTTGCTGGGGTCAGAGGCCCCTAGGTGGAGGGTCAGGGGGCACCCTGGGGCCTCTACTGCAAGTCCAGGGAGAGAGGTGGACCCCTGGGTAGCTTGCTGGGGTCAGAGGCCTCTAGGTGGAGGGCCAGGGGGCACCCTGGGGCCTCTACTGCAAGTCCAGGGAGAGAGGTGGACCCCTGGGTAGCTTGCTGGGGTCAGAGGCCTCTAGGTGGAGGGCCAGGGGGTAAACTGGGGCCTATACTGCAAGACCAGGGAGAGAGGTGGACCCTTGCGTAGCTTCCTAAGGTTAAAGGCCCCAAGGTGGAGGGCCAGGGGGCACCCTGGGGCCTATCCTGCAAGTCCAGGGAGAGAGGTGGACCCCTGGGTAGCTTGCTGGGGTCAAAGGCCCCTAGGCGGTGAACCAGGGAGCACCCTGGGGCCTCTACTGCAAGTCCAGGGAGAGAGGTGGACCTCTGGGTTGCTTGCTGGTGTACGAGGCCCCTAGGTGGAGGGCGAGGGGGCACCCTGCGGCCTATACTGCAAGTCCAGGGAGAGAGGTGGACCCCTGGGTAGCTTGCTGGGGTAAGAGGCCCCTAGGTGGAGGGCCAGGGGGAACCCTGGGGCCTCTACTGAAAGTCCAGGGAGAGAGGTGGACCCCTGGGTAGCTTCCTGATGTCAGAGTCCCCTAGGTGGAGGGCCAGGAGGTACCCTAGGGCCTCTACTGCAAGTTCAGGGAGAGAGGTGGACCCCTGGGTAGCTTGCTGGGGTCAGAGGCAACTAGGTGGAGGGCCAGGAGGTACCCTGGGGCCTCTACTGCAAGTCCAGGGAGAGAGGTGGACCCCTTGGTAGCTTGCTGGGGTCAGAGGCAACTAGGTGGAGGGCCAGGGGGCACCCTAGGGTCTACACTGTAAGTCCAGGCAGAGAGGTTGACCCCTGGGTAGCTTCCTAAGGTCAGAGGCCCCTAGGTGGAGGGCCAGGGGGCACCCTGGGGCCTATCCTGCAAGTCCAGGGAGAGAGGTGGACCCCCCGGTAGCTTGCTGGGGTACGAAGCCCCTAGGTGGAGGGCCAGGGGGCACCATGGGGCCTCTAGTGCAAGTCCAGGGAGAGAGGTGGACCCCTGGGTAGCTTGCTGGGGTCAAAGGCAACTATGTGGAAGGACAGGGGTACCCTGGGAACTATACTGCAAGTCCAGGGAGAGAGGTGGACCCCTGGGTAGCTTCCTGAGGTCAAAGGCCCCTAAGTGGAGAGCCAGGGGGTACCCTGGGGCCTATCCTGCAAGTCCAAGGAGAGAGGTGGACCCCTGGGTAGCTTGCTGGGGTTACGAGGCCCCTAGTTGGAGGGCCAGGGGGCACCCTGGGGCCTCTACTGCAAGCTTAGGGAGAGAGGTGGACCCCTGGGTAGCTTGCTGGTGTCAGAGGCAACTAGGTGGAGGGACAGGGGGTACCCTGGGGCCTATACTGCAAGTCCAGGGAGAGAGGTGGACCCCTGGGTAGCTTGCTGGGGTCTGTAGCCCCTAGGTGGAGGGCCAGGGGGCACCCTGGGGCCTATCCTGCAAGTCCAGGGAGAGAGGTGGACCCCCCGGTAGCTTGCTGGGGTACGAGGCCCCTAGGTGGAGGGCCAGGGAGCACCCTGGGGCCTCCACTGCAAGTCCAGGGAGAGAGGTGGACCCCTGGGTAGCTTCCTGGGGTCAGAGTCCCCTAGGTGGAGGGCCAGGAGGTACCCTAGGGCCTCTACTGCAAGTTCAGGGAGAGAGGTGGACCCCTGGGTAGCTTGCTGGGGTCAGAGGCAACTAGGTGGAGGGCCAGGAGGTACCCTGGGGCCTCTACTGCAAGTCCAGGGAGAGAGGTGGACCCCTGGGTAGCTTGCTGGGGTCAGAGGCAACTAGGTGGAGGGCCAGGGGGCACCCTAGGGTCTACACTGTAAGTCCAAGCAGAGAGGTTGACCCCTGGGTAGCTTCCTAAGGTCAGAGGCCCCTAGGTGGAGGGCCAGGGGGCACCCTGGGGCCTATACTGCAAGTCCAGGGAGAGAGGTGGACCCCCCGGTAGCTTGCTGGGGTACGAAGCCCCTAGGTGGAGGGCCAGGGGGCACCATGGGGCCTCTAGTGCAAGTCCAGGGAGAGAGGTGGACCCCTGGGTAGCTTGCTGGGGTCAAAGGCAACTATGTGGAAGGACAGGGGTACCCTGGGGACTATACTGCAAGTCCAGGGAGAGAGGTGGACCCCTGGTTAGCTTCCTGAGGTCAAAGGCCCCTAAGTGGAGAGCCAGGGGGTACCCTGGGGCCTATCCTGCAAGTCCAAGGAGAGAGGTGGACCCCTGGGTAGCTTGCTGGGGTTACGAGGCCCCTAGTTGGAGGGCCAGGGGGCACCCTGGGGCCTCTACTGCAAGCCCAGGGAGAGAGGTGGACCCCTGGGTAGCTTGCTGGTGTCAGAGGCAACTAGGTGGAGGGACAGGGGGTACCCTGGGGCCTATACTGCAAGTCCAGGGAGAGAGGTGGACCCCTGGGTAGCTTGCTGGGGTCTGTAGCCCCTAGGTGGAGGGCCAGGGGGCACCCTGGGGCCTATCCTGCAAGTCCAGGGAGAGAGGTGGACCCCCCGGTAGCTTGCTGGGGTACGAGGCCCCTAGGTGGAGGGCCAGGGAGCACCCTGGGGCCTCTACTGCAAGTCCAGGGAGAGAGGAGGATCCCTGGGTAGCTTGCTGGGGTCAGAGGCAACTATGTGGAGGGACAGGGGGTACCCTGGGGTCTATACTGCAAGTCCAGGGAGAGAGGTGGATCCCTGGGTAGCTTCCTGAGGTCAAAGGCCGCTAGGTGGAGGGCCAGGGGGCACCCTGGGGCCTATCCTGCAAGTCCAAGGAGAGAGGTGGACCCTTGGGTAGCTTGCTGGGGTACGAGGCCCCTAGTTGGAGAGCCAGGGTGCACCCTGGGGCCTCTACTGCAAGTCCAGGGAGAGAGGTGGTTCCCTGGGTAGCTTGCTTGTGTCAGAGGCAACTAGGTGGAGCGACAGGGGGTACCCTGGGGCCAATACTGCAAGTCCAGGGAGAGAGGTGGACCCCTGGGTAGCTTCCTGAGGTCAGAGGCCCCTAGGTGGAGGGCCAGGGGGCACCCTGGGGCCTCTACTGCAAGTCCAGGGAAAGAGGTGGACCCCTGGGTAGTTTGCTGGGGTCAGAGACCCCTAGGCGGAGGGACATGGGGCTTCCTGGGGCCTCTACTGCAAGTCCAGGGAGAAAGGTGGACCCCAGGGTAGCTTGCTTGGGTCAGAGGCCCCTAGGTGGAGGTCAAGGGGGCACCCTGGGGCCTCTACTGCAATCCCAGGCAGAGTTGTGGACCCTTTTGTAGCTTGCTGGGGTCAGAGGCCCCTAGGGTGGAGGGCCAAGGGGCACCCTGGGGCCTATACTGCAAGTCCAGAGAGAGAGGTGGTCCCCTGGGTAGCTTCCTGGGGTCAGAGGCCCCTAGGTGGAGGGCAAGGGGGCACCCTGGAGCCTCTACTGTAAGTCCAGGGAGAGAGGTGGACCCCTAGGTAGCATGCTGGGGTCGGAGGCAACTAGGTGGAGGGCCAGGGGACACCCTGGGGCCTATACTGCAAGTCCAAGGAGAGAGGTGGACACCTGGGTAGATTGTTGGGGTCAGAAGCCCCTAGGTTTAGTGCCAGGGGGCTTCCTGGGGCCTCAACTGCAAGTCCAAGGAGAAAGGTGGACCCCTGTGTAGCTTGCTGGGGTCAGAGGCCCCTAGGTGGAGGGTCAGGGGGCACGCTGGGGCCTATCCAGCAAGTCCAGGGAGAGAGGTGGACCTCTGGGTAGCTTGCTGGGGTACGAGGCCCCTAGGTGGAGGGCGAGGGGGCACCCTGGGGCCTCTACTGCAAGTCCAGGGAGAGAGATGGACCCCTGGGTAGCTTGCTGGGGTCAGAGGCCTCTAGGTGGAGGGCCAAGGGGCACCCTAGGGCCTATACTGCAAGTCCAGGGAGAGAGGTGGACCACTGGGTAGCTTGCTGGGGTCTGTAGCCCATAGGTGGAGGGCCAGGGTTACCCTGGGGCCTATACTGCAAGTCCAGGGAGAGAGGTGGACCCCTGGGTAGCTTCCTAAGGTCAGAGGCCCCTAGGTGAAGGGCCAGGGGGCACCCTGGGGCCTATCCTGCAAGTCCAGGGAGAGAGGTGGACCACTGGGTAGCTTGCTGGGGTACGAGGCCCCTAGGTGGAGGGCCAGGGGGCACCCTGGGGCCTCTACTGCAAGTCCAGGGAGAGAGGTGGACCCCTGGGTAGCTTCCTGGGGTCAGAGTCCCCTAGGTGGAGGGTCAGGAGGTACCCTGGGGCCTCTACTGCTAGTCCAGGGACAGAAGTGGACCCCTGGGTAGCTTGCTGCGGTCAGAGGCAACTAGGTGGAAGGCCAGGGGGCACCCTAGGGTCTACACTGCAAGACCAGGGAAAGAGGTGGACCCCTGGGTAGCTTCCTAAGGTCAGAGGCCCGTAGGTGGAGGGCCAGGGGGCACCCTGGGGCCTATCCTGCAAGTCCAGGGAGAGATGTGGACCCGTGGGTAGCTTGCTGGGGTCAGAGGCAACTAGGTGGAAGGACAGGGGTACCCTGGGGCCTATTCTGCAAGTCCAGGGAGAGAGGTGGACCCCTGGGTAGCTTACTGAGGTCAAAGGCCCCTAGGTGGAGAGCCAGGGGGCACCCTGGGGCCTATCCTGCAAGTCCAAGGAGAGAGGTGGACCCCTGGGTAGCTTGCTGGGGTCTGAGTCCCCTTAGTGGAGGGTCAGGGGGCACCCTGGGGCCTCTACTGCAAGTCTAGGGAGAGAGATGGACTCATGGGTAGCTAGCTGGGGTAAAAGGCCCCTAAGTGGAGGGCCAGGAGGCACCCTGGGGCCTCTACTGCAAGTCCAGGGAGAGAGGTGGACCCCTGGGTAGTTTGCTGGGGTCAGAGGCCCCTAGGTGGACGGCCAGGGGGCTTCGTGGGGCCTCTACTGCAAGTCCAGGGAGAGAGGTGGACCCCTGGCTAGCTTGCTGGGGTCGGAAGCCCCTTGGTGGAGGGCAAGGGGGCACCCTGGGACCTCTACTGCAAGTCCAGGGAGAGAGGTGGACCCCTGGGTAGCATAATGGGGTCGGAGGAAACTAGGTGGAGGGCCAGGGGACACCCTGGGGCCTATCCTGCAAGTCCAGGGAGAGAGGTGGACACCTGGGTAGCTTGTTGGGGTCAGAAGCCCCTAGGTTTAGTGCCAGGGGGCTTCCTGGGGCCTCAACTGCAAGTCCAAGGAGAAAGGTGGACCGCTGTGTAGCTTGCTGGGGTCAGAGGCCCCTAGGTGGAGGGCCAGGGGACACCCTGGGGCCTATCCTGCAAGTCCAGGGAGAGAGGTGGACACCTGGGTAGCTTGTTGGGGTCAGAAGCCCCTAGGTTTAGTGCCAGGGGGCTTCCTGGGGCCTCAACTGCAAGTCCAAGGAGAAAGGTGGACCCCTGTGTAGCTTCCTAAGGTCAGAGGCCCCTAGGTGGAGGGCCAGGGGGCACCCTGGGGCCTCTACTGCAAGTCCAGGGAGAGAGGTGGACCCCTGGGTAGCTTGCTAGGGTCAGAGGCCCCTAGGTGGACGGCCAGGTGGCTTCGTGGGGCCTCTACTGCAAGTCCAGGGAGAGAGGTGGACCCCTGGTTAGCTTGCTGGGGTCAGAGGCCTCTAGGTGGAGGGCCAGGGGGTAACCTGGGGCCTATACTGCAAGACCAGGGAGAGAGGTGGACCTTGGGTAGCTTCCTAAGGTTAGAGGCCCCTAGGTGGAGGGCCAGGGGGCACCCTGGGGCCTATCCTGCAAGTCCAGGGAGAGAGGTGGACCCCTGGGTAGCTTGCTGGGGTAAAAGGGCCCTAGGTGGAGAGCCAGGGGGCACCCTGGGGCCTCTACTGCAAGTCCAGGGAGAGAGGTGGACCTCTGGGTTGCTTGCTGGGGTAGGAGGCCCCTAGGTGGAGGGCGAAGGGGCACCCTGCGGCCTCTACTGCAAGTCCAGGGAGAGAGGTGGACCCCTGGGTAGCTTGCTGGGGTACGAGGCCCCTAGGTGGAGGGCCAGGGGGCACCCTGGGGCCTCTACTGCAAGTCCAGGGAGAGAGGTGGACCCCTGGGAAGCTTCCTGGAGTCAGAGCCCCTAGGTGGAGGGCCAGGAGGTACCCTAGGGCCTCTACTGCAAGTCCAGAGAGAGAGGTGGACCCCTTGGTAGCTTGCTGGGGTCAGAGGCAACTAGGTGGAGGTCAAGGGGGTACCCTGGGGCCTCTACTGCAATCCCAGGGAGAGTTGTGGACCCTTGTGTAGGTTGCTGGGGTCAGAGGCCCCTGGGTGGAGGGCCAAGGGGCACCCTAGGGCCTATACTGCAAGTCCAGGGAGAGAGGTGGACACCTGGGTAGCTTGTTGGGGTCAGAAGCCCCTAGGTTTAGTGCCAGGGGGCTTCCTGGGGCTTCAACTGCAAGTCCAAGGAGATAGGTGGACCCCTGTGTAGCTTACTGGGGTCAGAGGCCCCTAGGTGGACGGTCAGGGGGCACCCTGGGGCCTATCCTGCAAGTCCAGGGAGAGAGGTGGACCTCTGGGTAACTTGCTGGGGTACGAGGCCCCTAGGTGGAGGGCGAGGGGGCACCCTGGGGCCTCTACTGCAAGTCCAGGGAGAGAGGTGGACCCCTGGTTAGCTTGCTGGGGTCAGAAGCCTCTAGGTGGAGGGCCAAGGGGCACCCGGGGCCTATACTGCAAGTCCAGGGAGAGAGGTGGACCCCTGGGTAGCTTGCTAAGGTCAGAGGCCCCTAGGTGGAGGGCCAGGGGGCATCCTGGGGCCTATCCTGCAAGTCCAGGGAGAGAAGTGGACCCCTGGGTAGCTTGCTGGGGTAAAAGGCCCCTAGGTGGAGAGCCAGGGGGTACCCTGGGGCCTCTACTGCAAGTCCAGGGAGAGAGGTGGACCTCTGGGTTGCTTGCTGGGGTACGAGGCCCCTAGGTGGAGGGCGAGGGGGCACCCTGCGGCCTCTACTGCAAGTCAAGGGAGAGAGGTGGACCCCTGGGTAGCTTGCTGGGGTACGAGGCCCCTAGGTGGAAGGCCAGAGGGCAGCAAGGGGCCTCTACTGCAAGTCCAGGGAGAGAGGTGGACCCCTGGGTAGCTTGCTGGGGTCAGAGGCAACTATGTGGAAGGACAGGGGTACCCTGGGGACTATACTGCAAGTCCAGGGAGAGAGGTGGACCCCTGAGTAGCTTCCTGAGGTCAAAGGCCCCTAGGTGGAGAGCCAGGGGGTACCCTGGGGCCTATCCTGCAAGTCCAAGGAGAGGGGTGGACCGCTGGGTAGCTTGCTGGGGTTGCGAGGCCCCTAGTTGGAGGGCCAGGGGGCACCCTGGGGCCTCTACTGCAAGCCCAGGGAGAGAAGTGGACCCCTGGGTAGCTTGCTGGTGTCAGAGGCAACTAGGTGGAGGGAAAGGGGGTACCCTGGGGCCTCTACTGCAATCCCAGGGAGAGAGGTGGACCCTTGTGTAGCTTGCTGGGGCAGAGGCCCCTGGGTGGAGGGCCAAGGGGCACCCTGGGGAATATACTGCAAGTCCAGGGAGAGAGGTGGACACCTGGGTAGCTTGTTGGGGTCAGAAGCCCCTAGGTTTAGTGCCAGGGGGCTTCCTGGGGCCTCAACTGCAAGTCCAAGGAGAAAGGTGGACCCCTGTGTAGCTTACTGGGGTCAGAGGCCCCTAGGTGGAGGGTCAGGGGGCACCCTGGGGCCTATCCTGCAAGTCCAGGGAGAGAGGTGGACCTCTGGGTAACTTGCTGGGGTACGAGGCCCCTAAGTGGAGGGCGAGGGGGCACCCTGGGGCCTCTACTGCAAGTCCAGGGAGAGAGGTGGACCCCTGGGTAGCTTGCTGGGGTCAGAGGTCTCTAGGTGGAGGGCCAAGGGGCACCCTGGGGCCTCTACTGCAAGTCCAGGGAGAGAGGTGGACCCCTGGTTAGCTTGCTGGGGTCAGAGGCCTCTAGGTGGAGGGCGAGGGGGCACCCTGCGGCCTCTACTGCAAGTCCAGGGAGAGAGGTGGACCCCTGGGTAGCTTCCTAAGGTCAGAGGCCCCTAGGTGGAGGGCCAGGGGGCACCCTGGGGCCTATCCTGCAAGTCCAGGGAGAGAGGTGGACCCCTGGGTAGGTTGCTGGGGTCAGAGGCCTCTAGGTGGAGGGCCAGGGGGTAACCTGGGGCCTATACTGCAAGACCAGGGAGAGAGGTGGACCCCTGGGTAGGTTGCTGGGGTCAGAGGCCTCTAGGTGGAGGGCCAGGGGGTAACCTGGGGCCTATACTGCAAGACCAGAGAGAGGTGGACCCTTGGGTAGCTTCCTAAGGTTAGAGGCCCCTAGGTGGAGGGCCAGGGGGAACCCTGGGGCCTCTACTGCAAGTCCAGGGAGAGAGGTGGACCCCTGAGTAGCTTCCTGAGGTCAAAGGCCCCTAGGTGGAGAGCCAGGGGGTACCCTGGGGCCTATCCTGCAAGTCCAAGGAGAGGGGTGGACCCCTGGGTAGCTTGCTGGGGTTGCGAGGCCCCTAGTTGGAGGGCCAGGGGGCACCCTGGGGCCTCTACTGCAAGCCCAGGGAGAGAAGTGGACCCCTGGGTAGCTTGCTGGTGTCAGAGGCAACTAGGTGGAGGGAAAGGGGGTACCCTGGGGCCTCTACTGCAATCCCAGGGAGAGAGGTGGACCCTTGTGTAGCTTGCTGGGGTCAGAGGCCCCTGGGTGGAGGGCCAAGGGGCACCCTGGGGAATATACTGCAAGTCCAGGGAGAGAGGTGGACACCTGGGTAGCTTGTTGGGGTCAGAAGCCCCTAGGTTTAGTGCCAGGGGGCTTCCTGGGGCCTCAACTGCAAGTCCAAGGAGAAAGGTGGACCCCTGTGTAGCTTACTGGGGTCAGAGGCCCCTAGGTGGAGGGTCAGGGGGCACCCTGGGGCCTATCCTGCAAGTCCAGGGAGAGAGGTGGACCTCTGGGTAACTTGCTGGGGTACGAGGCCCCTAGGTGGAGGGCGAGGGGGCACCCTGGGGCCTCTACTGCAAGTCCAGGGAGAGAGGTGGACCCCTGGGTAGCTTGCTGGGGTCAGAGGTCTCTAGGTGGAGGGCCAAGGGGCACCCTGGGGCCTCTACTGCAAGTCCAGGGAGAGAGGTGGACCCCTGGGTTGCTTGCTGGGGTACGAGGCCCCTAGGTGGAGGGCGAGGGGGCACCCTGCGTCTCTACTGCAAGTCCAGTGAGAGAGGTGGACCCCTGGGTAGCTTGCTGGGGTACGAGGCCCCTAGGTGGAGGGCCAGGGGGAACCCTGGGGCCTCTACTGAAAGTCCAGGGAGAGAGGTGGACCCCTGGGTAGCTTCCTGGGGTCAGAGTCCCCTAGGTGGAGGGCCAGGAGGTACCCTAGGGCCTCTACTGCAAGTCCAGGGAGAGAGGTGGACCCCTGGGTAGCTTGCTGGGGTCAGATTCAACTAGGTGGAGGGCCAGGAGGTACCCTGGGGCCTCTACTGCAAGTCCAGGGAGAGAGGTGGACCCCTGGGTAGTTTGCTGGGGTCAGAGGCAACTAGGTGGAGGGCCAGGGGGCACCCTATGGTCTACACTGTAAGTCCAGGCAGAGAGGTTGACCCCTGGGTAGCTTCCTAAGGTCAGAGGCAACTAGGTGGAGGGCCAGGGGGCACCCTAGGGTCTACACTGTAAGTCCAGGCAGAGAGGTTGACCCCTGGGTAGCTTCCTAAGGTCAGAGGCCCCTAGGTGGAGGGCCAGGGGGCACCCTGGGGCCTATCCTGCAAGTCCAGGGAGAGAGGTGGACCCCCCGGTAGCTTGCTGGGGTACGAAACCCCTAGGTGGAGGGCCAGGGGGCACCATGGGGCCTCTACTGCAAGTCCAGGGAGAGAGGTGGACCCCTGGGTAGCTTGCTGGGGTCATAGGCAACTATGTGGAAGGACATTGGTACCCTGGGGACTATACTGCAAGTCCTGGGAGAGAGGTGGACCCCTGGGTAGCTTGCTGGGGTCAGAGGCCTCTAGGTGGAGGGCCAAGGGGCACCCTGGGGCCTATACTGCAAGTCCAGGGAGAGAGGTGGACCCCTGGGTAGCTTACTGGGGTCTGTAGCCCAAAAGTGGATGGCCAGGGGGTATCCTGGGGCCTATACTGCAAGTCCAGGGAGAGAGGTGGACCCCTGGGTAGCTTCCTAAGGTCAGAGGCCCCTAGATGGAGGGCCAGGGGGCACCCTGGGGCCTATCCTGCAAGTCCAGGGAAAGAGGTGGACCCCTGGGTAGCTTGCTGGGGTAAAAGGCCCCTAGGTGGAGAGCCAGGGGGTACCCTGGGGCCTCTACTGCAAGTCCAGGGAGAGAGGTGGACCTCTGGGTTGCTTGCTGGGGTACGAGGCCCCTAGGTGGAGGGCGAGGGGGCACCCTGCGGCTTCTACTGCAAGTCCAGGGAGAGAGGTGGACCCTTGGGTAGCTTGCTGGGGTACGAGGCCCCTAGGTGGAGTGCCAGGGGGCAGCATGGGGCCTCTACTGCAAGTCCAGGGAGAGAGGTGGAATCCTCGGTAGCTTGCTGGGGTCAGAGGCAACTATGTAGAAGGACAGGGGTACCCTGGGGACTATACTGCAAGTCCAGGGAGAGAGGTGGACCCCTGAGTAGCTTCCTTAGGTCAAAGGCCCCTAGGTGGAGAGCCAGGGGGTACCCTGGGGCCTATCCTGCAAGTCCAAGGAGAGGGGTGGACCCCTGGGTAGTTTGCTGGGGTTACGAGGCCCCTAGTTGGAGGGCCAGGGGGCACCCTGGGGCCTATACTGAAAGTCCAGGGAGAGAGGTGGACCCCTGGGTAGCTTGCTGGTGTCAGAGGCAACTAGGTGGA
Organism: Danio rerio; assembly: GCF_049306965.1. NCBI lineage: Eukaryota > Metazoa > Chordata > Actinopteri > Cypriniformes > Danionidae > Danio > Danio rerio. The sequence continues at coordinate 49,386,702 of NC_133180.1, read as the reverse complement.
GGGACAGGGGGTACCCTGGGGCCTATACTGCAAGTCCAGGGAGAGAGGTGGACCCCTGGGTAGCTTGCTTGGGTCAGAGGCCCCTAGGTGGAGGTCAAGGGGGTACCCTGGGGCCTCTACTGCAATCCCAGGGAGAGTTGTAGACCCTTGTGTAGCTTGCTGGGGTCAGAGGCCCCTGGTTGGAGGGCCAAGGGGCACCTTGGGGCCTATACTGCAAGTCCAGGGAGAGAGGTGGACACCTGGGTAGCTTGTTGGGGTCAGAAGCCCCTAGGTTTAGTGCCAGGGGGCTTCCTGGGGCCTCAACTGCAAGTCCAAGGAGAAAGGTGGACCCCTGTGTAGCTTACTGGGGTCAGAGGCCCCTAGGTGGAGGGTCAGGGGGCACCCTGGGGCCTATCCTGCAAGTCCAGGGAGAGAGGTGGACCCCTGGGTAGCTTCCTAAGGTCAGAGGCCCCTAGGTGGAGGGCCAGGGGTCACCCTGGGGCCTATCCTGCAAGTCCAGGGAGAGAGGTGGACCCCTGGGTAGCTTGCTGGGGTCAGAGGCCTCTAGGTGGAGGGCCAGGGGGTAACCTAGGGCCTATACTGCAAGACCAGGGAGAGAGGTGGACCCTTGGGTAGCTTCCTAAGGTTAGAGGCCCCTAGGTGGAGGGCCAGGGGGAACCCTGGGGCCTCTACTGCAAGTCCAGGGAGAGAGGTGGACCCCTGGGTAGCTTCCTGGGGTCAGAGTCCCCTAGGTGGAGGGCCAGGATCTACCCTAGGGCCTCTACTGCAAGTCCAGGGAGAGAGGTGGACCCCTGGGTAGCTTGCTGGGTTCAGAGCCAACTAGGTGGAGGGCCAGGAGGTACCCTAGGGCCTCTACTGCAAGTCTAGGGAGAGAGGTGGACCCCTGGTTAGCTTGCTGGGGTCAGAGGCAACTAGGTGGAGGGCCAGGGGGCACCCTAGGGTCTACACTGTAAGTCAGGGCAGAGAGGTTGACCCCTGGGTAGCTTCCTAAGGTCAGAGGCCCCTAGATGGAGGGCCAGGGGGCACCCTTGGGCCTATCCTGCAAGTCCAGGGAGAGAGGTGGACCCCTGGGTAGCTTGCTGGGGTACGAGGCCGCTAGGTGGAGGACCAGGGGGCACCATGGGGCCTCTACTGCAAGTCCAGGGAGAGAGGTGGACCCCTGGGTAGCTTGCTGGGGTCAGAGGCAACTAGGTGGAAGGATAGGGATACCCTGGGGACTATACTGCAAGTCCAGGGAGAGAGGTGGACCCCTGGGTAGCTTCCTGAGGTCAAAGGCCCCTAGGTAGAGGCGCTAGGGGGCACCCTGGGGCCTATCCTGCAAGTCCAAGGAGAGAGGTGGACCCCTGGGCAGCTTGCTGGGGTTACGAGGTCCCTAGTTGGAGGGCCAAGGGGCACCCTGGGGCCTCTACTGCAAGCCCAGTGAGAGAGATGGACCCCTGGGTAGCTTGTTGAGGTCAGAGGCCCCTAGGTGGAGGGCCAGGGGGCACCCTGGGGCCTATCCTGCAAGTCCAGGGAGAGAGGTGGACCCCTGGGTAGCTTGCTGGGGTCAGAGGCAACTAGGTGGAGGGCCAGGAGGTACCCTGGGGCCTCTACTGCAAGTCCAGGGAGAGAGGTGGACCCCTGGGTAGCTTGCTGGGGTCAGACACAACTAGGTGGAGGGCCAGGGGGCACCCTAGGGTCTACACTGTAAGTCCAGGCAGAGAGGTTGACCCCTGGGTAGCTTCCTAAGGTCAGAGGCATCTAGGTGGAGGGCCAGGGGGCACCCTAGGGTCTACATTGTAAGTCCAGGCAGAGAGGTTGACCCCTGGGTAGCTTCCTAAGGTCAGAGGCCCCTAGGTGGAGGGCCAGGGGGCACCCTGGGGCCTATCCTGCAAGTCCAGGGAGAGAGGTGGACCCCTGGGTAGCTTGCTGGGGTACGAGGCCCCTAGGTGGAGGGCCAGGGGGCACCCTGGGGCCTATCCTGCAAGTCCAGGGAGAGAGGTGGACCCCCCGGTAGCTTGCTGGGGTACGAAGCCCCTAGGTGGAGGGCCAGGGGGCACCATGGGGCCTCTACTGCAAGTCCAGGGAGAGAGGTGGACCCCTGGGTAGCTTGCTGGTGTCAGAGGCAACTAGGTGGAGGGACAGGGGGTACCCTGGGGCCTATAAAGCAAGTCCAGGGAGAGAGGTGGACCCCCGGGTAGCTTCCTGAGGTCAAAGGCCCCTGGGTGGAGGGCCAGGGGGCACCCTGGGGCTTATCCTGCAAGTCCAGGGAGAGAGGTGGACCCCTGGGTAGCTTGCTGGGGTACAACGCCCCTAGGTGGAGGGCCAGGGGGCACCCTGGGGCCTCTACTGCAAGTCCAGGGAGAGAGGTGGACCCCTGGGTAGCTTGCTGGGGTCAGAGGCCCCTGGGCGATGAGCCATGGAGCACCCTGGGGCCTCTACTGCAAGTCCAGGGAGAGAGATGGACCTCTGGGTTGCTTGCTGAGGTACGAGGCACTGGGTGGAGGGCAAGGGGGCACCCTGCGGCCTCTACTGCAAGTCCAGGGTGAGAGGTGGACCCTGGGTAGCTTGCTGGGGTACGAGGCCCCTAGGTGGAGGGCCAGGGGGAACCCTGGGGCCTCTACTGAAAGTCCAGGGAGAGAGGTGGACCCCTGGGTAGCTTCCTGGGGTCAGAGTCCCCTAGGTGAAGGGCCAGGAGGTACCCTAGGGCCTCTACTGCAAGTTCAGGGAGAGAGGTGGACCCCTGGGTAGCTTGCTGGGGTCAGAGGCAACTAGGTGGAGAGCCAGGAGGTACCCTGGGGCCTCTACTGCAAGTCCAGGGAGAGATGTGGACCCCTGGGTTGCTTGCTGGTGTCAGAGGCAACTAGGTGGAGGGCCAGGGGGCACCCTAGGGTCTACACTGTAAGTCCAGGCAGAGAGGTTGACCCCTGGGTAGCTTCCTAAGGTCAGAGGCCCCTAGGTGAAGGGCCAGGGGGCACCCTGGGGCCTATCCTGCAAGTCCAGGGAGAGAGGTGGACCCCCCGGTAGCTTGCTGGGGTACGAAGCCCCTAGGTGGAGGGCCAGGGGGCACCATGGGGCCTCTAGTGCAAGTCCAGGGAGAGAGGTGGACCCCTGGGTAGCTTGCTGGGGTCAGAGGCAACTATGTGGAAGGAGAGGGGTACCCTGGGGACTATACTGCAAGTCCAGGGAGAAAGGTGGACCCCTGGGTAGCTTCCTGAGGTCAAAGGCCCCTAAGTGGAGAGCCAGGGGTACCCTGGGGCCTATCCTGCAAGTCCAAGGAGAGAGGTGGACCCCTGCGTAGCTTGCTGGGGTTATGAGGCCCCTAGTTGGAGGGCCAGGGGGCACCCTGGGGCCTCTAATGCAAGCCCAGGGAGAGAGGTGGACCCCTGGGTAGCTTGCTGGTGTCAGAGGCAACTAGGTGGAGGGACAGGGGGTACCCTGGGGCCTATACTGTAAGTCCAGGGAGAGAGGTGGACCCCTGGGTAGCTTGCTGGGGTCTGTAGCCCCTAGGTTGAGGGCCAGGGGGCACCCTGGGGCCTATCCTGCAAGTCCAGGGAGAGAGGTGGACCCCCCGCTAGCTTGCTGGGGTACGAGGCCCCTAGGTGGAGGGCCAGGGGGCACCCTGGGGCTTCTACTGCAAGCCCAGGGAGAGAGGTGGACACCTGGGTAGCTTGTTGGGGTCAGAAGTCCCTTGGTGGAAGGCCAGGGGCACCCTGGGGCCTATACTGCAAGTCCAGGGAGAGAGGTGGACCCATGGTTAGCTTACTGGGGTCAGAGGCCCCTAGGTGGAGGGCCAGGGGCACCCTGGGGCCTCTACTGCAAGTCCAGGGAGAGAGGTGGACCCCTGGGTAGCTTGCTGGTGTCAGAGGCAACTAGGTGGAGGGACAGGGGGTACCCTGGGGCCTTTAAAGCAAGTCCAGGGAGAGAGGTGGACCCCTGGGTAGCTTCCTGAGGTCAAAGGCCCCTGGGTGGAGGGCCAGGGGGCACCCTGGGGCTTATCCTGCAAGTCCAGGGAGAGAGGTGGACCCCTGGGTAGCTTGCTGGGGTATGAGGCCCCTAGGTGGAGGGCCAGGGGGCAACTTGGGGCCTCTACTGCAAGTCCAGGGAGAGAGGTGGACCCCTGGGTAGCTTGCTGGGGTCAGAGGCCCCTAGGTGGAAGGCCAGGGGGCACCCTGGGGCCTCTACTGCAAGTCCAGGGAGAGAGGTGGACCCCTGGGTAGCTTGCTGGGGTCAGAGGCCTCTAGGTGGAGGGACAGGGGGCACCCTGGGGCCTCTACTGCAAGTCCAGGGAGAGAGGTGGACCCCTGGGTAGCTTGCTGGGGTCAGAGGCCTCTAGGTGGAGGGCCAGGGGGTAAACTGGGGCCTATACTGCAAGACCAGGGAGAGAGGTGGACCCTTGGGTAGCTTCCTAAGGTTAGAGGCCCCTAGGTGGAGGGCCAGGGGGCACCCTGGGGCCTATCCTGCAAGTCCAGGGAGAGAGGTGGACCCCTGGGTAGCTTGCTGGGGTAAAAGGCCCCTAGGCGATGAGCCATGGAGCACCCTGGGGCCTCTACTGCAAGTCCAGGGAGAGAGGTGGACCTCTGGGTTGCTTGCTGATGTATGAGGCCCCTGGGTGGAGGTCAAGGGGGCACCCTGGGGACTATACTGCAAGTCCAGGGAGAAAGGTGGACCCCTGGGTAGCTTCCTGAGGTCAAAGGCCCCTAAGTGGAGAGCCAGGGGGCACCCTGGGGCTTATCCTGCAAGTCCAGGGAGAAAGGTGGACCCCTGGGTAGCTTGCTGGGGTACGAGGCCCCTAGGTGGAGGGCGAGGGGGCACCCTGGGGCCTCTACTGCAAGTCCAGGGAGAGAGGTGGACCCCTGGGTAGCTTGCTGGGGTCAGAGGCCCCTAGGTGGAGGGTCAGGGGGCACCCTGGGGCCTCTACTGCAAGTCCAGGGAGAGAGGTGGACCCCTGGGTAGCTTGCTGGGGTCAGAGGCCTCTAGGTGGAGGGCCAGGGGGCACCCTGGGGCCTCTACTGCAAGTCCAGGGAGAGAGGTGGACCCCTGGGTAGCTTGCTGGGGTCAGAGGCCTCTAGGTGGAGGGCCAGGGGGTAAACTGGGGCCTATACTGCAAGACCAGGGAGAGAGGTGGACCCTTGCGTAGCTTCCTAAGGTTAAAGGCCCCAAGGTGGAGGGCCAGGGGGCACCCTGGGGCCTATCCTGCAAGTCCAGGGAGAGAGGTGGACCCCTGGGTAGCTTGCTGGGGTCAAAGGCCCCTAGGCGGTGAACCAGGGAGCACCCTGGGGCCTCTACTGCAAGTCCAGGGAGAGAGGTGGACCTCTGGGTTGCTTGCTGGTGTACGAGGCCCCTAGGTGGAGGGCGAGGGGGCACCCTGCGGCCTATACTGCAAGTCCAGGGAGAGAGGTGGACCCCTGGGTAGCTTGCTGGGGTAAGAGGCCCCTAGGTGGAGGGCCAGGGGGAACCCTGGGGCCTCTACTGAAAGTCCAGGGAGAGAGGTGGACCCCTGGGTAGCTTCCTGATGTCAGAGTCCCCTAGGTGGAGGGCCAGGAGGTACCCTAGGGCCTCTACTGCAAGTTCAGGGAGAGAGGTGGACCCCTGGGTAGCTTGCTGGGGTCAGAGGCAACTAGGTGGAGGGCCAGGAGGTACCCTGGGGCCTCTACTGCAAGTCCAGGGAGAGAGGTGGACCCCTTGGTAGCTTGCTGGGGTCAGAGGCAACTAGGTGGAGGGCCAGGGGGCACCCTAGGGTCTACACTGTAAGTCCAGGCAGAGAGGTTGACCCCTGGGTAGCTTCCTAAGGTCAGAGGCCCCTAGGTGGAGGGCCAGGGGGCACCCTGGGGCCTATCCTGCAAGTCCAGGGAGAGAGGTGGACCCCCCGGTAGCTTGCTGGGGTACGAAGCCCCTAGGTGGAGGGCCAGGGGGCACCATGGGGCCTCTAGTGCAAGTCCAGGGAGAGAGGTGGACCCCTGGGTAGCTTGCTGGGGTCAAAGGCAACTATGTGGAAGGACAGGGGTACCCTGGGAACTATACTGCAAGTCCAGGGAGAGAGGTGGACCCCTGGGTAGCTTCCTGAGGTCAAAGGCCCCTAAGTGGAGAGCCAGGGGGTACCCTGGGGCCTATCCTGCAAGTCCAAGGAGAGAGGTGGACCCCTGGGTAGCTTGCTGGGGTTACGAGGCCCCTAGTTGGAGGGCCAGGGGGCACCCTGGGGCCTCTACTGCAAGCTTAGGGAGAGAGGTGGACCCCTGGGTAGCTTGCTGGTGTCAGAGGCAACTAGGTGGAGGGACAGGGGGTACCCTGGGGCCTATACTGCAAGTCCAGGGAGAGAGGTGGACCCCTGGGTAGCTTGCTGGGGTCTGTAGCCCCTAGGTGGAGGGCCAGGGGGCACCCTGGGGCCTATCCTGCAAGTCCAGGGAGAGAGGTGGACCCCCCGGTAGCTTGCTGGGGTACGAGGCCCCTAGGTGGAGGGCCAGGGAGCACCCTGGGGCCTCCACTGCAAGTCCAGGGAGAGAGGTGGACCCCTGGGTAGCTTCCTGGGGTCAGAGTCCCCTAGGTGGAGGGCCAGGAGGTACCCTAGGGCCTCTACTGCAAGTTCAGGGAGAGAGGTGGACCCCTGGGTAGCTTGCTGGGGTCAGAGGCAACTAGGTGGAGGGCCAGGAGGTACCCTGGGGCCTCTACTGCAAGTCCAGGGAGAGAGGTGGACCCCTGGGTAGCTTGCTGGGGTCAGAGGCAACTAGGTGGAGGGCCAGGGGGCACCCTAGGGTCTACACTGTAAGTCCAAGCAGAGAGGTTGACCCCTGGGTAGCTTCCTAAGGTCAGAGGCCCCTAGGTGGAGGGCCAGGGGGCACCCTGGGGCCTATACTGCAAGTCCAGGGAGAGAGGTGGACCCCCCGGTAGCTTGCTGGGGTACGAAGCCCCTAGGTGGAGGGCCAGGGGGCACCATGGGGCCTCTAGTGCAAGTCCAGGGAGAGAGGTGGACCCCTGGGTAGCTTGCTGGGGTCAAAGGCAACTATGTGGAAGGACAGGGGTACCCTGGGGACTATACTGCAAGTCCAGGGAGAGAGGTGGACCCCTGGTTAGCTTCCTGAGGTCAAAGGCCCCTAAGTGGAGAGCCAGGGGGTACCCTGGGGCCTATCCTGCAAGTCCAAGGAGAGAGGTGGACCCCTGGGTAGCTTGCTGGGGTTACGAGGCCCCTAGTTGGAGGGCCAGGGGGCACCCTGGGGCCTCTACTGCAAGCCCAGGGAGAGAGGTGGACCCCTGGGTAGCTTGCTGGTGTCAGAGGCAACTAGGTGGAGGGACAGGGGGTACCCTGGGGCCTATACTGCAAGTCCAGGGAGAGAGGTGGACCCCTGGGTAGCTTGCTGGGGTCTGTAGCCCCTAGGTGGAGGGCCAGGGGGCACCCTGGGGCCTATCCTGCAAGTCCAGGGAGAGAGGTGGACCCCCCGGTAGCTTGCTGGGGTACGAGGCCCCTAGGTGGAGGGCCAGGGAGCACCCTGGGGCCTCTACTGCAAGTCCAGGGAGAGAGGAGGATCCCTGGGTAGCTTGCTGGGGTCAGAGGCAACTATGTGGAGGGACAGGGGGTACCCTGGGGTCTATACTGCAAGTCCAGGGAGAGAGGTGGATCCCTGGGTAGCTTCCTGAGGTCAAAGGCCGCTAGGTGGAGGGCCAGGGGGCACCCTGGGGCCTATCCTGCAAGTCCAAGGAGAGAGGTGGACCCTTGGGTAGCTTGCTGGGGTACGAGGCCCCTAGTTGGAGAGCCAGGGTGCACCCTGGGGCCTCTACTGCAAGTCCAGGGAGAGAGGTGGTTCCCTGGGTAGCTTGCTTGTGTCAGAGGCAACTAGGTGGAGCGACAGGGGGTACCCTGGGGCCAATACTGCAAGTCCAGGGAGAGAGGTGGACCCCTGGGTAGCTTCCTGAGGTCAGAGGCCCCTAGGTGGAGGGCCAGGGGGCACCCTGGGGCCTCTACTGCAAGTCCAGGGAAAGAGGTGGACCCCTGGGTAGTTTGCTGGGGTCAGAGACCCCTAGGCGGAGGGACATGGGGCTTCCTGGGGCCTCTACTGCAAGTCCAGGGAGAAAGGTGGACCCCAGGGTAGCTTGCTTGGGTCAGAGGCCCCTAGGTGGAGGTCAAGGGGGCACCCTGGGGCCTCTACTGCAATCCCAGGCAGAGTTGTGGACCCTTTTGTAGCTTGCTGGGGTCAGAGGCCCCTAGGGTGGAGGGCCAAGGGGCACCCTGGGGCCTATACTGCAAGTCCAGAGAGAGAGGTGGTCCCCTGGGTAGCTTCCTGGGGTCAGAGGCCCCTAGGTGGAGGGCAAGGGGGCACCCTGGAGCCTCTACTGTAAGTCCAGGGAGAGAGGTGGACCCCTAGGTAGCATGCTGGGGTCGGAGGCAACTAGGTGGAGGGCCAGGGGACACCCTGGGGCCTATACTGCAAGTCCAAGGAGAGAGGTGGACACCTGGGTAGATTGTTGGGGTCAGAAGCCCCTAGGTTTAGTGCCAGGGGGCTTCCTGGGGCCTCAACTGCAAGTCCAAGGAGAAAGGTGGACCCCTGTGTAGCTTGCTGGGGTCAGAGGCCCCTAGGTGGAGGGTCAGGGGGCACGCTGGGGCCTATCCAGCAAGTCCAGGGAGAGAGGTGGACCTCTGGGTAGCTTGCTGGGGTACGAGGCCCCTAGGTGGAGGGCGAGGGGGCACCCTGGGGCCTCTACTGCAAGTCCAGGGAGAGAGATGGACCCCTGGGTAGCTTGCTGGGGTCAGAGGCCTCTAGGTGGAGGGCCAAGGGGCACCCTAGGGCCTATACTGCAAGTCCAGGGAGAGAGGTGGACCACTGGGTAGCTTGCTGGGGTCTGTAGCCCATAGGTGGAGGGCCAGGGTTACCCTGGGGCCTATACTGCAAGTCCAGGGAGAGAGGTGGACCCCTGGGTAGCTTCCTAAGGTCAGAGGCCCCTAGGTGAAGGGCCAGGGGGCACCCTGGGGCCTATCCTGCAAGTCCAGGGAGAGAGGTGGACCACTGGGTAGCTTGCTGGGGTACGAGGCCCCTAGGTGGAGGGCCAGGGGGCACCCTGGGGCCTCTACTGCAAGTCCAGGGAGAGAGGTGGACCCCTGGGTAGCTTCCTGGGGTCAGAGTCCCCTAGGTGGAGGGTCAGGAGGTACCCTGGGGCCTCTACTGCTAGTCCAGGGACAGAAGTGGACCCCTGGGTAGCTTGCTGCGGTCAGAGGCAACTAGGTGGAAGGCCAGGGGGCACCCTAGGGTCTACACTGCAAGACCAGGGAAAGAGGTGGACCCCTGGGTAGCTTCCTAAGGTCAGAGGCCCGTAGGTGGAGGGCCAGGGGGCACCCTGGGGCCTATCCTGCAAGTCCAGGGAGAGATGTGGACCCGTGGGTAGCTTGCTGGGGTCAGAGGCAACTAGGTGGAAGGACAGGGGTACCCTGGGGCCTATTCTGCAAGTCCAGGGAGAGAGGTGGACCCCTGGGTAGCTTACTGAGGTCAAAGGCCCCTAGGTGGAGAGCCAGGGGGCACCCTGGGGCCTATCCTGCAAGTCCAAGGAGAGAGGTGGACCCCTGGGTAGCTTGCTGGGGTCTGAGTCCCCTTAGTGGAGGGTCAGGGGGCACCCTGGGGCCTCTACTGCAAGTCTAGGGAGAGAGATGGACTCATGGGTAGCTAGCTGGGGTAAAAGGCCCCTAAGTGGAGGGCCAGGAGGCACCCTGGGGCCTCTACTGCAAGTCCAGGGAGAGAGGTGGACCCCTGGGTAGTTTGCTGGGGTCAGAGGCCCCTAGGTGGACGGCCAGGGGGCTTCGTGGGGCCTCTACTGCAAGTCCAGGGAGAGAGGTGGACCCCTGGCTAGCTTGCTGGGGTCGGAAGCCCCTTGGTGGAGGGCAAGGGGGCACCCTGGGACCTCTACTGCAAGTCCAGGGAGAGAGGTGGACCCCTGGGTAGCATAATGGGGTCGGAGGAAACTAGGTGGAGGGCCAGGGGACACCCTGGGGCCTATCCTGCAAGTCCAGGGAGAGAGGTGGACACCTGGGTAGCTTGTTGGGGTCAGAAGCCCCTAGGTTTAGTGCCAGGGGGCTTCCTGGGGCCTCAACTGCAAGTCCAAGGAGAAAGGTGGACCGCTGTGTAGCTTGCTGGGGTCAGAGGCCCCTAGGTGGAGGGCCAGGGGACACCCTGGGGCCTATCCTGCAAGTCCAGGGAGAGAGGTGGACACCTGGGTAGCTTGTTGGGGTCAGAAGCCCCTAGGTTTAGTGCCAGGGGGCTTCCTGGGGCCTCAACTGCAAGTCCAAGGAGAAAGGTGGACCCCTGTGTAGCTTCCTAAGGTCAGAGGCCCCTAGGTGGAGGGCCAGGGGGCACCCTGGGGCCTCTACTGCAAGTCCAGGGAGAGAGGTGGACCCCTGGGTAGCTTGCTAGGGTCAGAGGCCCCTAGGTGGACGGCCAGGTGGCTTCGTGGGGCCTCTACTGCAAGTCCAGGGAGAGAGGTGGACCCCTGGTTAGCTTGCTGGGGTCAGAGGCCTCTAGGTGGAGGGCCAGGGGGTAACCTGGGGCCTATACTGCAAGACCAGGGAGAGAGGTGGACCTTGGGTAGCTTCCTAAGGTTAGAGGCCCCTAGGTGGAGGGCCAGGGGGCACCCTGGGGCCTATCCTGCAAGTCCAGGGAGAGAGGTGGACCCCTGGGTAGCTTGCTGGGGTAAAAGGGCCCTAGGTGGAGAGCCAGGGGGCACCCTGGGGCCTCTACTGCAAGTCCAGGGAGAGAGGTGGACCTCTGGGTTGCTTGCTGGGGTAGGAGGCCCCTAGGTGGAGGGCGAAGGGGCACCCTGCGGCCTCTACTGCAAGTCCAGGGAGAGAGGTGGACCCCTGGGTAGCTTGCTGGGGTACGAGGCCCCTAGGTGGAGGGCCAGGGGGCACCCTGGGGCCTCTACTGCAAGTCCAGGGAGAGAGGTGGACCCCTGGGAAGCTTCCTGGAGTCAGAGCCCCTAGGTGGAGGGCCAGGAGGTACCCTAGGGCCTCTACTGCAAGTCCAGAGAGAGAGGTGGACCCCTTGGTAGCTTGCTGGGGTCAGAGGCAACTAGGTGGAGGTCAAGGGGGTACCCTGGGGCCTCTACTGCAATCCCAGGGAGAGTTGTGGACCCTTGTGTAGGTTGCTGGGGTCAGAGGCCCCTGGGTGGAGGGCCAAGGGGCACCCTAGGGCCTATACTGCAAGTCCAGGGAGAGAGGTGGACACCTGGGTAGCTTGTTGGGGTCAGAAGCCCCTAGGTTTAGTGCCAGGGGGCTTCCTGGGGCTTCAACTGCAAGTCCAAGGAGATAGGTGGACCCCTGTGTAGCTTACTGGGGTCAGAGGCCCCTAGGTGGACGGTCAGGGGGCACCCTGGGGCCTATCCTGCAAGTCCAGGGAGAGAGGTGGACCTCTGGGTAACTTGCTGGGGTACGAGGCCCCTAGGTGGAGGGCGAGGGGGCACCCTGGGGCCTCTACTGCAAGTCCAGGGAGAGAGGTGGACCCCTGGTTAGCTTGCTGGGGTCAGAAGCCTCTAGGTGGAGGGCCAAGGGGCACCCGGGGCCTATACTGCAAGTCCAGGGAGAGAGGTGGACCCCTGGGTAGCTTGCTAAGGTCAGAGGCCCCTAGGTGGAGGGCCAGGGGGCATCCTGGGGCCTATCCTGCAAGTCCAGGGAGAGAAGTGGACCCCTGGGTAGCTTGCTGGGGTAAAAGGCCCCTAGGTGGAGAGCCAGGGGGTACCCTGGGGCCTCTACTGCAAGTCCAGGGAGAGAGGTGGACCTCTGGGTTGCTTGCTGGGGTACGAGGCCCCTAGGTGGAGGGCGAGGGGGCACCCTGCGGCCTCTACTGCAAGTCAAGGGAGAGAGGTGGACCCCTGGGTAGCTTGCTGGGGTACGAGGCCCCTAGGTGGAAGGCCAGAGGGCAGCAAGGGGCCTCTACTGCAAGTCCAGGGAGAGAGGTGGACCCCTGGGTAGCTTGCTGGGGTCAGAGGCAACTATGTGGAAGGACAGGGGTACCCTGGGGACTATACTGCAAGTCCAGGGAGAGAGGTGGACCCCTGAGTAGCTTCCTGAGGTCAAAGGCCCCTAGGTGGAGAGCCAGGGGGTACCCTGGGGCCTATCCTGCAAGTCCAAGGAGAGGGGTGGACCGCTGGGTAGCTTGCTGGGGTTGCGAGGCCCCTAGTTGGAGGGCCAGGGGGCACCCTGGGGCCTCTACTGCAAGCCCAGGGAGAGAAGTGGACCCCTGGGTAGCTTGCTGGTGTCAGAGGCAACTAGGTGGAGGGAAAGGGGGTACCCTGGGGCCTCTACTGCAATCCCAGGGAGAGAGGTGGACCCTTGTGTAGCTTGCTGGGGCAGAGGCCCCTGGGTGGAGGGCCAAGGGGCACCCTGGGGAATATACTGCAAGTCCAGGGAGAGAGGTGGACACCTGGGTAGCTTGTTGGGGTCAGAAGCCCCTAGGTTTAGTGCCAGGGGGCTTCCTGGGGCCTCAACTGCAAGTCCAAGGAGAAAGGTGGACCCCTGTGTAGCTTACTGGGGTCAGAGGCCCCTAGGTGGAGGGTCAGGGGGCACCCTGGGGCCTATCCTGCAAGTCCAGGGAGAGAGGTGGACCTCTGGGTAACTTGCTGGGGTACGAGGCCCCTAAGTGGAGGGCGAGGGGGCACCCTGGGGCCTCTACTGCAAGTCCAGGGAGAGAGGTGGACCCCTGGGTAGCTTGCTGGGGTCAGAGGTCTCTAGGTGGAGGGCCAAGGGGCACCCTGGGGCCTCTACTGCAAGTCCAGGGAGAGAGGTGGACCCCTGGTTAGCTTGCTGGGGTCAGAGGCCTCTAGGTGGAGGGCGAGGGGGCACCCTGCGGCCTCTACTGCAAGTCCAGGGAGAGAGGTGGACCCCTGGGTAGCTTCCTAAGGTCAGAGGCCCCTAGGTGGAGGGCCAGGGGGCACCCTGGGGCCTATCCTGCAAGTCCAGGGAGAGAGGTGGACCCCTGGGTAGGTTGCTGGGGTCAGAGGCCTCTAGGTGGAGGGCCAGGGGGTAACCTGGGGCCTATACTGCAAGACCAGGGAGAGAGGTGGACCCCTGGGTAGGTTGCTGGGGTCAGAGGCCTCTAGGTGGAGGGCCAGGGGGTAACCTGGGGCCTATACTGCAAGACCAGAGAGAGGTGGACCCTTGGGTAGCTTCCTAAGGTTAGAGGCCCCTAGGTGGAGGGCCAGGGGGAACCCTGGGGCCTCTACTGCAAGTCCAGGGAGAGAGGTGGACCCCTGAGTAGCTTCCTGAGGTCAAAGGCCCCTAGGTGGAGAGCCAGGGGGTACCCTGGGGCCTATCCTGCAAGTCCAAGGAGAGGGGTGGACCCCTGGGTAGCTTGCTGGGGTTGCGAGGCCCCTAGTTGGAGGGCCAGGGGGCACCCTGGGGCCTCTACTGCAAGCCCAGGGAGAGAAGTGGACCCCTGGGTAGCTTGCTGGTGTCAGAGGCAACTAGGTGGAGGGAAAGGGGGTACCCTGGGGCCTCTACTGCAATCCCAGGGAGAGAGGTGGACCCTTGTGTAGCTTGCTGGGGTCAGAGGCCCCTGGGTGGAGGGCCAAGGGGCACCCTGGGGAATATACTGCAAGTCCAGGGAGAGAGGTGGACACCTGGGTAGCTTGTTGGGGTCAGAAGCCCCTAGGTTTAGTGCCAGGGGGCTTCCTGGGGCCTCAACTGCAAGTCCAAGGAGAAAGGTGGACCCCTGTGTAGCTTACTGGGGTCAGAGGCCCCTAGGTGGAGGGTCAGGGGGCACCCTGGGGCCTATCCTGCAAGTCCAGGGAGAGAGGTGGACCTCTGGGTAACTTGCTGGGGTACGAGGCCCCTAGGTGGAGGGCGAGGGGGCACCCTGGGGCCTCTACTGCAAGTCCAGGGAGAGAGGTGGACCCCTGGGTAGCTTGCTGGGGTCAGAGGTCTCTAGGTGGAGGGCCAAGGGGCACCCTGGGGCCTCTACTGCAAGTCCAGGGAGAGAGGTGGACCCCTGGGTTGCTTGCTGGGGTACGAGGCCCCTAGGTGGAGGGCGAGGGGGCACCCTGCGTCTCTACTGCAAGTCCAGTGAGAGAGGTGGACCCCTGGGTAGCTTGCTGGGGTACGAGGCCCCTAGGTGGAGGGCCAGGGGGAACCCTGGGGCCTCTACTGAAAGTCCAGGGAGAGAGGTGGACCCCTGGGTAGCTTCCTGGGGTCAGAGTCCCCTAGGTGGAGGGCCAGGAGGTACCCTAGGGCCTCTACTGCAAGTCCAGGGAGAGAGGTGGACCCCTGGGTAGCTTGCTGGGGTCAGATTCAACTAGGTGGAGGGCCAGGAGGTACCCTGGGGCCTCTACTGCAAGTCCAGGGAGAGAGGTGGACCCCTGGGTAGTTTGCTGGGGTCAGAGGCAACTAGGTGGAGGGCCAGGGGGCACCCTATGGTCTACACTGTAAGTCCAGGCAGAGAGGTTGACCCCTGGGTAGCTTCCTAAGGTCAGAGGCAACTAGGTGGAGGGCCAGGGGGCACCCTAGGGTCTACACTGTAAGTCCAGGCAGAGAGGTTGACCCCTGGGTAGCTTCCTAAGGTCAGAGGCCCCTAGGTGGAGGGCCAGGGGGCACCCTGGGGCCTATCCTGCAAGTCCAGGGAGAGAGGTGGACCCCCCGGTAGCTTGCTGGGGTACGAAACCCCTAGGTGGAGGGCCAGGGGGCACCATGGGGCCTCTACTGCAAGTCCAGGGAGAGAGGTGGACCCCTGGGTAGCTTGCTGGGGTCATAGGCAACTATGTGGAAGGACATTGGTACCCTGGGGACTATACTGCAAGTCCTGGGAGAGAGGTGGACCCCTGGGTAGCTTGCTGGGGTCAGAGGCCTCTAGGTGGAGGGCCAAGGGGCACCCTGGGGCCTATACTGCAAGTCCAGGGAGAGAGGTGGACCCCTGGGTAGCTTACTGGGGTCTGTAGCCCAAAAGTGGATGGCCAGGGGGTATCCTGGGGCCTATACTGCAAGTCCAGGGAGAGAGGTGGACCCCTGGGTAGCTTCCTAAGGTCAGAGGCCCCTAGATGGAGGGCCAGGGGGCACCCTGGGGCCTATCCTGCAAGTCCAGGGAAAGAGGTGGACCCCTGGGTAGCTTGCTGGGGTAAAAGGCCCCTAGGTGGAGAGCCAGGGGGTACCCTGGGGCCTCTACTGCAAGTCCAGGGAGAGAGGTGGACCTCTGGGTTGCTTGCTGGGGTACGAGGCCCCTAGGTGGAGGGCGAGGGGGCACCCTGCGGCTTCTACTGCAAGTCCAGGGAGAGAGGTGGACCCTTGGGTAGCTTGCTGGGGTACGAGGCCCCTAGGTGGAGTGCCAGGGGGCAGCATGGGGCCTCTACTGCAAGTCCAGGGAGAGAGGTGGAATCCTCGGTAGCTTGCTGGGGTCAGAGGCAACTATGTAGAAGGACAGGGGTACCCTGGGGACTATACTGCAAGTCCAGGGAGAGAGGTGGACCCCTGAGTAGCTTCCTTAGGTCAAAGGCCCCTAGGTGGAGAGCCAGGGGGTACCCTGGGGCCTATCCTGCAAGTCCAAGGAGAGGGGTGGACCCCTGGGTAGTTTGCTGGGGTTACGAGGCCCCTAGTTGGAGGGCCAGGGGGCACCCTGGGGCCTATACTGAAAGTCCAGGGAGAGAGGTGGACCCCTGGGTAGCTTGCTGGTGTCAGAGGCAACTAGGTGGAGGGACAGGGGGTACCCTGGGGCCTATACTGCAAGTCCAGGGAGAGAGGTGGACCCCTGGGTAGCTTGCTTGGGTCAGAGGCCCCTAGGTGGAGGTCAAGGGGGTACCCTGGGGCCTCTACTGCAATCCCAGGGAGAGTTGTAGACCCTTGTGTAGCTTGCTGGGGTCAGAGGCCCCTGGTTGGAGGGCCAAGGGGCACCTTGGGGCCTATACTGCAAGTCCAGGGAGAGAGGTGGACACCTGGGTAGCTTGTTGGGGTCAGAAGCCCCTAGGTTTAGTGCCAGGGGGCTTCCTGGGGCCTCAACTGCAAGTCCAAGGAGAAAGGTGGACCCCTGTGTAGCTTACTGGGGTCAGAGGCCCCTAGGTGGAGGGTCAGGGGGCACCCTGGGGCCTATCCTGCAAGTCCAGGGAGAGAGGTGGACCCCTGGGTAGCTTCCTAAGGTCAGAGGCCCCTAGGTGGAGGGCCAGGGGTCACCCTGGGGCCTATCCTGCAAGTCCAGGGAGAGAGGTGGACCCCTGGGTAGCTTGCTGGGGTCAGAGGCCTCTAGGTGGAGGGCCAGGGGGTAACCTAGGGCCTATACTGCAAGACCAGGGAGAGAGGTGGACCCTTGGGTAGCTTCCTAAGGTTAGAGGCCCCTAGGTGGAGGGCCAGGGGGAACCCTGGGGCCTCTACTGCAAGTCCAGGGAGAGAGGTGGACCCCTGGGTAGCTTCCTGGGGTCAGAGTCCCCTAGGTGGAGGGCCAGGATCTACCCTAGGGCCTCTACTGCAAGTCCAGGGAGAGAGGTGGACCCCTGGGTAGCTTGCTGGGTTCAGAGCCAACTAGGTGGAGGGCCAGGAGGTACCCTAGGGCCTCTACTGCAAGTCTAGGGAGAGAGGTGGACCCCTGGTTAGCTTGCTGGGGTCAGAGGCAACTAGGTGGAGGGCCAGGGGGCACCCTAGGGTCTACACTGTAAGTCAGGGCAGAGAGGTTGACCCCTGGGTAGCTTCCTAAGGTCAGAGGCCCCTAGATGGAGGGCCAGGGGGCACCCTTGGGCCTATCCTGCAAGTCCAGGGAGAGAGGTGGACCCCTGGGTAGCTTGCTGGGGTACGAGGCCGCTAGGTGGAGGACCAGGGGGCACCATGGGGCCTCTACTGCAAGTCCAGGGAGAGAGGTGGACCCCTGGGTAGCTTGCTGGGGTCAGAGGCAACTAGGTGGAAGGATAGGGATACCCTGGGGACTATACTGCAAGTCCAGGGAGAGAGGTGGACCCCTGGGTAGCTTCCTGAGGTCAAAGGCCCCTAGGTAGAGGCGCTAGGGGGCACCCTGGGGCCTATCCTGCAAGTCCAAGGAGAGAGGTGGACCCCTGGGCAGCTTGCTGGGGTTACGAGGTCCCTAGTTGGAGGGCCAAGGGGCACCCTGGGGCCTCTACTGCAAGCCCAGTGAGAGAGATGGACCCCTGGGTAGCTTGTTGAGGTCAGAGGCCCCTAGGTGGAGGGCCAGGGGGCACCCTGGGGCCTATCCTGCAAGTCCAGGGAGAGAGGTGGACCCCTGGGTAGCTTGCTGGGGTCAGAGGCAACTAGGTGGAGGGCCAGGAGGTACCCTGGGGCCTCTACTGCAAGTCCAGGGAGAGAGGTGGACCCCTGGGTAGCTTGCTGGGGTCAGACACAACTAGGTGGAGGGCCAGGGGGCACCCTAGGGTCTACACTGTAAGTCCAGGCAGAGAGGTTGACCCCTGGGTAGCTTCCTAAGGTCAGAGGCATCTAGGTGGAGGGCCAGGGGGCACCCTAGGGTCTACATTGTAAGTCCAGGCAGAGAGGTTGACCCCTGGGTAGCTTCCTAAGGTCAGAGGCCCCTAGGTGGAGGGCCAGGGGGCACCCTGGGGCCTATCCTGCAAGTCCAGGGAGAGAGGTGGACCCCTGGGTAGCTTGCTGGGGTACGAGGCCCCTAGGTGGAGGGCCAGGGGGCACCCTGGGGCCTATCCTGCAAGTCCAGGGAGAGAGGTGGACCCCCCGGTAGCTTGCTGGGGTACGAAGCCCCTAGGTGGAGGGCCAGGGGGCACCATGGGGCCTCTACTGCAAGTCCAGGGAGAGAGGTGGACCCCTGGGTAGCTTGCTGGGGTCAGAGGCAACTTTGTGGAAGGACATTGGTACCCTGGGGACTATACTGCAAGTCCAGGGAGAGAGGTGGACCCCTGGGTAGCTTCCTGAGGTCAAAGGCCCCTAAGTGGAGAGCCAGGGGGTACCCTGGGGCCTATCCTGCAAGTCCAAGGAGAGAGGTGGACCCCTGGCTAGCTTGCTGGGGTTACGAGGCCCCTAGTTGGAGGGCCAGGTGGCACCCTGGGGCCTCTACTGCAAGCCTAGGGAGAGAGGTGGACCCCAGGGTAGTTTGCTGGGGTCAGAGGCCCCTAGGCGGAGGGACAGGGGGCTTCCAGGGGCCTCTACTGCAAGTCCAGGGAGAAAGGTGGACCCCTGGGTAGCTTGCTTGTGTCAGAGGCCCCTAGGTGGAGGTCAAGGGGTACCCTGGGGCCTCTACTGCAATCCCAGGGAGAGCTCTGGACCCTTGTGTAGCTTGCTGGGGTCAGAGGCCCCTGGGTGGAGGGCCAAGGGGCACCCTGGGGCCTATACTGCAAGTCCAGGGAGAGAGGTGGACACCTGGGTAGCTTGTTGGGGTCAGAAGCCCCTAGGTTTAGTGCCAGGGGGCTTCCTGGGGCCTCAACTGCAAGTCCAAGGAGAAAGGTGGACCCCTGTGTAGCTTGCTGGGGTACGAGGCCACTAGGTGGAGGGCCAGGGGGCACCCTGGGGCCTCTACTGCAAGTCCAGGGAGAGAGGTAGACCCCTGGGTAGCTTGCTGGGGTCAGAGGCCTCTAGGTGGAGGGTTAAGGGGCACCCTGGGGCCTATACTGCAAGTCCAGTGAGAGAGGTGGACCCCTGGGTAGCTTCCTAAGGTCAGAGGCCCCTAGGTGGAGGGCCAGGGGGCACCCTGGGGCCTATCCTGCAAGTCCAGGGAGAGAGGTGGACCCCTGGGTAGCTTGCTGGGGTACGAAGCCCCTAGGTGAAGGGCATGGGGGCTTCTTGGGGCCTCTACTGCAAGTCCAGGGAGAGAGGTGGACCCCTGGGTAGCTTGCTGGGGTACAAGGCCCCTAGGTGGAGGGCCAGGGGGCACCCTGGGGCCTCTACTGCAAGGCCAGGGAGAGAGGTGGACCCCTTGGTAGCTTGCTGGGGTCAGAGACCCCTAGGTGGAGGGCCAGGGGGCACTCTGGGGCCGCTACTGCAAGTCTAGGGAGAGAGGTGGACCCCTGGGTAGCTTCCTGGGGTCAGAGTCCCCTAGGTGGAGGGCCAGGGGCACCCTGGGGCCTCTACTGCAAGTCCAGGGAGAGAAGTGGACCCCTGGGTACCTTCCTGGGGTCAGAGTCCCCTAAGTGGAGGGCCAGGGGGCTTCCTGGGGCCTCTACTGCAAGTCCAGGGAAAGAGGTGGACCCCTGGGTAGTTTGCTGGGGTCAGAGGCCCCTAGTCGGAGGGACATGGGGCTTCCTGGGGCCTCTACTGCAAGTCCAGGGAGAAAGGTGGACCCCAGGGTAGTTGCTTGGGTCAGAGGCTCCTAGGTGGAGGTCAAGGGGGCACCCTGGGGCCTCTACAGCAAACCCAGGGAGAGTTGTGGACCCTTTTGTAGCTTGCTGGGGTCAGAGGCCCCTGGGTGGAGGGCCAAGGGGCACCCTGGGGCCTATACTGCAAGTCCAGAGAGAGAGGTGGTCCCCTGGGTAGCTTCCTGGGGTCAGAGGCCCCTAGGTGGAGGGCCAGGGGGCACCCTGGGGCCTATCCTGCAAGTCCAGGGAGAGAGGTGGACCACTGGGTAGCTTGCTGGGGTAAGAGGCCCTTAGGTTTAGGGCCAAGAGGCACCCTGGGGCCTCTACTGCAAGTCCAGGGAGAGAGGTGGACCCCTGGGTAGCTTCCTGGGGTGAGAGTCCCCTAGGTGGAGGGCCAGGAGGTACCCTGGGGCCTCTACTGCTAGTCCAGGGAGAGAGGTGGACCCCTGGGTAGCTTGCTGGGGTCAGAGGCAACTAGGTGGAAGGCCAGGGGGCACCCTAGGGTCTACACTGCAAGTGTAGGGAGAGAGGTGGACCCCTGGGTAGCTTCCTAAGGTCAGAGGCCCGTAGGTGGAGGGCCAGGGGGCACCTTGGGGCCTATCCTGCAAGTCCAGGGAGAGATGTGGACCCGTGGGTAGCTTCCTAAGGTCAGAGGCCCCTAGGTGAAGGGCCAGGGGGCACCCTGGGGCCTATCCTGCAAGTCCAGGGAGAGAGGTGGACCCCTGGGTAGCTTGCTGGGGTACGAGGCCCCTAGGTGGAGGGCCAGGGGGCTTCTTGGGGCCTCTACTGCAAGTCCAGGGAGAGAGGTGGACCCCTGGGTAACTTGCTGGGGTACAAGGCCCCTAGGTGGAGGCCCAGGGGGCACCCTGGGGCCTCTACTGCAAGGCCAGGGAGAGAGGTGGACCCCTGGGTAGCTTCCTGGGGTGAGAGTCCCCTAGGTGGAGGGCCAGGAGGTACCCTGGGGCCTCTACTGCAAGTCCAGGGAGAGAGGTGGACCCCTGGGTAGCTTGCTGGGGTCAGATTCAACTAGGTGGAGGGCCAGGAGGTACCCTGGGGCCTCTACTGCAAGTCCAGGGAGAGAGGTGGACCCCTGGGTAGTTTGCTGGGGTCAGAGGCAACTAGGTGGAGGGCCAGGGGGCACCCTATGGTCTACACTGTAAGTCCAGGCAGAGAGGTTGACCCCTGGGTAGCTTCCTAAGGTCAGAGGCAACTAGGTGGAGGGCCAGGGGGCACCCTAGGGTCTACACTGTAAGTCAAGGCAGAGAGGTTGACCCCTGGGTAGCTTCCTAAGGTCAGAGGCCCCTAGGTGGAGGGCCAGGGGGCACCCTGGGGCCTATCCTGCAAGTCCAGGGAGAGAGGTGGACCCCCCGGTAGCTTGCTGGGGTACGAAACCCCTAGGTGGAGGGCCAGGGGGCACCATGGGGCCTCTACTGCAAGTCCAGGGAGAGAGGTGGACCCCTGGGTAGCTTGCTGGGGTCATAGGCAACTATGTGGAAGGACATTGGTACCCTGGGGACTATACTGCAAGTCCTGGGAGAGAGGTGGACCCCTGGGTAGCTTGCTGGGGTCAGAGGCCTCTAGGTGGAGGGCCAAGGGGCACCCTGGGGCCTATACTGCAAGTCCAGGGAGAGAGGTGGACCCCTGGGTAGCTTACTGGGGTCTGTAGCCCATAGGTGGATGGCCAGGGGGTATCCTGGGGCCTATACTGCAAGTCCAGGGAGAGAGGTGGACCCCTGGGTAGCTTCCTAAGGTCAGAGGCCCCTAGATGGAGGGCCAGGGGGCACCCTGGGGCCTATCCTGCAAGTCCAGGGAAAGAGGTGGACCCCTGGGTAGCTTGCTGGGGTAAAAGGCCCCTAGGTGGAGAGCCAGGGGGTACCCTGGGGCCTCTACTGCAAGTCCAGGGAGAGAGGTGGACCTCTGGGTTGCTTGCTGGGGTACGAGGCCCCTAGGTGGAGGGCGAGGGGGCACCCTGCGGCTTCTACTGCAAGTCCAGGGAGAGAGGTGGACCCTTGGGTAGCTTGCTGGGGTACGAGGCCCCTAGGTGGAGTGCCAGGCCCCTAGGTGGAGGGCCAGGGGTCACCCTGGGGCCTATCCTGCAAGTCCAGGGAGAGAGGTGGACCCCTGGGTAGCTTGCTGGGGTCAGAGGCCTCTAGGTGGAGGGCCAGGGGGTAACCTAGGGCCTATACTGCAAGACCAGGGAGAGAGGTGGACCCTTGGGTAGCTTCCTAAGGTTAGAGGCCCCTAGGTGGAGGGCCAGGGGGAACCCTGGGGCCTCTACTGCAAGTCCAGGGAGAGAGGTGGACCCCTGGGTAGCTTCCTGGGGTCAGAGTCCCCTAGGTGGAGGGCCAGGATCTACCCTAGGGCCTCTACTGCAAGTCCAGGGAGAGAGGTGGACCCCTGGGTAGCTTGCTGGGTTCAGAGCCAACTAGGTGGAGGGCCAGGAGGTACCCTAGGGCCTCTACTGCAAGTCTAGGGAGAGAGGTGGACCCCTGGTTAGCTTGCTGGGGTCAGAGGCAACTAGGTGGAGGGCCAGGGGGCACCCTAGGGTCTACACTGTAAGTCAGGGCAGAGAGGTTGACCCCTGGGTAGCTTCCTAAGGTCAGAGGCCCCTAGATGGAGGGCCAGGGGGCACCCTTGGGCCTATCCTGCAAGTCCAGGGAGAGAGGTGGACCCCTGGGTAGCTTGCTGGGGTACGAGGCCGCTAGGTGGAGGACCAGGGGGCACCATGGGGCCTCTACTGCAAGTCCAGGGAGAGAGGTGGACCCCTGGGTAGCTTGCTGGGGTCAGAGGCAACTAGGTGGAAGGATAGGGATACCCTGGGGACTATACTGCAAGTCCAGGGAGAGAGGTGGACCCCTGGGTAGCTTCCTGAGGTCAAAGGCCCCTAGGTAGAGGCGCTAGGGGGCACCCTGGGGCCTATCCTGCAAGTCCAAGGAGAGAGGTGGACCCCTGGGCAGCTTGCTGGGGTTACGAGGTCCCTAGTTGGAGGGCCAAGGGGCACCCTGGGGCCTCTACTGCAAGCCCAGTGAGAGAGATGGACCCCTGGGTAGCTTGTTGAGGTCAGAGGCCCCTAGGTGGAGGGCCAGGGGGCACCCTGGGGCCTATCCTGCAAGTCCAGGGAGAGAGGTGGACCCCTGGGTAGCTTGCTGGGGTCAGAGGCAACTAGGTGGAGGGCCAGGAGGTACCCTGGGGCCTCTACTGCAAGTCCAGGGAGAGAGGTGGACCCCTGGGTAGCTTGCTGGGGTCAGACACAACTAGGTGGAGGGCCAGGGGGCACCCTAGGGTCTACACTGTAAGTCCAGGCAGAGAGGTTGACCCCTGGGTAGCTTCCTAAGGTCAGAGGCATCTAGGTGGAGGGCCAGGGGGCACCCTAGGGTCTACATTGTAAGTCCAGGCAGAGAGGTTGACCCCTGGGTAGCTTCCTAAGGTCAGAGGCCCCTAGGTGGAGGGCCAAGGGGCACCCTGGGGCCTTTCCTGCAAGTCCAGGGAGAGAGGTGGACACCTGGGTAGCTTGTTGGGGTCAGATGTCCCTTGGTGGAAGGCCAGGGGGCACTATGGGGCCTATACTGCAAGTCCAGGGAGAGAGGTGGACCCATGGTTAGCTTACTGGGGTCAGAGGCCCCTAGGTGGAGGGCCAGGGGCACCCTGGGGCCTCTACTGCAAGACCAGGGAGAGAGGTGGACCCCTGGGTAGCTTGCTGGTGTCAGAGGCAACTAGGTGGAGGGACAGGGGGTACCCTGGGGCCTCAAAAGCAAGTCCAAGGAGAGAGGTGGACCCCTGGGTAGCTTCCTGAGGTCAGAGGCCCCTGGGCGGAGGGCCAGGGGGCACCCTGGGGCCTATCCTGCAAGTCCAGGGAGAGAGGTGGACCCCTGGGTAGGTTACTGGGGTACGAGGCCCCTAGGTGGAGGGCCAGGGGGCACCCTGGGGCCTCTACTGCAAGTCCAGGGAGAGAGGTGGACCCTTGGGTAGCTTCCTGGGATCAGAGTCCCTTAGGTGGAGGGTCAGGAGGTACCCTAGGGCCTCTACTGCAAGTCCAGGGAGAGAGGTGGACCCCTGGGTAGCTTGCTGGGGTCAGAGGCAACTAGGTGGAGGGCCAGGGGGCACCGTAGGGTATACTCTGCAAGTCCAGGGAGAGAGGTGGACACCTGGGTAGCTTGCTGGGGTACGAGGCCCCTAGGTGGAGGGCCAGGGGGCACCATGGGGCCTCTACTGCAAGTCCAGGGAGAGAGGTGTACCCCTGGGTAGCTTGCTGGGGTCAGAGGCAACTAGGTGGAAGGACAGGGGTACCCTGGGGACTATACTGCAAGTCCAGGGAGAGAGGTGGACCCCTGGGTAGCTTCCTGAGGTCAAAGGCCCCTAGGTAGAGAGCCAGGGGGCACCCTGGGGCCTATCCTGCAAGTCCAAGGAGAGAGGTGGACCCCTGGGTAGCTTGCTGGGGTTACGAGGTCCCTAGTTGGAGGGCCAAGGGGCACCCTGGGGCCTCTACTGCAAGCCCAGTGAGAGAGATGGACCCCTGGGTAGCTTGCTGGTGTCAGAGGCAACTAGGTGGAGGGACAGGAGGTACCCTGGAGCCTATACTGCAAGTCCAGGGAGAGAGGTGGACCCCTGAGTAGCTTCCTGAGGTCAAAGGCCCCTAGGTGGAGAGCCAGGGGGTACCCTGGGGCCTCTACTGCAATCCCAGGGAGAGTTGTGGACCCTTGTGTAGGTTGCTGGGGTCAGAGGCCCCTGGGTGGAGGGCCAAGGGGCACCCTGGGGCCTATACTACAAGTCCAGGGAGAGAGGTTGACACCTGGGTAGCTTGTTGGGGTCAGAAGCCCCTAGGTGGAGGGTCAGGGGGCACCCTGGGGCCTATCCTGCAAGTCCAGGGAGA
The DNA here is from genome assembly GCF_049306965.1 of Danio rerio. Taxonomy (NCBI): domain Eukaryota; kingdom Metazoa; phylum Chordata; class Actinopteri; order Cypriniformes; family Danionidae; genus Danio; species Danio rerio. The sequence goes on along the minus strand of NC_133180.1, from coordinate 49,362,641 downwards.
GAGGTGGATCTCTGGGTAACTTGCTGGGGTACGAGGCCCCTAGGTGGAGGGCGAGGGGGCACCCTGGGGCCTCTACTGCAAGTCCAGGGAGAGAGGTGGACCCCTGGGAAGCTTCCTGGAGTCAGAGCCCCTAGGTGGAGGGCCAGGGGGCACCCTGGGGCCTCTACTGCAAGTCCAGGGAGAGAGGTGGACCCCTGGGTAGCTTCCTGGGGTCAGAGTCCCTTAGGTGGAGGGTCAGGAGGTACCCTAGGGCCTCTACTGCAAGTCCAGGGAGAGAGGTGGACCCCTGGGTAGCTTCCTAAGGTCAGAGGCCCCTAGGTGGAGGGCCAGGGGGCACCCTGGGGCCTATCCTGCAAGTCAAGGGAGAGATGTGGACCCCTGGGTACTTTGCTGGGGTACGAGGCCCCTAGGTGGAGGGCCAGGGGGCACCCTGGGGCCTCTACTGCAAGTCCAGGGAGAGAGGAGGACCCCTGGGTAGCTTGCTGGGGTCAGAGGCAACTAGGTGGAGGGACAGGGGGTACCCTGGGGCCTATACTGCAAGTCCAGGGAGAGAGGTGGATCCCTGGGTAGCTTCCTGAGGTTAAAGGCCCCTAGGTGGAGGGCCAGGGGGCACCCAGGGGCCTATCCTGCAAGTCCAAGGAGAGAGGTGGACCCTTGGGTAGCTTGCTGGGGTACGAGGCTCTAATTGGAGAGCCAGGGGGCACCCTGGGGCCTCTACTGCAAGTCCAGGGAGAGAGGTGGACCCCTGGGTAGCTTGCTGGTGTCAGAGGCAACTAGGTGGAGGGTTAGGGGGTACCCTGGGGCCAATACTGCAAGTCCAGGGAGAGAGGTGGACCCCTGGGTAGCTTCCTGAGGTCAGAGGCCCCTAGGTGGAGGGCCAGGGGCACCCTGGGGCCTCTACTGCAAGTCCAGGGAGAGAAGTGGACCCCTGGGTACCTTCCTGGGGTCAGAGTCCCCTAAGTGGAGGGCCAGGGGGCTTCCTGGGGCCTCTACTGCAAGTCCAGGGAAAGAGGTAGACCCCTGGGTAGTTTGCTGGGGTCAGAGGCCCCTAGTCGGAGGGACATGGGGCTTCCTGGGGCCTCTACTGCAAGTCCAGGGAGAAAGGTGGACCCCAGGGTAGCTTGCTTGGGTCAGAGGCCCCTAGGTGGAGGTCAAGGGGGCACCCTGGGGCCTCTACTGCAAACCCAGGGAGAGTTGTGGACCCTTTTGTAGCTTGCTGGGGTCAGAGGCCCCTGGGTGGAGGGCCAAGGGGCACCCTGGGGCCTATACTGCAAGTCCAGAGAGAGAGGTGGTCCCCTGGGTAGCTTCCTGGGGTCAGAGGCCCCTAGGTGGAGGGCCAGGGGGCACCCTGGGGCCTATCCTGCAAGTCCAGGGAGAGAGGTGGACCACTGGGTAGCTTGCTGGGGTACGAGGCCCCTAGGTTTAGGACCAAGAGGCACCCTGGGGCCTCTACTGCAAGTCCAGGGAGAGAGGTGGACCCCTGGGTAGCTTCCTGGGGTGAGAGTCCCCTAGGTGGAGGGCCAGGAGGTACCCTGGGGCCTCTACTGCTAGTCCAGGGAGAGAGGTGGACCCCTGGGTAGCTTGCTGGGGTCAGAGGCAACTAGGTGGAAGGCCAGGGGGCACCCTAGGGTCTACACTGCAAGTTTAGGGAGAGAGGTGGACCCCTGGGTAGCTTCCTAAGGTCAGAGGCCCGTAGGTGGAGGGCCAGGGGGCACCTTGGGGCCTATCCTGCAAGTCCAGGGAGAGATGTGGACCCGTGGGTAGCTTCCTAAGGTCAGAGGCCCCTAGGTGAAGGGCCAGGGGGCACCCTGGGGCCTATCCTGCAAGTCCAGTGAGAGAGGTGGACCCCTGGGTAGCTTGCTGGGGTACGAGGCCCCTAGGTGGAGGGCCAGGGGGCTTCTTGGGGCCTCTACTGCAAGTCCAGGGAGAGAGGTGAACCCCTGGGTAGCTTGCTGGGGTACAAGGCCCCTAGGTGGAGGCCCAGGGGGCACCCTGGGGCCTCTACTGCAAGGCCAGGGAGAGAGGTGGACCCCTTGGTAGCTTGCTGGTGTCAGAGACCCCAAGGTGGAGGGCCAGGGGGCACCCTGGGGCCTCTACTGCAATTCCAGGGAGAGAGGTGGACCCCTGGGTAGCTTGCTGGGGTAAGAGGCAACTAGGTGGAGGGCCAGGAGGTACCCTAGGGCCTCTACTGCAAGTCCAGGGAGAGAGGTGGACCCCTGGGTAGCTTGCTGGGGTCAGAGGCAACTAGGTGGAGGGCCAGGGGGCACCCTAGGGTCTACACTGTAAGTCCAGGCAGAGAGGTTGACCCCTGGGTAGCTTCCTAAGGTCAGATGCCCCTAGATGGAGGGCCAGGGGGCACCCTGGGGCCTCTACTGCAAGTCCAGGGAGAGAGGTGGACCCCTGGGTAGCTTGCTGGGGTACGAGGCCCCTAGGTGGAGGGCCAGGGGGCACCATGGGGCCTCTACTGCAAGTCCAGGGAGAGAGGTATACCCCTGGGTAGCTTGCTGGGGTCAAACGCAACTAGGTGGAAGGACAGGGGTACCCTGGGGACTATACTGCAAGTCCAGGGAGAGAGGTGGACACCTGGGTAGCTTGTTGGGGTCAGAAGCCCCTAGGTTTAGTGCCAGGGGGCTTCCTGGGGCCTCAACTGCAAGTCCAAGGAGAAAGGTGGACCCCTGTGTAGCTTACTGGGGTCAGAGGCCCCTAGGTGGAGGGTCAGGGGGCACCCTGGGGCCTATCCTGCAAGTCCAGGGAGAGAGGTGGACCTCTGGGTAACTTGCTGGGGTACGAGGCCCCTAGGTGGAGGGCGAGGGGGCACCCTGGGGCCTCTACTGCAAGTCCAGGGAGAGAGGTGGACCCCTGGGTAGCTTGCTGGGGTCAGAGGTCTCTAGGTGGAGGGCCAAGGGGCACCCTGGGGCCTCTACTGCAAGTCCAGGGAGAGAGGTGGACCCCTGGTTAGCTTGCTGGGGTCAGAGGCCTCTAGGTGGAGGGCGAGGGGGCACCCTGCGGCCTCTACTGCAAGTCCAGGGAGAGAGGTGGACCCCCGGGTAGGTTGCTGGGGTCAGAGGCCTCTAGGTGGAGGGCCAGGGGGTAACCTGGGGCCTATACTGCAAGACCAGGGAGAGAGGTGGACCCTTGGGTAGCTTCCTAAGGTTATAGGCCCCTAGGTGGAGGGCCAGGGGGAACCCTGGGGCCTCTACTGCAAGTCCAGGGAGAGAGGTGGACCCCTGGGTAGCTTCCTGGGGTCAGAGTCCCCTAGGTGGAGGGCCAGGAGGTACCCTGGGGCCTCTTTTGCTAGTCCAGGGACAGAAGTGGACCCCTGGGTAGCTTGCTGGGGTCAGAGGCAACTAGGTGGAAGGCCAGGGGGCACCCTAGGGTCTACACTGCAAGACCAGGGAAAGAGGTGGACCCCTGGGTAGCTTCCTAAGGTCAGAGGCCCGTAGGTGGAGGGCCAGGGGCACCCTGGGGCCTATCCTGCAAGTCCAGGGAGAGATGTGGACCCGTGGGTAGCTTGCTGGTGTACGAGGCCCCTAGGTAGAGTTCCAGGGGGAACCCTGGGGCCTCTACTGCAGGTCCAGGGAGAGAGGAGGACCCCTGGGTAGCTTGCTGGGGTCAGAGGCAGCTAGGTGGAGTGCCAGGCGGCACCCTCGGGTCTACACTGTAAGTCCAGGGAGAGAGGTGGACCCCTGGGTAGCTTCCTAAGGTCAGAGGCCCCTAGGTGGAGGGCCAGGGGGCACCCTGGGGTCTATCCTGCAAGTCCAGGGAGAGAGGTGGACCCCCGGGTAGCTTGCTGGGGTACGGGGAACCTAGGTGGAGGGCAAGGGGGCACCATGGGGCCTCTACTGCAAGTCCAGGGAGAGAGGTAGACCCTTGGGTAGCTTGCTGGGGTCAGAGGCAACTAGGTGGAAGGACAGGGGTACCCTGGGGCCTATACTGCAAGTCCAGGGAGAGAGGTGGACCCCTGGGTAGCTTACTGAGGTCAAAGGCCCCTAGGTGGAGAGCCAGGGGGCACCCTGGGGCCTATCCTGCAAGTCCAAGGAGAGAGGTGGACCCCTGGGTAGCTTGCTGGGGTCAGAGTCCCCTTAGTGGAGGGTCAGGGGGCACCCTGGGGCCTCTACTGCAAGTCTAGGGAGAGAGATGGTTTCTTGGGTAGCTAGCTGGGGTAAAAGGCCCCTAAGTGGAGGGCCAAGGGGCACCCTGGGGCCTCTACTGCAAGTCCAGGGAGAGAGGTGGACCCCTGGGTAGTTTGCTGGGGTCAGAGGCCCGTAGGCGGAGAGACAGGGGGCTTCCTGGGGCCTCTACTTCAAGTCCAGGGAGAAAGGTGGACCCCTGGGTAGCTTGCTTGGGTCAGAGGCCCCTGGGTGGAGGTCAAGGGGGCACCCTGGGGCCTCTACTGCAATCCCAGAGAGAGTTGTGGACCCTTGTGTAGCTTGCTGGGGTCAGAGGCCCCTGGGTGGAGGGACAAGGGGCACCCTGGGGCCTATACTGCAAGTCCAGAGAGAGAGGTGGACCCCTTGGTAGCTTCCTGGGGTCAGAGGCCCCTAGGTGGAGGGCAAGGGGGCACCCTGGGACCTCTACTGCAAGTCCAGGGAGAGAGGTGGACCCCTGGGTAGCATAATGGGGTCGGAGGAAACTAGGTGGAGGGCCAGGGGACACCCTGGGGCCTATCCTGCAAATCCAGGGAGAGAGGTGGACACCTGGGTAGCTTGTTGGGGTCAGAAGCCCCTATGTTTAGTGCCAGGGGGCTTCCTGGGGCCTCAACTGCAAGTCCAAGGAGAAAGGTGGACCCCTGTGTAGCTTGCTGGGGTCAGAGGCCCCTAGGTGGAGGGCCAGGGGACACCCTGGGGCCTATCCTGCAAGTCCAGGGAGAGAGGTGGACACCTGGGTAGCTTGTTGGGGTCAGAAGCCCCTAGGTTTAGTGCCAGGGGGCTTCCTGGGGCCTCAACTGCAAGTCCAAGGAGAAAGGTGGACCCCTGTGTAGCTTCCTAAGGTCAGAGGCCCCTAGGTGGAGGGTCAGGGGGCACCCTGGGGCCTATCCTGCAAGTCCAGGGAGAGAGGTGGACCTCTGGGTAACTTGCTGGGGTACGAGGCCCCTAGGTAGAGGGACAGGGGGCACCCTGGGGCCTCTACTGCAAGTCCAGGGAGAGAGGTGGACCCCTGGGTAGCTTGCTGGGGTCAGAGGTCTCTAGGTGGAGGGCCAAGGGGCACCCTGGGGCCTCTACTGCAAGTCCAGGGAGAGAGGTGGACCCCTGGTTAGCTTGCTGGGGTCAGAGGCCTCTAGGTGGAGGGCGAGGGGGCACCCTGCGGCCTCTACTGCAAGTCCAGGGAGAGAGGTGGACCCCTGGGTAGCTTCCTAGGGTCAGAGGCCCCTAGGTGGAGGGCCAGGGGGCACCCTGGGGCCTATCCTGCAAGTCCAGGGAGAGAGGTGGACCCCTGGGTAGGTTGCTGGGGTCAGAGGCCTCTAGGTGGAGGGCCAGGGGGTAACCTGGGGCCTATACTGCAAGACCAGGGAGAGAGGTGGACCCTTGGGTAGCTTCCTAAGGTTAGAGGCCCCTAGGTGGAGGGCCAGGGGGAACCCTGGGGCCTCTACTGCAAGTCCAGGGAGAGAGGTGGACCCTTGGGTAGCTTGCTGGGGTCAGGCCCCTAGGTGGAGGGACAAGGGGCACCCTGGGGCCTATACTGCAAGTCCAGGGAGAGAGGTGGACCCCTTGGTAGCTTCCTGAGGTCAAAGGCCCCTAGGTGGAGAGCCAGGGGGCACCCTGGGGCCTATCCTGCAAGTCCAGGGAGAGAGGTGGACCCCTGGGTAGCTTCCTGGGGTCAGAGTCCCCTAGGTGGAGGGCCAGGAGGTACCCTGGGGCCTCTACTGCTAGTCCAGGGACAGAAGTGGACCCCTGGGTAGCTTGCTGGGGTCAGAGGCAACTAGGTGGAAGGCCAAGGGGCACCCTAGGGTCTACACTGCAAGACCAGGGAAAGAGGTGGACCTAGGTGGAAGGACAGGGGTACCCTGGGGCCTATACTGCAAGTCCAGGGAGAGAGGTGGACCCCTGGGTAGCTTACTGAGGTCAAAGGCCCCTAGGTGGAGAGCCAGGGGGCACCCTGGGGCCTATCCTGCAAGTCCAAGGAGAGAGGTGGACCCCTGGGTAGCTTGCTGGGGTCAGAGTCCCCTTAGTGGAGGGTCAGGGGGCACCCTGGGGCATTTACTGCAAGTCTAGGGAGAGAGATGGACTCATGGGTAGCTAGCTGGGGTAAAAGGCCCCTACGTGGAGGGCCAGGGGGCACCCTGGGGCCTCTACTGCAAGTCCAGGGAGAGAGGTGGACCCCTGGGTAGTTTGCTGGGGTCAGAGGCCCGTAGGCGGAGAGACAGGGGTCTTCTTGGGGCCTCTACTTCAAGTCCAGGGAGAGAGGTGGACCCCTGGGTAGCTTGCTGGGTTCTGTAGCCCATAGGTGGAGGGCCAGGGGGTACCCTGGGGCCTATACTGCAAGTCCAGGGAGAGAGGTGGACCCCTGGGTAGCTTCCTAAGGTCAGAGGCCCCCAGGTAGAGGGCCAAGGGGCACCATGGGGCCTATCCTGCAAGTCCAAGGAGAGAGGTGGACCCTTGAGTAGCTTGCTGGGGTACGAGGCCCCTAGTTGGAGAGCCAGGGGGCACCCTGGGGCCTCTACTGAAAGTCCAGGGAGAGAGGTGGACCCCTGGGTAGCTTCCTGGGGTCAGAGTCCCTTAGGTGGAGGGTCAGGAGGTACCCTAGGGCCTCTACTGCAAGTCCAGGGAGAGAGGTGGACCCCTGGGTAGCTTGCTGGGGTCAGAGGCAACTAGGTGGAGGGCCAGGGGGCACCCTAGGGTATACTCTGCAAGTCCAGGGAGAGAGGTGGACCCCTGGGTAGCTTCCTAAGGTCAGAGGCCCCTAGGTGGAGGGCCAGGGGGCACCCTGGGTTCTATCCTGCAAGTCCACGGAGAGATGTGGACCCTTGTGTAGCTTGCTAGGGTCAGAGGCCCCAGGGTGGAGGGCCAAGGGGCACCCTGGGGCTTATACTGCAAGTCCAGGGAGAGAGGTGGACACCTGGGTAGCTTGTTGGGGTCAAAAGTCCCTTGGTGGAAGGCCAGGGGCACCCTGGGGCCTATACTGCAAGTCCAGGGAGAGAGGTGGACTCATGGTTAGCTTACTGGGGTCAGAGACCCCTAGGTGGAGGGCCAGGGGCACCCTGGGGCCTCTACTGCAAGTCCAGGGAGAGAGGTGGACCCCTGGGTAGCTTGCTGGTGTCAGAGGCAACTAGGTGGAGGGACAGGGGGTACCCTGGGGCCTATAAAGCAAGTCCAGGGAGAGAGGTGGACCCCCGGGTAGCTTCCTGAGGTCAGAGGCCCCTGGGTGGAGGGCCAGGGGGCACCCTGGGGCTTATCCTGCAAGTCCAGGGAGAGAGGTGGACCCCTGGGTAGCTTGCTGGGGTACAACGCCCCTAAGTGGAGGGCCAGGGGGCACCCTGGGGCCTCTACTGTAAGTCCAGGGAGAGAGGTGGACCCCTGGGTAGCTTGCTGGGGTCAGAGGCCCCTAGGCGATGAGCCATGGAGCACCCTGGGGCCTCTACTGCAAGTCCAGGGAGAGAGATGGACCTCTGGGTTGCTTGCTGAGCTACGAGGCACTGGGTGGAGGGCAAGGGGGCACCCTGCGGCCTCTACTGCAAGTCCAGGGTGAGAGGTGGACCCTGGGTAGCTTGCTGGGGTACGAGGCCCCTAGGTGGAGGGCCAGGGGGAACCCTGGGGCCTCTACTGAAAGTCCAGGGAGAGAGGTGGACCCCTGGGTAGCTTCCTGGGGTCAGAGTCCCCTAGGTGGAGGGCCAGGAGGTACCCTAGGGCCTCTACTGCAAGTTCAGGGAGAGAGGTGGACCCCTGGGTAGCTTGCTGGGGTCAGAGGCAACTAGGTGGAGAGCCAGGAGGTACCCTGGGGCCTCTACAGCAAGTCCAGGGAGAGAGGTGGACCCCTGGGTTGCTTGCTGGGGTCAGAGGCAACTAGGTGGAGGGCCAGGGGGCACCCTAGGGTCTACACTGTAAGTCCAGGCAGAGAGGTTGACCCCTGGGTAGCTTCCTAAGGTCAGAGGCCCCTAGGTGAAGGGCCAGGGGGCACCCTGGGGCCTATCCTGCAAGTCCAGGGAGAGAGGTGGACCCCCCGGTAGCTTGCTGGGGTACGAGGCCCCTAGGTGGAGGGCCAGGGGGCACCCTGGGGCCTCTACTAAAAGTCCAGGGAGAGAGGAGGACAACTGGGTAGCTTGCTGGGGTCAGAGGCAACTAGGTGGAGGGACAGGGGGTACCCTGGGGCCTATACTGCAAGTCCAGGGAGAGAGTTTGATCCCTGGGTAGCTTCCAGAGGTCAAAGGCCCCTAGGTGGAGGGCCAGGGGGCACCCTGGGGCCTATCCTGCAAGTCCAAGGAGAGAGGTGGACCCTTGGGTAGCTTGCAGGGGTACGAGGCCCCTAGTTGGAGAGCCGGGGGGCACCCTGGGGCCTCTACTGCAAGTCCAGGGAGAGAGGTGGTCCCCTGGGTAGCTTGCTGGTGTCAGAGGCAACTAGGTGGAGGGACAGGGGGTACCCTGGGGCCAATACTGCAAGTCCAGGGAGAGAGGTGGACCCCTGGGTAGCTTCCATAGGTCAGAGGCCCCTAGGTGGAGGGCCAGGGGGCACCCTGGGGCCTAAACTGCAAGTCCAGGGAGAGAGGTGGACCCCTGGGTAGCTTGCTGGGGTACGGGGCCCCTAAGTGGAGGGCCAGGGGGCACCCTGGGGCCTCTACTAAAAGTCCAGGGAGAGAGGAGGACAACTGGGTAGCTTGCTGGGGTCAGAGGCAACTAGGTGGAGGGACAGGGGGTACCCTGGGGCCTCTACTGCAAGTCCAGGGTGAGAGGTGGACCCTGGGTAGCTTGCTGGGGTACGAGGCCCCTAGGTGGAGGGCCAGGGGGAACCCTGGGGCCTCTACTGAAAGTCCAGGGAGAGAGGTGGACCCCTGGGTAGCTTCCTGGGGTCAGAGTCCCCTAGGTGGAGGGCCAGGAGGTACCCTAGGGCCTCTACTGCAAGTTCAGGGAGAGAGGTGGACCCCTGGGTAGCTTGCTGGGGTCAGAGGCAACTAGGTGGAGAGCCAGGAGGTACCCTGGGGCCTCTACTGCAAGTCCAGGGAGAGAGGTGGACCCCTGGGTTGCTTGCTGGGGTCAGAGGCAACTAGGTGGAGGGCCAGGGGGCACCCTAGGGTCTACACTGTAAGTCCAGGCAGAGAGGTTGACCCCTGGGTAGCTTCCTAAGGTCAGAGGCCCCTAGGTGAAGGGCCAGGGGGCACCCTGGGGCCTATCCTGCAAGTCCAGGGAGAGAGGTGGACCCCCCGGTAGCTTGCTGGGGTACGAGGCCCCTAGGTGGAGGGCCAGGGGGCACCCTGGGGCCTCTACTAAAAGTCCAGGGAGAGAGGAGGACAACTGGGTAGCTTGCTGGGGTCAGAGGCAACTAGGTGGAGGGACAGGGGGTACCCTGGGGCCTATACTGCAAGTCCAGGGAGAGAGTTTGATCCCTGGGTAGCTTCCTGAGGTCAAAGGCCCCTAGGTGGAGGGCCAGGGGGCACCCTGGGGCCTATCCTGCAAGTCCAAGGAGAGAGGTGGACCCTTGGGTAGCTTGCAGGGGTACGAGGCCCCTAGTTGGAGAGCCGGGGGGCACCCTGGGGCCTCTACTGCAAGTCCAGGGAGAGAGGTGGACCCCTGGGTAGCTTGCTGGTGTCAGAGGCAACTAGGTGGAGGGACAGGGGGTACCCTGGGGCCAATACTGCAAGTCCAGGGAGAGAGGTGGACCCCTGGGTAGCTTCCATAGGTCAGAGGCCCCTAGGTGGAGGGCCAGGGGGCACCCTGGGGCCTAAACTGCAAGTCCAGGGAGAGAGGTGGACCCCTGGGTAGCTTGCTGGGGTACGGGGCCCCTAGGTGGAGGGCCAGGGGGCACCCTGGGGCCTCTACTAAAAGTCCAGGGAGAGAGGAGGACAACTGGGTAGCTTGCTGGGGTCAGAGGCAACTAGGTGGAGGGACAGGGGGTACCCTGGGGCCTATACTGCAAGTCCAGGGAGAGAGTTTGATCCCTGGGTAGCTTCCTGAGGTCAAAGGCCCCTAGGTGGAGGGCCAGGGGGCACCCTGGGGCCTATCCTGCAAGTCCAAGGAGAGAGGTGGACCCTTGGGTAGCTTGCAGGGGTACGAGGCCCCTAGTTGGAGAGCCGGGGGGCACCCTGGGGCCTCTACTGCAAGTCCAGGGAGAGAGGTGGACCCCTGGGTAGCTTGCTGGTGTCAGAGGCAACTAGGTGGAGGGACAGGGGGTACCCTGGGGCCAATACTGCAAGTCCAGGGAGAGAGGTGGACCCCTGGGTAGCTTCCATAGGTCAGAGGCTCCTAGGTGGAGGGCCAGGGGGCACCCTGGGGCCTAAACTGCAAGTCCAGGGAGAGAGGTGGACCCCTGGGTAGCTTGCTGGGGTACGGGGCCCCTAGGTGGAGGGCAAGGGGGCACCATGGGGCCTCTACTGCAAGTCCAGGGAGAGAGGTGGACCCCTGGGTAGTTTGCTGGGGTCAGAGGCCCCTAGGCGGAGGGACTTGGGGCTTCCTAGGGCCTCTAGTGCAAGTCCAGGGAGAAAAGTGGACCCCAGGGTAGCTTGCTTGGGTCAGAGGCCCCTAGGTGGAGGTCAAGTGGGCACCCTGGGGCCTCTACTGCAATCCCAGGGAGAGTTGTGGACCCTTTTGTAGCTTGCTGGGGTCAGAGGCCCCTGGGTGGAGGGCCAAGGGGCACCCTGGGGCCTATACTGCAAGTCCAGAGAGAAAGGTGGTCCCCTGGGTAGCTTCCTGGGGTCAGAGGCCCCTAGGTGGAGGGCAAGGGGGCACCCTGGGGCCTCTAATGCAAGTCCAGGGAGAGAGGTGGACCCCTAGGTAGCATGCTGGGGTCGTAGGCAACTAGGTGGAGGGCCAGGGGACACCCTGGGGCCTATACTGCAAGTCCAGGGAGAGAGGTGGACACCTGGGTAGATTGTTGGGGTCAGAAGCCCCTAGGTTTAGTGCCAGGGGGCTTCCTGGGGCCTCAAATGCAAGTCCAAGGAGAAAAGTGGACCCCTGTGTAGCTTGCTGGGGTCAGAGGCCCCTAGGTGGAGGGTCAGGGGGCACCCTGGGGCCTATCCAGCAATCCCAGGGAGAGTTGTGGACCCTTGTGTAGCTTGCTAGGGTCAGAGGCCCCTGGGTGGAGGGCCAAGGGGCACCCTGGGGCTTATACTGCAAGTCCAGGGAGAGAGGTGGACACCTGGGTAGCTTGTTGGGGTCAGAAGTCCCTTGGTGGAAGGCCAGGGGCACCCTGGGGCCTATACTGCAAGTCCAGGGAGAGAGGTGGACTCATGGTTAGCTTACTGGGGTCAGAGACCCCTAGGTGGAGGGCCAGGGGCACCCTGGGGCCTCTACTGCAAGTCCAGGGAGAGAGGTGGACCCCTGGGTAGCTTGCTGGTGTCAGAGGCAACTAGGTGGAGGGACAGGGGGTACCCTGGGGCCTATAAAGCAAGTCCAGGGAGAGAGGTGGACCCCCGGGTAGCTTCCTGAGGTCAAAGGCCCCTGGGTGGAGGGCCAGGGGGCACCCTGGGGCTTATCCTGCAAGTCCAGGGAGAGAGGTGGACCCCTGGGTAGCTTGCTGGGGTACAACGCCCCTAGGTGGAGGGCCAGGGGGCACCCTGGGGCCTCTACTGCAAGTCCAGGGAGAGAGGTGGACCCCTGGGTAGCTTGCTGGGGTCAGAGGCCCCTGGGCGATGAGCCATGGAGCACCCTGGGGCCTCTACTGCAAGTCCAGGGAGAGAGATGGACCTCTGGGTTGCTTGCTGAGGTACGAGGCACTGGGTGGAGGGCAAGGGGGCACCCTGCGGCCTCTACTGCAAGTCCAGGGTGAGAGGTGGACCCTGGGTAGCTTGCTGGGGTACGAGGCCCCTAGGTGGAGGGCCAGGGGGAACCCTGGGGCCTCTACTGAAAGTCCAGGGAGAGAGGTGGACCCCTGGGTAGCTTCCTGGGGTCAGAGTCCCCTAGGTGAAGGGCCAGGAGGTACCCTAGGGCCTCTACTGCAAGTTCAGGGAGAGAGGTGGACCCCTGGGTAGCTTGCTGGGGTCAGAGGCAACTAGGTGGAGAGCCAGGAGGTACCCTGGGGCCTCTACTGCAAGTCCAGGGAGAGATGTGGACCCCTGGGTTGCTTGCTGGTGTCAGAGGCAACTAGGTGGAGGGCCAGGGGGCACCCTAGGGTCTACACTGTAAGTCCAGGCAGAGAGGTTGACCCCTGGGTAGCTTCCTAAGGTCAGAGGCCCCTAGGTGAAGGGCCAGGGGGCACCCTGGGGCCTATCCTGCAAGTCCAGGGAGAGAGGTGGACCCCCCGGTAGCTTGCTGGGGTACGAAGCCCCTAGGTGGAGGGCCAGGGGGCACCATGGGGCCTCTAGTGCAAGTCCAGGGAGAGAGGTGGACCCCTGGGTAGCTTGCTGGGGTCAGAGGCAACTATGTGGAAGGAGAGGGGTACCCTGGGGACTATACTGCAAGTCCAGGGAGAAAGGTGGACCCCTGGGTAGCTTCCTGAGGTCAAAGGCCCCTAAGTGGAGAGCCAGGGGTACCCTGGGGCCTATCCTGCAAGTCCAAGGAGAGAGGTGGACCCCTGCGTAGCTTGCTGGGGTTATGAGGCCCCTAGTTGGAGGGCCAGGGGGCACCCTGGGGCCTCTAATGCAAGCCCAGGGAGAGAGGTGGACCCCTGGGTAGCTTGCTGGTGTCAGAGGCAACTAGGTGGAGGGACAGGGGGTACCCTGGGGCCTATACTGTAAGTCCAGGGAGAGAGGTGGACCCCTGGGTAGCTTGCTGGGGTCTGTAGCCCCTAGGTTGAGGGCCAGGGGGCACCCTGGGGCCTATCCTGCAAGTCCAGGGAGAGAGGTGGACCCCCCGCTAGCTTGCTGGGGTACGAGGCCCCTAGGTGGAGGGCCAGGGGGCACCCTGGGGCTTCTACTGCAAGCCCAGGGAGAGAGGTGGACACCTGGGTAGCTTGTTGGGGTCAGAAGTCCCTTGGTGGAAGGCCAGGGGCACCCTGGGGCCTATACTGCAAGTCCAGGGAGAGAGGTGGACCCATGGTTAGCTTACTGGGGTCAGAGGCCCCTAGGTGGAGGGCCAGGGGCACCCTGGGGCCTCTACTGCAAGTCCAGGGAGAGAGGTGGACCCCTGGGTAGCTTGCTGGTGTCAGAGGCAACTAGGTGGAGGGACAGGGGGTACCCTGGGGCCTTTAAAGCAAGTCCAGGGAGAGAGGTGGACCCCTGGGTAGCTTCCTGAGGTCAAAGGCCCCTGGGTGGAGGGCCAGGGGGCACCCTGGGGCTTATCCTGCAAGTCCAGGGAGAGAGGTGGACCCCTGGGTAGCTTGCTGGGGTATGAGGCCCCTAGGTGGAGGGCCAGGGGGCAACTTGGGGCCTCTACTGCAAGTCCAGGGAGAGAGGTGGACCCCTGGGTAGCTTGCTGGGGTCAGAGGCCCCTAGGTGGAAGGCCAGGGGGCACCCTGGGGCCTCTACTGCAAGTCCAGGGAGAGAGGTGGACCCCTGGGTAGCTTGCTGGGGTCAGAGGCCTCTAGGTGGAGGGACAGGGGGCACCCTGGGGCCTCTACTGCAAGTCCAGGGAGAGAGGTGGACCCCTGGGTAGCTTGCTGGGGTCAGAGGCCTCTAGGTGGAGGGCCAGGGGGTAAACTGGGGCCTATACTGCAAGACCAGGGAGAGAGGTGGACCCTTGGGTAGCTTCCTAAGGTTAGAGGCCCCTAGGTGGAGGGCCAGGGGGCACCCTGGGGCCTATCCTGCAAGTCCAGGGAGAGAGGTGGACCCCTGGGTAGCTTGCTGGGGTAAAAGGCCCCTAGGCGATGAGCCATGGAGCACCCTGGGGCCTCTACTGCAAGTCCAGGGAGAGAGGTGGACCTCTGGGTTGCTTGCTGATGTATGAGGCCCCTGGGTGGAGGTCAAGGGGGCACCCTGGGGACTATACTGCAAGTCCAGGGAGAAAGGTGGACCCCTGGGTAGCTTCCTGAGGTCAAAGGCCCCTAAGTGGAGAGCCAGGGGGCACCCTGGGGCTTATCCTGCAAGTCCAGGGAGAAAGGTGGACCCCTGGGTAGCTTGCTGGGGTACGAGGCCCCTAGGTGGAGGGCGAGGGGGCACCCTGGGGCCTCTACTGCAAGTCCAGGGAGAGAGGTGGACCCCTGGGTAGCTTGCTGGGGTCAGAGGCCCCTAGGTGGAGGGTCAGGGGGCACCCTGGGGCCTCTACTGCAAGTCCAGGGAGAGAGGTGGACCCCTGGGTAGCTTGCTGGGGTCAGAGGCCTCTAGGTGGAGGGCCAGGGGGCACCCTGGGGCCTCTACTGCAAGTCCAGGGAGAGAGGTGGACCCCTGGGTAGCTTGCTGGGGTCAGAGGCCTCTAGGTGGAGGGCCAGGGGGTAAACTGGGGCCTATACTGCAAGACCAGGGAGAGAGGTGGACCCTTGCGTAGCTTCCTAAGGTTAAAGGCCCCAAGGTGGAGGGCCAGGGGGCACCCTGGGGCCTATCCTGCAAGTCCAGGGAGAGAGGTGGACCCCTGGGTAGCTTGCTGGGGTCAAAGGCCCCTAGGCGGTGAACCAGGGAGCACCCTGGGGCCTCTACTGCAAGTCCAGGGAGAGAGGTGGACCTCTGGGTTGCTTGCTGGTGTACGAGGCCCCTAGGTGGAGGGCGAGGGGGCACCCTGCGGCCTATACTGCAAGTCCAGGGAGAGAGGTGGACCCCTGGGTAGCTTGCTGGGGTAAGAGGCCCCTAGGTGGAGGGCCAGGGGGAACCCTGGGGCCTCTACTGAAAGTCCAGGGAGAGAGGTGGACCCCTGGGTAGCTTCCTGATGTCAGAGTCCCCTAGGTGGAGGGCCAGGAGGTACCCTAGGGCCTCTACTGCAAGTTCAGGGAGAGAGGTGGACCCCTGGGTAGCTTGCTGGGGTCAGAGGCAACTAGGTGGAGGGCCAGGAGGTACCCTGGGGCCTCTACTGCAAGTCCAGGGAGAGAGGTGGACCCCTTGGTAGCTTGCTGGGGTCAGAGGCAACTAGGTGGAGGGCCAGGGGGCACCCTAGGGTCTACACTGTAAGTCCAGGCAGAGAGGTTGACCCTTGGGTAGCTTCCTAAGGTCAGAGGCCCCTAGGTGGAGGGCCAGGGGGCACCCTGGGGCCTATCCTGCAAGTCCAGGGAGAGAGGTGGACCCCCCGGTAGCTTGCTGGGGTACGAAGCCCCTAGGTGGAGGGCCAGGGGGCACCATGGGGCCTCTAGTGCAAGTCCAGGGAGAGAGGTGGACCCCTGGGTAGCTTGCTGGGGTCAAAGGCAACTATGTGGAAGGACAGGGGTACCCTGGGAACTATACTGCAAGTCCAGGGAGAGAGGTGGACCCCTGGGTAGCTTCCTGAGGTCAAAGGCCCCTAAGTGGAGAGCCAGGGGGTACCCTGGGGCCTATCCTGCAAGTCCAAGGAGAGAGGTGGACCCCTGGGTAGCTTGCTGGGGTTACGAGGCCCCTAGTTGGAGGGCCAGGGGGCACCCTGGGGCCTCTACTGCAAGCTTAGGGAGAGAGGTGGACCCCTGGGTAGCTTGCTGGTGTCAGAGGCAACTAGGTGGAGGGACAGGGGGTACCCTGGGGCCTATACTGCAAGTCCAGGGAGAGAGGTGGACCCCTGGGTAGCTTGCTGGGGTCTGTAGCCCCTAGGTGGAGGGCCAGGGGGCACCCTGGGGCCTATCCTGCAAGTCCAGGGAGAGAGGTGGACCCCCCGGTAGCTTGCTGGGGTACGAGGCCCCTAGGTGGAGGGCCAGGGAGCACCCTGGGGCCTCCACTGCAAGTCCAGGGAGAGAGGTGGACCCCTGGGTAGCTTCCTGGGGTCAGAGTCCCCTAGGTGGAGGGCCAGGAGGTACCCTAGGGCCTCTACTGCAAGTTCAGGGAGAGAGGTGGACCCCTGGGTAGCTTGCTGGGGTCAGAGGCAACTAGGTGGAGGGCCAGGAGGTACCCTGGGGCCTCTACTGCAAGTCCAGGGAGAGAGGTGGACCCCTGGGTAGCTTGCTGGGGTCAGAGGCAACTAGGTGGAGGGCCAGGGGGCACCCTAGGGTCTACACTGTAAGTCCAAGCAGAGAGGTTGACCCCTGGGTAGCTTCCTAAGGTCAGAGGCCCCTAGGTGGAGGGCCAGGGGGCACCCTGGGGCCTATACTGCAAGTCCAGGGAGAGAGGTGGACCCCCCGGTAGCTTGCTGGGGTACGAAGCCCCTAGGTGGAGGGCCAGGGGGCACCATGGGGCCTCTAGTGCAAGTCCAGGGAGAGAGGTGGACCCCTGGGTAGCTTGCTGGGGTCAAAGGCAACTATGTGGAAGGACAGGGGTACCCTGGGGACTATACTGCAAGTCCAGGGAGAGAGGTGGACCCCTGGTTAGCTTCCTGAGGTCAAAGGCCCCTAAGTGGAGAGCCAGGGGGTACCCTGGGGCCTATCCTGCAAGTCCAAGGAGAGAGGTGGACCCCTGGGTAGCTTGCTGGGGTTACGAGGCCCCTAGTTGGAGGGCCAGGGGGCACCCTGGGGCCTCTACTGCAAGCCCAGGGAGAGAGGTGGACCCCTGGGTAGCTTGCTGGTGTCAGAGGCAACTAGGTGGAGGGACAGGGGGTACCCTGGGGCCTATACTGCAAGTCCAGGGAGAGAGGTGGACCCCTGGGTAGCTTGCTGGGGTCTGTAGCCCCTAGGTGGAGGGCCAGGGGGCACCCTGGGGCCTATCCTGCAAGTCCAGGGAGAGAGGTGGACCCCCCGGTAGCTTGCTGGGGTACGAGGCCCCTAGGTGGAGGGCCAGGGAGCACCCTGGGGCCTCTACTGCAAGTCCAGGGAGAGAGGAGGATCCCTGGGTAGCTTGCTGGGGTCAGAGGCAACTATGTGGAGGGACAGGGGGTACCCTGGGGTCTATACTGCAAGTCCAGGGAGAGAGGTGGATCCCTGGGTAGCTTCCTGAGGTCAAAGGCCGCTAGGTGGAGGGCCAGGGGGCACCCTGGGGCCTATCCTGCAAGTCCAAGGAGAGAGGTGGACCCTTGGGTAGCTTGCTGGGGTACGAGGCCCCTAGTTGGAGAGCCAGGGTGCACCCTGGGGCCTCTACTGCAAGTCCAGGGAGAGAGGTGGTTCCCTGGGTAGCTTGCTTGTGTCAGAGGCAACTAGGTGGAGCGACAGGGGGTACCCTGGGGCCAATACTGCAAGTCCAGGGAGAGAGGTGGACCCCTGGGTAGCTTCCTGAGGTCAGAGGCCCCTAGGTGGAGGGCCAGGGGGCACCCTGGGGCCTCTACTGCAAGTCCAGGGAAAGAGGTGGACCCCTGGGTAGTTTGCTGGGGTCAGAGACCCCTAGGCGGAGGGACATGGGGCTTCCTGGGGCCTCTACTGCAAGTCCAGGGAGAAAGGTGGACCCCAGGGTAGCTTGCTTGGGTCAGAGGCCCCTAGGTGGAGGTCAAGGGGGCACCCTGGGGCCTCTACTGCAATCCCAGGCAGAGTTGTGGACCCTTTTGTAGCTTGCTGGGGTCAGAGGCCCCTAGGGTGGAGGGCCAAGGGGCACCCTGGGGCCTATACTGCAAGTCCAGAGAGAGAGGTGGTCCCCTGGGTAGCTTCCTGGGGTCAGAGGCCCCTAGGTGGAGGGCAAGGGGGCACCCTGGAGCCTCTACTGTAAGTCCAGGGAGAGAGGTGGACCCCTAGGTAGCATGCTGGGGTCGGAGGCAACTAGGTGGAGGGCCAGGGGACACCCTGGGGCCTATACTGCAAGTCCAAGGAGAGAGGTGGACACCTGGGTAGATTGTTGGGGTCAGAAGCCCCTAGGTTTAGTGCCAGGGGGCTTCCTGGGGCCTCAACTGCAAGTCCAAGGAGAAAGGTGGACCCCTGTGTAGCTTGCTGGGGTCAGAGGCCCCTAGGTGGAGGGTCAGGGGGCACGCTGGGGCCTATCCAGCAAGTCCAGGGAGAGAGGTGGACCTCTGGGTAGCTTGCTGGGGTACGAGGCCCCTAGGTGGAGGGCGAGGGGGCACCCTGGGGCCTCTACTGCAAGTCCAGGGAGAGAGATGGACCCCTGGGTAGCTTGCTGGGGTCAGAGGCCTCTAGGTGGAGGGCCAAGGGGCACCCTAGGGCCTATACTGCAAGTCCAGGGAGAGAGGTGGACCACTGGGTAGCTTGCTGGGGTCTGTAGCCCATAGGTGGAGGGCCAGGGTTACCCTGGGGCCTATACTGCAAGTCCAGGGAGAGAGGTGGACCCCTGGGTAGCTTCCTAAGGTCAGAGGCCCCTAGGTGAAGGGCCAGGGGGCACCCTGGGGCCTATCCTGCAAGTCCAGGGAGAGAGGTGGACCACTGGGTAGCTTGCTGGGGTACGAGGCCCCTAGGTGGAGGGCCAGGGGGCACCCTGGGGCCTCTACTGCAAGTCCAGGGAGAGAGGTGGACCCCTGGGTAGCTTCCTGGGGTCAGAGTCCCCTAGGTGGAGGGTCAGGAGGTACCCTGGGGCCTCTACTGCTAGTCCAGGGACAGAAGTGGACCCCTGGGTAGCTTGCTGCGGTCAGAGGCAACTAGGTGGAAGGCCAGGGGGCACCCTAGGGTCTACACTGCAAGACCAGGGAAAGAGGTGGACCCCTGGGTAGCTTCCTAAGGTCAGAGGCCCGTAGGTGGAGGGCCAGGGGGCACCCTGGGGCCTATCCTGCAAGTCCAGGGAGAGATGTGGACCCGTGGGTAGCTTGCTGGGGTCAGAGGCAACTAGGTGGAAGGACAGGGGTACCCTGGGGCCTATTCTGCAAGTCCAGGGAGAGAGGTGGACCCCTGGGTAGCTTACTGAGGTCAAAGGCCCCTAGGTGGAGAGCCAGGGGGCACCCTGGGGCCTATCCTGCAAGTCCAAGGAGAGAGGTGGACCCCTGGGTAGCTTGCTGGGGTCTGAGTCCCCTTAGTGGAGGGTCAGGGGGCACCCTGGGGCCTCTACTGCAAGTCTAGGGAGAGAGATGGACTCATGGGTAGCTAGCTGGGGTAAAAGGCCCCTAAGTGGAGGGCCAGGAGGCACCCTGGGGCCTCTACTGCAAGTCCAGGGAGAGAGGTGGACCCCTGGGTAGTTTGCTGGGGTCAGAGGCCCCTAGGTGGACGGCCAGGGGGCTTCGTGGGGCCTCTACTGCAAGTCCAGGGAGAGAGGTGGACCCCTGGCTAGCTTGCTGGGGTCGGAAGCCCCTTGGTGGAGGGCAAGGGGGCACCCTGGGACCTCTACTGCAAGTCCAGGGAGAGAGGTGGACCCCTGGGTAGCATAATGGGGTCGGAGGAAACTAGGTGGAGGGCCAGGGGACACCCTGGGGCCTATCCTGCAAGTCCAGGGAGAGAGGTGGACACCTGGGTAGCTTGTTGGGGTCAGAAGCCCCTAGGTTTAGTGCCAGGGGGCTTCCTGGGGCCTCAACTGCAAGTCCAAGGAGAAAGGTGGACCGCTGTGTAGCTTGCTGGGGTCAGAGGCCCCTAGGTGGAGGGCCAGGGGACACCCTGGGGCCTATCCTGCAAGTCCAGGGAGAGAGGTGGACACCTGGGTAGCTTGTTGGGGTCAGAAGCCCCTAGGTTTAGTGCCAGGGGGCTTCCTGGGGCCTCAACTGCAAGTCCAAGGAGAAAGGTGGAC
Organism: Danio rerio; assembly: GCF_049306965.1. Taxonomy (NCBI): domain Eukaryota; kingdom Metazoa; phylum Chordata; class Actinopteri; order Cypriniformes; family Danionidae; genus Danio; species Danio rerio. The sequence continues at coordinate 49,342,996 of NC_133180.1, read as the reverse complement.
CCCTGTGTAGCTTCCTAAGGTCAGAGGCCCCTAGGTGGAGGGCCAGGGGGCACCCTGGGGCCTCTACTGCAAGTCCAGGGAGAGAGGTGGACCCCTGGGTAGCTTGCTAGGGTCAGAGGCCCCTAGGTGGACGGCCAGGTGGCTTCGTGGGGCCTCTACTGCAAGTCCAGGGAGAGAGGTGGACCCCTGGTTAGCTTGCTGGGGTCAGAGGCCTCTAGGTGGAGGGCCAGGGGGTAACCTGGGGCCTATACTGCAAGACCAGGGAGAGAGGTGGACCTTGGGTAGCTTCCTAAGGTTAGAGGCCCCTAGGTGGAGGGCCAGGGGGCACCCTGGGGCCTATCCTGCAAGTCCAGGGAGAGAGGTGGACCCCTGGGTAGCTTGCTGGGGTAAAAGGGCCCTAGGTGGAGAGCCAGGGGGCACCCTGGGGCCTCTACTGCAAGTCCAGGGAGAGAGGTGGACCTCTGGGTTGCTTGCTGGGGTAGGAGGCCCCTAGGTGGAGGGCGAAGGGGCACCCTGCGGCCTCTACTGCAAGTCCAGGGAGAGAGGTGGACCCCTGGGTAGCTTGCTGGGGTACGAGGCCCCTAGGTGGAGGGCCAGGGGGCACCCTGGGGCCTCTACTGCAAGTCCAGGGAGAGAGGTGGACCCCTGGGAAGCTTCCTGGAGTCAGAGCCCCTAGGTGGAGGGCCAGGAGGTACCCTAGGGCCTCTACTGCAAGTCCAGAGAGAGAGGTGGACCCCTTGGTAGCTTGCTGGGGTCAGAGGCAACTAGGTGGAGGTCAAGGGGGTACCCTGGGGCCTCTACTGCAATCCCAGGGAGAGTTGTGGACCCTTGTGTAGGTTGCTGGGGTCAGAGGCCCCTGGGTGGAGGGCCAAGGGGCACCCTAGGGCCTATACTGCAAGTCCAGGGAGAGAGGTGGACACCTGGGTAGCTTGTTGGGGTCAGAAGCCCCTAGGTTTAGTGCCAGGGGGCTTCCTGGGGCTTCAACTGCAAGTCCAAGGAGATAGGTGGACCCCTGTGTAGCTTACTGGGGTCAGAGGCCCCTAGGTGGACGGTCAGGGGGCACCCTGGGGCCTATCCTGCAAGTCCAGGGAGAGAGGTGGACCTCTGGGTAACTTGCTGGGGTACGAGGCCCCTAGGTGGAGGGCGAGGGGGCACCCTGGGGCCTCTACTGCAAGTCCAGGGAGAGAGGTGGACCCCTGGTTAGCTTGCTGGGGTCAGAAGCCTCTAGGTGGAGGGCCAAGGGGCACCCGGGGCCTATACTGCAAGTCCAGGGAGAGAGGTGGACCCCTGGGTAGCTTGCTAAGGTCAGAGGCCCCTAGGTGGAGGGCCAGGGGGCATCCTGGGGCCTATCCTGCAAGTCCAGGGAGAGAAGTGGACCCCTGGGTAGCTTGCTGGGGTAAAAGGCCCCTAGGTGGAGAGCCAGGGGGTACCCTGGGGCCTCTACTGCAAGTCCAGGGAGAGAGGTGGACCTCTGGGTTGCTTGCTGGGGTACGAGGCCCCTAGGTGGAGGGCGAGGGGGCACCCTGCGGCCTCTACTGCAAGTCAAGGGAGAGAGGTGGACCCCTGGGTAGCTTGCTGGGGTACGAGGCCCCTAGGTGGAAGGCCAGAGGGCAGCAAGGGGCCTCTACTGCAAGTCCAGGGAGAGAGGTGGACCCCTGGGTAGCTTGCTGGGGTCAGAGGCAACTATGTGGAAGGACAGGGGTACCCTGGGGACTATACTGCAAGTCCAGGGAGAGAGGTGGACCCCTGAGTAGCTTCCTGAGGTCAAAGGCCCCTAGGTGGAGAGCCAGGGGGTACCCTGGGGCCTATCCTGCAAGTCCAAGGAGAGGGGTGGACCGCTGGGTAGCTTGCTGGGGTTGCGAGGCCCCTAGTTGGAGGGCCAGGGGGCACCCTGGGGCCTCTACTGCAAGCCCAGGGAGAGAAGTGGACCCCTGGGTAGCTTGCTGGTGTCAGAGGCAACTAGGTGGAGGGAAAGGGGGTACCCTGGGGCCTCTACTGCAATCCCAGGGAGAGAGGTGGACCCTTGTGTAGCTTGCTGGGGCAGAGGCCCCTGGGTGGAGGGCCAAGGGGCACCCTGGGGAATATACTGCAAGTCCAGGGAGAGAGGTGGACACCTGGGTAGCTTGTTGGGGTCAGAAGCCCCTAGGTTTAGTGCCAGGGGGCTTCCTGGGGCCTCAACTGCAAGTCCAAGGAGAAAGGTGGACCCCTGTGTAGCTTACTGGGGTCAGAGGCCCCTAGGTGGAGGGTCAGGGGGCACCCTGGGGCCTATCCTGCAAGTCCAGGGAGAGAGGTGGACCTCTGGGTAACTTGCTGGGGTACGAGGCCCCTAAGTGGAGGGCGAGGGGGCACCCTGGGGCCTCTACTGCAAGTCCAGGGAGAGAGGTGGACCCCTGGGTAGCTTGCTGGGGTCAGAGGTCTCTAGGTGGAGGGCCAAGGGGCACCCTGGGGCCTCTACTGCAAGTCCAGGGAGAGAGGTGGACCCCTGGTTAGCTTGCTGGGGTCAGAGGCCTCTAGGTGGAGGGCGAGGGGGCACCCTGCGGCCTCTACTGCAAGTCCAGGGAGAGAGGTGGACCCCTGGGTAGCTTCCTAAGGTCAGAGGCCCCTAGGTGGAGGGCCAGGGGGCACCCTGGGGCCTATCCTGCAAGTCCAGGGAGAGAGGTGGACCCCTGGGTAGGTTGCTGGGGTCAGAGGCCTCTAGGTGGAGGGCCAGGGGGTAACCTGGGGCCTATACTGCAAGACCAGGGAGAGAGGTGGACCCCTGGGTAGGTTGCTGGGGTCAGAGGCCTCTAGGTGGAGGGCCAGGGGGTAACCTGGGGCCTATACTGCAAGACCAGAGAGAGGTGGACCCTTGGGTAGCTTCCTAAGGTTAGAGGCCCCTAGGTGGAGGGCCAGGGGGAACCCTGGGGCCTCTACTGCAAGTCCAGGGAGAGAGGTGGACCCCTGAGTAGCTTCCTGAGGTCAAAGGCCCCTAGGTGGAGAGCCAGGGGGTACCCTGGGGCCTATCCTGCAAGTCCAAGGAGAGGGGTGGACCCCTGGGTAGCTTGCTGGGGTTGCGAGGCCCCTAGTTGGAGGGCCAGGGGGCACCCTGGGGCCTCTACTGCAAGCCCAGGGAGAGAAGTGGACCCCTGGGTAGCTTGCTGGTGTCAGAGGCAACTAGGTGGAGGGAAAGGGGGTACCCTGGGGCCTCTACTGCAATCCCAGGGAGAGAGGTGGACCCTTGTGTAGCTTGCTGGGGTCAGAGGCCCCTGGGTGGAGGGCCAAGGGGCACCCTGGGGAATATACTGCAAGTCCAGGGAGAGAGGTGGACACCTGGGTAGCTTGTTGGGGTCAGAAGCCCCTAGGTTTAGTGCCAGGGGGCTTCCTGGGGCCTCAACTGCAAGTCCAAGGAGAAAGGTGGACCCCTGTGTAGCTTACTGGGGTCAGAGGCCCCTAGGTGGAGGGTCAGGGGGCACCCTGGGGCCTATCCTGCAAGTCCAGGGAGAGAGGTGGACCTCTGGGTAACTTGCTGGGGTACGAGGCCCCTAGGTGGAGGGCGAGGGGGCACCCTGGGGCCTCTACTGCAAGTCCAGGGAGAGAGGTGGACCCCTGGGTAGCTTGCTGGGGTCAGAGGTCTCTAGGTGGAGGGCCAAGGGGCACCCTGGGGCCTCTACTGCAAGTCCAGGGAGAGAGGTGGACCCCTGGGTTGCTTGCTGGGGTACGAGGCCCCTAGGTGGAGGGCGAGGGGGCACCCTGCGTCTCTACTGCAAGTCCAGTGAGAGAGGTGGACCCCTGGGTAGCTTGCTGGGGTACGAGGCCCCTAGGTGGAGGGCCAGGGGGAACCCTGGGGCCTCTACTGAAAGTCCAGGGAGAGAGGTGGACCCCTGGGTAGCTTCCTGGGGTCAGAGTCCCCTAGGTGGAGGGCCAGGAGGTACCCTAGGGCCTCTACTGCAAGTCCAGGGAGAGAGGTGGACCCCTGGGTAGCTTGCTGGGGTCAGATTCAACTAGGTGGAGGGCCAGGAGGTACCCTGGGGCCTCTACTGCAAGTCCAGGGAGAGAGGTGGACCCCTGGGTAGTTTGCTGGGGTCAGAGGCAACTAGGTGGAGGGCCAGGGGGCACCCTATGGTCTACACTGTAAGTCCAGGCAGAGAGGTTGACCCCTGGGTAGCTTCCTAAGGTCAGAGGCAACTAGGTGGAGGGCCAGGGGGCACCCTAGGGTCTACACTGTAAGTCCAGGCAGAGAGGTTGACCCCTGGGTAGCTTCCTAAGGTCAGAGGCCCCTAGGTGGAGGGCCAGGGGGCACCCTGGGGCCTATCCTGCAAGTCCAGGGAGAGAGGTGGACCCCCCGGTAGCTTGCTGGGGTACGAAACCCCTAGGTGGAGGGCCAGGGGGCACCATGGGGCCTCTACTGCAAGTCCAGGGAGAGAGGTGGACCCCTGGGTAGCTTGCTGGGGTCATAGGCAACTATGTGGAAGGACATTGGTACCCTGGGGACTATACTGCAAGTCCTGGGAGAGAGGTGGACCCCTGGGTAGCTTGCTGGGGTCAGAGGCCTCTAGGTGGAGGGCCAAGGGGCACCCTGGGGCCTATACTGCAAGTCCAGGGAGAGAGGTGGACCCCTGGGTAGCTTACTGGGGTCTGTAGCCCAAAAGTGGATGGCCAGGGGGTATCCTGGGGCCTATACTGCAAGTCCAGGGAGAGAGGTGGACCCCTGGGTAGCTTCCTAAGGTCAGAGGCCCCTAGATGGAGGGCCAGGGGGCACCCTGGGGCCTATCCTGCAAGTCCAGGGAAAGAGGTGGACCCCTGGGTAGCTTGCTGGGGTAAAAGGCCCCTAGGTGGAGAGCCAGGGGGTACCCTGGGGCCTCTACTGCAAGTCCAGGGAGAGAGGTGGACCTCTGGGTTGCTTGCTGGGGTACGAGGCCCCTAGGTGGAGGGCGAGGGGGCACCCTGCGGCTTCTACTGCAAGTCCAGGGAGAGAGGTGGACCCTTGGGTAGCTTGCTGGGGTACGAGGCCCCTAGGTGGAGTGCCAGGGGGCAGCATGGGGCCTCTACTGCAAGTCCAGGGAGAGAGGTGGAATCCTCGGTAGCTTGCTGGGGTCAGAGGCAACTATGTAGAAGGACAGGGGTACCCTGGGGACTATACTGCAAGTCCAGGGAGAGAGGTGGACCCCTGAGTAGCTTCCTTAGGTCAAAGGCCCCTAGGTGGAGAGCCAGGGGGTACCCTGGGGCCTATCCTGCAAGTCCAAGGAGAGGGGTGGACCCCTGGGTAGTTTGCTGGGGTTACGAGGCCCCTAGTTGGAGGGCCAGGGGGCACCCTGGGGCCTATACTGAAAGTCCAGGGAGAGAGGTGGACCCCTGGGTAGCTTGCTGGTGTCAGAGGCAACTAGGTGGAGGGACAGGGGGTACCCTGGGGCCTATACTGCAAGTCCAGGGAGAGAGGTGGACCCCTGGGTAGCTTGCTTGGGTCAGAGGCCCCTAGGTGGAGGTCAAGGGGGTACCCTGGGGCCTCTACTGCAATCCCAGGGAGAGTTGTAGACCCTTGTGTAGCTTGCTGGGGTCAGAGGCCCCTGGTTGGAGGGCCAAGGGGCACCTTGGGGCCTATACTGCAAGTCCAGGGAGAGAGGTGGACACCTGGGTAGCTTGTTGGGGTCAGAAGCCCCTAGGTTTAGTGCCAGGGGGCTTCCTGGGGCCTCAACTGCAAGTCCAAGGAGAAAGGTGGACCCCTGTGTAGCTTACTGGGGTCAGAGGCCCCTAGGTGGAGGGTCAGGGGGCACCCTGGGGCCTATCCTGCAAGTCCAGGGAGAGAGGTGGACCCCTGGGTAGCTTCCTAAGGTCAGAGGCCCCTAGGTGGAGGGCCAGGGGTCACCCTGGGGCCTATCCTGCAAGTCCAGGGAGAGAGGTGGACCCCTGGGTAGCTTGCTGGGGTCAGAGGCCTCTAGGTGGAGGGCCAGGGGGTAACCTAGGGCCTATACTGCAAGACCAGGGAGAGAGGTGGACCCTTGGGTAGCTTCCTAAGGTTAGAGGCCCCTAGGTGGAGGGCCAGGGGGAACCCTGGGGCCTCTACTGCAAGTCCAGGGAGAGAGGTGGACCCCTGGGTAGCTTCCTGGGGTCAGAGTCCCCTAGGTGGAGGGCCAGGATCTACCCTAGGGCCTCTACTGCAAGTCCAGGGAGAGAGGTGGACCCCTGGGTAGCTTGCTGGGTTCAGAGCCAACTAGGTGGAGGGCCAGGAGGTACCCTAGGGCCTCTACTGCAAGTCTAGGGAGAGAGGTGGACCCCTGGTTAGCTTGCTGGGGTCAGAGGCAACTAGGTGGAGGGCCAGGGGGCACCCTAGGGTCTACACTGTAAGTCAGGGCAGAGAGGTTGACCCCTGGGTAGCTTCCTAAGGTCAGAGGCCCCTAGATGGAGGGCCAGGGGGCACCCTTGGGCCTATCCTGCAAGTCCAGGGAGAGAGGTGGACCCCTGGGTAGCTTGCTGGGGTACGAGGCCGCTAGGTGGAGGACCAGGGGGCACCATGGGGCCTCTACTGCAAGTCCAGGGAGAGAGGTGGACCCCTGGGTAGCTTGCTGGGGTCAGAGGCAACTAGGTGGAAGGATAGGGATACCCTGGGGACTATACTGCAAGTCCAGGGAGAGAGGTGGACCCCTGGGTAGCTTCCTGAGGTCAAAGGCCCCTAGGTAGAGGCGCTAGGGGGCACCCTGGGGCCTATCCTGCAAGTCCAAGGAGAGAGGTGGACCCCTGGGCAGCTTGCTGGGGTTACGAGGTCCCTAGTTGGAGGGCCAAGGGGCACCCTGGGGCCTCTACTGCAAGCCCAGTGAGAGAGATGGACCCCTGGGTAGCTTGTTGAGGTCAGAGGCCCCTAGGTGGAGGGCCAGGGGGCACCCTGGGCCCTATCCTGCAAGTCCAGGGAGAGAGGTGGACCCCTGGGTAGCTTGCTGGGGTCAGAGGCAACTAGGTGGAGGGCCAGGAGGTACCCTGGGGCCTCTACTGCAAGTCCAGGGAGAGAGGTGGACCCCTGGGTAGCTTGCTGGGGTCAGACACAACTAGGTGGAGGGCCAGGGGGCACCCTAGGGTCTACACTGTAAGTCCAGGCAGAGAGGTTGACCCCTGGGTAGCTTCCTAAGGTCAGAGGCATCTAGGTGGAGGGCCAGGGGGCACCCTAGGGTCTACATTGTAAGTCCAGGCAGAGAGGTTGACCCCTGGGTAGCTTCCTAAGGTCAGAGGCCCCTAGGTGGAGGGCCAGGGGGCACCCTGGGGCCTATCCTGCAAGTCCAGGGAGAGAGGTGGACCCCTGGGTAGCTTGCTGGGGTACGAGGCCCCTAGGTGGAGGGCCAGGGGGCACCCTGGGGCCTATCCTGCAAGTCCAGGGAGAGAGGTGGACCCCCCGGTAGCTTGCTGGGGTACGAAGCCCCTAGGTGGAGGGCCAGGGGGCACCATGGGGCCTCTACTGCAAGTCCAGGGAGAGAGGTGGACCCCTGGGTAGCTTGCTGGGGTCAGAGGCAACTTTGTGGAAGGACATTGGTACCCTGGGGACTATACTGCAAGTCCAGGGAGAGAGGTGGACCCCTGGGTAGCTTCCTGAGGTCAAAGGCCCCTAAGTGGAGAGCCAGGGGGTACCCTGGGGCCTATCCTGCAAGTCCAAGGAGAGAGGTGGACCCCTGGCTAGCTTGCTGGGGTTACGAGGCCCCTAGTTGGAGGGCCAGGTGGCACCCTGGGGCCTCTACTGCAAGCCTAGGGAGAGAGGTGGACCCCAGGGTAGTTTGCTGGGGTCAGAGGCCCCTAGGCGGAGGGACAGGGGGCTTCCAGGGGCCTCTACTGCAAGTCCAGGGAGAAAGGTGGACCCCTGGGTAGCTTGCTTGTGTCAGAGGCCCCTAGGTGGAGGTCAAGGGGTACCCTGGGGCCTCTACTGCAATCCCAGGGAGAGCTCTGGACCCTTGTGTAGCTTGCTGGGGTCAGAGGCCCCTGGGTGGAGGGCCAAGGGGCACCCTGGGGCCTATACTGCAAGTCCAGGGAGAGAGGTGGACACCTGGGTAGCTTGTTGGGGTCAGAAGCCCCTAGGTTTAGTGCCAGGGGGCTTCCTGGGGCCTCAACTGCAAGTCCAAGGAGAAAGGTGGACCCCTGTGTAGCTTGCTGGGGTACGAGGCCACTAGGTGGAGGGCCAGGGGGCACCCTGGGGCCTCTACTGCAAGTCCAGGGAGAGAGGTAGACCCCTGGGTAGCTTGCTGGGGTCAGAGGCCTCTAGGTGGAGGGTTAAGGGGCACCCTGGGGCCTATACTGCAAGTCCAGTGAGAGAGGTGGACCCCTGGGTAGCTTCCTAAGGTCAGAGGCCCCTAGGTGGAGGGCCAGGGGGCACCCTGGGGCCTATCCTGCAAGTCCAGGGAGAGAGGTGGACCCCTGGGTAGCTTGCTGGGGTACGAAGCCCCTAGGTGAAGGGCATGGGGGCTTCTTGGGGCCTCTACTGCAAGTCCAGGGAGAGAGGTGGACCCCTGGGTAGCTTGCTGGGGTACAAGGCCCCTAGGTGGAGGGCCAGGGGGCACCCTGGGGCCTCTACTGCAAGGCCAGGGAGAGAGGTGGACCCCTTGGTAGCTTGCTGGGGTCAGAGACCCCTAGGTGGAGGGCCAGGGGGCACTCTGGGGCCGCTACTGCAAGTCTAGGGAGAGAGGTGGACCCCTGGGTAGCTTCCTGGGGTCAGAGTCCCCTAGGTGGAGGGCCAGGGGCACCCTGGGGCCTCTACTGCAAGTCCAGGGAGAGAAGTGGACCCCTGGGTACCTTCCTGGGGTCAGAGTCCCCTAAGTGGAGGGCCAGGGGGCTTCCTGGGGCCTCTACTGCAAGTCCAGGGAAAGAGGTGGACCCCTGGGTAGTTTGCTGGGGTCAGAGGCCCCTAGTCGGAGGGACATGGGGCTTCCTGGGGCCTCTACTGCAAGTCCAGGGAGAAAGGTGGACCCCAGGGTAGTTGCTTGGGTCAGAGGCTCCTAGGTGGAGGTCAAGGGGGCACCCTGGGGCCTCTACAGCAAACCCAGGGAGAGTTGTGGACCCTTTTGTAGCTTGCTGGGGTCAGAGGCCCCTGGGTGGAGGGCCAAGGGGCACCCTGGGGCCTATACTGCAAGTCCAGAGAGAGAGGTGGTCCCCTGGGTAGCTTCCTGGGGTCAGAGGCCCCTAGGTGGAGGGCCAGGGGGCACCCTGGGGCCTATCCTGCAAGTCCAGGGAGAGAGGTGGACCACTGGGTAGCTTGCTGGGGTAAGAGGCCCTTAGGTTTAGGGCCAAGAGGCACCCTGGGGCCTCTACTGCAAGTCCAGGGAGAGAGGTGGACCCCTGGGTAGCTTCCTGGGGTGAGAGTCCCCTAGGTGGAGGGCCAGGAGGTACCCTGGGGCCTCTACTGCTAGTCCAGGGAGAGAGGTGGACCCCTGGGTAGCTTGCTGGGGTCAGAGGCAACTAGGTGGAAGGCCAGGGGGCACCCTAGGGTCTACACTGCAAGTGTAGGGAGAGAGGTGGACCCCTGGGTAGCTTCCTAAGGTCAGAGGCCCGTAGGTGGAGGGCCAGGGGGCACCTTGGGGCCTATCCTGCAAGTCCAGGGAGAGATGTGGACCCGTGGGTAGCTTCCTAAGGTCAGAGGCCCCTAGGTGAAGGGCCAGGGGGCACCCTGGGGCCTATCCTGCAAGTCCAGGGAGAGAGGTGGACCCCTGGGTAGCTTGCTGGGGTACGAGGCCCCTAGGTGGAGGGCCAGGGGGCTTCTTGGGGCCTCTACTGCAAGTCCAGGGAGAGAGGTGGACCCCTGGGTAGCTTGCTGGGGTACAAGGCCCCTAGGTGGAGGCCCAGGGGGCACCCTGGGGCCTCTACTGCAAGGCCAGGGAGAGAGGTGGACCCCTGGGTAGCTTCCTGGGGTGAGAGTCCCCTAGGTGGAGGGCCAGGAGGTACCCTGGGGCCTCTACTGCAAGTCCAGGGAGAGAGGTGGACCCCTGGGTAGCTTGCTGGGGTCAGATTCAACTAGGTGGAGGGCCAGGAGGTACCCTGGGGCCTCTACTGCAAGTCCAGGGAGAGAGGTGGACCCCTGGGTAGTTTGCTGGGGTCAGAGGCAACTAGGTGGAGGGCCAGGGGGCACCCTATGGTCTACACTGTAAGTCCAGGCAGAGAGGTTGACCCCTGGGTAGCTTCCTAAGGTCAGAGGCAACTAGGTGGAGGGCCAGGGGGCACCCTAGGGTCTACACTGTAAGTCAAGGCAGAGAGGTTGACCCCTGGGTAGCTTCCTAAGGTCAGAGGCCCCTAGGTGGAGGGCCAGGGGGCACCCTGGGGCCTATCCTGCAAGTCCAGGGAGAGAGGTGGACCCCCCGGTAGCTTGCTGGGGTACGAAACCCCTAGGTGGAGGGCCAGGGGGCACCATGGGGCCTCTACTGCAAGTCCAGGGAGAGAGGTGGACCCCTGGGTAGCTTGCTGGGGTCATAGGCAACTATGTGGAAGGACATTGGTACCCTGGGGACTATACTGCAAGTCCTGGGAGAGAGGTGGACCCCTGGGTAGCTTGCTAGGGTCAGAGGCCTCTAGGTGGAGGGCCAAGGGGCACCCTGGGGCCTATACTGCAAGTCCAGGGAGAGAGGTGGACCCCTGGGTAGCTTACTGGGGTCTGTAGCCCATAGGTGGATGGCCAGGGGGTATCCTGGGGCCTATACTGCAAGTCCAGGGAGAGAGGTGGACCCCTGGGTAGCTTCCTAAGGTCAGAGGCCCCTAGATGGAGGGCCAGGGGGCACCCTGGGGCCTATCCTGCAAGTCCAGGGAAAGAGGTGGACCCCTGGGTAGCTTGCTGGGGTAAAAGGCCCCTAGGTGGAGAGCCAGGGGGTACCCTGGGGCCTCTACTGCAAGTCCAGGGAGAGAGGTGGACCTCTGGGTTGCTTGCTGGGGTACGAGGCCCCTAGGTGGAGGGCGAGGGGGCACCCTGCGGCTTCTACTGCAAGTCCAGGGAGAGAGGTGGACCCTTGGGTAGCTTGCTGGGGTACGAGGCCCCTAGGTGGAGTGCCAGGCCCCTAGGTGGAGGGCCAGGGGTCACCCTGGGGCCTATCCTGCAAGTCCAGGGAGAGAGGTGGACCCCTGGGTAGCTTGCTGGGGTCAGAGGCCTCTAGGTGGAGGGCCAGGGGGTAACCTAGGGCCTATACTGCAAGACCAGGGAGAGAGGTGGACCCTTGGGTAGCTTCCTAAGGTTAGAGGCCCCTAGGTGGAGGGCCAGGGGGAACCCTGGGGCCTCTACTGCAAGTCCAGGGAGAGAGGTGGACCCCTGGGTAGCTTCCTGGGGTCAGAGTCCCCTAGGTGGAGGGCCAGGATCTACCCTAGGGCCTCTACTGCAAGTCCAGGGAGAGAGGTGGACCCCTGGGTAGCTTGCTGGGTTCAGAGCCAACTAGGTGGAGGGCCAGGAGGTACCCTAGGGCCTCTACTGCAAGTCTAGGGAGAGAGGTGGACCCCTGGTTAGCTTGCTGGGGTCAGAGGCAACTAGGTGGAGGGCCAGGGGGCACCCTAGGGTCTACACTGTAAGTCAGGGCAGAGAGGTTGACCCCTGGGTAGCTTCCTAAGGTCAGAGGCCCCTAGATGGAGGGCCAGGGGGCACCCTTGGGCCTATCCTGCAAGTCCAGGGAGAGAGGTGGACCCCTGGGTAGCTTGCTGGGGTACGAGGCCGCTAGGTGGAGGACCAGGGGGCACCATGGGGCCTCTACTGCAAGTCCAGGGAGAGAGGTGGACCCCTGGGTAGCTTGCTGGGGTCAGAGGCAACTAGGTGGAAGGATAGGGATACCCTGGGGACTATACTGCAAGTCCAGGGAGAGAGGTGGACCCCTGGGTAGCTTCCTGAGGTCAAAGGCCCCTAGGTAGAGGCGCTAGGGGGCACCCTGGGGCCTATCCTGCAAGTCCAAGGAGAGAGGTGGACCCCTGGGCAGCTTGCTGGGGTTACGAGGTCCCTAGTTGGAGGGCCAAGGGGCACCCTGGGGCCTCTACTGCAAGCCCAGTGAGAGAGATGGACCCCTGGGTAGCTTGTTGAGGTCAGAGGCCCCTAGGTGGAGGGCCAGGGGGCACCCTGGGGCCTATCCTGCAAGTCCAGGGAGAGAGGTGGATCCCTGGGTAGCTTGCTGGGGTCAGAGGCAACTAGGTGGAGGGCCAGGAGGTACCCTGGGGCCTCTACTGCAAGTCCAGGGAGAGAGGTGGACCCCTGGGTAGCTTGCTGGGGTCAGACACAACTAGGTGGAGGGCCAGGGGGCACCCTAGGGTCTACACTGTAAGTCCAGGCAGAGAGGTTGACCCCTGGGTAGCTTCCTAAGGTCAGAGGCATCTAGGTGGAGGGCCAGGGGGCACCCTAGGGTCTACATTGTAAGTCCAGGCAGAGAGGTTGACCCCTGGGTAGCTTCCTAAGGTCAGAGGCCCCTAGGTGGAGGGCCAGGGGGCACCCTGGGGCCTATCCTGCAAGTCCAGGGAGAGAGGTGGACCCCTGGGTAGCTTGCTGGGGTACGAGGCCCCTAGGTGGAGGGCCAGGGGGCACCCTGGGGCCTATCCTGCAAGTCCAGGGAGAGAGGTGGACCCCCCGGTAGCTTGCTGGGGTACGAAGCCCCTAGGTGGAGGGCCAGGGGGCACCATGGGGCCTCTACTGCAAGTCCAGGGAGAGAGGTGGACCCCTGGGTAGCTTGCTGGGGTCAGAGGCAACTTTGTGGAAGGACATTGGTACCCTGGGGACTATACTGCAAGTCCAGGGAGAGAGGTGGACCCCTGGGTAGCTTCCTGAGGTCAAAGGCCCCTAAGTGGAGAGCCAGGGGGTACCCTGGGGCCTATCCTGCAAGTCCAAGGAGAGAGGTGGACCCCTGGCTAGCTTGCTGGGGTTACGAGGCCCCTAGTTGGAGGGCCAGGTGGCACCCTGGGGCCTCTACTGCAAGCCTAGGGAGAGAGGTGGACCCCAGGGTAGTTTGCTGGGGTCAGAGGCCCCTAGGCGGAGGGACAGGGGGCTTCCAGGGGCCTCTACTGCAAGTCCAGGGAGAAAGGTGGACCCCTGGGTAGCTTGCTTGTGTCAGAGGCCCCTAGGTGGAGGTCAAGGGGTACCCTGGGGCCTCTACTGCAATCCCAGGGAGAGCTCTGGACCCTTGTGTAGCTTGCTGGGGTCAGAGGCCCCTGGGTGGAGGGCCAAGGGGCACCCTGGGGCCTATACTGCAAGTCCAGGGAGAGAGGTGGACACCTGGGTAGCTTGTTGGGGTCAGAAGCCCCTAGGTTTAGTGCCAGGGGGCTTCCTGGGGCCTCAACTGCAAGTCCAAGGAGAAAGGTGGACCCCTGTGTAGCTTGCTGGGGTACGAGGCCACTAGGTGGAGGGCCAGGGGGCACCCTGGGGCCTCTACTGCAAGTCCAGGGAGAGAGGTAGACCCCTGGGTAGCTTGCTGGGGTCAGAGGCCTCTAGGTGGAGGGTTAAGGGGCACCCTGGGGCCTATACTGCAAGTCCAGTGAGAGAGGTGGACCCCTGGGTAGCTTCCTAAGGTCAGAGGCCCCTAGGTGGAGGGCCAGGGGGCACCCTGGGGCCTATCCTGCAAGTCCAGGGAGAGAGGTGGACCCCTGGGTAGCTTGCTGGGGTACGAAGCCCCTAGGTGAAGGGCATGGGGGCTTCTTGGGGCCTCTACTGCAAGTCCAGGGAGAGAGGTGGACCCCTGGGTAGCTTGCTGGGGTACAAGGCCCCTAGGTGGAGGGCCAGGGGGCACCCTGGGGCCTCTACTGCAAGGCCAGGGAGAGAGGTGGACCCCTTGGTAGCTTGCTGGGGTCAGAGACCCCTAGGTGGAGGGCCAGGGGGCACTCTGGGGCCGCTACTGCAAGTCTAGGGAGAGAGGTGGACCCCTGGGTAGCTTCCTGGGGTCAGAGTCCCCTAGGTGGAGGGCCAGGGGCACCCTGGGGCCTCTACTGCAAGTCCAGGGAGAGAAGTGGACCCCTGGGTACCTTCCTGGGGTCAGAGTCCCCTAAGTGGAGGGCCAGGGGGCTTCCTGGGGCCTCTACTGCAAGTCCAGGGAAAGAGGTGGACCCCTGGGTAGTTTGCTGGGGTCAGAGGCCCCTAGTCGGAGGGACAAGGGGCTTCCTGGGGCCTCTACTGCAAGTCCAGGGAGAAAGGTGGACCCCAGGGTAGTTGCTTGGGTCAGAGGCTCCTAGGTGGAGGTCAAGGGGGCACCCTGGGGCCTCTACAGCAAACCCAGGGAGAGTTGTGGACCCTTTTGTAGCTTGCTGGGGTCAGAGGCCCCTGGGTGGAGGGCCAAGGGGCACCCTGGGGCCTATACTGCAAGTCCAGAGAGAGAGGTGGTCCCCTGGGTAGCTTCCTGGGGTCAGAGGCCCCTAGGTGGAGGGCCAGGGGGCACCCTGGGGCCTATCCTGCAAGTCCAGGGAGAGAGGTGGACCACTGGGTAGCTTGCTGGGGTAAGAGGCCCTTAGGTTTAGGGCCAAGAGGCACCCTGGGGCCTCTACTGCAAGTCCAGGGAGAGAGGTGGACCCCTGGGTAGCTTCCTGGGGTGAGAGTCCCCTAGGTGGAGGGCCAGGAGGTACCCTGGGGCCTCTACTGCTAGTCCAGGGAGAGAGGTGGACCCCTGGGTAGCTTGCTGGGGTCAGAGGCAACTAGGTGGAAGGCCAGGGGGCACCCTAGGGTCTACACTGCAAGTGTAGGGAGAGAGGTGGACCCCTGGGTAGCTTCCTAAGGTCAGAGGCCCGTAGGTGGAGGGCCAGGGGGCACCTTGGGGCCTATCCTGCAAGTCCAGGGAGAGATGTGGACCCGTGGGTAGCTTCCTAAGGTCAGAGGCCCCTAGGTGAAGGGCCAGGGGGCACCCTGGGGCCTATCCTGCAAGTCCAGGGAGAGAGGTGGACCCCTGGGTAGCTTGCTGGGGTACGAGGCCCCTAGGTGGAGGGCCAGGGGGCTTCTTGGGGCCTCTACTGCAAGTCCAGGGAGAGAGGTGGACCCCTGGGTAGCTTGCTGGGGTACAAGGCCCCTAGGTGGAGGCCCAGGGGGCACCCTGGGGCCTCTACTGCAAGGCCAGGGAGAGAGGTGGACCCCTGGGTAGCTTCCTGGGGTGAGAGTCCCCTAGGTGGAGGGCCAGGAGGTACCCTGGGGCCTCTACTGCAAGTCCAGGGAGAGAGGTGGACCCCTGGGTAGCTTGCTGGGGTCAGATTCAACTAGGTGGAGGGCCAGGAGGTACCCTGGGGCCTCTACTGCAAGTCCAGGGAGAGAGGTGGACCCCTGGGTAGTTTGCTGGGGTCAGAGGCAACTAGGTGGAGGGCCAGGGGGCACCCTATGGTCTACACTGTAAGTCCAGGCAGAGAGGTTGACCCCTGGGTAGCTTCCTAAGGTCAGAGGCAACTAGGTGGAGGGCCAG
This sequence comes from Danio rerio, assembly GCF_049306965.1. Taxonomy (NCBI): domain Eukaryota; kingdom Metazoa; phylum Chordata; class Actinopteri; order Cypriniformes; family Danionidae; genus Danio; species Danio rerio. The sequence continues at coordinate 49,327,670 of NC_133180.1, read as the reverse complement.
GGGGCACCCTAGGGTCTACACTGTAAGTCAAGGCAGAGAGGTTGACCCCTGGGTAGCTTCCTAAGGTCAGAGGCCCCTAGGTGGAGGGCCAGGGGGCACCCTGGGGCCTATCCTGCAAGTCCAGGGAGAGAGGTGGACCCCCCGGTAGCTTGCTGGGGTACGAAACCCCTAGGTGGAGGGCCAGGGGGCACCATGGGGCCTCTACTGCAAGTCCAGGGAGAGAGGTGGACCCCTGGGTAGCTTGCTGGGGTCATAGGCAACTATGTGGAAGGACATTGGTACCCTGGGGACTATACTGCAAGTCCTGGGAGAGAGGTGGACCCCTGGGTAGCTTGCTGGGGTCAGAGGCCTCTAGGTGGAGGGCCAAGGGGCACCCTGGGGCCTATACTGCAAGTCCAGGGAGAGAGGTGGACCCCTGGGTAGCTTACTGGGGTCTGTAGCCCATAGGTGGATGGCCAGGGGGTATCCTGGGGCCTATACTGCAAGTCCAGGGAGAGAGGTGGACCCCTGGGTAGCTTCCTAAGGTCAGAGGCCCCTAGATGGAGGGCCAGGGGGCACCCTGGGGCCTATCCTGCAAGTCCAGGGAAAGAGGTGGACCCCTGGGTAGCTTGCTGGGGTAAAAGGCCCCTAGGTGGAGAGCCAGGGGGTACCCTGGGGCCTCTACTGCAAGTCCAGGGAGAGAGGTGGACCTCTGGGTTGCTTGCTGGGGTACGAGGCCCCTAGGTGGAGGGCGAGGGGGCACCCTGCGGCTTCTACTGCAAGTCCAGGGAGAGAGGTGGACCCTTGGGTAGCTTGCTGGGGTACGAGGCCCCTAGGTGGAGTGCCAGGGGGCAGCATGGGGCCTCTACTGCAAGTCCAGGGAGAGAGGTGGAATCCTCGGTAGCTTGCTGGGGTCAGAGGCAACTATGTAGAAGGACAGGGGTACCCTGGGGACTATACTGCAAGTCCAGGGAGAGAGGTGGACCCCTGAGTAGCTTCCTTAGGTCAAAGGCCCCTAGGTGGAGAGCCAGGGGGTACCCTGGGGCCTATCCTGCAAGTCCAAGGAGAGGGGTGGACCCCTGGGTAGTTTGCTGGGGTTACGAGGCCCCTAGTTGGAGGGCCAGGGGGCACCCTGGGGCCTATACTGAAAGTCCAGGGAGAGAGGTGGACCCCTGGGTAGCTTGCTGGTGTCAGAGGCAACTAGGTGGAGGGACAGGGGGTACCCTGGGGCCTATACTGCAAGTCCAGGGAGAGAGGTGGACCCCTGGGTAGCTTGCTTGGGTCAGAGGCCCCTAGGTGGAGGTCAAGGGGGTACCCTGGGGCCTCTACTGCAATCCCAGGGAGAGTTGTAGACCCTTGTGTAGCTTGCTGGGGTCAGAGGCCCCTGGGTGGAGGGCCAAGGGGGCACCTTGGGGCCTATACTGCAAGTCCAGGGAGAGAGGTGGACACCTGGGTAGCTTGTTGGGGTCAGAAGCCCCTAGGTTTAGTGCCAGGGGGCTTCCTGGGGCCTCAACTGCAAGTCCAAGGAGAAAGGTGGACCCCTGTGTAGCTTACTGGGGTCAGAGGCCCCTAGGTGGAGGGTCAGGGGGCACCCTGGGGCCTATCCTGCAAGTCCAGGGAGAGAGGTGGACCCCTGGGTAGCTTCCTAAGGTCAGAGGCCCCTAGGTGGAGGGCCAGGGGGCACCCTGGGGCCTATCCTGCAAGTCCAGGGAGAGAGGTGGACCCCTGGGTAGCTTGCTGGGGTCAGAGGCCTCTAGGTGGAGGGCCAGGGGGTAACCTAGGGCCTATACTGCAAGACCAGGGAGAGAGGTGGACCCTTGGGTAGCTTCCTAAGGTTAGAGGCCCCTAGGTGGAGGGCCAGGGGGAACCCTGGGGCCTCTACTGCAAGTCCAGGGAGAGAGGTGGACCCCTGGGTAGCTTCCTGGGGTCAGAGTCCCCTAGGTGGAGGGCCAGGATCTACCCTAGGGCCTCTACTGCAAGTCCAGGGAGAGAGGTGGACCCCTGGGTAGCTTGCTGGGTTCAGAGCCAACTAGGTGGAGGGCCAGGAGGTACCCTAGGGCCTCTACTGCAAGTCTAGGGAGAGAGGTGGACCCCTGGTTAGCTTGCTGGGGTCAGAGGCAACTAGGTGGAGGGCCAGGGGGCACCCTAGGGTCTACACTGTAAGTCAGGGCAGAGAGGTTGACCCCTGGGTAGCTTCCTAAGGTCAGAGGCCCCTAGATGGAGGGCCAGGGGGCACCCTTGGGCCTATCCTGCAAGTCCAGGGAGAGAGGTGGACCCCTGGGTAGCTTGCTGGGGTACGAGGCCCCTAGGTGGAGGACCAGGGGGCACCATGGGGCCTCTACTGCAAGTCCAGGGAGAGAGGTGGACCCCTGGGTAGCTTGCTGGGGTCAGAGGCAACTAGGTGGAAGGATAGGGATACCCTGGGGACTATACTGCAAGTCCAGGGAGAGAGGTGGACCCCTGGGTAGCTTCCTGAGGTCAAAGGCCCCTAGGTAGAGGGCTAGGGGGCACCCTGGGGCCTATCCTGCAAGTCCAAGGAGAGAGGTGGACCCCTGGGCAGCTTGCTGGGGTTACGAGGTCCCTAGGTGGAGGGCCAGGGGGCACCCTGGGGCCTCTACTGCAAGTCCAGGGAGAGAGGTGGACCCCTGGGTAGTTTGCTGGTGTCAGAGGCCCCTAGGCGGAGGGACAGGGGGCTTCCTGGGGCCTCTACTGCAAGTCCAGGGAGAAAGGTGGACCCCTGAGTAGCTTGCTTGGGTCTGAGGCCCCTAGGTGGAGGTCAAGGGGGTACCCTGGGGCCTCTACTGCAATCTCAGGGAGAGTTGTGGACCCTTGTGTAGCTTGCTAGGGTCAGACGCCCTTGGGTGGAGGGCCAAGGGGCACCCTGGGGCCTATACTGCAAGTCCAGGGAGAGAGGTGGACACCTGGGTAGCTTGTTGGGGTCAGAAGTCCCTTGGTGGAAGGCCAGGGGGCACCCTCGGGCCTATACTGCAAGTCCAGGGAAAGAGGTGGACCCATGGTTAGCTTACTGGGGTTAGAGGCCCCTAGGTGGAGGGCCAGGGGCACCCTAGGGCGTCTACTGCAAGTCCAGGGAGAGAGGTGGACCCCTGGGTTGCTTGCTGGTGTCAGAGGCAACTAGGTGGAGGGACAGGGGGTACCCTGTGGCCTATATAGCAAGTCCGAGGAGAGAGGTGGACCCCTGGGTAGCTTCCTGAGGTCAGAGGCCCCTGGGCGGAGGGCCAGGGGGCACCCTGGGGCCTATCCTGCAAGTCCAGGGAGAATGGTGGACCCCTGGGTAGCTTGCTGGGGTAAGAGGCCCCTAGGTGGAGGGCCAGGGGGCACCCTGGGGCCTCTACTGCAAGTCCAGGGAGAGAGGTGGACCCCTGGGTAGCTTGCTGGGGTCAGAGGCCCCTGGGTGGAGGGCCAGGGAGCACCCTGGGGCCTCTACTGCAAGTCCAGGGAGAGAGGTGGACCTCTGGGTTGCTTGCTGGGGTACGAGGCCCCTAGGTGGAGGGCGAGGGGGCACCCTGCGGCCACTACTGCAAGTCCAGGGAGAGAGGTGGACCCCTGGGTAGCTAGCTGGGGTACGAGGCCCCTAGGAGGAGGGCCAGGGGGAACCCTGGGGCCTCTACTGAAAGTCCAGGGAGAGAGGTGGACCCCTGGGTAGCTTGCTGGGGTCAGAGGCAACTAGGTGGAGGGCCAGGAGGTACCCTGGGGCCTCTACTGCAAGTCCAGGGAGAGAGGTGGACCCCTGGGTAGCTTGCTGGGGTCAGACACAACTAGGTGGAGGGCCAGGGGGCATCCTAGGGTCTACACTGTAAGTCCAGGCAGAGAGGTTGACCCCTGGGTAGCTTCCTAAGGTCAGAGGCATCTAGGTGGAGGGCCAGGGGGCACCCTAGGGTCTACATTGTAAGTCCAGGCAGAGAGGTTGACCCCTGGGTAGCTTCCTAAGGTCAGAGGCCCCTAGGTGGAGGGCCAGGGGGCACCCTGGGGCCTATCCTGCAAGTCCAGGGAGAATGGTGGACCCCTGGGTAGCTTGCTGGGGTAAGAGGCCCCTAGGTGGAGGGCCAGGGGGCACCCTGGGGCCTCTACTGCAAGTCCAGGGAGAGAGGTGGACCCCTGGGTAGCTTGCTGGGGTCAGAGGCCCCTGGGTGGAGGGCCAGGGAGCACCCTGGGGCCTCTACTGCAAGTCCAGGGAGAGAGGTGGACCTCTGGGTTGCTTGCTGGGGTACGAGGCCCCTAGGTGGAGGGCGAGGGGGCACCCTGCGGCCACTACTGCAAGTCCAGGGAGAGAGGTGGACCCCTGGGTAGCTAGCTGGGGTACGAGGCCCCTAGGAGGAGGGCCAGGGGGAACCCTGGGGCCTCTACTGAAAGTCCAGGGAGAGAGGTGGACCCCTGGGTAGCTTGCTGGGGTCAGAGGCAACTAGGTGGAGGGCCAGGAGGTACCCTGGGGCCTCTACTGCAAGTCCAGGGAGAGAGGTGGACCCCTGGGTAGCTTGCTGGGGTCAGACACAACTAGGTGGAGGGCCAGGGGGCACCCTAGGGTCTACACTGTAAGTCCAGGCAGAGAGGTTGACCCCTGGGTAGCTTCCTAAGGTCAGAGGCATCTAGGTGGAGGGCCAGGGGGCACCCTAGGGTCTACATTGTAAGTCCAGGCAGAGAGGTTGACCCCTGGGTAGCTTCCTAAGGTCAGAGGCCCCTAGGTGGAGGGCCAGGGGGCACCCTGGGGCCTATCCTGCAAGTCCAGGGAGAGAGGTGGACCCCTGGGTAGCTTGCTGGGGTACGAGGCCCCTAGGTGGAGGGCCAGGGGGCACCCTGGGGCCTATCCTGCAAGTCCAGGGAGAGAGGTGGACCCCCCGGTAGCTTGCTGGGGTACGAAGCCCCTAGGTGGAGGGCCAGGGGGCACCATGGGGCCTCTACTGCAAGTCCAGGGAGAGAGGTGGACCCCTGGGTAGTTGCTGGGGTCAGAGGCAACTTTGTGGAAGGACATTGGTACCCTGGGGACTATACTGCAAGTCCAGGGAGAGAGGTGGACCCCTGGGTAGCTTCCTGAGGTCAAAGGCCCCTAAGTGGAGAGCCAGGGGGTACCCTGGGGCCTATCCTGCAAGTCCAAGGAGAGAGGTGGACCCCTGGCTAGCTTGCTGGGGTTACGAGGCCCCTAGTTGGAGGGCCAGGTGGCACCCTGGGGCCTCTACTGCAAGCCTAGGGAGAGAGGTGGACCCCAGGGTAGTTTGCTGTGGTCAGAGGCCCCTAGGCGGAGGGACAGGGGGCTTCCAGGGGCCTCTACTGCAAGTCCAGGGAGAAAGGTGGACCCCTGGGTAGCTTGCTTGTGTCAGAGGCCCCTAGGTGGAGGTCAAGGGGTACCCTGGGGCCTCTACTGCAATCCCAGGGAGAGCTCTGGACCCTTGTGTAGCTTGCTGGGGTCAGAGGCCCCTGGGTGGAGGGCCAAGGGGCACCCTGGGGCCTATACTGCAAGACCAGGGAGAGAGGTGGACACCTGGGTAGCTTGTTGGGGTCAGAAGCCCCTAGGTTTAGTGCCAGGGGGCTTCCTGGGGCCTCAACTGCAAGTCCAAGGAGAAAGGTGGACCCCTGTGTAGCTTGCTGGGGTACGAGGCCACTAGGTGGAGGGCGAGGGGGCACCCTGGGGCCTCTACTGCAAGTCCAGGGAGAGAGGTAGACCCCTGGGTAGCTTGCTGGGGTCAGAGGCCTCTAGGTGGAGGGTTAAGGGGCACCCTGGGGCCTATACTGCAAGTCCAGGGAGAGAGGTGGACCCCTGGGTAGCTTGCTGGGGTCTGTGGCCCATAGGTGGATGGCCAGGGGGTAACCTGGGGCCTATACTGCAAGTCCAGTGAGAGAGGTGGACCCCTGGGTAGCTTCCTAAGGTCAGAGGCCCCTAGGTGGAGGGCCAGGGGGCACCCTGGGGCCTATCCTGCAAGTCCAGGGAGAGAGGTGGACCCCTGGGTAGCTTGCTGGGGTACGAAGCCCCTAGGTGAAGGGCATGGGGGCTTCTTGGGGCCTCTACTGCAAGTCCAGGGAGAGAGGTGGACCCCTGGGTAGCTTGCTGGGGTACAAGGCCCCTAGGTGGAGGGCCAGGGGGCACCCTGGGGCCTCTACTGCAAGGCCAAGGAGAGAGGTGGACCCCTTGGTAGCTTGCTGGGGTCAGAGACCCCTAGGTGGAGGGCCAGGGGGCACTCTGGGGCCGCTACTGCAAGTCTAGGGAGAGAGGTGGACCCCTGGGTAGCTTCCTGGGGTCAGAGTCCCCTAGGTGGAGGGCCAGGGGCACCCTGGGGCCTCTACTGCAAGTCCAGGGAGAGAAGTGGACCCCTGGGTACCTTCCTGGGGTCAGAGTCCCCTAAGTGGAGGGCCAGGGGGCTTCCTGGGGCCTCTACTGCAAGTCCAGGGAAAGAGGTGGACCCCTGGGTAGTTTGCTGGGGTCAGAGGCCCCTAGTCGGAGGGACATGGGGCTTCCTGGGGCCTCTACTGCAAGTCCAGGGAGAAAGGTGGACCCCAGGGTAGTTGCTTGGGTCAGAGGCTCCTAGGTGGAGGTCAAGGGGGCACCCTGGGGCCTCTACAGCAAACCCAGGGAGAGTTGTGGACCCTTTTGTAGCTTGCTGGGGTCAGAGGCCCCTGGGTGGAGGGCCAAGGGGCACCCTGGGGCCTATACTGCAAGTCCAGGGAGAGAGGTGGACCCCTGGGTAGCTTCCTGGGGTGAGAGTCCCCTAGGTGGAGGGCCAGGAGGTACCCTGGGGCCTCTACTGCTAGTCCAGGGAGAGAGGTGGACCCCTGGGTAGCTTGCTGGGGTCAGAGGCATCTAGGTGGAAGGCCAGGGGGCACCCTAGGGTCTACACTGCAAGTGTAGGGAGAGAGGTGGACCCCTGGGTAGCTTCCTAAGGTCAGAGGCCCGTAGGTGGAGGGCCAGGGGGCACCTTGGGGCCTATCCTGCAAGTCCAGGGAGAGATGTGGACCCGTGGGTAGCTTCCTAAGGTCAGAGGCCCCTAGGTGAAGGGCCAGGGGGCACCCTGGGGCCTATCCTGCAAGTCCAGGGAGAGAGGTGGACCCCTGGGTAGCTTGCTGGGGTACGAGGCCCCTAGGTGGAGGGCCAGGGGGCTTCTTGGGGCCTCTACTGCAAGTCCAGGGAGAGAGGTGGACCCCTGGGTAGCTTGCTGGGGTACAAGGCCCCTAGGTGGAGGCCCAGGGGGCACCCTGGGGCCTCTACTGCAAGGCCAGGGAGAGAGGTGGACCCCTTGGTAGCTTGCTGGTGTCAAAGACCCCAAGGTGGAGGGCCAGGGGGCACCCTGGGGCCTCTACTGCAAGTCCAGGGAGAGAGGTGGACCCCTGGGTAGCTTGCTGGGGTAAGAGGCAACTAGGTGGAGGGCCAGGAGGTACCCTAGGGCCTCTACTGCAAGTCCAGGGAGAGAGGTGGACGCCTGGGTAGCTTGCTGGGGTCAGAGGCAACTAGGTGGAGGGCCAGGGGGCACCCTAGGGTCTACACTGTAAGTCCAGGCAGAGAGGTTGACCCCTGGGTAGCTTCCTAAGGTCAGAGGCCCCTAGATGGAGGGCCAGGGGCACCCTGGGGCCTATCCTGCAAGTCCAGGGAGAGAGGTGGACCCCTGGGTAGCTTGCTGGGGTATGAGGCCCCTAGGTGGAGGGCCAGGGGGCACCATGGGGCCTCTACTGCAAGTCCAGGGAGAGAGGTATACCCCTGGGTAGCTTGCTGGGGTCAAACGCAACTAGGTGGAAGGACAGGGGTACCCTGGGGACTATACTGCAAGTCCAGGAAGAGAGGTGGACACCTGGGTAGCTTGTTGGGGTCAGAAGCCCCTAGGTTTAGTGCCAGGGGGCTTCCTGGGGCCTCAACTGCAAGTCCAAGGAGAAAAGTGGACCCCTGTGTAGCTTACTGGGGTCAGAGGCAACTAGGTGGAAGGCCAGGGGGCACCCTAGGGTCTACACTGCAAGACCAGGGAAAGAGGTGGACCCCTGGGTAGCTTCCTAAGGTCAGAGGCCCGTAGGTGGAGGGCCAGGGGCACCCTGGGGCCTATCCTGCAAGTCCAGGGAGAGATGTGGACCCGTGGGTAGCTTGCTGGTGTACGAGGCCCCTAGGTAGAGGGCCAGGGGGAACCCTGGGGCCTATCCTGCAAGTCCAAGGAGAGAGGTGGACCCCTGGGTAGCTTGCTGGGGTCAGAGTCCCCTTAGTGGAGGGTCAGGGGGCACCCTGGGGCCTCTACTGCAAGTCTAGGGAGAGAGATGGACTCATGGGTAGCTAGCTGGGGTAAAAGGCCCCTAAGTGGAGGGCCAGGGGGCACCCTGGGGCCTCTACTGCAAGTCCAGGGAGAGAGGTGGACCCCTGGGTAGTTTGCTAGGGTCAGAGGCCCGTAGGCGGAGAGACAGGGGGCTTCCTGGAGCCTCTACTTCAAGTCCAGGGAGAAAGGTGGACCCCTGGGTAGCTTGCTTGGGTCAGAGGCCCCTGGGTGGAGGTCAAGGGGGCACCCTGGGGCCTCTACTGCAATCCCAGAGAGAGTTGTGGACCCTTGTGTAGCTTGCTGGGGTCAGAGGCCCCTGGGTGGAGGGACAAGGGGCACCCTGGGGCCTATACTGCAAGTCCAGAGAGAGAGGTGGACCCCTTGGTAGCTTCCTGGGGTCAGAGGCCCCTAGGTGGAGGGCAAGGGGGCACCCTGGGACCTCTACTGCAAGTCCAGGGAGAGAGGTGGACCCCTGGGTAGCATAATGGGGTCGGAGGAAACTAGGTGGAGGGCCAGGGGACACCCTGGGGCCTATCCTGCAAGTCCAGGGAGAGAGGTGGACACCTGGGTAGCTTGTTGGGGTCAGAAGCCCCTAGGTTTAGTGCCAGGGGGCTTCCTGGGGCCTCAACTGCAAGTCCAAGGAGAAAGGTGGACCCCTGTGTAGCTTGCTGGGGTCAGAGGCCCCTAGGTGGAGGGCCAGGGGACACCCTGGGGCCTATCCTGCAAGTCCAGGGAGAGAGGTGGACACCTGGGTAGCTTGTTGGGGTCAGAAGCCCCTAGGTTTAGTGCCAGGGGGCTTCCTGGGGCCTCAACTGCAAGTCCAAGGAGAAAGGTGGACCCCTGTGTAGCTTCCTAAGGTCAGAGGCCCCTAGGTGGAGGGTCAGGGGGCACCCTGGGGCCTATCCTGCAAGTCCAGGGAGAGAGGTGGACCTCTGGGTAACTTGCTGGGGTACGAGGCCCCTAGGTAGAGGGCGAGGGGGCACCCTGGGGCCTCTACTGCAAGTCCAGGGAGAGAGGTGGACCCCTGGGTAGCTTGCTGGGGTCAGAGGTCTCTAGGTGGAGGGCCAAGGGGCACCCTGGGGCCTCTACTGCAAGTCCAGGGAGAGAGGTGGACCCCTGGTTAGCTTGCTGGGGTCAGAGGCCTCTAGGTGGAGGGCGAGGGGGCACCCTGCGGCCTCTACTGCAAGTCCAGGGAGAGAGGTGGACCCCTGGGTAGCTTCCTAAGGTCAGAGGCCCCTAGGTGGAGGGCCAGGGGGCACCCTGGGGCCTATCCTGCAAGTCCAGGGAGAGAGGTGGACCCCTGGGTAGGTTGCTGGGGTCAGAGGCCTCTAGGTGGAGGGCCAGGGGGTAACCTGGGGCCTATACTGCAAGACCAGGGAGAGAGGTGGACCCTTGGGTAGCTTCCTAAGGTTAGAGGCCCCTAGGTGGAGGGCCAGGGGGAACCCTGGGGCCTCTACTGCAAGTCCAGGGAGAGAGGTGGACCCCTGGGTAGCTTCCTGGGGTCAGAGTCCCCTAGGTGGAGGGCCAGGAGGTACCCTGGGGCCTCTACTGCTAGTCCAGGGACAGAAGTGGACCCCTGGGTAGCTTGCTGGGGTCAGAGGCAACTAGGTGGAAGGCCAAGGGGCACCCTAGGGTCTACACTGCAAGACCAGGGAAAGAGGTGGACCCCTGGGTAGCTTCCTAAGGTCAGAGGCCCGTAGGTGGAGGGCCAGGGGCACCCTGGGGCCTATCCTGCAAGTCCAGGGAGAGAGGTGGACCCTTGGGTAGCTTGCTGGGGTCAGGCCCCTGGGTGGAGGGACAAGGGGCACCCTGGGGCCTATACTGCAAGTCCAGGGAGAGAGGTGGACCCCTTGGTAGCTTCCTGAGGTCAAAGGCCCCTAGGTGGAGAGCCAGGGGGCACCCTGGGGCCTATCCTGCAAGTCCAGGGAGAGAGGTGGACCCCTGGGTAGCTTCCTGGGGTCAGAGTCCCCTAGGTGGAGGGCCAGAAGGTACCCTGGGGCCTCTACTGCTAGTCCAGGGACAGAAGTGGACCCCTGGGTAGCTTGCTGGGGTCAGAGGCAACTAGGTGGAAGGCCAAGGGGCACCCTAGGGTCTACACTGCAAGACCAGGGAAAGAGGTGGACCTAGGTGGAAGGACAGGGGTACCCTGGGGCCTATACTGCAAGTCCAGGGAGAGAGGTGGACCCCTGGGTAGCTTACTGAGGTCAAAGGCCCCTAGGTGGAGAGCCAGGGGGCACCCTGGGGCCTATCCTGCAAGTCCAAGGAGAGAGGAGGACCTCGGGTAGCTTGCTGGGGTCAGAGTCCCCTTAGTGGAGGGTCAGGGGGCACCCTGGGGCCTCTACTGCAAGTCTAGGGAGAGAGATGGACTCATGGGTAGCTAGCTGGGGTAAAAGGCCCCTAAGTGGAGGGCCAGGGGGCACCCTGGGGCCTCTACTGCAAGTCCAGGGAGAGAGGTGGACCCCTGGGTAGTTTGCTGGGGTCAGAGGCCCGTAGGCGGAGAGACAGGGGTCTTCCTGGGGCCTCTACTTCAAGTCCAGGGAGAGAGGTGGACCCCTGGGTAGCTTGCTGGGTTCTGTAGCCCATAGGTGGGAGCCAGGGGGTACCCTGGGGCCTATACTGCAAGTCCAGGGAGAGAGGTGGACCCCTGGGTAGCTTCCTAAGGTCAGAGGCCCCCAGGTACAGGGCCAAGGGGCACCCTGGGGCCTATCCTGCAAGTCCAAGGAGAGAGGTGGACCCTTGAGTAGCTTGCTGGGGTACGAGGCCCCAAGTTGGAGAGCCAGGGGGCACCCTGGGGCCTCTACTGAAAGTCCAGGGAGAGAGGTGGACCCCTGGGTAGCTTCCTGGGGTCAGAGTCCCTTAGGTGGAGGGTCAGGAGGTACCCTAGGGCCTCTACTGCAAGTCCAGGGAGAGAGGTGGACCCCTGGGTAGCTTGCTGGGGTCAGAGGCAACTAGGTGGAGGGCCAGGGGGCACCCTAGGGTATACTCTGCAAGTCCAGGGAGAGAGGTGGACCCCTGGGTAGCTTCCTAAGGTCAGAGGCCCCTAGGTGGAGGGCCAGGGGGCACCCTGGGTTCTATCCTGCAAGTCCACGGAGAGATGTGGACCCCTGGGTAGCTTGCTGGGGTACGAGGCCCCTAGGTGGAGGGCCAGGGGGCACCCTGGGGCCTCTACTAAAAGTCCAGGGAGAGAGGAGGACAACTGGGTAGCTTGCTGGGGTCAGAGGCAACTAGGTGGAGTGACAGGGGGTACCCTGGGGCCTATACTGCAAGTCCAGGGAGAGAGTTTGATCCCTGGGTAGCTTCCTGAGGTCAAAGGCCCCCAGGTGTAGGGCCAGGGGGCACCCTGGGGCCTATCCTGCAAGTCCAAGGAGAGAGGTGGACCCTTGGGTAGCTTGCAGGGGTACGAGGCCCCTAGTTGGAGAGCCGGGGGGCACCCTGGGGCCTCTACTGCAAGTCCAGGGAGAGAGGTGGACCCCTGGGTAGCTTGCTGGTGTCAGAGGCAACTAGGTGGAGGGACAGGGGGTACCCTGGGGCCAATACTGCAAGTCCAGGGAGAGAGGTGGACCCCTGGGTAGCTTCCATAGGTCAGAGGCCCCTAGGTGGAGGGCCAGGGGGCACCCTGGGGCCTAAACTGCAAGTCCAGGGAGAGAGGTGGACCCCTGGGTAGCTTGCTGGGGTACGGGGCCCCTAGGTGGAGGGCAAGGGGGCACCATGGGGCCTCTACTGCAAGTCCAGGGAGAGAGGTGGACCCCTGGGTAGTTTGCTGGGGTCAGAGGCCCCTAGGCGGAGGGACATGGGGCTTCCTAGGGCCTCTAGTGCAAGTCCAGGGAGAAAAGTGGACCCCAGGGTAGCTTGCTTGGGTCAGAGGCCCCTAGGTGGAGGTCAAGTGGGCACCCTGGGGCCTCTACTGCAATCCCAGGGAGAGTTGTGGACCGTTTTGTAGCTTGCTGGGGTCAGAGGCCCCTGGGTGGAGGGCCAAGGGGCACCCTGGGGCCTATACTGCAAGTCCAGAGAGAAAGGTGGTCCCCTGGGTAGCTTCCTGGGGTCAGAGGCCCCTAGGTGGAGGGCAAGGGGGCACCCTGGGGCCTCTACTGCAAGTCCAGGGAGAGAGGTGGACCCCTAGGTAGCATGCTGGGGTCGTAGGCAACTAGGTGGAGGGCCAGGGGACACCCTGGGGCCTATACTGCAAGTCCAGGGAGAGAGGTGGACACCTGGGTAGATTGTTGGGGTCAGAAGCCCCTAGGTTTAGTGCCAGGGGGCTTCCTGGGGCCTCAAATGCAAGTCCAAGGAGAAAAGTGGACCCCTGTGTAGCTTGCTGGGGTCAGAGGCCCCTAGGTGGAGGGTCAGGGGGCACGCTGGGGCCTATCCAGCAATCCCAGGGAGAGTTGTGGACCCTTGTGTAGCTTGCTAGGGTCAGAGGCCCCTGGGTGGAGGGCCAAGGGGCACCCTGGGGCTTATACTGCAAGTCCAGGGAGAGAGGTGGATACCTGGGTAGCTTGTTGGGGTCAGAAGTCCCTTGGTGGAAGGCCAGGGGCACCCTGGGGCCTATACTGCAAGTCCAGGGAGAGAGGTGGACTCATGGTTAGCTTACTGGGGTCAGAGACCCCTAGGTGGAGGGCCAGGGGCACCCTGGGGCCTCTACTGCAAGTCCAGGGAGAGAGGTGGACCCCTGGGTAGCTTGCTGGTGTCAGAGGCAACTAGGTGGAGGGACAGGGGGTACCCTGGGGCCTATAAAGCAAGTCCAGGGAGAGAGGTGGACCCCCGGGTAGCTTCCTGAGGTCAGAGGCCCCTGGGTGGAGGGCCAGGGGGCACCCTGGGGCTTATCCTGCAAGTCCAGGGAGAGAGGTGGACCCCTGGGTAGCTTGCTGGGGTACAACGCCCCTAGGTGGAGGGCCAGGGGGCACCCTGGGGCCTCTACTGCAAGTCCAGGGAGAGAGGTGGACCCCTGGGTAGCTTGCTGGGGTCAGAGGCCCCTAGGCGATGAGCCATGGAGCACCCTGGGGCCTCTACTGCAAGTCCAGGGAGAGAGATGGACCTCTGGGTTGCTTGCTGAGGTACGAGGCACTGGGTGGAGGGCAAGGGGGCACCCTGCGGCCTCTACTGCAAGTCCAGGGTGAGAGGTGGACCCTGGTTAGCTTGCTGGGGTACGAGGCCCCTAGGTGGAGGGCCAGGGGGAACCCTGGGGCCTCTACTGAAAGTCCAGGGAGAGAGGTGGACCCCTGGGTAGCTTCCTGGGGTCAGAGTCCCCTAGGTGGAGGGCCAGGAGGTACCCTAGGGCCTCTACTGCAAGTTCAGGGAGAGAGGTGGACCCCTGGGTAGCTTGCTGGGGTCAGAGGCAACTAGGTGGAGAGCCAGGAGGTACCCTGGGGCCTCTACTGCAAGTCCAGGGAGAGAGGTGGACCCCTGGGTTGCTTGCTGGGGTCAGAGGCAACTAGGTGGAGGGCCAGGGGGCACCCTAGGGTCTACACTGTAAGTCCAGGCAGAGAGGTTGACCCCTGGGTAGCTTCCTAAGGTCAGAGGCCCCTAGGGGAATGGCCAGGGGGCACCCTGGGGCCTATCCTGCAAGTCCAGGGAGAGAGGTGGACCCCCTGGTAGCTTGCTGGGGTACGAAGCCCCTAGGTGGAGGGCCAGGGGGCACCATGGGGCCTCTAGTGCAAGTCCAGGGAGAGAGGTGGACCCCTGGGTAGCTTGCTGGGGTCAGAGGCAACTATGTGGAAGGACAGGGGTACCCTGGGGACTATACTGCAAGTCCAGGGAGAAAGGTGGACCCCTGGGTAGCTTCCTGAGGTCAAAGGCCCCTAAGTGGAGAGCCAGGGGTACCCTGGGGCCTATCCTGCAAGTCCAAGGAGAGAGGTGGACCCCTGCGTAGCTTGCTGGGGTTATGAGGCCCCTAGTTGGAGGGCCAGGGGGCACCCTGGGGCCTCTAATGCAAGCCCAGGGAGAGAGGTGGACCCCTGGGTAGCTTGCTGGTGTCAGAGGCAACTAGGTGGAGGGACAGGGGGTACCCTGGGGCCTATACTGCAAGTCCAGGGAGAGAGGTGGACCCCTGGGTAGCTTGCTGGGGTCTGTAGCCCCTAGGTGGAGGGCCAGGGGGCACCCTGGGGCCTATCCTGCAAGTCCAGGGAGAGAGGTGGACCCCCCGGTAGCTTGCTGGGGTACGAGGCCCCTAGGTGGAGGGCCAGGGGGCACCCTGGGGCTTCTACTGCAAGCCCAGGGAGAGAGGTGGACACCTGGGTAGCTTGTTGGGGTCAGAAGTCCCTTGGTGGAAGGCCAGGGGCACCCTGGGGCCTATACTGCAAGTCCAGGGAGAGAGGTGGACCCATGGTTAGCTTACTGGGGTCAGAGGCCCCTAGGTGGAGGGCCAGGGGCACCCTGGGGCCTCTACTGCAAGTCCAGGGAGAGAGGTGGACCCCTGGGTAGCTTGCTGGTGTCAGAGGCAACTAGGTGGAGGGACAGGGGGTACCCTGGGGGCTTTAAAGCAAGTCCAGGGAGAGAGGTGGACCCCTGGGTAGCTTCCTGAGGTCAAAGGCCCCTGGGTGGAGGGCCAGGGGGCACCCTGGGGCTTATCCTGCCAGTCCAGGGAGAGAGGTGGACCCCTGGGTAGCTTGCTGGGGTACGAGGCCCCTAGGTGGAGGGCCAGTGGGCAACTTGGGGCCTCTACTGCAAGTCCAGGGAGAGAGGTGGACCCCTGGGTAGCTTGCTGGGGTCAGAGGCCCCTAGGTGGAAGGCCAGGGGGCACCCTGGGGCCTCTACTGCAAGTCCAGGGAGAGAGGTGGACCCCTGGGTAGCTTGCTGGGGTCAGAGGCCTCTAGGTGGAGGGCCAGGGGGCACCCTGGGGCCTCTACTGCAAGTCCAGGGAGAGAGGTGGACCCCTGGGTAGCTTGCTGGGGTCAGAGGCCTCTAGGTGGAGGGCCAGGGGGTAAACTGGGGCCTATACTGCAAGACCAGGGAGAGAGGAGGACCCTTGGGTAGCTTCCTAAGGTTAGAGGCCCCTAGGTGGAGGGCCAGGGGGCATCCTTGGGCCTATCCTGCAAGTCCAGGGAGAGAGGTGGACCCCTTAGTAGCTTGCTGGGGTAAAAGGCCCCTAGGCGATGAGCCATGGAGCACCCTGGGGCCTCTACTGCAAGTCCAGGGAGAGAGGTGGACCTCTGGGTTGCTTGCTGATGTACGAGGCCCCTGGGTGGAGGGCAAGGGGGCACCCTGGGGACTATACTGCAAGTCCAGGGAGAAAGGTGGACCCCTGGGTAGCTTCCTGACGTCAAAGGCCCCTAAGTGGAGAGCCAGGGGGCACCCTGGGGCTTATCCTGCAAGTCCAGGGAGAAAGGTGGACCCCTGGGTAGCTTGCTGGGGTACGAGGCCCCTAGGTGGAGGGCGAGGGGGCACCCTGGGGCCTCTACTGCAAGTCCAGGGAGAGAGGTGGACCCCTGGGTAGCTTGCTGGGGTCAGAGGCCCCTAGGTGGAGGGCCAGGGGGCACCCTGGGGCCTCTACTGCAAGTCCAGGGAGAGAGGTGGACCCCTGGGTAGCTTGCTGGGGTCAGAGGCCTCTAGGTGGAGGGCCAGGGGGCACCCTGGGGCCTCTACTGCAAGTCCAGGGAGAGAGGTGGACCCCTGGGTAGCTTGCTGGGGTCAGAGGCCTCTAGGTGGAGGGCCAGGGGGTAAACTGGGGCCTATACTGCAAGACCAGGGAGAGAGGTGGACCCTTGGGTAGCTTCCTAAGGTTAGAGGCCCCAAGGTGGAGGGCCAGGGGGCACCCTGGGGCCTATCCTGCAAGTCCAGGGAGAGAGGTGGACCCCTGGGTAGCTTGCTGGGGTCAAAGGCCCCTAGGCGGTGAGCCAGGGAGCACCCTGGGGCCTCTACTGCAAGTCCAGGGAGAGAGGTGGACCTCTGGGTTGCTTGCTGGTGTACGAGGCCCCTAGGTGGAGGGCGAGGGGGCACCCTGCGGCCTATACTGCAAGTCCAGGGAGAGAGGTGGACCCCTGGGTAGCTTGATGGGGTAAGAGGCGCCTAGGTGGAGGGCCAGGGGGAACCCTGGGGCCTCTACTGAAAGTCCAGGGAGAGAGGTGGACCCCTGGGTAGCTTCCTGGGGTCAGAGTCCCCTAGGTGGAGGGCCAGGAGGTACCCTAGGGCCTCTACTGCAAGTTCAGGGAGAGAGGTGGACCCCTGGGTAGCTTGCTGGGGTCAGAGGCAACTAGGTGGAGGGCCAGGAGGTACCCTGGGGCCTCTACTGCAAGTCCAGGGAGAGAGGTGGACCCCTGGGTAGCTTGCTGGGGTCAGAGGCAACTAGGTGGAGGGCCAGAGGGCACCCTAGGGTCTACACTGTAAGTCCAGGCAGAGAGGTTGACCCCTGGGTAGCTTCCTAAGGTCAGAGGCCCCTAGGTGGAGGGCCAGGGGGCACCCTGGGGCCTATCCTGCAAGTCCAGGGAGAGAGGTGGACCCCCCGGTAGCTTGCTGGGGTACGAAGCCCCTAGGTGGAGGGCCAGGGGGCACCATGGGGCCTCTAGTGCAAGTCCAGGGAGAGAGGTGGACCCCTGGGTAGCTTGCTGGGGTCAAAGGCAACTATGTGGAAGGACAGGGGTACCCTGGGAACTATACTGCAAGTCCAGGGAGAGAGGTGGACCCCTGGGTAGCTTCCTGAGGTCAAAGGCCCCTAAGTGGAGAGCCAGGGGGTACCCTGGGGCCTATCCTGCAAGTCCAAGGAGAGAGGTGGACCCCTGGGTAGCTTGCTGGGGTTACGAGGCCCCTAGTTGGAGGGCCAGGGGGCACCCTGGGGCCTCTACTGCAAGCCCAGGGAGAGAGGTGGACCCCTGGGTAGCTTGCTGGTGTCAGAGGCAACTAGGTGGAGGGACAGGGGGTACCCTGGGGCCTATACTGCAAGTCCAGGGAGAGAGGTGGACCCCTGGGTAGCTTGCTGGGGTCTGTAGCCCCTAGGTGGAGGGCCAGGGGGCACCCTGGGGCCTATCCTGCAAGTCCAGGGAGAGAGGTGGACCCCCCGGTAGCTTGCTGGGGTACGAGGCCCCTAGGTGGAGGGCCAAGGAGCACCCTGGGTTCTCCACTGCAAGTCTAGGGAGAGAGGTGGACCCCTGGGTAGCTTCCTGGGGTCAGAGTCCCCTAGGTGGAGGGCCAGGAGGTACCCTAGGGCCTCTACTGCAAGTTCAGGGAGAGAGGTGGACCCCTGGGTAGCTTGCTGGGGTCAGAGGCAACTAGGTGGAGGGCCAGGAGGTACCCTGGGGCCTCTACTGCAAGTCCAGGGAGAGAGGTGGGCCCCTGGGTAGCTTGCTGGGGTCAGAGGCAACTAGGTGGAGGGCCAGGGGGCACCCTAGGGTCTACACTGTAAGTCCAAGCAGAGAGGTTGACCCCTGGGTAGCTTCCTAAGGTCAGAGGCCCCTAGGTGGAGGGCCAGGGGGCACCCTGGGGCCTATCCTGCAAGTCCAGGGAGAGAGGTGGACCCCCCGGTAGCTTGCTGGGGTACGAAGCCCAAAGGTGGAGGGCCAGGGGGCACCATGGGGCCTCTAGTGCAAGTCCAGGGAGAGAGGTGGACCCCTGGGTAGCTTGCTGGGGTCAAAGGCAACTATGTGGAAGGACAGGGGTACCCTGGGGACTATACTGCAAGTCCAGGGAGAGAGGTGGACCCCTGGGTAGCTTCCTGAGGTCAAAGGCCCCTAAGTGGAGAGCCAGGGGGTACCCTGGGGCCTATCCTGCAAGTCCAGGGAGAGAGGTGGACCCCTGGGTAGCTTGCTGGGGTCAGAGGCCTCTAGGTGGAGGGCCAGGGGGCACCCTGGGGCCTCTACTGCAAGTCCAGGGAGAGAGGTGGACCCCTGGGTAGCTTGCTGGGGTCAGAGGCCTCTAGGTGGAGGGCCAGGGGGTAAACTGGGGCCTATACTGCAAGACCAGGGAGAGAGGTGGACCCTTGGGTAGCTTCCTAAGGTTAGAGGCCCCAAGGTGGAGGGCCAGGGGGCACCCTGGGGCCTCTACTGCAAGCCCAGGGAGAGAGGTGGACCCCTGGGTAGCTTGCTGGTGTCAGAGGCAACTAGGTGGAGGGACAGGGGGTACCCTGGGGCCTATACTGCAAGTCCAGGGAGAGGGGTGGACCCCTGGGTAGCTTGCTGGGGTCTGTAGCCCCTAGGTGGAGGGCCAGGGGGCACCCTGGGGCCTATCCTGCAAGTCCAGGGAGAGAGGTGGACCCCCCGGTAGCTTGCTGGGGTACGAGGCCCCTAGGTGGAGGGCCAGGGAGCACCCTGGGGCCTCTACTGCAAGTCCAGGGAGAGAGGAGGATCCCTGGGTAGCTTGCTGGGGTCAGAGGCAACTAGGTGGAGGGACAGGGGGTACCCTGGGGTCTATACTGCAAGTCCAGGGAGAGAGGTGGATCCCTGGGTAGCTTCCTGAGGTCAAAGGCCGCTAGGTGGAGGGCCAGGGGGCACCCTGGGGCCTATCCTGCAAGTCCAAGGAGAGAGGTGGACCCTTGGGTAGCTTGCTGGGGTACGAGGCCCCTAGTTGGAGAGCCAGGGTGCACCCTGGGGCCTCTACTGCAAGTCCAGGGAGAGAGGTGGATCCCTGGGTAGCTTGCTTGTGTCAGAGGCAACTAGGTGGAGGGACAGGGGGTACCCTGGGGCCAATACTGCAAGTCCAGGGAGAGAGGTGGACCCCTGGGTAGCTTCCTGAGGTCAGAGGCCCCTGGGTGGAGGGCCAGGGGCACCCTGGGGCCTATCCTGCAAGTCCAGGGAGAGAGGTGGACCCCTGGGTAGCTTGCTGGGGTACGAGGCCCCTAGGTGGAGGGCCAGGGGTTACCCTGGGGCCTCTACTGCAAGTCCAGGGAAAGAGGTGGACCCCTGGGTAGTTTGCTGGGGTCAGAGGCCCCTAGGCGGAGGGACATGGGGCTTCCTGGGGCCTCTACTGCAAGTCCAGGGAGAAAGGTGGACCCCAGGGTAGCTTGCTTGGGTCAGAGGCCCCTAGGTGGAGGTCAAGGGGGCACCCTGGGGCCTCTACTGCAATCCCAGGCAGAGTTGTGGACCCTTTTGTAGCTTGCTGGGGTCAGAGGCCCCTGGGTGGAGGGCCAAAGGGCACCCTGGGGCCTATACTGCAAGTCCAGAGAGAGAGGTGGTCCCCTGGGTAGCTTCCTGGGGTCAGAGGCCCCTAGGTGGAGGGCAAGGGGGCACCCTGGAGCCTCTACTGTAAGTCCAGGGAGAGAGGTGGACCCCTAGGTAGCATGCTGGGGTCGGAGGCAACTAGGTGGAGGGCCAGGGGACACCCTGGGGCCTATACTGCAAGTCCAAGGAGAGAGGTGGACACCTGGGTAGATTGTTGGGGTCAGAAGCCCCTAGGTTTAGTGCCAGGGGGCTTCCTGGGGCCTCAACTGCAAGTCCAAGGAGAAAGGTGGACCCCTGTGTAGCTTGCTGGGGTCAGAGGCCCCTAGGTGGAGGGTCAGGGGGTGCGCTGGGGCCTATCCAGCAAGTCCAGGGAGAGAGGTGGACCTCTGGGTAGCTTGCTGGGGTACGAGGCCCCTAGGTGGAGGGCGAGGGGGCACCCTGGGGCCTCTACTGCAAGTCCAGGGAGAGAGATGGACCCCTGGGTAGCTTGCTGGGGTCAGAGGCCTCTAGGTGGAGGGCCAAGGGGCACCCTGGGGCCTATACTGCAAGTCCAGGGAGAGAGGTGGACCACTGGGTAGCTTGCTGGGGTCTGTAGCCCATAGGTGGAGGGCCAGGGTTACCCTGGGGCCTATACTGCAAGTCCAGGGAGAGAGGTGGACCCCTGGGTAGCTTCCTAAGGTCAGAGGCCCCTAGGTGAAGGGCCAGGGGGCACCCTGGGGCCTATCCTGCAAGTCCAGGGACAGAGGTGGACCACTGGGTAGCTTGCTGGGGTACGAGGCCCCTAGGTGGAGGGCCAGGGGGCACCCTGGGGCCTCTACTGCAAGTCCAGGGAGAGAGGTGGACCCCTGGGTAGCTTCCTGGGGTCAGAGTCCCCTAGGTGGAGGGTCAGGAGGTACCCTGGGGCCTCTACTGCTAGTCCAGGGACAGAAGTGGACCCCTGGGTAGCTTGCTGCGGTCAGAGGCAACTAGGTGGAAGGCCAGGGGGCACCCTAGGGTCTACACTGCAAGACCAGGGAAAGAGGTGGACCCCTGGGTAGCTTCCTAAGGTCAGAGGCCCGTAGGTGGAGGGCCAGGGGGCACCCTGGGGCCTATCCTGCAAGTCCAGGGAGAGATGTGGACCCGTGGGTAGCTTGCTGGGGTCAGAGGCAACTAGGTGGAAGGACAGGGGTACCCTGGGGCCTATTCTGCAAGTCCAGGGAGAGAGGTGGACCCCTGGGTAGCTTACTGAGGTCAAAGGCCCCTAGGTGGAGAGCCAGGGGGCACCCTGGGGCCTATCCTGCAAGTCCAAGGAGAGAGGTGGACCCCTGGGTAGCTTGCTGGGGTCTGAGTCCCCTTAGTGGAGGGTCAGGGGGCACCCTGGGGCCTCTACTGCAAGTCTAGGGAGAGAGATGGACTCATGGGTAGCTAGCTGGGGTAAAAGGCCCCTAAGTGGAGGGCCAGGGGGCACCCTGGGGCCTCTACTGCAAGTCCAGGGAGAGAGGTGGACCCCTGGGTAGTTTGCTGGGGTCAGAGGCCCCTAGGTGGACGGCCAGGGGGCTTCGTGGGGCCTCTACTGCAAGTCCAGGGAGAGAGGTGGACCCCTGGCTAGCTTGCTGGGGTCGGAAGCCCCTTGGTGGAAGGCCAGGGGGCAATCGGGGCCTCTACTGCAAGTCCAGGGAGAGAGGTGGACCCCTGGGTAGCTTCCTGGGGTCAGAGTCCCCTAGGTGGAGGGTCAGGAGGTACCCTAGGGCCTCTACTGCAAGTCCAGGGAGAGAGGTGGACCCCTGGGTAGCTTGCTGGGGTCAGAGGCAACTAGGTGGAGGGCCAGGGGGCACCCTAGGGTATACTTTGCAAGTCCAGTGAGAGAGGTGGACCCCTGGGTAGCTTCCTAAGGTCAGAGGCCCCTAGGTGGAGGGCCAGGGGGCACCCTGGGGCCTATCTTGCAAGTCCAGGGAGAGAGGTGGACCCCCCGGTAGCTTGCTGGGGTACGAAACCCCTAGGTGGAGGGCCAGGGGGCACCATGGGGCCTATACTGCAAGTCCAGGGAGAGAGGTGGAATCCTGGGTAGCTTGCTGGGGTCAGAGGCAACTATGTAGAAGGACAGGGGTACCCTGGGGACTATACTGCAAGTCCAGGGAGAGAGGTGGACCCCTGAGTAGCTTCCTTAGGTCAAAGGCCCCTAGGTGGAGAGCCAGGGGGTACCCTGGGGCCTATCCTGCAAGTCCAAGGAGAGGGGTGGACCCCTGGGTAGTTTGCTGGGGTTACGAGGCCCCTAGTTGGAGGGCCAGGGGGCACCCTGGGGCCTATACTGCAAGTCCAGGGAGAGAGGTGGACCCCTGGGTAGCTTGCTGGGGTCTGTAGCCCATAGGTGGATGGCCAGGGGGTATCCTGGGGCCTATACTGCAAGTCCAGGGAGAGAGGTGGACCCCTGGGTAGCTTCCTAAGGTCAGAGGCCCCTAGATGGAGGGCCAGGGGGCACCCTGGGGCCTATCCTGCAAGTCCAGGGAAAGAGGTGGACCCCTGGGTAGCTTGCTGGGGTAAAAGGCCCCTAGGTGGAGAGCCAGGGGGTACCCTGGGGCCTCTACTGCAAGTCCAGGGAGAGAGGTGGACCTCTGGGTTGCTTGCTGGGGTACGAGGCCCCTAGGTGGAGGGCGAGGGGGCACCCTGCGGCTTCTATTGCAAGTCCAGGGAGAGAGGTGGACCCTTGGGTAGCTTGCTGGGGTACGAGGCCCCTAGGTGGAGTGCCAGGGGGCAGCATGGGGCCTCTACTGCAAGTCCAGGGAGAGAGGTGGAATCCTGGGTAGCTTGCTGGGGTCAGAGGCAACTATGTGGAAGGAAAGGGGTACCCTGGGGACTATACTGCAAGTCCAGGGAGAGAGGTGGACCCCTGAGTAGCTTCCTTAGGTCAAAGGCCCCTAGGTGGAGAGCCAGGGGGTACCCTGGGGCCTATCCTGCAAGTCCAAGGAGAGGGGTGGACCCCTGGGTAGTTTGCTGGGGTTACGAGGCCCCTAGTTGGAGGGCCAGGGGGCACCCTGGGGCCTATACTAAAAGTCCAGGGAGAGAGGTGGACCCCTGGGTAGCTTGCTGGTGTCAGAGGCAACTAGGTGGAGGGACAGGGGGTACCCTGGGGCCTATACTGCAAGTCCAGGGAGAGAGGTGGACCCCTGGGTAGCTTGCTTGGGTCAGAGGCCCCTAGGTGGAGGTCAATGGGGTACCCTGGGGCCTCTACTGCAATCCCAGGGAGAGTTGTAGACCCTTGTGTAGCTTGCTGGGGTCAGAGGCCCCTGGGTGGAGGGCCAAGGGGCACCTTGGGGCCTATACTGCAAGTCCAGGGAGAGAGGTGGACACCTGGGTAGCTTGTTGGGGTCAGAAGCCCCTAGGTTTAGTGCCAGGGGGCTTCCTGGGGCCTCAACTGCAAGTCCAAGGAGAAAGGTGGACCCCTGTGTAGCTTACTGGGGTCAGAGGCCCCTAGGTGGAGGGTCAGGGGGCACCCTGGGGCCTATCCTGCAAGTCCAGGGAGAGAGGTGGACCCCTGGGTAGCTTCCTAAGGTCAGAGGCCCCTAGGTGGAGGGCCAGGGGGCACCCTGGGGCCTATCCTGCAAGTCCAGGGAGAGAGGTGGACCCCTGGGTAGCTTGCTGGGGTCAGAGGGCTCTAGGTGGAGGGCCAGGGGGTAACCTAGGGCCTATACTGCAAGACCAGGGAGAGAGGTGGACCCTTGGGTAGCTTCCTAAGGTTAGAGGCCCCTAGGTGGAGGGCCAGGGGGAACCCTGGGGCCTCTACTGCAAGTCCAGGGAGAGAGGTGGACCCCTGGGTAGCTTCCTGGGGTCAGAGTCCCCTAGGTGGAGGGCCAGGATCTACCCTAGGGCCTCTACTGCAAGTCCAGGGAGAGAGGTGGACCCCTGGGTAGCTTGCTGGGTTCAGAGCCAACTAGGTGGAGGGCCAGGAGGTACCCTAGGGCCTCTACTGCAAGTCTAGGGAGAGAGGTGGACCCCTGGTTAGCTTGCTGGGGTCAGAGGCAACTAGATGGAGGGCCAGGGGGCACCCTAGGGTCTACACTGTAAGTCAGGGCAGAGAGGTTGACCCCTGGGTAGCTTCCTAAGGTCAGAGGCCCCTAGATGGAGGGCCAGGGGGCACCCTGGGGCCTATCCTGCAAGTCCAGGGAGAGATGTGGACCCCTGGGTAGCTTGCTGGGGTACGAGGCCCCTAGGTGGAGGACCAGGGGGCACCATGGGGCCTCTACTGCAAGTCCAGGGAGAGAGGTGGACCCCTGGGTAGCTTGCTGGGGTCAGAGGCAACTAGGTGGAAGGATAGGGATACCCTGGGGACTATACTGCAAGTCCAGGGAGAGAGGTGGACCCCTGGGTAGCTTCCTGAGGTCAAAAGCCCCTAGGTAGAGGGCTAGGGGGCACCCTGGGGCCTATCCTGCAAGTCCAAGGAGAGAGGTGGACCCCTGGGCAGCTTGCTGGGGTTACGAGGTCCCTAGTTGGAGGGCCAAGGGGCACCCTGGGGCCTCTACTGCAAGCCCAGTGAGAGAGATGGACCCCTGGGTAGCTTGTTGGTGTCAGAGGCAACTAGGTGGAGGGACAGGGGGTACCCTGGAGCCTATACTGCAAGTCCAGGGAGAGAGGTGGACCCCTGGGTAGCTTCCTGAGGTCAGAGGCCCCTAGGTGGAGGGCCAGGGGGCACCCTGGGGCCTCTACTGCAAGTCCAGGGAGAGAGGTGGACCCCTGGGTAGTTTGCTGGTGTCAGAGGCCCCTAGGCGGAGGGACAGGGGGCTTCCTGGGGCCTCTACTGCAAGTCCAGGGAGAAAGGTGGACCCCTGAGTAGCTTGCTTGGGTCTGAGGCCCCTAGGTGGAGGTCAAGGGGGTACCCTGGGGCCTCTACTGCAATCTCAGGGAGAGTTGTGGACCCTTGTGTAGCTTGCTAGGGTCAGAGGCCCCTGGGTGGAGGGCCAAGGGGCACCCTGGGGCCTATACTGCAAGTCCAGGGAGAGAGGTGGACACCTGGGTAGCTTGTTGGGGTCAGAAGTCCCTTGGTGGAAGGCCAGGGGGCACCCTCGGGCTTATACTGCAAGTCCAGGGAGAGAGGTGGACCCATGGTTAGCTTACTGGGGTTAGAGGCCCCTAGGTGGAGGGCCAGGGGCACCCTGGGGCCTCTACTGCAAGTCCAGGGAGAGAGGTGGACCCCTGGGTTGCTTGCTGGTGTCAGAGGCAACTAGGTGGAGGGACAGGGGGTACCCTGGGGCCTATAAAGCAAGTCCAAGGAGAGAGGTGGACCCCTGGGTAGCTTCCTGAGGTCAGAGGCCCCTGGGCGGAGGGCCAGGGGGCACCCTGGGGCCTATCCTGCAAGTCCAGGGAGAGAGGTGGACCCCTGGGTAGCTTGCTGGGGTAAGAGGCCCCTAGGTGGAGGGCCAGGGGGCACCCTGGGGCCTCTACTGCAAGTCCAGGGAGAGAGGTGGACCCCTCGGTAGCTTGCTGGGGTCAGAGGCCCCTGGGTGGAGGGCCAGGGGGCACCCTGGGGCCTCTACTTCAAGTCCAGGGAGAGAGGTGGACCCCTGGGTAGCTTGCTGGGGTCAGAGGCCTCTAGGTGGAGGGCCAGGGGGCACCCTGGGGCCTCTACTGCAAGTCCAGGGAGAGAGGTGGACCCCTGTGTAGCTTGCTGGGGTCAGAGGCCCCTAGGTGGAGGGCCAGGGGGTAACCTGGGGCCTATCCTGCAAGTCCAAGGAGAGAGGTGGACCCCTGGCTAGCTTGCTGGGGTTACGAGGCCCCTAGTTGGAGGGCCAGGTGGCACCCTGGGGCCTCTACTGCAAGCCTAGGGAGAGAGGTGGACCCCAGGGTAGTTTGCTGGGGTCAGAGGCCCCTAGGCGGAGGGACAGGGGGCTTCCAGGGGCCTCTACTGCAAGTCCAGGGAGAAAGGTGGACCCCTGGGTAGCTTGCTTGTGTCAGAGGCCCCTAGGTGGAGGTCAAGGGGTACCCTGGGGCCTCTACTGCAATCCCAGGGAGAGCTCTGGACCCTTGTGTAGCTTGCTGGGGTCAGAGGCCCCTGGGTGGAGGGCCAAGGGGCACCCTGGGGCCTATACTGCAAGACCAGGGAGAGAGGTGGACACCTGGGTAGCTTGTTGGGGTCAGAAGCCCCTAGGTTTAGTGCCAGGGGGCTTCCTGGGGCCTCAACTGCAAGTCCAAGGAGAAAGGTGGACCCCTGTGTAGCTTGCTGGGGTACGAGGCCACTAGGTGGAGGGCGAGGGGGCACCCTGGGGCCTCTACTGCAAGTCCAGGGAGAGAGGTAGACCCCTGGGTAGCTTGCTGGGGTCAGAGGCCTCTAGGTGGAGGGTTAAGGGGCACCCTGGGGCCTATACTGCAAGTCCAGGGAGAGAGGTGGACCCCTGGGTAGCTTGCTGGGGTTTGTGGCCCATAGGTGGATGGCCAGGGGGTAACCTGGGGCCTATACTGCAAGTCCAGTGAGAGAGGTGGACCCCTGGGTAGCTTCCTAAGGTCAGAGGCCCCTAGGTGGAGGGCCAGGGGGCACCCTGGGGCCTATCCTGCAAGTCCAGGGAGAGAGGTGGACCCCTGGGTAGCTTGCTGGGGTACGAAGCCCCTAGGTGAAGGGCATGGGGGCTTCTTGGGGCCTCTACTGCAAGTCCAGGGAGAGAGGTGGACCCCTGGGTAGCTTGCTGGGGTACAAGGCCCCTAGGTGGAGGGCCAGGGGGCACCCTGGGGCCTCTACTGCAAGGCCAAGGAGAGAGGTGGACCCCTTGGTAGCTTGCTGGGGTCAGAGACCCCTAGGTGGAGGGCCAGGGGGCACTCTGGGGCCGCTACTGCAAGTCTAGGGAGAGAGGTGGACCCCTGGGTAGCTTCCTGGGGTCAGAGTCCCCTAGGTGGAGGGCCAGGGGCACCCTGGGGCCTCTACTGCAAGTCCAGGGAGAGAAGTGGACCCCTGGGTACCTTCCTGGGGTCAGAGTCCCCTAAGTGGAGGGCCAGGGGGCTTCCTGGGGCCTCTACTGCAAGTCCAGGGAAAGAGGTGGACCCCTGGGTAGTTTGCTGGGGTCAGAGGCCCCTAGTCGGAGGGACATGGGGCTTCCTGGGGCCTCTACTGCAAGTCCAGGGAGAAAGGTGGACCCCAGGGTAGTTGCTTGGGTCAGAGGCTCCTAGGTGGAGGTCAAGGGGGCACCCTGGGGCCTCTACAGCAAACCCAGGGAGAGTTGTGGACCCTTTTGTAGCTTGCTGGGGTCAGAGGCCCCTGGGTGGAGGGCCAAGGGGCACCCTGGGGCCTATACTGCAAGTCCAGGGAGAGAGGTGGACCCCTGGGTAGCTTCCTGGGGTGAGAGTCCCCTAGGTGGAGGGCCAGGAGGTACCCTGGGGCCTCTACTGCTAGTCCAGGGAGAGAGGTGGACCCCTGGGTAGCTTGCTGGGGTCAGAGGCAACTAGGTGGAAGGCCAGGG
Source organism: Danio rerio (assembly GCF_049306965.1). Taxonomy (NCBI): domain Eukaryota; kingdom Metazoa; phylum Chordata; class Actinopteri; order Cypriniformes; family Danionidae; genus Danio; species Danio rerio. Next base: position 49,300,955 of record NC_133180.1, on the reverse strand, counting down.
GGCACCCTAGGGTCTACACTGCAAGTGTAGGGAGAGAGGTGGACCCCTGGGTAGCTTCCTAAGGTCAGAGGCCCGTAGGTGGAGGGCCAGGGGGCACCTTGGGGCCTATCCTGCAAGTCCAGGGAGAGATGTGGACCCGTGGGTAGCTTCCTAAGGTCAGAGGCCCCTAGGTGAAGGGCCAGGGGGCACCCTGGGGCCTATCCTGCAAGTCCAGGGAGAGAGGTGGACCCCTGGGTAGCTTGCTGGGGTACGAGGCCCCTAGGTGGAGGGCCAGGGGGCTTCTTGGGGCCTCTACTGCAAGTCCAGGGAGAGAGGTGGACCCCTGGGTAGCTTGCTGGGGTACAAGGCCCCTAGGTGGAGGCCCAGGGGGCACCCTGGGGCCTCTACTGCAAGTCCAGGGAGAGAGGTGGACCCCTGGGTAGCTTGCTGGGGTAAGAGGCAACTAGGTGGAGGGCCAGGAGGTACCCTAGGGCCTCTACTGCAAGTCCAGGGAGAGAGGTGGACGCCTGGGTAGCTTGCTGGGGTCAGAGGCAACTAGGTGGAGGGCCAGGGGGCACCCTAGGGTCTACACTGTAAGTCCAGGCAGAGAGGTTGACCCCTGGGTAGCTTCCTAAGGTCAGAGGCCCCTAGATGGAGGGCCAGGGGCACCCTGGGGCCTATCCTGCAAGTCCAGGGAGAGAGGTGGACCCCTGGGTAGCTTGCTGGGGTACGAGGCCCCTAGGTGGAGGGCCAGGGGGCACCATGGGGCCTCTACTGCAAGTCCAGGGAGAGAGGTATACCCCTGGGTAGCTTGCTGGGGTCAAACACAACTAGGTGGAAGGACAGGGGTACCCTGGGGACTATACTGCAAGTCCAGGAAGAGAGGTGGACACCTGGGTAGCTTGTTGGGGTCAGAAGCCCCTAGGTTTAGTGCCAGGGGGCTTCCTGGGGCCTCAACTGCAAGTCCAAGGAGAAAAGTGGACCCCTGTGTAGCTTACTGGGGTCAGAGGCAACTAGGTGGAAGGCCAGGGGGCACCCTAGGGTCTACACTGCAAGACCAGGGAAAGAGGTGGACCCCTGGGTAGCTTCCTAAGGTCAGAGGCCCGTAGGTGGAGGGCCAGGGGCACCCTGGGGCCTATCCTGCAAGTCCAGGGAGAGATGTGGACCCGTGGGTAGCTTGCTGGTGTACGAGGCCCCTAGGTAGAGGGCCAGGGGGAACCCTGGGGCCTATCCTGCAAGTCCAAGGAGAGAGGTGGACCCCTGGGTAGCTTGCTGGGGTCAGAGTCCCCTTAGTGGAGGGTCAGGGGGCACCCTGGGGCCTCTACTGCAAGTCTAGGGAGAGAGATGGACTCATGGGTAGCTAGCTGGGGTAAAAGGCCCCTAAGTGGAGGGCCAGGGGGCACCCTGGGGCCTCTACTGCAAGTCCAGGGAGAGAGGTGGACCCCTGGGTAGTTTGCTAGGGTCAGAGGCCCGTAGGCGGAGAGACAGGGGGCTTCCTGGAGCCTCTACTTCAAGTCCAGGGAGAAAGGTGGACCCCTGGGTAGCTTGCTTGGGTCAGAGGCCCCTGGGTGGAGGTCAAGGGGGCACCCTGGGGCCTCTACTGCAATCCCAGAGAGAGTTGTGGACCCTTGTGTAGCTTGCTGGGGTCAGAGGCCCCTGGGTGGAGGGACAAGGGGCACCCTGGGGCCTATACTGCAAGTCCAGAGAGAGAGGTGGACCCCTTGGTAGCTTCCTGGGGTCAGAGGCCCCTAGGTGGAGGGCAAGGGGGCACCCTGGGACCTCTACTGCAAGTCCAGGGAGAGAGGTGGACCCCTGGGTAGCATAATGGGGTCGGAGGAAACTAGGTGGAGGGCCAGGGGACACCCTGGGGCCTATCCTGCAAGTCCAGGGAGAGAGGTGGACACCTGGGTAGCTTGTTGGGGTCAGAAGCCCCTAGGTTTAGTGCCAGGGGGCTTCCTGGGGCCTCAACTGCAAGTCCAAGGAGAAAGGTGGACCCCTGTGTAGCTTGCTGGGGTCAGAGGCCCCTAGGTGGAGGGCCAGGGGACACCCTGGGGCCTATCCTGCAAGTCCAGGGAGAGAGGTGGACACCTGGGTAGCTTGTTGGGGTCAGAAGCCCCTAGGTTTAGTGCCAGGGGGCTTCCTGGGGCCTCAACTGCAAGTCCAAGGAGAAAGGTGGACCCCTGTGTAGCTTCCTAAGGTCAGAGGCCCCTAGGTGGAGGGTCAGGGGGCACCCTGGGGCCTATCCTGCAAGTCCAGGGAGAGAGGTGGACCTCTGGGTAACTTGCTGGGGTACGAGGCCCCTAGGTAGAGGGCGAGGGGGCACCCTGGGGCCTCTACTGCAAGTCCAGGGAGAGAGGTGGACCCCTGGGTAGCTTGCTGGGGTCAGAGGTCTCTAGGTGGAGGGCCAAGGGGCACCCTGGGGCCTCTACTGCAAGTCCAGGGAGAGAGGTGGACCCCTGGTTAGCTTGCTGGGGTCAGAGGCCTCTAGGTGGAGGGCGAGGGGGCACCCTGCGGCCTCTACTGCAAGTCCAGGGAGAGAGGTGGACCCCTGGGTAGCTTCCTAAGGTCAGAGGCCCCTAGGTGGAGGGCCAGGGGGCACCCTGGGGCCTATCCTGCAAGTCCAGGGAGAGAGGTGGACCCCTGGGTAGGTTGCTGGGGTCAGAGGCCTCTAGGTGGAGGGCCAGGGGGTAACCTGGGGCCTATACTGCAAGACCAGGGAGAGAGGTGGACCCTTGGGTAGCTTCCTAAGGTTAGAGGCCCCTAGGTGGAGGGCCAGGGGGAACCCTGGGGCCTCTACTGCAAGTCCAGGGAGAGAGGTGGACCCCTGGGTAGCTTCCTGGGGTCAGAGTCCCCTAGGTGGAGGGCCAGGAGGTACCCTGGGGCCTCTACTGCTAGTCCAGGGACAGAAGTGGACCCCTGGGTAGCTTGCTGGGGTCAGAGGCAACTAGGTGGAAGGCCAAGGGGCACCCTAGGGTCTACACTGCAAGACCAGGGAAAGAGGTGGACCCCTGGGTAGCTTCCTAAGGTCAGAGGCCCGTAGGTGGAGGGCCAGGGGCACCCTGGGGCCTATCCTGCAAGTCCAGGGAGAGAGGTGGACCCTTGGGTAGCTTGCTGGGGTCAGGCCCCTGGGTGGAGGGACAAGGGGCACCCTGGGGCCTATACTGCAAGTCCAGGGAGAGAGGTGGACCCCTTGGTAGCTTCCTGAGGTCAAAGGCCCCTAGGTGGAGAGCCAGGGGGCACCCTGGGGCCTATCCTGCAAGTCCAGGGAGAGAGGTGGACCCCTGGGTAGCTTCCTGGGGTCAGAGTCCCCTAGGTGGAGGGCCAGAAGGTACCCTGGGGCCTCTACTGCTAGTCCAGGGACAGAAGTGGACCCCTGGGTAGCTTGCTGGGGTCAGAGGCAACTAGGTGGAAGGCCAAGGGGCACCCTAGGGTCTACACTGCAAGACCAGGGAAAGAGGTGGACCTAGGTGGAAGGACAGGGGTACCCTGGGGCCTATACTGCAAGTCCAGGGAGAGAGGTGGACCCCTGGGTAGCTTACTGAGGTCAAAGGCCCCTAGGTGGAGAGCCAGGGGGCACCCTGGGGCCTATCCTGCAAGTCCAAGGAGAGAGGAGGACCTCGGGTAGCTTGCTGGGGTCAGAGTCCCCTTAGTGGAGGGTCAGGGGGCACCCTGGGGCCTCTACTGCAAGTCTAGGGAGAGAGATGGACTCATGGGTAGCTAGCTGGGGTAAAAGGCCCCTAAGTGGAGGGCCAGGGGGCACCCTGGGGCCTCTACTGCAAGTCCAGGGAGAGAGGTGGACCCCTGGGTAGTTTGCTGGGGTCAGAGGCCCGTAGGCGGAGAGACAGGGGTCTTCCTGGGGCCTCTACTTCAAGTCCAGGGAGAGAGGTGGACCCCTGGGTAGCTTGCTGGGTTCTGTAGCCCATAGGTGGAGGGCCAGGGGGTACCCTGGGGCCTATACTGCAAGTCCAGGGAGAGAGGTGGACCCCTGGGTAGCTTCCTAAGGTCAGAGGCCCCCAGGTACAGGGCCAAGGGGCACCCTGGGGCCTATCCTGCAAGTCCAAGGAGAGAGGTGGACCCTTGAGTAGCTTGCTGGGGTACGAGGCCCCAAGTTGGAGAGCCAGGGGGCACCCTGGGGCCTCTACTGAAAGTCCAGGGAGAGAGGTGGACCCCTGGGTAGCTTCCTGGGGTCAGAGTCCCTTAGGTGGAGGGTCAGGAGGTACCCTAGGGCCTCTACTGCAAGTCCAGGGAGAGAGGTGGACCCCTGGGTAGCTTGCTGGGGTCAGAGGCAACTAGGTGGAGGGCCAGGGGGCACCCTAGGGTATACTCTGCAAGTCCAGGGAGAGAGGTGGACCCCTGGGTAGCTTCCTAAGGTCAGAGGCCCCTAGGTGGAGGGCCAGGGGGCACCCTGGGTTCTATCCTGCAAGTCCACGGAGAGATGTGGACCCCTGGGTAGCTTGCTGGGGTACGAGGCCCCTAGGTGGAGGGCCAGGGGGCACCCTGGGGCCTCTACTAAAAGTCCAGGGAGAGAGGAGGACAACTGGGTAGCTTGCTGGGGTCAGAGGCAACTAGGTGGAGTGACAGGGGGTACCCTGGGGCCTATACTGCAAGTCCAGGGAGAGAGTTTGATCCCTGGGTAGCTTCCTGAGGTCAAAGGCCCCCAGGTGTAGGGCCAGGGGGCACCCTGGGGCCTATCCTGCAAGTCCAAGGAGAGAGGTGGACCCTTGGGTAGCTTGCAGGGGTACGAGGCCCCTAGTTGGAGAGCCGGGGGGCACCCTGGGGCCTCTACTGCAAGTCCAGGGAGAGAGGTGGACCCCTGGGTAGCTTGCTGGTGTCAGAGGCAACTAGGTGGAGGGACAGGGGGTACCCTGGGGCCGATACTGCAAGTCCAGGGAGAGAGGTGGACCCCTGGGTAGCTTCCATAGGTCAGAGGCCCCTAGGTGGAGGGCCAGGGGGCACCCTGGGGCCTAAACTGCAAGTCCAGGGAGAGAGGTGGACCCCTGGGTAGCTTGCTGGGGTACGGGGCCCCTAGGTGGAGGGCAAGGGGGCACCATGGGGCCTCTACTGCAAGTCCAGGGAGAGAGGTGGAGCCCTGGGTAGTTTGCTGGGGTCAGAGGCCCCTAGGCGGAGGGACATGGGGCTTCCTAGGGCCTCTAGTGCAAGTCCAGGGAGAAAAGTGGACCCCAGGGTAGCTTGCTTGGGTCAGAGGCCCCTAGGTGGAGGTCAAGTGGGCACCCTGGGGCCTCTACTGCAATCCCAGGGAGAGTTGTGGACCGTTTTGTAGCTTGCTGGGGTCAGAGGCCCCTGGGTGGAGGGCCAAGGGGCACCCTGGGGCCTATACTGCAAGTCCAGAGAGAAAGGTGGTCCCCTGGGTAGCTTCCTGGGGTCAGAGGCCCCTAGGTGGAGGGCAAGGGGGCACCCTGGGGCCTCTACTGCAAGTCCAGGGAGAGAGGTGGACCCCTAGGTAGCATGCTGGGGTCGTAGGCAACTAGGTGGAGGGCCAGGGGACACCCTGGGGCCTATACTGCAAGTCCAGGGAGAGAGGTGGACACCTGGGTAGATTGTTGGGGTCAGAAGCCCCTAGGTTTAGTGCCAGGGGGCTTCCTGGGGCCTCAAATGCAAGTCCAAGGAGAAAAGTGGACCCCTGTGTAGCTTGCTGGGGTCAGAGGCCCCTAGGTGGAGGGTCAGGGGGCACGCTGGGGCCTATCCAGCAATCCCAGGGAGAGTTGTGGACCCTTGTGTAGCTTGCTAGGGTCAGAGGCCCCTGGGTGGAGGGCCAAGGGGCACCCTGGGGCTTATACTGCAAGTCCAGGGAGAGAGGTGGATACCTGGGTAGCTTGTTGGGGTCAGAAGTCCCTTGGTGGAAGGCCAGGGGCACCCTGGGGCCTATACTGCAAGTCCAGGGAGAGAGGTGGACTCATGGTTAGCTTACTGGGGTCAGAGACCCCTAGGTGGAGGGCCAGGGGCACCCTGGGGCCTCTACTGCAAGTCCAGGGAGAGAGGTGGACCCCTGGGTAGCTTGCTGGTGTCAGAGGCAACTAGGTGGAGGGACAGGGGGTACCCTGGGGCCTATAAAGCAAGTCCAGGGAGAGAGGTGGACCCCCGGGTAGCTTCCTGAGGTCAGAGGCCCCTGGGTGGAGGGCCAGGGGGCACCCTGGGGCTTATCCTGCAAGTCCAGGGAGAGAGGTGGACCCCTGGGTAGCTTGCTGGGGTACAACGCCCCTAGGTGGAGGGCCAGGGGGCACCCTGGGGCCTCTACTGCAAGTCCAGGGAGAGAGGTGGACCCCTGGGTAGCTTGCTGGGGTCAGAGGCCCCTAGGCGATGAGCCATGGAGCACCCTGGGGCCTCTACTGCAAGTCCAGGGAGAGAGATGGACCTCTGGGTTGCTTGCTGAGGTACGAGGCACTGGGTGGAGGGCAAGGGGGCACCCTGCGGCCTCTACTGCAAGTCCAGGGTGAGAGGTGGACCCTGGTTAGCTTGCTGGGGTACGAGGCCCCTAGGTGGAGGGCCAGGGGGAACCCTGGGGCCTCTACTGAAAGTCCAGGGAGAGAGGTGGACCCCTGGGTAGCTTCCTGGGGTCAGAGTCCCCTAGGTGGAGGGCCAGGAGGTACCCTAGGGCCTCTACTGCAAGTTCAGGGAGAGAGGTGGACCCCTGGGTAGCTTGCTGGGGTCAGAGGCAACTAGGTGGAGAGCCAGGAGGTACCCTGGGGCCTCTACTGCAAGTCCAGGGAGAGAGGTGGACCCCTGGGTTGCTTGCTGGGGTCAGAGGCAAATAGGTGGAGGGCCAGGGGGCACCCTAGGGTCTACACTGTAAGTCCAGGCAGAGAGGTTGACCCCTGGGTAGCTTCCTAAGGTCAGAGGCCCCTAGGGGAATGGCCAGGGGGCACCCTGGGGCCTATCCTGCAAGTCCAGGGAGAGAGGTGGACCCCCCGGTAGCTTGCTGGGGTACGAAGCCCCTAGGTGGAGGGCCAGGGGGCACCATGGGGCCTCTAGTGCAAGTCCAGGGAGAGAGGTGGACCCCTGGGTAGCTTGCTGGGGTCAGAGGCAACTATGTGGAAGGACAGGGGTACCCTGGGGACTATACTGCAAGTCCAGGGAGAAAGGTGGACCCCTGGGTAGCTTCCTGAGGTCAAAGGCCCCTAAGTGGAGAGCCAGGGGTACCCTGGGGCCTATCCTGCAAGTCCAAGGAGAGAGGTGGACCCCTGCGTAGCTTGCTGGGGTTATGAGGCCCCTAGTTGGAGGGCCAGGGGGCACCCTGGGGCCTCTAATGCAAGCCCAGGGAGAGAGGTGGACCCCTGGGTAGCTTGCTGGTGTCAGAGGCAACTAGGTGGAGGGACAGGGGGTACCCTGGGGCCTATACTGCAAGTCCTGGGAGAGAGGTGGACCCCTGGGTAGCTTGCTGGGGTCTGTAGCCCCTAGGTGGAGGGCCAGGGGGCACCCTGGGGCCTATCCTGCAAGTCCAGGGAGAGAGGTGGACCCCCCGGTAGCTTGCTGGGGTACGAGGCCCCTAGGTGGAGGGCCAGGGGGCACCCTGGGGCTTCTACTGCAAGCCCAGGGAGAGAGGTGGACACCTGGGTAGCTTGTTGGGGTCAAAAGTCCCTTGGTGGAAGGCCAGGGGCACCCTGGGGCCTATACTGCAAGTCCAGGGAGAGAGGTGGACCCATGGTTAGCTTACTGGGGTCAGAGGCCCCTAGGTGGAGGGCCAGGGGCACCCTGGGGCCTCTACTGCAAGTCCAGGGAGAGAGGTGGACCCCTGGGTAGCTTGCTGGTGTCAGAGGCAACTAGGTGGAGGGACAGGGGGTACCCTGGGGCCTTTAAAGCAAGTCCAGGGAGAGAGGTGGACCCCTGGGTAGCTTCCTGAGGTCAAAGGCCCCTGGGTGGAGGGCCAGGGGGCACCCTGGGGCTTATCCTGCCAGTCCAGGGAGAGAGGTGGACCCCTGGGTAGCTTGCTGGGGTACGAGGCCCCTAGGTGGAGGGCCAGTGGGCAACTTGGGGCCTCTACTGCAAGTCCAGGGAGAGAGGTGGACCCCTGGGTAGCTTGCTGGGGTCAGAGGCCCCTAGGTGGAAGGCCAGGGGGCACCCTGGGGCCTCTACTGCAAGTCCAGGGAGAGAGGTGGACCCCTGGGTAGCTTGCTGGGGTCAGAGGCCTCTAGGTGGAGGGCCAGGGGGCACCCTGGGGCCTCTACTGCAAGTCCAGGGAGAGAGGTGGACCCCTGGGTAGCTTGCTGGGGTCAGAGGCCTCTAGGTGGAGGGCCAGGGGGTAAACTGGGGCCTATACTGCAAGACCAGGGAGAGAGGAGGACCCTTGGGTAGCTTCCTAAGGTTAGAGGCCCCTAGGTGGAGGGCCAGGGGGCATCCTTGGGCCTATCCTGCAAGTCCAGGGAGAGAGGTGGACCCCTTAGTAGCTTGCTGGGGTAAAAGGCCCCTAGGCGATGAGCCATGGAGCACCCTGGGGCCTCTACTGCAAGTCCAGGGAGAGAGGTGGACCTCTGGGTTGCTTGCTGATGTACGAGGCCCCTGGGTGGAGGGCAAGGGGGCACCCTGGGGACTATACTGCAAGTCCAGGGAGAAAGGTGGACCCCTGGGTAGCTTCCTGACGTCAAAGGCCCCTAAGTGGAGAGCCAGGGGGCACCCTGGGGCTTATCCTGCAAGTCCAGGGAGAAAGGTGGACCCCTGGGTAGCTTGCTGGGGTACGAGGCCCCTAGGTGGAGGGCGAGGGGGCACCCTGGGGCCTCTACTGCAAGTCCAGGGAGAGAGGTGGACCCCTGGGTAGCTTGCTGGGGTCAGAGGCCCCTAGGTGGAGGGCCAGGGGGCACCCTGGGGCCTCTACTGCAAGTCCAGGGAGAGAGGTGGACCCCTGGGTAGCTTGCTGGGGTCAGAGGCCTCTAGGTGGAGGGCCAGGGGGCACCCTGGGGCCTCTACTGCAAGTCCAGGGAGAGAGGTGGACCCCTGGGTAGCTTGCTGGGGTCAGAGGCCTCTAGGTGGAGGGCCAGGGGGTAAACTGGGGCCTATACTGCAAGACCAGGGAGAGAGGTGGACCCTTGGGTAGCTTCCTAAGGTTAGAGGCCCCAAGGTGGAGGGCCAGGGGGCACCCTGGGGCCTATCCTGCAAGTCCAGGGAGAGAGGTGGACCCCTGGGTAGCTTGCTGGGGTCAAAGGCCCCTAGGCGGTGAGCCAGGGAGCACCCTGGGGCCTCTACTGCAAGTCCAGGGAGAGAGGTGGACCTCTGGGTTGCTTGCTGGTGTACGAGGCCCCTAGGTGGAGGGCGAGGGGGCACCCTGCGGCCTATACTGCAAGTCCAGGGAGAGAGGTGGACCCCTGGGTAGCTTGATGGGGTAAGAGGCGTCTAGGTGGAGGGCCAGGGGGAACCCTGGGGCCTCTACTGAAAGTCCAGGGAGAGAGGTGGACCCCTGGGTAGCTTCCTGGGGTCAGAGTCCCCTAGGTGGAGGGCCAGGAGGTACCCTAGGGCCTCTACTGCAAGTTCAGGGAGAGAGGTGGACCCCTGGGTAGCTTGCTGGGGTCAGAGGCAACTAGGTGGAGGGCCAGGAGGTACCCTGGGGCCTCTACTGCAAGTCCAGGGAGAGAGGTGGACCCCTGGGTAGCTTGCTGGGGTCAGAGGCAACTAGGTGGAGGGCCAGAGGGCACCCTAGGGTCTACACTGTAAGTCCAGGCAGAGAGGTTGACCCCTGGGTAGCTTCCTAAGGTCAGAGGCCCCTAGGTGGAGGGCCAGGGGGCACCCTGGGGCCTATCCTGCAAGTCCAGGGAGAGAGGTGGACCCCCCGGTAGCTTGCTGGGGTACGAAGCCCCTAGGTGGAGGGCCAGGGGGCACCATGGGGCCTCTAGTGCAAGTCCAGGGAGAGAGGTGGACCCCTGGGTAGCTTGCTGGGGTCAAAGGCAACTATGTGGAAGGACAGGGGTACCCTGGGAACTATACTGCAAGTCCAGGGAGAGAGGTGGACCCCTGGGTAGCTTCCTGAGGTCAAAGGCCCCTAAGTGGAGAGCCAGGGGGTACCCTGGGGCCTATCCTGCAAGTCCAAGGAGAGAGGTGGACCCCTGGGTAGCTTGCTGGGGTTACGAGGCCCCTAGTTGGAGGGCCAGGGGGCACCCTGGGGCCTCTACTGCAAGCCCAGGGAGAGAGGTGGACCCCTGGGTAGCTTGCTGGTGTCAGAGGCAACTAGGTGGAGGGACAGGGGGTACCCTGGGGCCTATACTGCAAGTCCAGGGAGAGAGGTGGACCCCTGGGTAGCTTGCTGGGGTCTGTAGCCCCTAGGTGGAGGGCCAGGGGGCACCCTGGGGCCTATCCTGCAAGTCCAGGGAGAGAGGTGGACCCCCCGGTAGCTTGCTGGGGTACGAGGCCCCTAGGTGGAGGGCCAAGGAGCACCCTGGGTTCTCCACTGCAAGTCTAGGGAGAGAGGTGGACCCCTGGGTAGCTTCCTGGGGTCAGAGTCCCCTAGGTGGAGGGCCAGGAGGTACCCTAGGGCCTCTACTGCAAGTTCAGGGAGAGAGGTGGACCCCTGGGTAGCTTGCTGGGGTCAGAGGCAACTAGGTGGAGGGCCAGGAGGTACCCTGGGGCCTCTACTGCAAGTCCAGGGAGAGAGGTGGGCCCCTGGGTAGCTTGCTGGGGTCAGAGGCAACTAGGTGGAGGGCCAGGGGGCACCCTAGGGTCTACACTGTAAGTCCAAGCAGAGAGGTTGACCCCTGGGTAGCTTCCTAAGGTCAGAGGCCCCTAGGTGGAGGGCCAGGGGGCACCCTGGGGCCTATCCTGCAAGTCCAGGGAGAGAGGTGGACCCCCCGGTAGCTTGCTGGGGTACGAAGCCCAAAGGTGGAGGGCCAGGGGGCACCATGGGGCCTCTAGTGCAAGTCCAGGGAGAGAGGTGGACCCCTGGGTAGCTTGCTGGGGTCAAAGGCAACTATGTGGAAGGACAGGGGTACCCTGGGGACTATACTGCAAGTCCAGGGAGAGAGGTGGACCCCTGGGTAGCTTCCTGAGGTCAAAGGCCCCTAAGTGGAGAGCCAGGGGGTACCCTGGGGCCTATCCTGCAAGTCCAGGGAGAGAGGTGGACCCCTGGGTAGCTTGCTGGGGTCAGAGGCCTCTAGGTGGAGGGCCAGGGGGCACCCTGGGGCCTCTACTGCAAGTCCAGGGAGAGAGGTGGACCCCTGGGTAGCTTGCTGGGGTCAGAGGCCTCTAGGTGGAGGGCCAGGGGGTAAACTGGGGCCTATACTGCAAGACCAGGGAGAGAGGTGGACCCTTGGGTAGCTTCCTAAGGTTAGAGGCCCCAAGGTGGAGGGCCAGGGGGCACCCTGGGGCCTCTACTGCAAGCCCAGGGAGAGAGGTGGACCCCTGGGTAGCTAGCTGGTGTCAGAGGCAACTAGGTGGAGGGACAGGGGGTACCCTGGGGCCTATACTGCAAGTCCAGGGAGAGGGGTGGACCCCTGGGTAGCTTGCTGGGGTCTGTAGCCCCTAGGTGGAGGGCCAGGGGGCACCCTGGGGCCTATCCTGCAAGTCCAGGGAGAGAGGTGGACCCCCCGGTAGCTTGCTGGGGTACGAGGCCCCTAGGTGGAGGGCCAGGGAGCACCCTGGGGCCTCTACTGCAAGTCCAGGGAGAGAGGAGGATCCCTGGGTAGCTTGCTGGGGTCAGAGGCAACTAGGTGGAGGGACAGGGGGTACCCTGGGGTCTATACTGCAAGTCCAGGGAGAGAGGTGGATCCCTGGGTAGCTTCCTGAGGTCAAAGGCCGCTAGGTGGAGGGCCAGGGGGCACCCTGGGGCCTATCCTGCAAGTCCAAGGAGAGAGGTGGACCCTTGGGTAGCTTGCTGGGGTACGAGGCCCCTAGTTGGAGAGCCAGGGTGCACCCTGGGGCCTCTACTGCAAGTCCAGGGAGAGAGGTGGATCCCTGGGTAGCTTGCTTGTGTCAGAGGCAACTAGGTGGAGGGACAGGGGGTACCCTGGGGCCAATACTGCAAGTCCAGGGAGAGAGGTGGACCCCTGGGTAGCTTCCTGAGGTCAGAGGCCCCTGGGTGGAGGGCCAGGGGCACCCTGGGGCCTATCCTGCAAGTCCAGGGAGAGAGGTGGACCCCTGGGTAGCTTGCTGGGGTACGAGGCCCCTAGGTGGAGGGCCAGGGGTTACCCTGGGGCCTCTACTGCAAGTCCAGGGAAAGAGGTGGACCCCTGGGTAGTTTGCTGGGGTCAGAGGCCCCTAGGCGGAGGGACATGGGGCTTCCTGGGGCCTCTACTGCAAGTCCAGGGAGAAAGGTGGACCCCAGGGTAGCTTGCTTGGGTCAGAGGCCCCTAGGTGGAGGTCAAGGGGGCACCCTGGGGCCTCTACTGCAATCCCAGGCAGAGTTGTGGACCCTTTTGTAGCTTGCTGGGGTCAGAGGCCCCTGGGTGGAGGGCCAAAGGGCACCCTGGGGCCTATACTGCAAGTCCAGAGAGAGAGGTGGTCCCCTGGGTAGCTTCCTGGGGTCAGAGGCCCCTAGGTGGAGGGCAAGGGGGCACCCTGGAGCCTCTACTGTAAGTCCAGGGAGAGAGGTGGACCCCTAGGTAGCATGCTGGGGTCGGAGGCAACTAGGTGGAGGGCCAGGGGACACCCTGGGGCCTATACTGCAAGTCCAAGGAGAGAGGTGGACACCTGGGTAGATTGTTGGGGTCAGAAGCCCCTAGGTTTAGTGCCAGGGGGCTTCCTGGGGCCTCAACTGCAAGTCCAAGGAGAAAGGTGGACCCCTGTGTAGCTTGCTGGGGTCAGAGGCCCCTAGGTGGAGGGTCAGGGGGTGCGCTGGGGCCTATCCAGCAAGTCCAGGGAGAGAGGTGGACCTCTGGGTAGCTTGCTGGGGTACGAGGCCCCTAGGTGGAGGGCGAGGGGGCACCCTGGGGCCTCTACTGCAAGTCCAGGGAGAGAGATGGACCCCTGGGTAGCTTGCTGGGGTCAGAGGCCTCTAGGTGGAGGGCCAAGGGGCACCCTGGGGCCTATACTGCAAGTCCAGGGAGAGAGGTGGACCACTGGGTAGCTTGCTGGGGTCTGTAGCCCATAGGTGGAGGGCCAGGGTTACCCTGGGGCCTATACTGCAAGTCCAGGGAGAGAGGTGGACCCCTGGGTAGCTTCCTAAGGTCAGAGGCCCCTAGGTGAAGGGCCAGGGGGCACCCTGGGGCCTATCCTGCAAGTCCAGGGAGAGAGGTGGACCACTGGGTAGCTTGCTGGGGTACGAGGCCCCTAGGTGGAGGGCCAGGGGGCACCCTGGGGCCTCTACTGCAAGTCCAGGGAGAGAGGTGGACCCCTGGGTAGCTTCCTGGGGTCAGAGTCCCCTAGGTGGAGGGTCAGGAGGTACCCTGGGGCCTCTACTGCTAGTCCAGGGACAGAAGTGGACCCCTGGGTAGCTTGCTGCGGTCAGAGGCAACTAGGTGGAAGGCCAGGGGGCACCCTAGGGTCTACACTGCAAGACCAGGGAAAGAGGTGGACCCCTGGGTAGCTTCCTAAGGTCAGAGGCCCGTAGGTGGAGGGCCAGGGGGCACCCTGGGGCCTATCCTGCAAGTCCAGGGAGAGATGTGGACCCGTGGGTAGCTTGCTGGGGTCAGAGGCAACTAGGTGGAAGGACAGGGGTACCCTGGGGCCTATTCTGCAAGTCCAGGGAGAGAGGTGGACCCCTGGGTAGCTTACTGAGGTCAAAGGCCCCTAGGTGGAGAGCCAGGGGGCACCCTGGGGCCTATCCTGCAAGTCCAAGGAGAGAGGTGGACCCCTGGGTAGCTTGCTGGGGTCTGAGTCCCCTTAGTGGAGGGTCAGGGGGCACCCTGGGGCCTCTACTGCAAGTCTAGGGAGAGAGATGGACTCATGGGTAGCTAGCTGGGGTAAAAGGCCCCTAAGTGGAGGGCCAGGGGGCACCCTGGGGCCTCTACTGCAAGTCCAGGGAGAGAGGTGGACCCCTGGGTAGTTTGCTGGGGTCAGAGGCCCCTAGGTGGACGGCCAGGGGGCTTCGTGGGGCCTCTACTGCAAGTCCAGGGAGAGAGGTGGACCCCTGGCTAGCTTGCTGGGGTCGGAAGCCCCTTGGTGGAAGGCCAGGGGGCAACCGGGGCCTCTACTGCAAGTCCAGGGAGAGAGGTGGACCCCTGGGTAGCTTCCTGGGGTCAGAGTCCCCTAGGTGGAGGGTCAGGAGGTACCCTAGGGCCTCTACTGCAAGTCCAGGGAGAGAGGTGGACCCCTGGGTAGCTTGCTGGGGTCAGAGGCAACTAGGTGGAGGGCCAGGGGGCACCCTAGGGTATACTCTGCAAGTCCAGTGAGAGAGGTGGACCCCTGGGTAGCTTCCTAAGGTCAGAGGCCCCTAGGTGGAGGGCCAGGGGGCACCCTGGGGCCTATCTTGCAAGTCCAGGGAGAGAGGTGGACCCCCCGGTAGCTTGCTGGGGTACGAAACCCCTAGGTGGAGGGCCAGGGGGCACCATGGGGCCTATACTGCAAGTCCAGGGAGAGAGGTGGAATCCTGGGTAGCTTGCTGGGGTCAGAGGCAACTATGTAGAAGGACAGGGGTACCCTGGGGACTATACTGCAAGTCCAGGGAGAGAGGTGGACCCCTGAGTAGCTTCCTTAGGTCAAAGGCCCCTAGGTGGAGAGCCAGGGGGTACCCTGGGGCCTATCCTGCAAGTCCAAGGAGAGGGGTGGACCCCTGGGTAGTTTGCTGGGGTTACGAGGCCCCTAGTTGGAGGGCCAGGGGGCACCCTGGGGCCTATACTGCAAGTCCAGGGAGAGAGGTGGACCCCTGGGTAGCTTGCTGGGGTCTGTAGCCCATAGGTGGATGGCCAGGGGGTATCCTGGGGCCTATACTGCAAGTCCAGGGAGAGAGGTGGACCCCTGGGTAGCTTCCTAAGGTCAGAGGCCCCTAGATGGAGGGCCAGGGGGCACCCTGGGGCCTATCCTGCAAGTCCAGGGAAAGAGGTGGACCCCTGGGTAGCTTGCTGGGGTAAAAGGCCCCTAGGTGGAGAGCCAGGGGGTACCCTGGGGCCTCTACTGCAAGTCCAGGGAGAGAGGTGGACCTCTGGGTTGCTTGCTGGGGTACGAGGCCCCTAGGTGGAGGGCGAGGGGGCACCCTGCGGCTTCTACTGCAAGTCCAGGGAGAGAGGTGGACCCTTGGGTAGCTTGCTGGGGTACGAGGCCCCTAGGTGGAGTGCCAGGGGGCAGCATGGGGCCTCTACTGCAAGTCCAGGGAGAGAGGTGGAATCCTGGGTAGCTTGCTGGGGTCAGAGGCAACTATGTGGAAGGAAAGGGGTACCCTGGGGACTATACTGCAAGTCCAGGGAGAGAGGTGGACCCCTGAGTAGCTTCCTTAGGTCAAAGGCCCCTAGGTGGAGAGCCAGGGGGTACCCTGGGGCCTATCCTGCAAGTCCAAGGAGAGGGGTGGACCCCTGGGTAGTTTGCTGGGGTTACGAGGCCCCTAGTTGGAGGGCCAGGGGGCACCCTGGGGCCTATACTAAAAGTCCAGGGAGAGAGGTGGACCCCTGGGTAGCTTGCTGGTGTCAGAGGCAACTAGGTGGAGGGACAGGGGGTACCCTGGGGCCTATACTGCAAGTCCAGGGAGAGAGGTGGACCCCTGGGTAGCTTGCTTGGGTCAGAGGCCCCTAGGTGGAGGTCAATGGGGTACCCTGGGGCCTCTACTGCAATCCCAGGGAGAGTTGTAGACCCTTGTGTAGCTTGCTGGGGTCAGAGGCCCCTGGGTGGAGGGCCAAGGGGCACCTTGGGGCCTATACTGCAAGTCCAGGGAGAGAGGTGGACACCTGGGTAGCTTGTTGGGGTCAGAAGCCCCTAGGTTTAGTGCCAGGGGGCTTCCTGGGGCCTCAACTGCAAGTCCAAGGAGAAAGGTGGACCCTTGTGTAGCTTACTGGGGTCAGAGGCCCCTAGGTGGAGGGTCAGGGGGCACCCTGGGGCCTATCCTGCAAGTCCAGGGAGAGAGGTGGACCCCTGGGTAGCTTCCTAAGGTCAGAGGCCCCTAGGTGGAGGGCCAGGGGGCACCCTGGGGCCTATCCTGCAAGTCCAGGGAGAGAGGTGGACCCCTGGGTAGCTTGCTGGGGTCAGAGGGCTCTAGGTGGAGGGCCAGGGGGTAACCTAGGGCCTATACTGCAAGACCAGGGAGAGAGGTGGACCCTTGGGTAGCTTCCTAAGGTTAGAGGCCCCTAGGTGGAGGGCCAGGGGGAACCCTGGGGCCTCTACTGCAAGTCCAGGGAGAGAGGTGGACCCCTGGGTAGCTTCCTGGGGTCAGAGTCCCCTAGGTGGAGGGCCAGGATCTACCCTAGGGCCTCTACTGCAAGTCCAGGGAGAGAGGTGGACCCCTGGGTAGCTTGCTGGGTTCAGAGCCAACTAGGTGGAGGGCCAGGAGGTACCCTAGGGCCTCTACTGCAAGTCTAGGGAGAGAGGTGGACCCCTGGTTAGCTTGCTGGGGTCAGAGGCAACTAGGTGGAGGGCCAGGGGGCACCCTAGGGTCTACACTGTAAGTCAGGGCAGAGAGGTTGACCCCTGGGTAGCTTCCTAAGGTCAGAGGCCCCTAGATGGAGGGCCAGGGGGCACCCTGGGGCCTATCCTGCAAGTCCAGGGAGAGATGTGGACCCCTGGGTAGCTTGCTGGGGTACGAGGCCCCTAGGTGGAGGACCAGGGGGCACCATGGGGCCTCTACTGCAAGTCCAGGGAGAGAGGTGGACCCCTGGGTAGCTTGCTGGGGTCAGAGGCAACTAGGTGGAAGGATAGGGATACCCTGGGGACTATACTGCAAGTCCAGGGAGAGAGGTGGACCCCTGGGTAGCTTCCTGAGGTCAAAAGCCCCTAGGTAGAGGGCTAGGGGGCACCCTGGGGCCTATCCTGCAAGTCCAAGGAGAGAGGTGGACCCCTGGGCAGCTTGCTGGGGTTACGAGGTCCCTAGTTGGAGGGCCAAGGGGCACCCTGGGGCCTCTACTGCAAGCCCAGTGAGAGAGATGGACCCCTGGGTAGCTTGTTGGTGTCAGAGGCAACTAGGTGGAGGGACAGGGGGTACCCTGGAGCCTATACTGCAAGTCCAGGGAGAGAGGTGGACCCCTGGGTAGCTTCCTGAGGTCAGAGGCCCCTAGGTGGAGGGCCAGGGGGCACCCTGGGGCCTCTACTGCAAGTCCAGGGAGAGAGGTGGACCCCTGGGTAGTTTGCTGGTGTCAGAGGCCCCTAGGCGGAGGGACAGGGGGCTTCCTGGGGCCTCTACTGCAAGTCCAGGGAGAAAGGTGGACCCCTGAGTAGCTTGCTTGGGTCTGAGGCCCCTAGGTGGAGGTCAAGGGGGTACCCTGGGGCCTCTACTGCAATCTCAGGGAGAGTTGTGGACCCTTGTGTAGCTTGCTAGGGTCAGAGGCCCCTGGGTGGAGGGCCAAGGGGCACCCTGGGGCCTATACTGCAAGTCCAGGGAGAGAGGTGGACACCTGGGTAGCTTGTTGGGGTCAGAAGTCCCTTGGTTGAAGGCCAGGGGGCACCCTCGGGCTTATACTGCAAGTCCAGGGAGAGAGGTGGACCCATGGTTAGCTTACTGGGGTTAGAGGCCCCTAGGTGGAGGGCCAGGGGCACCCTGGGGCCTCTACTGCAAGTCCAGGGAGAGAGGTGGACCCCTGGGTTGCTTGCTGGTGTCAGAGGCAACTAGGTGGAGGGACAGGGGGTACCCTGGGGCCTATAAAGCAAGTCCAAGGAGAGAGGTGGACCCCTGGGTAGCTTCCTGAGGTCAGAGGCCCCTGGGCGGAGGGCCAGGGGGCACCCTGGGGCCTATCCTGCAAGTCCAGGGAGAGAGGTGGACCCCTGGGTAGCTTGCTGGGGTAAGAGGCCCCTAGGTGGAGGGCCAGGGGGCACCCTGGGGCCTCTACTGCAAGTCCAGGGAGAGAGGTGGACCCCTCGGTAGCTTGCTGGGGTCAGAGGCCCCTGGGTGGAGGGCCAGGGGGCACCCTGGGGCCTCTACTTCAAGTCCAGGGAGAGAGGTGGACCCCTGGGTAGCTTGCTGGGGTCAGAGGCCTCTAGGTGGAGGGCCAGGGGGCACCCTGGGGCCTCTACTGCAAGTCCAGGGAGAGAGGTGGACCCCTGTGTAGCTTGCTGGGGTCAGAGGCCCCTAGGTGGAGGGCCAGGGGGTAACCTGGGGCCTATACTGCAAGACCAGGGAGAGAGGTGGACCCTTGGGTAGCTTCCTAAGGATAGAGGCCCCTAGGTGGAGGGCCAGGGGGCACCCTAGGGTCTACACTGTAAGTCCAGGCAGAGAGGTTGACCCCTGGGTAGCTTCCTAAGGTCAGAGGCATCTAGGTGGAGGGCCAGGGGGCACCCTAGGGTCTACATTGTAAGTCCAGGCAGAGAGGTTGACCCCTGGGTAGCTTCCTAAGGTCAGAGGCCCCTAGGTGGAGGGCCAGGGGCACCCTGGGGCCTATCCTGCAAGTCCAGGGAGAGAGGTGGACCCCTGGGTAGCTTGCTGGGGTACGAGGCCCCTAGGTGGAGGGCCAGGGGGCACCCTGGGGCCTATCCTGCAAGTCCAGGGAGAGAGGTGGACCCCTGGGTAGCTTGCTGGGGTACGAGGCCCCTAGGTGGAGGGCCAGGGGGCACCATGGGGCCTCTACTGCAAGTCCAGGGAGAGAGGTATACCCCTGGGTAGCTTGCTGGGGTCAAACGCAACTAGGTGGAAGGACAGGGGTACCCTGGGGACTATACTGCAAGTCCAGGGAGAGAGGTGGACACCTGGGTAGCTTGTTGGGGTCAGAAGCCCCTAGGTTTAGTGCCAGGGGGCTTCCTGGGGCCTCAACTGCAAGTCCAAGGAGAAAAGTGGACCCCTGTGTAGCTTACTGGGGTCAGAGGCAACTAGGTGGAAGGCCAGGGGGCACCCTAGGGTCTACACTGCAAGACCAGGGAAAGAGGTGGACCCCTGGGTAGCTTCCTAAGGTCAGAGGCCCGTAGGTGGAGGGCCAGGGGCACCCTGGGGCCTATCCTGCAAGTCCAGGGAGAGATGTGGACCCGTGGGTAGCTTGCTGGTGTACGAGGCCCCTAGGTAGAGGGCCAGGGGGAACCCTGGGGCCTATCCTGCAAGTCCAAGGAGAGAGGTGGACCCCTGGGTAGCTTGCTGGGGTCAGAGTCCCCTTAGTGGAGGGTCAGGGGGCACCCTGGGGCCTCTACTGCAAGTCTAGGGAGAGAGATGGACTCATGGGTAGCTAGCTGGGGTAAAAGGCCCCTAAGTGGAGGGCCAGGGGGCACCCTGGGGCCTCTACTGCAAGTCCAGGGAGAGAGGTGGACCCCTGGGTAGTTTGCTAGGGTCAGAGGCCCGTAGGCGGAGAGACAGGGGGCTTCCTGGAGCCTCTACTTCAAGTCCAGGGAGAAAGGTGGACCCCTGGGTAGCTTGCTTGGGTCAGAGGCCCCTGGGTGGAGGTCAAGGGGGCACCCTGGGGCCTCTACTGCAATCCCAGAGAGAGTTGTGGACCCTTGTGTAGCTTGCTGGGGTCAGAGGCCCCTGGGTGGAGGGACAAGGGGCACCCTGGGGCCTATACTGCAAGTCCAGAGAGAGAGGTGGACCCCTTGGTAGCTTCCTGGGGTCAGAGGCCCCTAGGTGGAGGGCAAGGGGGCACCCTGGGACCTCTACTGCAAGTCCAGGGAGAGAGGTGGACCCCTGGGTAGCATAATGGGGTCGGAGGAAACTAGGTGGAGGGCCAGGGGACACCCTAGGGCCTATCCTGCAAGTCCAGGGAGAGAGGTGGACACCTGGGTAGCTTGTTGGGGTCAGAAGCCCCTAGGTTTAGTGCCAGGGGGCTTCCTGGGGCCTCAACTGCAAGTCCAAGGAGAAAGGTGTACCCCTGTGTAGCTTGCTGGGGTCAGAGGCCCCTAGGTGGAGGGCCAGGGGACACCCTGGGGCCTATCCTGCAAGTCCAGGGAGAGAGGTGGACACCTGGGTAGCTTGTTGGGGTCAGAAGCCCCTAGGTTTAGTGCCAGGGGGCTTCCTGGGGCCTCAACTGCAAGTCCAAGGAGAAAGGTGGACCCCTGTGTAGCTTCCTAAGGTCAGAGGCCCCTAGGTGGAGGGTCAGGGGGCACCCTGGGGCCTATCCTGCAAGTCCAGGGAGAGAGGTGGACCTCTGGGTAACTTGCTGGGGTACGAGGCCCCTAGGTAGAGGGCGAGGGGGCACCCTGGGGCCTCTACTGCAAGTCCAGGGAGAGAGGTGGACCCCTGGGTAGCTTGCTGGGGTCAGAGGTCTCTAGGTGGAGGGCCAAGGGGCACCCTGGGGCCTCTACTGCAAGTCCAGGGAGAGAGGTGGACCCCTGGTTAGCTTGCTGGGGTCAGAGGCCTCTAGGTGGAGGGCGAGGGGGCACCCTGCGGCCTCTACTGCAAGTCCAGGGAGAGAGGTGGACCCCTGGGTAGCTTCCTAAGGTCAGAGGCCCCTAGGTGGAGGGCCAGGGGGCACCCTGGGGCCTATCCTGCAAGTCCAGGGAGAGAGGTGGACCCCTGGGTAGGTTGCTGGGGTCAGAGGCCTCTAGGTGGAGGGCCAGGGGGTAACCTGGGGCCTATACTGCAAGACCAGGGAGAGAGGTGGACCCTTGGGTAGCTTCCTAAGGTTAGAGGCCCCTAGGTGGAGGGCCAGGGGGAACCCTGGGGCCTCTACTGCAAGTCCAGGGAGAGAGGTGGACCCCTGGGTAGCTTCCTGGGGTCAGAGTCCCCTAGGTGGAGGGCCAAGAGGTACCCTGGGGCCTCTACTGCTAGTCCAGGGACAGAAGTGGACCCCTGGGTAGCTTGCTGGGGTCAGAGGCAACTAGGTGGAAGGCCAAGGGGCACCCTAGGGTCTACACTGCAAGACCAGGGAAAGAGGTGGACCCCTGGGTAGCTTCCTAAGGTCAGAGGCCCGTAGGTGGAGGGCCAGGGGCACCCTGGGGCCTATCCTGCAAGTCCAGGGAGAGAGGTGGACCCTTGGGTAGCTTGCTGGGGTCAGGCCCCTGGGTGGAGGGACAAGGGGCACCCTGGGGCCTATACTGCAAGTCCAGGGAGAGAGGTGGACCCCTTGGTAGCTTCCTGAGGTCAAAGGCCCCTAGGTGGAGAGCCAGGGGGCACCCTGGGGCCTATCCTGCAAGTCCAGGGAGAGAGGTGGACCCCTGGGTAGCTTCCTGGGGTCAGAGTCCCCTAGGTGGAGGGCCAGAAGGTACCCTGGGGCCTCTACTGCTAGTCCAGGGACAGAAGTGGACCCCTGGGTAGCTTGCTGGGGTCAGAGGCAACTAGGTGGAAGGCCAAGGGGCACCCTAGGGTCTACACTGCAAGACCAGGGAAAGAGGTGGACCTAGGTGGAAGGACAGGGGTACCCTGGGGCCTATACTGCAAGTCCAGGGAGAGAGGTGGACCCCTGGGTAGCTTACTGAGGTCAAAGGCCCCTAGGTGGAGAGCCAGGGGGCACCCTGGGGCCTATCCTGCAAGTCCAAGGAGAGAGGTGGACCTCGGGTAGCTTGCTGGGGTCAGAGTCCCCTTAGTGGAGGGTCAGGGGGCACCCTGGGGCCTCTACTGCAAGTCTAGGGAGAGAGATGGACTCATGGGTAGCTAGCTGGGGTAAAAGGCCCCTAAGTGGAGGGCCAGGGGGCACCCTGGGGCCTCTACTGCAAGTCCAGGGAGAGAGGTGGACCCCTGGGTAGTTTGCTGGGGTCAGAGGCCCGTAGGCGGAGAGACAGGGGTCTTCCTGGGGCCTCTACTTCAAGTCCAGGGAGAGAGGTGGACCCCTGGGTAGCTTGCTGGGTTCTGTAGCCCATAGGTGGAGGGCCAGGGGGTACCCTGGGGCCTATACTGCAAGTCCAGGGAGAGAGGTGGACCCCTGGGTAGCTTCCTAAGGTCAGAGGCCCCCAGGTAGAGGGCCAAGGGGCACCCTGGGGCCTATCCTGCAAGTCCAAGGAGAGAGGTGGACCCTTGAGTAGCTTGCTGGGGTACGAGGCCCCAAGTTGGAGAGCCAGGGGGCACCCTGGGGCCTCTACTGAAAGTCCAGGGAGAGAGGTGGACCCCTGGGTAGCTTCCTGGGGTCAGAGTCCCTTAGGTGGAGGGTCAGGAGGTACCCTAGGGCCTCTACTGCAAGTCCAGGGAGAGAGGTGGACCCCTGGGTAGCTTGCTGGGGTCAGAGGCAACTAGGTGGAGGGCCAGGGGGCACCCTAGGGTATACTCTGCAAGTCCAGGGAGAGAGGTGGACCCCTGGGTAGCTTCCTAAGGTCAGAGGCCCCTAGGTGGAGGGCCAGGGGGCACCCTGGGTTCTATCCTGCAAGTCCACGGAGAGATGTGGACCCCTGGGTAGCTTGCTGGGGTACGAGGCCCCTAGGTGGAGGGCCAGGGGGCACCCTGGGGCCTCTACTAAAAGTCCAGGGAGAGAGGAGGACAACTGGGTAGCTTGCTGGGGTCAGAGGCAACTAGGTGGAGTGACAGGGGGTACCCTGGGGCCTATACTGCAAGTCCAGGGAGAGAGTTTGATCCCTGGGTAGCTTCCTGAGGTCAAAGGCCCCTAGGTGTAGGGCCAGGGGGCACCCTGGGGCCTATCCTGCAAGTCCAAGGAGAGAGGTGGACCCTTGGGTAGCTTGCAGGGGTACGAGGCCCCTAGTTGGAGAGCCGGGGGGCACCCTGGGGCCTCTACTGCAAGTCCAGGGAGAGAGGTGGACCCCTGGGTAGCTTGCTGGTGTCAGAGGCAACTAGGTGGAGGGACAGGGGGTACCCTGGGGCCAATACTGCAAGTCCAGGGAGAGAGGTGGACCCCTGGGTAGCTTCCATAGGTCAGAGGCCCCTAGGTGGAGGGCCAGGGGGCACCCTGGGGCCTAAACTGCAAGTCCAGGGAGAGAGGTGGACCCCTGGGTAGCTTGCTGGGGTACGGGGCCCCTAGGTGGAGGGCAAGGGGGCACCATGGGGCCTCTACTGCAAGTCCAGGGAGAGAGGTGGACCCCTGGGTAGTTTGCTGGGGTCAGAGGCCCCTAGGCGGAGGGACATGGGGCTTCCTAGGGCCTCTAGTGCAAGTCCAGGGAGAAAAGTGGACCCCAGGGTAGCTTGCTTGGGTCAGAGGCCCCTAGGTGGAGGTCAAGTGGGCACCCTGGGGCCTCTACTGCAATCCCAGGGAGAGTTGTGGACCGTTTTGTAGCTTGCTGGGGTCAGAGGCCCCTGGGTGGAGGGCCAAGGGGCACCCTGGGGCCTATACTGCAAGTCCAGAGAGAAAGGTGGTCCCTTGGGTAGCTTCCTGGGGTCAGAGGCCCCTAGGTGGAGGGCAAGGGGGCACCCTGGGGCCTCTACTGCAAGTCCAGGGAGAGAGGTGGACCCCTAGGTAGCATGCTGGGGTCGTAGGCAACTAGGTGGAGGGCCAGGGGACACCCTGGGGCCTATACTGCAAGTCCAGGGAGAGAGGTGGACACCTGGGTAGATTGTTGGGGTCAGAAGCCCCTAGGTTTAGTGCCAGGGGGCTTCCTGGGGCCTCAAATGCAAGTCCAAGGAGAAAAGTGGACCCCTGTGTAGCTTGCTGGGGTCAGAGGCCCCTAGGTGGAGGGTCAGGGGGCACGCTGGGGCCTATCCAGCAATCCCAGGGAGAGTTGTGGACCCTTGTGTAGCTTGCTAGGGTCAGAGGCCCCTGGGTGGAGGGCCAAGGGGCACCCTGGGGCTTATACTGCAAGTCCAGGGAGAGAGGTGGATACCTGGGTAGCTTGTTGGGGTCAGAAGTCCCTTGGTGGAAGGCCAGGGGCACCCTGGGGCCTATACTGCAAGTCCAGGGAGAGAGGTGGACTCATGGTTAGCTTACTGGGGTCAGAGACCCCTAGGTGGAGGGCCAGGGGCACCCTGGGGCCTCTACTGCAAGTCCAGGGAGAGAGGTGGACCCCTGGGTAGCTTGCTGGTGTCAGAGGCAACTAGGTGGAGGGACAGGGGGTACCCTGGGGCCTATAAAGCAAGTCCAGGGAGAGAGGTGGACCCCCGGGTAGCTTCCTGAGGTCAGAGGCCCCTGGGTGGAGGGCCAGGGGGCACCCTGGGGCTTATCCTGCAAGTCCAGGGAGAGAGGTGGACCCCTGGGTAGCTTGCTGGGGTACAACGCCCCTAGGTGGAGGGCCAGGGGGCACCCTGGGGCCTCTACTGCAAGTCCAGGGAGAGAGGTGGACCCCTGGGTAGCTTGCTGGGGTCAGAGGCCCCTAGGCGATGAGCCATGGAGCACCCTGGGGCCTCTACTGCAAGTCCAGGGAGAGAGATGGACCTCTGGGTTGCTTGCTGAGGTACGAGGCACTGGGTGGAGGGCAAGGGGGCACCCTGCGGCCTCTACTGCAAGTCCAGGGTGAGAGGTGGACCCTGGTTAGCTTGCTGGGGTACGAGGCCCCTAGGTGGAGGGCCAGGGGGAACCCTGGGGCCTCTACTGAAAGTCCAGGGAGAGAGGTGGACCCCTGGGTAGCTTCCTGGGGTCAGAGTCCCCTAGGTGGAGGGCCAGGAGGTACCCTAGGGCCTCTACTGCAAGTTCAGGGAGAGAGGTGGACCCCTGGGTAGCTTGCTGGGGTCAGAGGCAACTAGGTGGAGAGCCAGGAGGTACCCTGGGGCCTCTACTGCAAGTCCAGGGAGAGAGGTGGACCCCTGGGTTGCTTGCTGGGGTCAGAGGCAACTAGGTGGAGGGCCAGGGGGCACCCTAGGGTCTACACTGTAAGTCCAGGCAGAGAGGTTGACCCCTGGGTAGCTTCCTAAGGTCAGAGGCCCCTAGGGGAAGGGCCAGGGGGCACCCTGGGGCCTATCCTGCAAGTCCAGGGAGAGAGGTGGACCCCCCGGTAGCTTGCTGGGGTACGAAGCCCCTAGGTGGAGGGCCAGGGGGCACCATGGGGCCTCTAGTGCAAGTCCAGGGAGAGAGGTGGACCCCTGGGTAGCTTGCTGGGGTCAGAGGCAACTATGTGGAAGGACAGGGGTACCCTGGGGACTATACTGCAAGTCCAGGGAGAAAGGTGGACCCCTGGGTAGCTTCCTGAGGTCAAAGGCCCCTAAGTGGAGAGCCAGGGGTACCCTGGGGCCTATCCTGCAAGTCCAAGGAGAGAGGTGGACCCCTGCGTAGCTTGCTGGGGTTATGAGGCCCCTAGTTGGAGGGCCAGGGGGCACCCTGGGGCCTCTAATGCAAGCCCAGGGAGAGAGGTGGACCCCTGGGTAGCTTGCTGGTGTCAGAGGCAACTAGGTGGAGGGACAGGGGGTACCCTGGGGCCTATACTGCAAGTCCAGGGAGAGAGGTGGACCCCTGGGTAGCTTGCTGGGGTCTGTAGCCCCTAGGTGGAGGGCCAGGGGGCACCCTGGGGCCTATCCTGCAAGTCCAGGGAGAGAGGTGGACCCCCCGGTAGCTTGCTGGGGTACGAGGCCCCTAGGTGGAGGGCCAGGGGGCACCCTGGGGCTTCTACTGCAAGCCCAGGGAGAGAGGTGGACACCTGGGTAGCTTGTTGGGGTCAGAAGTCCCTTGGTGGAAGGCCAGGGGCACCCTGGGGCCTATACTGCAAGTCCAGGGAGAGAGGTGGACCCATGGTTAGCTTACTGGGGTCAGAGGCCCCTAGGTGGAGGGCCAGGGGCACCCTGGGGCCTCTACTGCAAGTCCAGGGAGAGAGGTGGACCCCTGGGTAGCTTTAAAGCAAGTCCAGGGAGAGAGGTGGACCCCTGGGTAGCTTCCTGAGGTCAAAGGCCCCTGGGTGGAGGGCCAGGGGGCACCCTGGGGCTTATCCTGCCAGTCCAGGGAGAGAGGTGGACCCCTGGGTAGCTTGCTGGGGTACGAGGCCCCTAGGTGGAGGGCCAGTGGGCAACTTGGGGCCTCTACTGCAAGTCCAGGGAGAGAGGTGGACCCCTGGGTAGCTTGCTGGGGTCAGAGGCCCCTAGGTGGAAGGCCAGGGGGCACCCTGGGGCCTCTACTGCAAGTCCAGGGAGAGAGGTGGACCCCTGGGTAGCTTGCTGGGGTCAGAGGCCTCTAGGTGGAGGGCCAGGGGGCACCCTGGGGCCTCTACTGCAAGTCCAGGGAGAGAGGTGGACCCCTGGGTAGCTTGCTGGGGTCAGAGGCCTCTAGGTGGAGGGCCAGGGGGTAAACTGGGGCCTATACTGCAAGACCAGGGAGAGAGGAGGACCCTTGGGTAGCTTCCTAAGGTTAGAGGCCCCTAGGTGGAGGGCCAGGGGGCATCCTTGGGCCTATCCTGCAAGTCCAGGGAGAGAGGTGGACCCCTTAGTAGCTTGCTGGGGTAAAAGGCCCCTAGGCGATGAGCCATGGAGCACCCTGGGGCCTCTACTGCAAGTCCAGGGAGAGAGGTGGACCTCTGGGTTGCTTGCTGATGTACGAGGCCCCTGGGTGGAGGGCAAGGGGGCACCCTGGGGACTATACTGCAAGTCCAGGGAGAAAGGTGGACCCCTGGGTAGCTTCCTGACGTCAAAGGCCCCTAAGTGGAGAGCCAGGGGGCACCCTGGGGCTTATCCTGCAAGTCCAGGGAGAAAGGTGGACCCCTGGGTAGCTTGCTGGGGTACGAGGCCCCTAGGTGGAGGGCGAGGGGGCACCCTGGGGCCTCTACTGCAAGTCCAGGGAGAGAGGTGGACCCCTGGGTAGCTTGCTGGGGTCAGAGGCCCCTAGGTGGAGGGCCAGGGGGCACCCTGGGGCCTCTACTGCAAGTCCAGGGAGAGAGGTGGACCCCTGGGTAGCTTGCTGGGGTCAGAGGCCTCTAGGTGGAGGGCCAGGGGGCACCCTGGGGCCTCTACTGCAAGTCCAGGGAGAGAGGTGGACCCCTGGGTAGCTTGCTGGGGTCAGAGGCCTCTAGGTGGAGGGCCAGGGGGTAAACTGGGGCCTATACTGCAAGACCAGGGAGAGAGGTGGACCCTTGGGTAGCTTCCTAAGGTTAGAGGCCCCAAGATGGAGGGCCAGGGGGCACCCTGGGGCCTATCCTGCAAGTCCAGGGAGAGAGGTGGACCCCTGGGTAGCTTGCTGGGGTCAAAGGCCCCTAGGCGGTGAGCCAGGGAGCACCCTGGGGCCTCTACTGCAAGTCCAGGGAGAGAGGTGGACCTCTGGGTTGCTTGCTGGTGTACGAGGCCCCTAGGTGGAGGGCGAGGGGGCACCCTGCGGCCTATACTGCAAGTCCAGGGAGAGAGGTGGACCCCTGGGTAGCTTGATGGGGTAAGAGGCGCCTAGGTGGAGGGCCAGGGGGAACCCTGGGGCCTCTACTGAAAGTCCAGGGAGAGAGGTGGACCCCTGGGTAGCTTCCTGGGGTCAGAGTCCCCTAGGTGGAGGGCCAGGAGGTACCCTAGGGCCTCTACTGCAAGTTCAGGGAGAGAGGTGGACCCCTGGGTAGCTTGCTGGGGTCAGAGGCAACTAGGTGGAGGGCCAGGAGGTACCCTGGGGCCTCTACTGCAAGTCCAGGGAGAGAGGTGGACCCCTGGGTAGCTTGCTGGGGTCAGAGGCAACTAGGTGGAGGGCCAGAGGGCACCCTAGGGTCTACACTGTAAGTCCAGGCAGAGAGGTTGACCCCTGGGTAGCTTCCTAAGGTCAGAGGCCCCTAGGTGGAGGGCCAGGGGGCACCCTGGGGCCTATCCTGCAAGTCCAGGGAGAGAGGTGGACCCCCCGGTAGCTTGCTGGGGTACGAAGCCCCTAGGTGGAGGGCCAGGGGGCACCATGGGGCCTCTAGTGCAAGTCCAGGGAGAGAGGTGGACCCCTGGGTAGCTTGCTGGGGTCAAAGGCAACTATGTGGAAGGACAGGGGTACCCTGGGAACTATACTGCAAGTCCAGGGAGAGAGGTGGACCCCTGGGTAGCTTCCTGAGGTCAAAGGCCCCTAAGTGGAGAGCCAGGGGGTACCCTGGGGCCTATCCTGCAAGTCCAAGGAGAGAGGTGGACCCCTGGGTAGCTTGCTGGGGTTACGAGGCCCCTAGTTGGAGGGCCAGGGGGCACCCTGGGGCCTCTACTGCAAGCCCAGGGAGAGAGGTGGACCCCTGGGTAGCTTGCTGGTGTCAGAGGCAACTAGGTGGAGGGACAGGGGGTACCCTGGGGCCTATACTGCAAGTCCAGGGAGAGAGGTGGACCCCTGGGTAGCTTGCTGGGGTCTGTAGCCCCTAGGTGGAGGGCCAGGGGGCACCCTGGGGCCTATCCTGCAAGTCCAGGGAGAGAGGTGGACCCCCCGGTAGCTTGCTGGGGTACGAGGCCCCTAGGTGGAGGGCCAAGGAGCACCCTGGGTTCTCCACTGCAAGTCTAGGGAGAGAGGTGGACCCCTGGGTAGCTTCCTGGGGTCAGAGTCCCCTAGGTGGAGGGCCAGGAGGTACCCTAGGGCCTCTACTGCAAGTTCAGGGAGAGAGGTGGACCCCTGGGTAGCTTGCTGGGGTCAGAGGCAACTAGGTGGAGGGCCAGGAGGTACCCTGGGGCCTCTACTGCAAGTCCAGGGAGAGAGGTGGGCCCCTGGGTAGCTTGCTGGGGTCAGAGGCAACTAGGTGGAGGGCCAGGGGGCACCCTAGGGTCTACACTGTAAGTCCAAGCAGAGAGGTTGACCCCTGGGTAGCTTCCTAAGGTCAGAGGCCCCTAGGTGGAGGGCCAGGGGGCACCCTGGGGCCTATCCTGCAAGTCCAGGGAGAGAGGTGGACCCCCCGGTAGCTTGCTGGGGTACGAAGCCCAAAGGTGGAGGGCCAGGGGGCACCATGGGGCCTCTAGTGCAAGTCCAGGGAGAGAGGTGGACCCCTGGGTAGCTTGCTGGGGTCAAAGGCAACTATGTGGAAGGACAGGGGTACCCTGGGGACTATACTGCAAGTCCAGGGAGAGAGGTGGACCCCTGGGTAGCTTCCTGAGGTCAAAGGCCCCTAAGTGGAGAGCCAGGCGGTACCCTGGGGCCTATCCTGCAAGTCCAGGGAGAGAGGTGGACCCCTGGGTAGCTTGCTGGGGTCAGAGGCCTCTAGGTGGAGGGCCAGGGGGCACCCTGGGGCCTCTACTGCAAGTCCAGGGAGAGAGGTGGACCCCTGGGTAGCTTGCTGGGGTCAGAGGCCTCTAGGTGGAGGGCCAGGGGGTAAACTGGGGCCTATACTGCAAGACCAGGGAGAGAGGTGGACCCTTGGGTAGCTTCCTAAGGTTAGAGGCCCCAAGGTGGAGGGCCAGGGGGCACCCTGGGGCCTCTACTGCAAGCCCAGGGAGAGAGGTGGACCCCTGGGTAGCTTGCTGGTGTCAGAGGCAACTAGGTGGAGGGACAGGGGGTACCCTGGGGCCTATACTGCAAGTCCAGGGAGAGGGGTGGACCCCTGGGTAGCTTGCTGGGGTCTGTAGCCCCTAGGTGGAGGGCCAGGGGGCACCCTGGGGCCTATCCTGCAAGTCCAGGGAGAGAGGTGGACCCCCCGGTAGCTTGCTGGGGTACGAGGCCCCTAGGTGGAGGGCCAGGGAGCACCCTGGGGCCTCTACTGCAAGTCCAGGGAGAGAGGAGGATCCCTGGGTAGCTTGCTGGGGTCAGAGGCAACTAGGTGGAGGGACAGGGGGTACCCTGGGGTCTATACTGCAAGTCCAGGGAGAGAGGTGGATCCCTGGGTAGCTTCCTGAGGTCAAAGGCCGCTAGGTGGAGGGCCAGGGGGCACCCTGGGGCCTATCCTGCAAGTCCAAGGAGAGAGGTGGACCCTTGGGTAGCTTGCTGGGGTACGAGGCCCCTAGTTGGAGAGCCAGGGTGCACCCTGGGGCCTCTACTGCAAGTCCAGGGAGAGAGGTGGATCCCTGGGTAGCTTGCTTGTGTCAGAGGCAACTAGGTGGAGGGACAGGGGGTACCCTGGGGCCAATACTGCAAGTCCAGGGAGAGAGGTGGACCCCTGGGTAGCTTCCTGAGGTCAGAGGCCCCTGGGTGGAGGGCCAGGGGCACCCTGGGGCCTATCCTGCAAGTCCAGGGAGAGAGGTGGACCCCTGGGTAGCTTGCTGGGGTACGAGGCCCCTAGGTGGAGGGCCAGGGGGCACCCTGGGGCCTCTACTGCAAGTCCAGGGAAAGAGGTGGACCCCTGGGTAGTTTGCTGGGGTCAGAGGCCCCTAGGCGGAGGGACATGGGGCTTCCTGGGGCCTCTACTGCAAGTCCAGGGAGAAAGGTGGACCCCAGGGTAGCTTGCTTGGGTCAGAGGCCCCTAGGTGGAGGTCAAGGGGGCACCCTGGGGCCTCTACTGCAATCCCAGGCAGAGTTGTGGACCCTTTTGTAGCTTGCTGGGGTCAGAGGCCCCTGGGTGGAGGGCCAAAGGGCACCCTGGGGCCTATACTGCAAGTCCAGAGAGAGAGGTGGTCCCCTGGGTAGCTTCCTGGGGTCAGAGGCCCCTAGGTGGAGGGCAAGGGGGCACCCTGGAGCCTCTACTGTAAGTCCAGGGAGAGAGGTGGACCCCTAGGTAGCATGCTGGGGTCGGATGCAACTAGGTGGAGGGCCAGGGGACACCCTGGGGCCTATACTGCAAGTCCAAGGAGAGAGGTGGACACCTGGGTAGATTGTTGGGGTCAGAAGCCCCTAGGTTTAGTGCCAGGGGGCTTCCTGGGGCCTCAACTGCAAGTCCAAGGAGAAAGGTGGACCCCTGTGTAGCTTGCTGGGGTCAGAGGCCCCTAGGTGGAGGGTCAGGGGGTGCGCTGGGGCCTATCCAGCAAGTCCAGGGAGAGAGGTGGACCTCTGGGTAGCTTGCTGGGGTACGAGGCCCCTAGGTGGAGGGCGAGGGGGCACCCTGGGGCCTCTACTGCAAGTCCAGGGAGAGAGATGGACCCCTGGGTAGCTTGCTGGGGTCAGAGGCCTCTAGGTGGAGGGCCAAGGGGCACCCTGGGGCCTATACTGCAAGTCCAGGGAGAGAGGTGGACCACTGGGTAGCTTGCTGGGGTCTGTAGCCCATAGGTGGAGGGCCAGGGTTACCCTGGGGCCTATACTGCAAGTCCAGGGAGAGAGGTGGACCCCTGGGTAGCTTCCTAAGGTCAGAGGCCCCTAGGTGAAGGGCCAGGGGGCACCCTGGGGCCTATCCTGCAAGTCCAGGGAGAGAGGTGGACCACTGGGTAGCTTGCTGGGGTACGAGGCCCCTAGGTGGAGGGCCAGGGGGCACCCTGGGGCCTCTACTGCAAGTCCAGGGAGAGAGGTGGACCCCTGGGTAGCTTCCTGGGGTCAGAGTCCCCTAGGTGGAGGGTCAGGAGGTACCCTGGGGCCTCTACTGCTAGTCCAGGGACAGAAGTGGACCCCTGGGTAGCTTGCTGCGGTCAGAGGCAACTAGGTGGAAGGCCAGGGGGCACCCTAGGGTCTACACTGCAAGACCAGGGAAAGAGGTGGACCCCTGGGTAGCTTCCTAAGGTCAGAGGCCCGTAGGTGGAGGGCCAGGGGGCACCCTGGGGCCTATCCTGCAAGTCCAGGGAGAGATGTGGACCCGTGGGTAGCTTGCTGGGGTCAGAGGCAACTAGATGGAAGGACAGGGGTACCCTGGGGCCTATTCTGCAAGTCCAGGGAGAGAGGTGGACCCCTGGGTAGCTTACTGAGGTCAAAGGCCCCTAGGTGGAGAGCCAGGGGGCACCCTGGGGCCTATCCTGCAAGTCCAAGGAGAGAGGTGGACCCCTGGGTAGCTTGCTGGGGTCTGAGTCCCCTTAGTGGAGGGTCAGGGGGCACCCTGGGGCCTCTACTGCAAGTCTAGGGAGAGAGATGGACTCATGGGTAGCTAGCTGGGGTAAAAGGCCCCTAAGTGGAGGGCCAGGGGGCACCCTGGGGCCTCTACTGCAAGTCCAGGGAGAGAGGTGGACCCCTGGGTAGTTTGCTGGGGTCAGAGGCCCCTAGGTGGACGGCCAGGGGGCTTCGTGGGGCCTCTACTGCAAGTCCAGGGAGAGAGGTGGACCCCTGGCTAGCTTGCTGGGGTCGGAAGCCCCTTGGTGGAAGGCCAGGGGGCAACCTGGGGCCTCTACTGCAAGTCCAGGGAGAGAGGTGGACCCCTGGGTAGCTTCCTGGGGTCAGAGTCCCCTAGGTGGAGGGTCAGGAGGTACCCTAGGGCCTCTACTGCAAGTCCAGGGAGAGAGGTGGACCCCTGGGTAGCTTGCTGGGGTCAGAGGCAACTAGGTGGAGGGCCAGGGGGCACCCTAGGGTATACTCTGCAAGTCCAGTGAGAGAGGTGGACCCCTGGGTAGCTTCCTAAGGTCAGAGGCCCCTAGGTGGAGGGCCAGGGGGCACCCTGGGGCCTATCTTGCAAGTCCAGGGAGAGAGGTGGACCCCCCGGTAGCTTGCTGGGGTACGAAACCCCTAGGTGGAGGGCCAGGGGGCACCATGGGGCCTATACTGCAAGTCCAGGGAGAGAGGTGGAATCCTGGGTAGCTTGCTGGGGTCAGAGGCAACTATGTAGAAGGACAGGGGTACCCTGGGGACTATACTGCAAGTCCAGGGAGAGAGGTGGACCCCTGAGTAGCTTCCTTAGGTCAAAGACCCCTAGGTGGAGAGCCAGGGGGTACCCTGGGGCCTATCCTGCAAGTCCAAGGAGAGGGGTGGACCCCTGGGTAGTTTGCTGGGGTTACGAGGCCCCTAGTTGGAGGGCCAGGGGGCACCCTGGGGCCTATACTGCAAGTCCAGGGAGAGAGGTGGACCCCTGGGTAGCTTGCTGGGGTCTGTAGCCCATAGGTGGATGGCCAGGGGGTATCCTGGGGCCTATACTGCAAGTCCAGGGAGAGAGGTGGACCCCTGGGTAGCTTCCTAAGGTCAGAGGCCCCTAGATGGAGGGCCAGGGGGCACCCTGGGGCCTATCCTGCAAGTCCAGGGAAAGAGGTGGACCCCTGGGTAGCTTGCTGGGGTAAAAGGCCCCTAGGTGGAGAGCCAGGGGGTACCCTGGGGCCTCTACTGCAAGTCCAGGGAGAGAGGTGGACCTCTGGGTTGCTTGCTGGGGTACGAGGCCCCTAGGTGGAGGGCGAGGGGGCACCCTGCGGCTTCTACTGCAAGTCCAGGGAGAGAGGTGGACCCTTGGGTAGCTTGCTGGGGTACGAGGCCCCTAGGTGGAGTGCCAGGGGGCAGCATGGGGCCTCTACTGCAAGTCCAGGGAGAGAGGTGGAATCCTGGGTAGCTTGCTGGGGTCAGAGGCAACTATGTAGAAGGACAGGGGTACCCTGGGGACTATACTGCAAGTCCAGGGAGAGAGGTGGACCCCTGAGTAGCTTCCTTAGGTCAAAGGCCCCTAGGTGGAGAGCCAGGGGTACCCTGGGGCCTATCCTGCAAGTCCAAGGAGAGGGGTGGACCCCTGGGTAGTTTGCTGGGGTTACGAGGCCCCTAGTTGGAGGGCCAGGGGGCACCCTGGGGCCTATACTAAAAGTCCAGGGAGAGAGGTGGACCCCTGGGTAGCTTGCTGGTGTCAGAGGCAACTAGGTGGAGGGACAGGGGGTACCCTGGGGCCTATACTGCAAGTCCAGGGAGAGAGGTGGACCCCTGGGTAGCTTGCTTGGGTCAGAGGCCCCTAGGTGGAGGTCAATGGGGTACCCTGGGGCCTCTACTGCAATCCCAGGGAGAGTTGTAGACCCTTGTGTAGCTTGCTGGGGTCAGAGGCCCCTGGGTGGAGGGCCAAGGGGCACCTTGGGGCCTATACTGCAAGTCCAGGGAGAGAGGTGGACACCTGGGTAGCTTGTTGGGGTCAGAAGCCCCTAGGTTTAGTGCCAGGGGGCTTCCTGGGGCCTCAACTGCAAGTCCAAGGAGAAAGGTGGACCCCTGTGTAGCTTACTGGGGTCAGAGGCCCCTAGGTGGAGGGTCAGGGGGCACCCTGGGGCCTATCCTGCAAGTCCAGGGAGAGAGGTGGACCCCTGGGTAGCTTCCTAAGGTCAGAGGCCCCTAGGTGGAGGGCCAGGGGGCACCCTGGGGCCTATCCTGCAAGTCCAGGGAGAGAGGTGGACCCCTGGGTAGCTTGCTGGGGTCAGAGGGCTCTAGGTGGAGGGCCAGGGGGTAACCTAGGGCCTATACTGCAAGACCAGGGAGAGAGGTGGACCCTTGGGTAGCTTCCTAAGGTTAGAGGCCCCTAGGTGGAGGGCCAGGGGGAACCCTGGGGCCTCTACTGCAAGTCCAGGGAGAGAGGTGGACCCCTGGGTAGCTTCCTGGGGTCAGAGTCCCCTAGGTGGAGGGCCAGGATCTACCCTAGGGCCTCTACAACAAGTCCAGGGAGAGAGGTGGACCCCTGGGTAGCTTGCTGGGTTCAGAGCCAACTAGGTGGAGGGCCAGGAGGTACCCTAGGGCCTCTACTGCAAGTCTAGGGAGAGAGGTGGACCCCTGGTTAGCTTGCTGGGGTCAGAGGCAACTAGGTGGAGGGCCAGGGGGCACCCTAGGGTCTACACTGTAAGTCAGGGCAGAGAGGTTGACCCCTGGGTAGCTTCCTAAGGTCAGAGGCCCCTAGATGGAGGGCCAGGGGGCACCCTGGGGCCTATCCTGCAAGTCCAGGGAGAGATGTGGACCCCTGGGTAGCTTGCTGGGGTACGAGGCCCCTAGGTGGAGGACCAGGGGGCACCATGGGGCCTCTACTGCAAGTCCAGGGAGAGAGGTGGACCCCTGGGTAGCTTGCTGGGGTCAGAGGCAACTAGGTGGAAGGATAGGGATACCCTGGGGACTATACTGCAAGTCCAGGGAGAGAGGTGGACCCCTGGGTAGCTTCCTGAGGTCAAAAGCCCCTAGGTAGAGGGCTAGGGGGCACCCTGGGGCCTATCCTGCAAGTCCAAGGAGAGAGGTGGACCCCTGGGCAGCTTGCTGGGGTTACGAGGTCCCTAGTTGGAGGGCCAAGGGGCACCCTGGGGCCTCTACTGCAAGCCCAGTGAGAGAGATGGACCCCTGGGTAGCTTGTTGGTGTCAGAGGCATCTAGGTGGAGGGACAGGGGGTACCCTGGAGCCTATACTGCAAGTCCAGGGAGAGAGGTGGACCCCTGGGTAGCTTCCTGAGGTCAGAGGCCCCTAGGTGGAGGGCCAGGGGGCACCCTGGGGCCTCTACTGCAAGTCCAGGGAGAGAGGTGGACCCCTGGGTAGTTTGCTGGTGTCAGAGGCCCCTAGGCGGAGGGACAGGGGGCTTCCTGGGGCCTCTACTGCAAGTCCAGGGAGAAAGGTGGACCCCTGAGTAGCTTGCTTGGGTCTGAGGCCCCTAGGTGGAGGTCAAGGGGGTACCCTGGGGCCTCTACTGCAATCTCAGGGAGAGTTGTGGACCCTTGTGTAGCTTGCTAGGGTCAGAGGCCCCTGGGTGGAGGGCCAAGGGGCACCCTGGGGCCTATACTGCAAGTCCAGGGAGAGAGGTGGACACCTGGGTAGCTTGTTGGGGTCAGAAGTCCCTTGGTGGAAGGCCAGGGGGCACCCTCGGGCCTATACTGCAAGTCCAGGGAGAGAGGTGGACCCATGGTTAGCTTACTGGGGTTAGAGGCCCCTAGGTGGAGGGCCAGGGGCACCCTGGGGCCTCTACTGCAAGTCCAGGGAGAGAGGTGGACCCCTGGGTTGCTTGCTGGTGTCAGAGGCAACTAGGTGGAGGGACAGGGGGTACCCTGGGGCCTATAAAGCAAGTCCAAGGAGAGAGGTGGACCCCTGGGTAGCTTCCTGAGGTCAGAGGCCCCTGGGCGGAGGGCCAGGGGGCACCCTGGGGCCTATCCTGCAAGTCCAGGGAGAGAGGTGGACCCCTGGGTAGCTTGCTGGGGTAAGAGGCCCCTAGGTGGAGGGCCAGGGGGCACCCTGGGGCCTCTACTGCAAGTCCAGGGAGAGAGGTGGACCCCTGGGTAGCTTGCTGGGGTCAGAGGCCCCTGGGTGGAGGGCCAGGGGGCACCCTGGGGCCTCTACTTCAAGTCCAGGGAGAGAGGTGGACCCCTGGGTAGCTTGCTGGGGTCAGAGGCCTCTAGGTGGAGGGCCAGGGGGCACCCTGGGGCCTCTACTGCAAGTCCAGGGAGAGAGGTGGACCCCTGTGTAGCTTGCTGGGGTCAGAGGCCCCTAGGTGGAGGGCCAGGGGGTAACCTGGGGCCTATACTGCAAGACCAGGGAGAGAGGTGGACCCTTGGGTAGCTTCCTAAGGATAGAAGCCCCTAGGTGGAGGGCCAGGGGGCACCCTAGGGTCTACACTGTAAGTCCAGGCAGAGAGGTTGACCCCTGGGTAGCTTCCTAAGGTCAGAGGCATCTAGGTGGAGGGCCAGGGGGCACCCTAGGGTCTACA
Source organism: Danio rerio (assembly GCF_049306965.1). NCBI lineage: Eukaryota > Metazoa > Chordata > Actinopteri > Cypriniformes > Danionidae > Danio > Danio rerio. Next base: position 49,264,934 of record NC_133180.1, on the reverse strand, counting down.
TTGTAAGTCCAGGCAGAGAGGTTGACCCCTGGGTAGCTTCCTAAGGTCAGAGGCCCCTAGGTGGAGGGCCAGGGGGCACCCTGGGGCCTATCCTGCAAGTCCAGGGAGAGAGGTGGACCCCTGGGTAGCTTGCTGGGGTACGAGGCCCCTAGGTGGAGGGCCAGGGGGCACCCTGGGGCCTATCCTGCAAGTCCAGGGAGAGAGGTGGACCCCCCGGTAGCTTGCTGGGGTACGAAGCCCCTAGGTGGAGGGCCAGGGGGCACCATGGGGCCTCTACTGCAAGTCCAGGGAGAGAGGTGGACCCCTGGGTAGCTTGCTGGGGTCAGAGGCAACTTTGTGGAAGGACATTGGTACCCTGGGGACTATACTGCAAGTCCAGGGAGAGAGGTGGACCCCTGGGTAGCTTTCTGAGGTCAAAGGCCCCTAAGTGGAGAGCCAGGGGGTACCCTGGGGCCTATCCTGCAAGTCCAAGGAGAGAGGTGGACCCCTGGCTAGCTTGCTGGGGTTACGAGGCCCCTAGTTGGAGGGCCAGGTGGCACCCTGGGGCCTCTACTGCATGCCTAGGGAGAGAGGTGGACCCCAGGGTAGTTTGCTGGGGTCAGAGGCCCCTAGGCGGAGGGACAGGGGGCTTCCAGGGGCCTCTACTGCAAGTCCAGGGAGAAAGGTGGACCCCTGGGTAGCTTGCTTGTGTCAGAGGCCCCTAGGTGGAGGTCAAGGGGTACCCTGGGGCCTCTACTGCTATCCCAGGGAGAGCTGTGGACCCTTGTGTAGCTTGCTGGGGTCAGAGGCCCCTGGGTGGAGGGCCAAGGGGCACCCTGGGGCCTATACTGCAAGTCCAGGGAGAGAAGTGGACACCTGGGTAGCTTGTTGGGGTCAGAAGCCCCTAGGTTTAGTGCCAGGGGGCTTCCTGGGGCCTCAACTGCAAGTCCAAGGAGAAAGGTGGACCCCTGTGTAGCTTGCTGGGGTACGAGGCCACTAGGTGGAGGGCGAGGGGGCACCCTGGGGCCTCTACTGCAAGTCCAGGGAGAGAGGTAGACCCCTGGGTAGCTTGCTGGGGTCAGAGGCCTCTAGGTGGAGGGTTAAGGGGCACCCTGGGGCCTATACTGCAAGTCCAGGGAGAGAGGTGGACCCCTGGGTAGCTTGCTGGGGTCTGTGGCCCATAGGTGGATGGCCAGGGGGTAACCTGGGGCCTATACTGCAAGTCCAGTGAGAGAGGTGGACCCCTGGGTAGCTTCCTGGGGTCAGAGGCCCCTAGGTGGAGGGCCAGGGGCACCCTGGGGCCTCTACTGCAAGTCCAGGGAGAGAAGTGGACCCCTGGGTACCTTCCTGGGGTCAGAGTCCCCTAAGTGGAGGGCCAGGGGGCTTCCTGGGGCCTCTACTGCAAGTCCAGGGAAAGAGGTGGACCCCTGGGTAGTTTGCTGGGGTCAGAGGCCCCTAGTCGGAGGGACATGGGGCTTCCTGGGGCCTCTACTGCAAGTCCAGGGAGAAAGGTGGACCCCAGGGTAGTTGCTTGGGTCAGAGGCCCCTAGGTGGAGGTCAAGGGGGCACCCTGTGGCCTCTACAGCAAACCCAGGGAGAGTTGTGGACCCTTTTGTAGCTTGCTGGGGTCAGAGGCCCCTGGGTGGAGGGCCAAGGGGCACCCTGGGGCCTATACTGCAAGTCCAGAGAGAGAGGTGGTCCCCTGGGTAGCTTCCTGGGGTCAGAGGCCCCTAGGTGGAGGGCCAGGGGGCACCCTGGGGCCTATCCTGCAAGTCCAGGGAGAGAGGTGGACCACTGGGTAGCTTGCTGGGGTACGAGGCCCCTAGGTTTAGGGCCAAGAGGCACCCTGGGGCCTCTACTGCAAGTCCAGGGAGAGAGGTGGACCCCTGGGTAGCTTCCTGGGGTGAGAGTCCCCTAGGTGGAGGGCCAGGAGGTACCCTGGGGCCTCTACTGCTAGTCCAGGGAGAGAGGTGGACCCCTGGGTAGCTTGCTGGGGTCAGAGGCAACTAGGTGGAAGGCCAGGGGGCACCCTAGGGTCTACACTGCAAGTGTAGGGAGAGAGGTGGACCCCTGGGTAGCTTCCTAAGGTCAGAGGCCCGTAGGTGGAGGGCCAGGGGGCACCTTGGGGCCTATCCTGCAAGTGCAGGGAGAGATGTGGACCCGTGGGTAGCTTCCTAAGGTCAGAGGCCCCTAGGTGAAGGGCCAGGGGGCACCCTGGGGCCTCACCTGCAAGTCCAGGGAGAGAGGTGGACCCCTGGGTAGCTTGCTGGGGTACGAGGCCCCTAGGTGGAGGGCCAGGGGGCTTCTTGGGGCCTCTACTGCAAGTCCAGGGAGAGAGGTGGACCCCTGGGTAGCTTGCTGGGGTACAAGGCCCCTAGGTGGAGGCCCAGGGGGCACCCTGGGGCCTCTACTGCAAGTCCAGGGAGAGAGGTGGACCCCTTGGTAGCTTGCTGGTGTCAGAGACCCCAAGGTGGAGGGCCAGGGGGCACCCTGGGGCCTCTACTGCAAGTCCAGGGAGAGAGGTGGACCCCTGGGTAGCTTGCTGGGGTAAGAGGCAACTAGGTGGAGGGCCAGGAGGTACCCTAGGGCCTCTACTGCAAGTCCAGGGAGAGAGGTGGACCCCTGGGTAGCTTGCTGGGGTCAGAGGCAACTAGGTGGAGGGCCAGGGGGCACCCTAGGGTCTACACTGTAAGTCCAGGCAGAGAGGTTGACCCCTGGGTAGCTTCCTAAGGTCAGAGGCCCCTAGATGGAGGGCCAGGGGGCACCCTGGGGCCTATCCTGCAAGTCCAGGGAGAGAGGTGGACCCCTGGGTAGCTTGCTGGGGTACGAGGCCCCTAGGTGGAGGGCCAGGGGGCACCATGGGGCCTCTACTGCAAGTCCAGGGAGAGAGGTATACCCCTGGGTAGCTTGCTGGGGTCAAACGCAACTAGGTGGAAGGACAAGGGTACCCTGGGGACTATACTGCAAGTCCAGGGAGAGAGGTGGACACCTGGGTAGCTTGTTGGGGTCAGAAGCCCCTAGGTTTAGTGCCAGGGGGCTTCCTGGGGCCTCAACTGCAAGTCCAAGGAGAAAGGTGGACCCCTGTGTAGCTTACTGGGGTCAGAGGCCCCTAGGTGGAGGGTCAGGGGGCACCCTGGGGCCTATCCTGCAAGTCCAGTGAGAGAGGTGGACCTCTGGGTAACTTGCTGGGGTACGAGGCCCCTAGGTGGAGGGCGAGGGGGCACCCTGGGGCCTCTACTGCAAGTCCAGGGAGAGAGGTGGACCCCTGGGTAGCTTGGTGGGGTCAGAGGTCTCTAGGTGGAGGGCCAAGGGGCACCCTGGGGCCTCTACTGCAAGTCCAGGGAGAGAGGTGGACCCCTGGTTAGCTTGCTGGGGTCAGAGGCCTCTAGGTGGAGGGCGAGGGGGCACCCTGCGGCCTCTACTGCAAGTCCAGGGAGAGAGGTGGACCCCTGGGTAGCTTCCTAAGGTCAGAGGCCCCTAGGTGGAGGGCCAGGGGGCACACTGGGGCCTATCCTGCAAGTCCAGGGAGAGAGGTGGACCCCTGGGTAGGTTGCTGGGGTCAAAGGCCTCTAGGTGGAGGGCCAGGGGGTAACCTGGGGCCTATACTGCAAGACCAGGGAGAGAGGTGGACCCTTGGGTAGCTTCCTAAGGTTATAGGCCCCTAGGTGGAGGGCAAGGGGGAACCCTGGGGCCTCTACTGCAAGTCCAGGGAGAGATGTGGACCCCTGGGTAGCTTCCTGGGGTCAGAGTCCCCTAGGTGGAGGGCCAGGAGGTACCCTGGGGCCTCTACTGCTAGTCCAGGGACAGAAGTGGACCCCTGGGTAGCTTGCTGGGGTCAGAGGCAACTAGGTGGAAGGCCAGGGGGCACCCTAGGGTCTACACTGCAAGACCAGGGAAAGAGGTGGACCCCTGGGTAGCTTCATAAGGTCAGAGGCCCGTAGGTGGAGGGCCAGGGGCACCCTGGGGCCTATCCTGCAAGTCCAGGGAGAGATGTGGACCCGTGGGTAGCTTGCTGGTGTACGAGGCCCCTAGGTAGAGGGCCAGGGGGAACCCTGGGGCCTCTACTGCAAGTCCAGGGAGAGAGGAGGACCCCTGGGTAGCTTGCTGGGGTCAGAGGCAGCTAGGTGGAGTGCCAGGCGGCACCCTCGGGTCTACACTGTAAGTCCAGGGAGAGAGGTGGACCCCTGGGTAGCTTCCTAAGGTCAGAGGCCCCTAGGTGGAGGGCCAGGGGGCACCCTGGGGTCTATCCTGCAAGTCCAGGGAGAGAGGTGGACCCCTGGGTAGCTTGCTGGGGTACGGGGAACCTAGGTGGAGGGCAAGGGGGCACCATGGGGCCTCTACTGCAAGTCCAGGGAGAGAGGTGGACCCTTGGGTAGCTTGCTGGGGTCAGAGGCAACTAGGTGGAAGGACAGGGGTACCCTGGGGCCTATACTGCAAGTCCAGGGAGAGAGGTGGACCCCTGGGTAGCTTACTGAGGTCAAAGGCCCCTAGGTGGAGAGCCAGGGGGCACCCTGGGGCCTATCCTGCAAGTCCAAGGAGAGAGGTGGACCCCTGGGTAGCTTGATGGGGTAAGAGGCGCCTAGGTGGAGGGCCAGGGGGAACCCTGGGGCCTCTACTGAAAGTCCAGGGAGAGAGGTGGACCCCTGGGTAGCTTCCTGGGGTCAGAGTCCCCTAGGTGGAGGGCCAGGAGGTACCCTAGGGCCTCTACTGCAAGTTCAGGGAGAGAGGTGGACCCCTGGGTAGCTTGCTGGGGTCAGAGGCAACTAGGTGGAGGGCCAGGAGGTACCCTGGGGCCTCTACTGCAAGTCCAGGGAGAGAGGTGGACCCCTGGGTAGCTTGCTGGGGTCAGAGGCAACTAGGTGGAGGGCCAGAGGGCACCCTAGGGTCTACACTGTAAGTCCAGGCAGAGAGGTTGACCCCTGGGTAGCTTCCTAAGGTCAGAGGCCCCTAGGTGGAGGGCCAGGGGGCACCCTGGGGCCTATCCTGCAAGTCCAGGGAGAGAGGTGGACCCCCCGGTAGCTTGCTGGGGTACGAAGCCCCTAGGTGGAGGGCCAGGGGGCACCATGGGGCCTCTAGTGCAAGTCCAGGGAGAGAGGTGGACCCCTGGGTAGCTTGCTGGGGTCAAAGGCAACTATGTGGAAGGACAGGGGTACCCTGGGAACTATACTGCAAGTCCAGGGAGAGAGGTGGACCCCTGGGTAGCTTCCTGAGGTCAAAGGCCCCTAAGTGGAGAGCCAGGGGGTACCCTGGGGCCTATCCTGCAAGTCCAAGGAGAGAGGTGGACCCCTGGGTAGCTTGCTGGGGTTACGAGGCCCCTAGTTGGAGGGCCAGGGGGCACCCTGGGGCCTCTACTGCAAGCCCAGGGAGAGAGGTGGACCCCTGGGTAGCTTGCTGGTGTCAGAGGCAACTAGGTGGAGGGACAGGGGGTACCCTGGGGCCTATACTGCAAGTCCAGGGAGAGAGGTGGACCCCTGGGTAGCTTGCTGGGGTCTGTAGCCCCTAGGTGGAGGGCCAGGGGGCACCCTGGGGCCTATCCTGCAAGTCCAGGGAGAGAGGTGGACCCCCCGGTAGCTTGCTGGGGTACGAGGCCCCTAGGTGGAGGGCCAAGGAGCACCCTGGGTTCTCCACTGCAAGTCTAGGGAGAGAGGTGGACCCCTGGGTAGCTTCCTGGGGTCAGAGTCCCCTAGGTGGAGGGCCAGGAGGTACCCTAGGGCCTCTACTGCAAGTTCAGGGAGAGAGGTGGACCCCTGGGTAGCTTGCTGGGGTCAGAGGCAACTAGGTGGAGGGCCAGGAGGTACCCTGGGGCCTCTACTGCAAGTCCAGGGAGAGAGGTGGGCCCCTGGGTAGCTTGCTGGGGTCAGAGGCAACTAGGTGGAGGGCCAGGGGGCACCCTAGGGTCTACACTGTAAGTCCAAGCAGAGAGGTTGACCCCTGGGTAGCTTCCTAAGGTCAGAGGCCCCTAGGTGGAGGGCCAGGGGGCACCCTGGGGCCTATCCTGCAAGTCCAGGGAGAGAGGTGGACCCCCCGGTAGCTTGCTGGGGTACGAAGCCCAAAGGTGGAGGGCCAGGGGGCACCATGGGGCCTCTAGTGCAAGTCCAGGGAGAGAGGTGGACCCCTGGGTAGCTTGCTGGGGTCAAAGGCAACTATGTGGAAGGACAGGGGTACCCTGGGGACTATACTGCAAGTCCAGGGAGAGAGGTGGACCCCTGGGTAGCTTCCTGAGGTCAAAGGCCCCTAAGTGGAGAGCCAGGCGGTACCCTGGGGCCTATCCTGCAAGTCCAGGGAGAGAGGTGGACCCCTGGGTAGCTTGCTGGGGTCAGAGGCCTCTAGGTGGAGGGCCAGGGGGCACCCTGGGGCCTCTACTGCAAGTCCAGGGAGAGAGGTGGACCCCTGGGTAGCTTGCTGGGGTCAGAGGCCTCTAGGTGGAGGGCCAGGGGGTAAACTGGGGCCTATACTGCAAGACCAGGGAGAGAGGTGGACCCTTGGGTAGCTTCCTAAGGTTAGAGGCCCCAAGGTGGAGGGCCAGGGGGCACCCTGGGGCCTCTACTGCAAGCCCAGGGAGAGAGGTGGACCCCTGGGTAGCTTGCTGGTGTCAGAGGCAACTAGGTGGAGGGACAGGGGGTACCCTGGGGCCTATACTGCAAGTCCAGGGAGAGGGGTGGACCCCTGGGTAGCTTGCTGGGGTCTGTAGCCCCTAGGTGGAGGGCCAGGGGGCACCCTGGGGCCTATCCTGCAAGTCCAGGGAGAGAGGTGGACCCCCCGGTAGCTTGCTGGGGTACGAGGCCCCTAGGTGGAGGGCCAGGGAGCACCCTGGGGCCTCTACTGCAAGTCCAGGGAGAGAGGAGGATCCCTGGGTAGCTTGCTGGGGTCAGAGGCAACTAGGTGGAGGGACAGGGGGTACCCTGGGGTCTATACTGCAAGTCCAGGGAGAGAGGTGGATCCCTGGGTAGCTTCCTGAGGTCAAAGGCCGCTAGGTGGAGGGCCAGGGGGCACCCTGGGGCCTATCCTGCAAGTCCAAGGAGAGAGGTGGACCCTTGGGTAGCTTGCTGGGGTACGAGGCCCCTAGTTGGAGAGCCAGGGTGCACCCTGGGGCCTCTACTGCAAGTCCAGGGAGAGAGGTGGATCCCTGGGTAGCTTGCTTGTGTCAGAGGCAACTAGGTGGAGGGACAGGGGGTACCCTGGGGCCAATACTGCAAGTCCAGGGAGAGAGGTGGACCCCTGGGTAGCTTCCTGAGGTCAGAGGCCCCTGGGTGGAGGGCCAGGGGCACCCTGGGGCCTATCCTGCAAGTCCAGGGAGAGAGGTGGACCCCTGGGTAGCTTGCTGGGGTACGAGGCCCCTAGGTGGAGGGCCAGGGGGCACCCTGGGGCCTCTACTGCAAGTCCAGGGAAAGAGGTGGACCCCTGGGTAGTTTGCTGGGGTCAGAGGCCCCTAGGCGGAGGGACATGGGGCTTCCTGGGGCCTCTACTGCAAGTCCAGGGAGAAAGGTGGACCCCAGGGTAGCTTGCTTGGGTCAGAGGCCCCTAGGTGGAGGTCAAGGGGGCACCCTGGGGCCTCTACTGCAATCCCAGGCAGAGTTGTGGACCCTTTTGTAGCTTGCTGGGGTCAGAGGCCCCTGGGTGGAGGGCCAAAGGGCACCCTGGGGCCTATACTGCAAGTCCAGAGAGAGAGGTGGTCCCCTGGGTAGCTTCCTGGGGTCAGAGGCCCCTAGGTGGAGGGCAAGGGGGCACCCTGGAGCCTCTACTGTAAGTCCAGGGAGAGAGGTGGACCCCTAGGTAGCATGCTGGGGTCGGAGGCAACTAGGTGGAGGGCCAGGGGACACCCTGGGGCCTATACTGCAAGTCCAAGGAGAGAGGTGGACACCTGGGTAGATTGTTGGGGTCAGAAGCCCCTAGGTTTAGTGCCAGGGGGCTTCCTGGGGCCTCAACTGCAAGTCCAAGGAGAAAGGTGGACCCCTGTGTAGCTTGCTGGGGTCAGAGGCCCCTAGGTGGAGGGTCAGGGGGTGCGCTGGGGCCTATCCAGCAAGTCCAGGGAGAGAGGTGGACCTCTGGGTAGCTTGCTGGGGTACGAGGCCCCTAGGTGGAGGGCGAGGGGGCACCCTGGGGCCTCTACTGCAAGTCCAGGGAGAGAGATGGACCCCTGGGTAGCTTGCTGGGGTCAGAGGCCTCTAGGTGGAGGGCCAAGGGGCACCCTGGGGCCTATACTGCAAGTCCAGGGAGAGAGGTGGACCACTGGGTAGCTTGCTGGGGTCTGTAGCCCATAGGTGGAGGGCCAGGGTTACCCTGGGGCCTATACTGCAAGTCCAGGGAGAGAGGTGGACCCCTGGGTAGCTTCCTAAGGTCAGAGGCCCCTAGGTGAAGGGCCAGGGGGCACCCTGGGGCCTATCCTGCAAGTCCAGGGAGAGAGGTGGACCACTGGGTAGCTTGCTGGGGTACGAGGCCCCTAGGTGGAGGGCCAGGGGGCACCCTGGGGCCTCTACTGCAAGTCCAGGGAGAGAGGTGGACCCCTGGGTAGCTTCCTGGGGTCAGAGTCCCCTAGGTGGAGGGTCAGGAGGTACCCTGGGGCCTCTACTGCTAGTCCAGGGACAGAAGTGGACCCCTGGGTAGCTTGCTGCGGTCAGAGGCAACTAGGTGGAAGGCCAGGGGGCACCCTAGGGTCTACACTGCAAGACCAGGGAAAGAGGTGGACCCCTGGGTAGCTTCCTAAGGTCAGAGGCCCGTAGGTGGAGGGCCAGGGGGCACCCTGGGGCCTATCCTGCAAGTCCAGGGAGAGATGTGGACCCGTGGGTAGCTTGCTGGGGTCAGAGGCAACTAGATGGAAGGACAGGGGTACCCTGGGGCCTATTCTGCAAGTCCAGGGAGAGAGGTGGACCCCTGGGTAGCTTACTGAGGTCAAAGGCCCCTAGGTGGAGAGCCAGGGGGCACCCTGGGGCCTATCCTGCAAGTCCAAGGAGAGAGGTGGACCCCTGGGTAGCTTGCTGGGGTCTGAGTCCCCTTAGTGGAGGGTCAGGGGGCACCCTGGGGCCTCTACTGCAAGTCTAGGGAGAGAGATGGACTCATGGGTAGCTAGCTGGGGTAAAAGGCCCCTAAGTGGAGGGCCAGGGGGCACCCTGGGGCCTCTACTGCAAGTCCAGGGAGAGAGGTGGACCCCTGGGTAGTTTGCTGGGGTCAGAGGCCCCTAGGTGGACGGCCAGGGGGCTTCGTGGGGCCTCTACTGCAAGTCCAGGGAGAGAGGTGGACCCCTGGCTAGCTTGCTGGGGTCGGAAGCCCCTTGGTGGAAGGCCAGGGGGCAACCTGGGGCCTCTACTGCAAGTCCAGGGAGAGAGGTGGACCCCTGGGTAGCTTCCTGGGGTCAGAGTCCCCTAGGTGGAGGGTCAGGAGGTACCCTAGGGCCTCTACTGCAAGTCCAGGGAGAGAGGTGGACCCCTGGGTAGCTTGCTGGGGTCAGAGGCAACTAGGTGGAGGGCCAGGGGGCACCCTAGGGTATACTCTGCAAGTCCAGTGAGAGAGGTGGACCCCTGGGTAGCTTCCTAAGGTCAGAGGCCCCTAGGTGGAGGGCCAGGGGGCACCCTGGGGCCTATCTTGCAAGTCCAGGGAGAGAGGTGGACCCCCCGGTAGCTTGCTGGGGTACGAAACCCCTAGGTGGAGGGCCAGGGGGCACCATGGGGCCTATACTGCAAGTCCAGGGAGAGAGGTGGAATCCTGGGTAGCTTGCTGGGGTCAGAGGCAACTATGTAGAAGGACAGGGGTACCCTGGGGACTATACTGCAAGTCCAGGGAGAGAGGTGGACCCCTGAGTAGCTTCCTTAGGTCAAAGACCCCTAGGTGGAGAGCCAGGGGGTACCCTGGGGCCTATCCTGCAAGTCCAAGGAGAGGGGTGGACCCCTGGGTAGTTTGCTGGGGTTACGAGGCCCCTAGTTGGAGGGCCAGGGGGCACCCTGGGGCCTATACTGCAAGTCCAGGGAGAGAGGTGGACCCCTGGGTAGCTTGCTGGGGTCTGTAGCCCATAGGTGGATGGCCAGGGGGTATCCTGGGGCCTATACTGCAAGTCCAGGGAGAGAGGTGGACCCCTGGGTAGCTTCCTAAGGTCAGAGGCCCCTAGATGGAGGGCCAGGGGGCACCCTGGGGCCTATCCTGCAAGTCCAGGGAAAGAGGTGGACCCCTGGGTAGCTTGCTGGGGTAAAAGGCCCCTAGGTGGAGAGCCAGGGGGTACCCTGGGGCCTCTACTGCAAGTCCAGGGAGAGAGGTGGACCTCTGGGTTGCTTGCTGGGGTACGAGGCCCCTAGGTGGAGGGCGAGGGGGCACCCTGCGGCTTCTACTGCAAGTCCAGGGAGAGAGGTGGACCCTTGGGTAGCTTGCTGGGGTACGAGGCCCCTAGGTGGAGTGCCAGGGGGCAGCATGGGGCCTCTACTGCAAGTCCAGGGAGAGAGGTGGAATCCTGGGTAGCTTGCTGGGGTCAGAGGCAACTATGTAGAAGGACAGGGGTACCCTGGGGACTATACTGCAAGTCCAGGGAGAGAGGTGGACCCCTGAGTAGCTTCCTTAGGTCAAAGGCCCCTAGGTGGAGAGCCAGGGGTACCCTGGGGCCTATCCTGCAAGTCCAAGGAGAGGGGTGGACCCCTGGGTAGTTTGCTGGGGTTACGAGGCCCCTAGTTGGAGGGCCAGGGGGCACCCTGGGGCCTATACTAAAAGTCCAGGGAGAGAGGTGGACCCCTGGGTAGCTTGCTGGTGTCAGAGGCAACTAGGTGGAGGGACAGGGGGTACCCTGGGGCCTATACTGCAAGTCCAGGGAGAGAGGTGGACCCCTGGGTAGCTTGCTTGGGTCAGAGGCCCCTAGGTGGAGGTCAATGGGGTACCCTGGGGCCTCTACTGCAATCCCAGGGAGAGTTGTAGACCCTTGTGTAGCTTGCTGGGGTCAGAGGCCCCTGGGTGGAGGGCCAAGGGGCACCTTGGGGCCTATACTGCAAGTCCAGGGAGAGAGGTGGACACCTGGGTAGCTTGTTGGGGTCAGAAGCCCCTAGGTTTAGTGCCAGGGGGCTTCCTGGGGCCTCAACTGCAAGTCCAAGGAGAAAGGTGGACCCCTGTGTAGCTTACTGGGGTCAGAGGCCCCTAGGTGGAGGGTCAGGGGGCACCCTGGGGCCTATCCTGCAAGTCCAGGGAGAGAGGTGGACCCCTGGGTAGCTTCCTAAGGTCAGAGGCCCCTAGGTGGAGGGCCAGGGGGCACCCTGGGGCCTATCCTGCAAGTCCAGGGAGAGAGGTGGACCCCTGGGTAGCTTGCTGGGGTCAGAGGGCTCTAGGTGGAGGGCCAGGGGGTAACCTAGGGCCTATACTGCAAGACCAGGGAGAGAGGTGGACCCTTGGGTAGCTTCCTAAGGTTAGAGGCCCCTAGGTGGAGGGCCAGGGGGAACCCTGGGGCCTCTACTGCAAGTCCAGGGAGAGAGGTGGACCCCTGGGTAGCTTCCTGGGGTCAGAGTCCCCTAGGTGGAGGGCCAGGATCTACCCTAGGGCCTCTACAACAAGTCCAGGGAGAGAGGTGGACCCCTGGGTAGCTTGCTGGGTTCAGAGCCAACTAGGTGGAGGGCCAGGAGGTACCCTAGGGCCTCTACTGCAAGTCTAGGGAGAGAGGTGGACCCCTGGTTAGCTTGCTGGGGTCAGAGGCAACTAGGTGGAGGGCCAGGGGGCACCCTAGGGTCTACACTGTAAGTCAGGGCAGAGAGGTTGACCCCTGGGTAGCTTCCTAAGGTCAGAGGCCCCTAGATGGAGGGCCAGGGGGCACCCTGGGGCCTATCCTGCAAGTCCAGGGAGAGATGTGGACCCCTGGGTAGCTTGCTGGGGTACGAGGCCCCTAGGTGGAGGACCAGGGGGCACCATGGGGCCTCTACTGCAAGTCCAGGGAGAGAGGTGGACCCCTGGGTAGCTTGCTGGGGTCAGAGGCAACTAGGTGGAAGGATAGGGATACCCTGGGGACTATACTGCAAGTCCAGGGAGAGAGGTGGACCCCTGGGTAGCTTCCTGAGGTCAAAAGCCCCTAGGTAGAGGGCTAGGGGGCACCCTGGGGCCTATCCTGCAAGTCCAAGGAGAGAGGTGGACCCCTGGGCAGCTTGCTGGGGTTACGAGGTCCCTAGTTGGAGGGCCAAGGGGCACCCTGGGGCCTCTACTGCAAGCCCAGTGAGAGAGATGGACCCCTGGGTAGCTTGTTGGTGTCAGAGGCATCTAGGTGGAGGGACAGGGGGTACCCTGGAGCCTATACTGCAAGTCCAGGGAGAGAGGTGGACCCCTGGGTAGCTTCCTGAGGTCAGAGGCCCCTAGGTGGAGGGCCAGGGGGCACCCTGGGGCCTCTACTGCAAGTCCAGGGAGAGAGGTGGACCCCTGGGTAGTTTGCTGGTGTCAGAGGCCCCTAGGCGGAGGGACAGGGGGCTTCCTGGGGCCTCTACTGCAAGTCCAGGGAGAAAGGTGGACCCCTGAGTAGCTTGCTTGGGTCTGAGGCCCCTAGGTGGAGGTCAAGGGGGTACCCTGGGGCCTCTACTGCAATCTCAGGGAGAGTTGTGGACCCTTGTGTAGCTTGCTAGGGTCAGAGGCCCCTGGGTGGAGGGCCAAGGGGCACCCTGGGGCCTATACTGCAAGTCCAGGGAGAGAGGTGGACACCTGGGTAGCTTGTTGGGGTCAGAAGTCCCTTGGTGGAAGGCCAGGGGGCACCCTCGGGCCTATACTGCAAGTCCAGGGAGAGAGGTGGACCCATGGTTAGCTTACTGGGGTTAGAGGCCCCTAGGTGGAGGGCCAGGGGCACCCTGGGGCCTCTACTGCAAGTCCAGGGAGAGAGGTGGACCCCTGGGTTGCTTGCTGGTGTCAGAGGCAACTAGGTGGAGGGACAGGGGGTACCCTGGGGCCTATAAAGCAAGTCCAAGGAGAGAGGTGGACCCCTGGGTAGCTTCCTGAGGTCAGAGGCCCCTGGGCGGAGGGCCAGGGGGCACCCTGGGGCCTATCCTGCAAGTCCAGGGAGAGAGGTGGACCCCTGGGTAGCTTGCTGGGGTAAGAGGCCCCTAGGTGGAGGGCCAGGGGGCACCCTGGGGCCTCTACTGCAAGTCCAGGGAGAGAGGTGGACCCCTGGGTAGCTTGCTGGGGTCAGAGGCCCCTGGGTGGAGGGCCAGGGGGCACCCTGGGGCCTCTACTTCAAGTCCAGGGAGAGAGGTGGACCCCTGGGTAGCTTGCTGGGGTCAGAGGCCTCTAGGTGGAGGGCCAGGGGGCACCCTGGGGCCTCTACTGCAAGTCCAGGGAGAGAGGTGGACCCCTGTGTAGCTTGCTGGGGTCAGAGGCCCCTAGGTGGAGGGCCAGGGGGTAACCTGGGGCCTATACTGCAAGACCAGGGAGAGAGGTGGACCCTTGGGTAGCTTCCTAAGGATAGAAGCCCCTAGGTGGAGGGCCAGGGGGCACCCTAGGGTCTACACTGTAAGTCCAGGCAGAGAGGTTGACCCCTGGGTAGCTTCCTAAGGTCAGAGGCATCTAGGTGGAGGGCCAGGGGGCACCCTAGGGTCTACATTGTAAGTCCAGGCAGAGAGGTTGACCCCTGGGTAGCTTCCTAAGGTCAGAGGCCCCTAGGTGGAGGGCCAGGGGGCACCCTGGGGCCTATCCTGCAAGTCCAGGGAGAGAGGTGGACCCCTGGGTAGCTTGCTGGGGTACGAGGCCCCTAGGTGGAGGGCCAGGGGGCACCCTGGGGCCTATCCTGCAAGTCCAGGGAGAGAGGTGGACCCCCCGGTAGCTTGCTGGGGTACGAAGCCCCTAGGTGGAGGGCCAGGGGGCACCATGGGGCCTCTACTGCAAGTCCAGGGAGAGAGGTGGACCCCTGGGTAGCTTGCTGGGGTCAGAGGCAACTTTGTGGAAGGACATTGGTACCCTGGGGACTATACTGCAAGTCCAGGGAGAGAGGTGGACCCCTGGGTAGCTTTCTGAGGTCAAAGGCCCCTAAGTGGAGAGCCAGGGGGTACCCTGGGGCCTATCCTGCAAGTCCAAGGAGAGAGGTGGACCCCTGGCTAGCTTGCTGGGGTTACGAGGCCCCTAGTTGGAGGGCCAGGTGGCACCCTGGGGCCTCTACTGCATGCCTAGGGAGAGAGGTGGACCCCAGGGTAGTTTGCTGGGGTCAGAGGCCCCTAGGCGGAGGGACAGGGGGCTTCCAGGGGCCTCTACTGCAAGTCCAGGGAGAAAGGTGGACCCCTGGGTAGCTTGCTTGTGTCAGAGGCCCCTAGGTGGAGGTCAAGGGGTACCCTGGGGCCTCTACTGCTATCCCAGGGAGAGCTGTGGACCCTTGTGTAGCTTGCTGGGGTCAGAGGCCCCTGGGTGGAGGGCCAAGGGGCACCCTGGGGCCTATACTGCAAGTCCAGGGAGAGAAGTGGACACCTGGGTAGCTTGTTGGGGTCAGAAGCCCCTAGGTTTAGTGCCAGGGGGCTTCCTGGGGCCTCAACTGCAAGTCCAAGGAGAAAGGTGGACCCCTGTGTAGCTTGCTGGGGTACGAGGCCACTAGGTGGAGGGCGAGGGGGCACCCTGGGGCCTCTACTGCAAGTCCAGGGAGAGAGGTAGACCCCTGGGTAGCTTGCTGGGGTCAGAGGCCTCTAGGTGGAGGGTTAAGGGGCACCCTGGGGCCTATACTGCAAGTCCAGGGAGAGAGGTGGACCCCTGGGTAGCTTGCTGGGGTCTGTGGCCCATAGGTGGATGGCCAGGGGGTAACCTGGGGCCTATACTGCAAGTCCAGTGAGAGAGGTGGACCCCTGGGTAGCTTCCTGGGGTCAGAGGCCCCTAGGTGGAGGGCCAGGGGCACCCTGGGGCCTCTACTGCAAGTCCAGGGAGAGAAGTGGACCCCTGGGTACCTTCCTGGGGTCAGAGTCCCCTAAGTGGAGGGCCAGGGGGCTTCCTGGGGCCTCTACTGCAAGTCCAGGGAAAGAGGTGGACCCCTGGGTAGTTTGCTGGGGTCAGAGGCCCCTAGTCGGAGGGACATGGGGCTTCCTGGGGCCTCTACTGCAAGTCCAGGGAGAAAGGTGGACCCCAGGGTAGTTGCTTGGGTCAGAGGCCCCTAGGTGGAGGTCAAGGGGGCACCCTGTGGCCTCTACAGCAAACCCAGGGAGAGTTGTGGACCCTTTTGTAGCTTGCTGGGGTCAGAGGCCCCTGGGTGGAGGGCCAAGGGGCACCCTGGGGCCTATACTGCAAGTCCAGAGAGAGAGGTGGTCCCCTGGGTAGCTTCCTGGGGTCAGAGGCCCCTAGGTGGAGGGCCAGGGGGCACCCTGGGGCCTATCCTGCAAGTCCAGGGAGAGAGGTGGACCACTGGGTAGCTTGCTGGGGTACGAGGCCCCTAGGTTTAGGGCCAAGAGGCACCCTGGGGCCTCTACTGCAAGTCCAGGGAGAGAGGTGGACCCCTGGGTAGCTTCCTGGGGTGAGAGTCCCCTAGGTGGAGGGCCAGGAGGTACCCTGGGGCCTCTACTGCTAGTCCAGGGAGAGAGGTGGACCCCTGGGTAGCTTGCTGGGGTCAGAGGCAACTAGGTGGAAGGCCAGGGGGCACCCTAGGGTCTACACTGCAAGTGTAGGGAGAGAGGTGGACCCCTGGGTAGCTTCCTAAGGTCAGAGGCCCGTAGGTGGAGGGCCAGGGGGCACCTTGGGGCCTATCCTGCAAGTGCAGGGAGAGATGTGGACCCGTGGGTAGCTTCCTAAGGTCAGAGGCCCCTAGGTGAAGGGCCAGGGGGCACCCTGGGGCCTCACCTGCAAGTCCAGGGAGAGAGGTGGACCCCTGGGTAGCTTGCTGGGGTACGAGGCCCCTAGGTGGAGGGCCAGGGGGCTTCTTGGGGCCTCTACTGCAAGTCCAGGGAGAGAGGTGGACCCCTGGGTAGCTTGCTGGGGTACAAGGCCCCTAGGTGGAGGCCCAGGGGGCACCCTGGGGCCTCTACTGCAAGTCCAGGGAGAGAGGTGGACCCCTTGGTAGCTTGCTGGTGTCAGAGACCCCAAGGTGGAGGGCCAGGGGGCACCCTGGGGCCTCTACTGCAAGTCCAGGGAGAGAGGTGGACCCCTGGGTAGCTTGCTGGGGTAAGAGGCAACTAGGTGGAGGGCCAGGAGGTACCCTAGGGCCTCTACTGCAAGTCCAGGGAGAGAGGTGGACCCCTGGGTAGCTTGCTGGGGTCAGAGGCAACTAGGTGGAGGGCCAGGGGGCACCCTAGGGTCTACACTGTAAGTCCAGGCAGAGAGGTTGACCCCTGGGTAGCTTCCTAAGGTCAGAGGCCCCTAGATGGAGGGCCAGGGGGCACCCTGGGGCCTATCCTGCAAGTCCAGGGAGAGAGGTGGACCCCTGGGTAGCTTGCTGGGGTACGAGGCCCCTAGGTGGAGGGCCAGGGGGCACCATGGGGCCTCTACTGCAAGTCCAGGGAGAGAGGTATACCCCTGGGTAGCTTGCTGGGGTCAAACGCAACTAGGTGGAAGGACAAGGGTACCCTGGGGACTATACTGCAAGTCCAGGGAGAGAGGTGGACACCTGGGTAGCTTGTTGGGGTCAGAAGCCCCTAGGTTTAGTGCCAGGGGGCTTCCTGGGGCCTCAACTGCAAGTCCAAGGAGAAAGGTGGACCCCTGTGTAGCTTACTGGGGTCAGAGGCCCCTAGGTGGAGGGTCAGGGGGCACCCTGGGGCCTATCCTGCAAGTCCAGTGAGAGAGGTGGACCTCTGGGTAACTTGCTGGGGTACGAGGCCCCTAGGTGGAGGGCGAGGGGGCACCCTGGGGCCTCTACTGCAAGTCCAGGGAGAGAGGTGGACCCCTGGGTAGCTTGGTGGGGTCAGAGGTCTCTAGGTGGAGGGCCAAGGGGCACCCTGGGGCCTCTACTGCAAGTCCAGGGAGAGAGGTGGACCCCTGGTTAGCTTGCTGGGGTCAGAGGCCTCTAGGTGGAGGGCGAGGGGGCACCCTGCGGCCTCTACTGCAAGTCCAGGGAGAGAGGTGGACCCCTGGGTAGCTTCCTAAGGTCAGAGGCCCCTAGGTGGAGGGCCAGGGGGCACACTGGGGCCTATCCTGCAAGTCCAGGGAGAGAGGTGGACCCCTGGGTAGGTTGCTGGGGTCAAAGGCCTCTAGGTGGAGGGCCAGGGGGTAACCTGGGGCCTATACTGCAAGACCAGGGAGAGAGGTGGACCCTTGGGTAGCTTCCTAAGGTTATAGGCCCCTAGGTGGAGGGCAAGGGGGAACCCTGGGGCCTCTACTGCAAGTCCAGGGAGAGATGTGGACCCCTGGGTAGCTTCCTGGGGTCAGAGTCCCCTAGGTGGAGGGCCAGGAGGTACCCTGGGGCCTCTACTGCTAGTCCAGGGACAGAAGTGGACCCCTGGGTAGCTTGCTGGGGTCAGAGGCAACTAGGTGGAAGGCCAGGGGGCACCCTAGGGTCTACACTGCAAGACCAGGGAAAGAGGTGGACCCCTGGGTAGCTTCATAAGGTCAGAGGCCCGTAGGTGGAGGGCCAGGGGCACCCTGGGGCCTATCCTGCAAGTCCAGGGAGAGATGTGGACCCGTGGGTAGCTTGCTGGTGTACGAGGCCCCTAGGTAGAGGGCCAGGGGGAACCCTGGGGCCTCTACTGCAAGTCCAGGGAGAGAGGAGGACCCCTGGGTAGCTTGCTGGGGTCAGAGGCAGCTAGGTGGAGTGCCAGGCGGCACCCTCGGGTCTACACTGTAAGTCCAGGGAGAGAGGTGGACCCCTGGGTAGCTTCCTAAGGTCAGAGGCCCCTAGGTGGAGGGCCAGGGGGCACCCTGGGGTCTATCCTGCAAGTCCAGGGAGAGAGGTGGACCCCTGGGTAGCTTGCTGGGGTACGGGGAACCTAGGTGGAGGGCAAGGGGGCACCATGGGGCCTCTACTGCAAGTCCAGGGAGAGAGGTGGACCCTTGGGTAGCTTGCTGGGGTCAGAGGCAACTAGGTGGAAGGACAGGGGTACCCTGGGGCCTATACTGCAAGTCCAGGGAGAGAGGTGGACCCCTGGGTAGCTTACTGAGGTCAAAGGCCCCTAGGTGGAGAGCCAGGGGGCACCCTGGGGCCTATCCTGCAAGTCCAAGGAGAGAGGTGGACCCCTGGGTAGCTTGATGGGGTAAGAGGCGCCTAGGTGGAGGGCCAGGGGGAACCCTGGGGCCTCTACTGAAAGTCCAGGGAGAGAGGTGGACCCCTGGGTAGCTTCCTGGGGTCAGAGTCCCCTAGGTGGAGGGCCAGGAGGTACCCTAGGGCCTCTACTGCAAGTTCAGGGAGAGAGGTGGACCCCTGGGTAGCTTGCTGGGGTCAGAGGCAACTAGGTGGAGGGCCAGGAGGTACCCTGGGGCCTCTACTGCAAGTCCAGGGAGAGAGGTGGACCCCTGGGTAGCTTGCTGGGGTCAGAGGCAACTAGGTGGAGGGCCAGAGGGCACCCTAGGGTCTACACTGTAAGTCCAGGCAGAGAGGTTGACCCCTGGGTAGCTTCCTAAGGTCAGAGGCCCCTAGGTGGAGGGCCAGGGGGCACCCTGGGGCCTATCCTGCAAGTCCAGGGAGAGAGGTGGACCCCCCGGTAGCTTGCTGGGGTACGAAGCCCCTAGGTGGAGGGCCAGGGGGCACCATGGGGCCTCTAGTGCAAGTCCAGGGAGAGAGGTGGACCCCTGGGTAGCTTGCTGGGGTCAAAGGCAACTATGTGGAAGGACAGGGGTACCCTGGGAACTATACTGCAAGTCCAGGGAGAGAGGTGGACCCCTGGGTAGCTTCCTGAGGTCAAAGGCCCCTAAGTGGAGAGCCAGGGGGTACCCTGGGGCCTATCCTGCAAGTCCAAGGAGAGAGGTGGACCCCTGGGTAGCTTGCTGGGGTTACGAGGCCCCTAGTTGGAGGGCCAGGGGGCACCCTGGGGCCTCTACTGCAAGCCCAGGGAGAGAGGTGGACCCCTGGGTAGCTTGCTGGTGTCAGAGGCAACTAGGTGGAGGGACAGGGGGTACCCTGGGGCCTATACTGCAAGTCCAGGGAGAGAGGTGGACCCCTGGGTAGCTTGCTGGGGTCTGTAGCCCCTAGGTGGAGGGCCAGGGGGCACCCTGGGGCCTATCCTGCAAGTCCAGGGAGAGAGGTGGACCCCCCGGTAGCTTGCTGGGGTACGAGGCCCCTAGGTGGAGGGCCAAGGAGCACCCTGGGTTCTCCACTGCAAGTCTAGGGAGAGAGGTGGACCCCTGGGTAGCTTCCTGGGGTCAGAGTCCCCTAGGTGGAGGGCCAGGAGGTACCCTAGGGCCTCTACTGCAAGTTCAGGGAGAGAGGTGGACCCCTGGGTAGCTTGCTGGGGTCAGAGGCAACTAGGTGGAGGGCCAGGAGGTACCCTGGGGCCTCTACTGCAAGTCCAGGGAGAGAGGTGGGCCCCTGGGTAGCTTGCTGGGGTCAGAGGCAACTAGGTGGAGGGCCAGGGGGCACCCTAGGGTCTACACTGTAAGTCCAAGCAGAGAGGTTGACCCCTGGGTAGCTTCCTAAGGTCAGAGGCCCCTAGGTGGAGGGCCAGGGGGCACCCTGGGGCCTATCCTGCAAGTCCAGGGAGAGAGGTGGACCCCCCGGTAGCTTGCTGGGGTACGAAGCCCAAAGGTGGAGGGCCAGGGGGCACCATGGGGCCTCTAGTGCAAGTCCAGGGAGAGAGGTGGACCCCTGGGTAGCTTGCTGGGGTCAAAGGCAACTATGTGGAAGGACAGGGGTACCCTGGGGACTATACTGCAAGTCCAGGGAGAGAGGTGGACCCCTGGGTAGCTTCCTGAGGTCAAAGGCCCCTAAGTGGAGAGCCAGGGGGTACCCTGGGGCCTATCCTGCAAGTCCAGGGAGAGAGGTGGACCCCTGGGTAGCTTGCTGGGGTCAGAGGCCTCTAGGTGGAGGGCCAGGGGGCACCCTGGGGCCTCTACTGCAAGTCCAGGGAGAGAGGTGGACCCCTGGGTAGCTTGCTGGGGTCAGAGGCCTCTAGGTGGAGGGCCAGGGGGTAAACTGGGGCCTATACTGCAAGACCAGGGAGAGAGGTGGACCCTTGGGTAGCTTCCTAAGGTTAGAGGCCCCAAGGTGGAGGGCCAGGGGGCACCCTGGGGCCTCTACTGCAAGCCCAGGGAGAGAGGTGGACCCCTGGGTAGCTTGCTGGTGTCAGAGGCAACTAGGTGGAGGGACAGGGGGTACCCTGGGGCCTATACTGCAAGTCCAGGGAGAGGGGTGGACCCCTGGGTAGCTTGCTGGGGTCTGTAGCCCCTAGGTGGAGGGCCAGGGGGCACCCTGGGGCCTATCCTGCAAGTCCAGGGAGAGAGGTGGACCCCCCGGTAGCTTGCTGGGGTACGAGGCCCCTAGGTGGAGGGCCAGGGAGCACCCTGGGGCCTCTACTGCAAGTCCAGGGAGAGAGGAGGATCCCTGGGTAGCTTGCTGAGGTCAGAGGCAACTAGGTGGAGGGACAGGGGGTACCCTGGGGTCTATACTGCAAGTCCAGGGAGAGAGGTGGATCCCTGGGTAGCTTCCTGAGGTCAAAGGCCGCTAGGTGGAGGGCCAGGGGGCACCCTGGGGCCTATCCTGCAAGTCCAAGGAGAGAGGTGGACCCTTGGGTAGCTTGCTGGGGTACGAGGCCCCTAGTTGGAGAGCCAGGGTGCACCCTGGGGCCTCTACTGCAAGTCCAGGGAGAGAGGTGGATCCCTGGGTAGCTTGCTTGTGTCAGAGGCAACTAGGTGGAGGGACAGGGGGTACCCTGGGGCCAATACTGCAAGTCCAGGGAGAGAGGTGGACCCCTGGGTAGCTTCCTGAGGTCAGAGGCCCCTGGGTGGAGGGCCAGGGGCACCCTGGGGCCTATCCTGCAAGTCCAGGGAGAGAGGTGGACCCCTGGGTAGCTTGCTGGGGTACGAGGCCCCTAGGTGGAGGGCCAGGGGGCACCCTGGGGCCTCTACTGCAAGTCCAGGGAAAGAGGTGGACCCCTGGGTAGTTTGCTGGGGTCAGAGGCCCCTAGGCGGAGGGACATGGGGCTTCCTGGGGCCTCTACTGCAAGTCCAGGGAGAAAGGTGGACCCCAGGGTAGCCTGCTTGGGTCAGAGGCCCCTAGGTGGAGGTCAAGGGGGCACCCTGGGGCCTCTACTGCAATCCCAGGCAGAGTTGTGGACCCTTTTGTAGCTTGCTGGGGTCAGAGGCCCCTGGGTGGAGGGCCAAAGGGCACCCTGGGGCCTATACTGCAAGTCCAGAGAGAGAGGTGGTCCCCTGGGTAGCTTCCTGGGGTCAGAGGCCCCTAGGTGGAGGGCAAGGGGGCACCCTGGAGCCTCTACTGTAAGTCCAGGGAGAGAGGTGGACCCCTAGGTAGCATGCTGGGGTCGGAGGCAACTAGGTGGAGGGCCAGGGGACACCCTGGGGCCTATACTGCAAGTCCAAGGAGAGAGGTGGACACCTGGGTAGATTGTTGGGGTCAGAAGCCCCTAGGTTTAGTGCCAGGGGGCTTCCTGGGGCCTCAACTGCAAGTCCAAGGAGAAAGGTGGACCCCTGTGTAGCTTGCTGGGGTCAGAGGCCCCTAGGTGGAGGGTCAGGGGGTGCGCTGAGGCCTATCCAGCAAGTCCAGGGAGAGAGGTGGACCTCTGGGTAGCTTGCTGGGGTACGAGGCCCCTAGGTGGAGGGCGAGGGGGCACCCTGGGGCCTCTACTGCAAGTCCAGGGAGAGAGATGGACCCCTGGGTAGCTTGCTGGGGTCAGAGGCCTCTAGGTGGAGGGCCAAGGGGCACCCTGGGGCCTATACTGCAAGTCCAGGGAGAGAGGTGGACCACTGGGTAGCTTGCTGGGGTCTGTAGCCCATAGGTGGAGGGCCAGGGTTACCCTGGGGCCTATACTGCAAGTCCAGGGAGAGAGGTTGACCCCTGGGTAGCTTCCTAAGGTCAGAGGCCCCTAGGTGAAGGGCCAGGGGGCACCCTGGGGCCTATCCTGCAAGTCCAGGGAGAGAGGTGGACCACTGGGTAGCTTGCTGGGGTACGAGGCCCCTAGGTGGAGGGCCAGGGGGCACCTTGGGGCCTCTACTGCAAGTCCAGGGAGAGAGGTGGACCCCTGGGTAGCTTCCTGGGGTCAGAGTCCCCTAGGTGGAGGGTCAGGAGGTACCCTGGGGCCTCTACTGCTAGTCCAGGGACAGAAGTGGACCCCTGGGTAGCTTGCTGCGGTCAGAGGCAACTAGGTGGAAGGCCAGGGGGCACCCTAGGGTCTACACTGCAAGACCAGGGAAAGAGGTGGACCCCTGGGTAGCTTCCTAAGGTCAGAGGCCCGTAGGTGGAGGGCCAGGGGGCACCCTGGGGCCTATCCTGCAAGTCCAGGGAGAGATGTGGACCCGTGGGTAGCTTGCTGGGGTCAGAGGCAACTAGGTGGAAGGACAGGGGTACCCTGGGGCCTATTCTGCAAGTCCAGGGAGAGAGGTGGACCCCTGGGTAGCTTACTGAGGTCAAAGGCCCCTAGGTGGAGAGCCAGGGGGCACCCTGGGGCCTATCCTGCAAGTCCAAGGAGAGAGGTGGACCCCTGGGTAGCTTGCTGGGGTCTGAGTCCCCTTAGTGGAGGGTCAGGGGGCACCCTGGGGCCTCTACTGCAAGTCTAGGGAGAGAGATGGACTCATGGGTAGCTAGCTGGGGTAAAAGGCCCCTAAGTGGAGGGCCAGGGGGCACCCTGGGGCCTCTACTGCAAGTCCAGGGAGAGAGGTGGACCCCTGGGTAGTTTGCTGGGGTCAGAGGCCCCTAGGTGGACGGCCAGGGGGCTTCGTGGGGCCTCTACTGCAAGTCCAGGGAGAGAGGTGGACCCCTGGCTAGCTTGCTGGGGTCGGAAGCCCCTTGGTGGAAGGCCAGGGGGCAACCTGGGGCCTCTACTGCAAGTCCAGGGAGAGAGGTGGACCCCTGGGTAGCTTCCTGGGGTCAGAGTCCCCTAGGTGGAGGGTCAGGAGGTACCCTAGGGCCTCTACTGCAAGTCCAGGGAGAGAGGTGGACCCCTGGGTAGCTTGCTGGGGTCAGAGGCAACTAGGTGGAGGGCCAGGGGGCACCCTAGGGTATACTCTGCAAGTCCAGTGAGAGAGGTGGACCCCTGGGTAGCTTCCTAAGGTCAGAGGCCCCTAGGTGGAGGGCCAGGGGGCACCCTGGGGCCTATCTTGCAAGTCCAGGGAGAGAGGTGGACCCCCCGGTAGCTTGCTGGGGTACGAAACCCCTAGGTGGAGGGCCAGGGGGCACCATGGGGCCTATACTGCAAGTCCAGGGAGAGAGGTGGAATCCTGGGTAGCTTGCTGGGGTCAGAGGCAACTATGTAGAAGGACAGGGGTACCCTGGGGACTATACTGCAAGTCCAGGGAGAGAGGTGGACCCCTGAGTAGCTTCCTTAGGTCAAAGGCCCCTAGGTGGAGAGCCAGGGGGTACCCTGGGGCCTATCCTGCAAGTCCAAGGAGAGGGGTGGACCCCTGGGTAGTTTGCTGGGGTTACGAGGCCCCTAGTTGGAGGGCCAGGGGGCACCCTGGGGCCTATACTGCAAGTCCAGGGAGAGAGGTGGACCCCTGGGTAGCTTGCTGGGGTCTGTAGCCCATAGGTGGATGGCCAGGGGGTATCCTGGGGCCTATACTGCAAGTCCAGGGAGAGAGGTGGACCCCTGGGTAGCTTCCTAAGGTCAGAGGCCCCTAGATGGAGGGCCAGGGGGCACCCTGGGGCCTATCCTGCAAGTCCAGGGAAAGAGGTGGACCCCTGGGTAGCTTGCTGGGGTAAAAGGCCCCTAGGTGGAGAGCCAGGGGGTACCCTGGGGCCTCTACTGCAAGTCCAGGGAGAGAGGTGGACCTCTGGGTTGCTTGCTGGGGTACGAGGCCCCTAGGTGGAGGGCGAGGGGGCACCCTGCGGCTTCTACTGCAAGTCCAGGGAGAGAGGTGGACCCTTGGGTAGCTTGCTGGGGTACGAGGCCCCTAGGTGGAGTGCCAGGGGGCAGCATGGGGCCTCTACTGCAAGTCCAGGGAGAGAGGTGGAATCCTGGGTAGCTTGCTGGGGTCAGAGGCAACTATGTAGAAGGACAGGGGTACCCTGGGGACTATACTGCAAGTCCAGGGAGAGAGGTGGACCCCTGAGTAGCTTCCTTAGGTCAAAGGCCCCTAGGTGGAGAGCCAGGGGGTACCCTGGGGCCTATCCTGCAAGTCCAAGGAGAGGGGTGGACCCCTGGGTAGTTTGCTGGGGTTACGAGGCCCCTAGTTGGAGGGCCAGGGGGCACCCTGGGGCCTATACTAAAAGTCCAGGGAGAGAGGTGGACCCCTGGGTAGCTTGCTGGTGTCAGAGGCAACTAGGTGGAGGGACAGGGGGTACCCTGGGGCCTATACTGCAAGTCCAGGGAGAGAGGTGGACCCCTGGGTAGCTTGCTTGGGTCAGAGGCCCCTAGGTGGAGGTCAATGGGGTACCCTGGGGCCTCTACTGCAATCCCAGGGAGAGTTGTAGACCCTTGTGTAGCTTGCTGGGGTCAGAGGCCCCTGGGTGGAGGGCCAAGGGGCACCTTGGGGCCTATACTGCAAGTCCAGGGAGAGAGGTGGACACCTGGGTAGCTTGTTGGGGTCAGAAGCCCCTAGGTTTAGTGCCAGGGGGCTTCCTGGGGCCTCAACTGCAAGTCCAAGGAGAAAGGTGGACCCCTGTGTAGCTTACTGGGGTCAGAGGCCCCTAGGTGGAGGGTCAGGGGGCACCCTGGGGCCTATCCTGCAAGTCCAGGGAGAGAGGTGGACCCCTGGGTAGCTTCCTAAGGTCAGAGGCCCCTAGGTGGAGGGCCAGGGGGCACCCTGGGGCCTATCCTGCAAGTCCAGGGAGAGAGGTGGACCCCTGGGTAGCTTGCTGGGGTCAGAGGGCTCTAGGTGGAGGGCCAGGGGGTAACCTAGGGCCTATACTGCAAGACCAGGGAGAGAGGTGGACCCTTGGGTAGCTTCCTAAGGTTAGAGGCCCCTAGGTGGAGGGCCAGGGGGAACCCTGGGGCCTCTACTGCAAGTCCAGGGAGAGAGGTGGACCCCTGGGTAGCTTCCTGGGGTCAGAGTCCCCTAGGTGGAGGGCCAGGATCTACCCTAGGGCCTCTACTGCAAGTCCAGGGAGAGAGGTGGACCCCTGGGTAGCTTGCTGGGTTCAGAGCCAACTAGGTGGAGGGCCAGGAGGTACCCTAGGGCCTCTACTGCAAGTCTAGGGAGAGAGGTGGACCCCTGGTTAGCTTGCTGGGGTCAGAGGCAACTAGGTGGAGGGCCAGGGGGCACCCTAGGGTCTACACTGTAAGTCAGGGCAGAGAGGTTGACCCCTGGGTAGCTTCCTAAGGTCAGAGGCCCCTAGATGGAGGGCCAGGGGGCACCCTGGGGCCTATCCTGCAAGTCCAGGGAGAGATGTGGACCCCTGGGTAGCTTGCTGGGGTACGAGGCCCCTAGGTGGAGGACCAGGGGGCACCATGGGGCCTCTACTGCAAGTCCAGGGAGAGAGGTGGACCCCTGGGTAGCTTGCTGGGGTCAGAGGCAACTAGGTGGAAGGATAGGGATACCCTGGGGACTATACTGCAAGTCCAGGGAGAGAGGTGGACCCCTGGGTAGCTTCCTGAGGTCAAAAGCCCCTAGGTAGAGGGCTAGGGGGCACCCTGGGGCCTATCCTGCAAGTCCAAGGAGAGAGGTGGACCCCTGGGCAGCTTGCTGGGGTTACGAGGTCCCTAGTTGGAGGGCCAAGGGGCACCCTGGGGCCTCTACTGCAAGCCCAGTGAGAGAGATGGACCCCTGGGTAGCTTGTTGGTGTCAGAGGCAACTAGGTGGAGGGACAGGGGGTACCCTGGAGCCTATACTGCAAGTCCAGGGAGAGAGGTGGACCCCTGGGTAGCTTCCTGAGGTCAGAGGCCCCTAGGTGGAGGGCCAGGGGGCACCCTGGGGCCTCTACTGCAAGTCCAGGGAGAGAGGTGGACCCCTGGGTAGTTTGCTGGTGTCAGAGGCCCCTAGGCGGAGGGACAGGGGGCTTCCTGGGGCCTCTACTGCAAGTCCAGGGAGAAAGGTGGACCCCTGAGTAGCTTGCTTGGGTCTGAGGCCCCTAGGTGGAGGTCAAGGGGGTACCCTGGGGCCTCTACTGCAATCTCAGGGAGAGTTGTGGACCCTTGTGTAGCTTGCTAGGGTCAGAGGCCCCTGGGTGGAGGGCCAAGGGGCACCCTGGGGCCTATACTGCAAGTCCAGGGAGAGAGGTGGACACCTGGGTAGCTTGTTGGGGTCAGAAGTCCCTTGGTGGAAGGCCAGGGGGCACCCTCGGGCTTATACTGCAAGTCCAGGGAGAGAGGTGTACCCATGGTTAGCTTATTGGGGTTAGAGGCCCCTAGGTGGAGGGCCAGGGGCACCCTGGGGCCTCTACTGCAAGTCCAGGGAGAGAGGTGGACCCCTGGGTTGCTTGCTGGTGTCAGAGGCAACCAGGTGGAGGGACAGGGGGTACCCTGGGGCCTATAAAGCAAGTCCAAGGAGAGAGGTGGACCCCTGGGTAGCTTCCTGAGGTCAGAGGCCCCTGGGCGGAGGGCCAGGGGGCACCCTGGGGCCTATCCTGCAAGTCCAGGGAGAGAGGTGGACCCCTGGGTAGCTTGCTGGGGTAAGAGGCCCCTAGGTGGAGGGCCAGGGGGCACCCTGGGGCCTCTACTGCAAGTCCAGGGAGAGAGGTGGACCCCTGGGTAGCTTGCTGGGGTCAGAGGCCCCTGGGTGGAGGGCCAGGGGGCACCCTGGGGCCTCTACTTCAAGTCCAGGGAGAGAGGTGGACCCCTGGGTAGCTTGCTGGGGTCAGAGGCCTCTAGGTGGAGGGCCAGGGGGCACCCTGGGGCCTCTACTGCAAGTCCAGGGAGAGAGGTGGACCCCTGTGTAGCTTGCTGGGGTCAGAGGCCCCTAGGTGGAGGGCCAGGGGGTAACCTGGGGCCTATACTGCAAGACCAGGGAGAGAGGTGGACCCTTGGGTAGCTTCCTAAGGATAGAGGCCCCTAGGTGGAGGGCCAGGGGGCACCCTAGGGTCTACACTGTAAGTCCAGGCAGAGAGGTTGACCCTTGGGTAGCTTCCTAAGGTCAGAGGCATCTAGGTGGAGGGCCAGGGGGCACCCTAGGGTCTACATTGTAAGTCCAGGCAGAGAGGTTGACCCCTGGGTAGCTTCCTAAGGTCAGAGGCCCCTAGGTGGAGGGCCAGGGGGCACCCTGGGGCCTATCCTGCAAGTCCAGGGAGAGAGGTGGACCCCTGGGTAGCTTGCTGGGGTACGAGGCCCCTAGGTGGAGGGCCAGGGGGCACCCTGGGGCCTATCCTGCAAGTCCAGGGAGAGAGGTGGACCCCCCGGTAGCTTGCTGGGGTACGAAGCCCCTAGGTGGAGGGCCAGGGGGCACCATGGGGCCTCTACTGCAAGTCCAGGGAGAGAGGTGGACCCCTGGGTAGCTTGCTGGGGTCAGAGGCAACTTTGTGGAAGGACATTGGTACCCTGGGGACTATACTGCAAGTCCAGGGAGAGAGGTGGACCCCTGGGTAGCTTTCTGAGGTCAAAGGCCCCTAAGTGGAGAGCCAGGGGGTACCCTGGGGCCTATCCTGCAAGTCCAAGGAGAGATGTGGACCCCTGGCTAGCTTGCTGGGGTTACGAGGCCCCTAGTTGGAGGGCCAGGTGGCACCCTGGGGCCTGTACTGCAAGCCTAGGGAGAGAGGTGGACCCCAGGGTAGTTTGCTGGGGTCAGAGGCCCCTAGGCGGAGGGACAGGGGGCTTCCAGGGGCCTCTACTGCAAGTCCAGGGAGAAAGGTGGACCCCTGGGTAGCTTGCTTGTGTCAGAGGCCCCTAGGTGGAGGTCAAGGGGTACCCTGGGGCCTCTACTGCAATCCCAGGGAGAGCTGTGGACCCTTGTGTAGCTTGCTGGGGTCAGAGGCCCCTGGGTGGAGGGCCAAGGGGCACCCTGGGGCCTATACTGCAAGTCCAGGGAGAGAGGTGGACACCTGGGTAGCTTGTTGTTGTCAGAAGCCCCTAGGTTTAGTGCCAGGGGGCTTCCTGGGGCCTCAACTGCAAGTCCAAGGAGAAAGGTGGACCCCTGTGTAGCTTGCTGGGGTACGAGGCCACTAGGTGGAGGGCGAGGGGGCACCCTGGGGCCTCTACTGCAAGTCCAGGGAGAGAGGTAGACCCCTGGGTAGCTTGCTGGGGTCAGAGGCCTCTAGGTGGAGGGTTAAGGGGCACCCTGGGGCCTATACTGCAAGTCCAGGGAGAGAGGTGGACCCCTGGGTAGCTTGCTGGGGTCTGTGGCCCATAGGTGGATGGCCAGGGGGTAACCTGGGGCCTATACTGCAAGTCCAGTGAGAGAGGTGGACCCCTGGGTAGCTTCCTGGGGTCAGAGGCCCCTAGGTGGAGGGCCAGGGGCACCCTGGGGCCTCTACTGCAAGTCCAGGGAGAGAAGTGGACCCCTGGGTACCTTCCTGGGGTCAGAGTCCCCTAAGTGGAGGGCCAGGGGGCTTCCTGGGGCCTCTACTGCAAGTCCAGGGAAAGAGGTGGACCCCTGGGTAGTTTGCTGGGGTCAGAGGCCCCTAGTCGGAGGGACATGGGGCTTCCTGGGGCCTCTACTGCAAGTCCAGGGAGAAAGGTGGACCCCAGGGTAGTTGCTTGGGTCAGAGGCCCCTAGGTGGAGGGCCAGGGGGCACCCTGGGGCCTCTACTGCAAGTCCAGGGAGAGAGGTGGACCCCTGGGTAGTTTGCTGGTGTCAGAGGCCCCTAGGCGGAGGGACAGGGGGCTTCCTGGGGCCTCTACTGCAAGTCCAGGGAGAAAGGTGGACCCCTGAGTAGCTTGCTTGGGTCTGAGGCCCCTAGGTGGAGGTCAAGGGGGTACCCTGGGGCCTCTACTGCAATCTCAGGGAGAGTTGTGGACCCTTGTGTAGCTTGCTAGGGTCAGAGGCCCCTGGGTGGAGGGCCAAGGGGCACCCTGGGGCCTATACTGCAAGTCCAGGGAGAGAGGTGGACACCTGGGTAGCTTGTTGGGGTCAGAAGTCCCTTGGTGGAAGGCCAGGGGGCACCCTCGGGCCTATACTGCAAGTCCAGGGAGAGAGGTGGACCCATGGTTAGCTTACTGGGGTTAGAGGCCCCTAGGTGGAGGGCCAGGGGCACCCTGGGGCCTCTACTGCAAGTCCAGGGAGAGAGGTGGACCCCTGGGTTGCTTGCTGGTGTCAGAGGCAACTAGGTGGAGGGACAGGGGGTACCCTGGGGCCTATAAAGTAAGTCCAAGGAGAGAGGTGGACCCCTGGGTAGCTTCCTGAGGTCAGAGGCCCCTGGGCGGAGGGCCAGGGGGCACCCTGGGGCCTATCCTGCAAGTCCAGGGAGAGAGGTGGACCCCTGGGTAGCTTGCTGGGGTAAGAGGCCCCTAGGTGGAGGGCCAGGGGGCACCCTGGGGCCTCTACTGCAAGTCCAGGGAGAGAGGTGGACCCCTGGGTAGCTTGCTGGGGTCAGAGGCCCCTGGGTGGAGGGCCAGGGGGCACCCTGGGGCCTCTACTTCAAGTCCAGGGAGAGAGGTGGACCCCTGGGTAGCTTGCTGGGGTCAGAGGCCTCTAGGTGGAGGGCCAGGGGGCACCCTGGGGCCTCTACTGCAAGTCCAGGGAGAGAGGTGGACCCCTGTGTAGCTTGCTGGGGTCAGAGGCCCCTAGGTGGAGGGCCAGGGGGTAACCTGGGGCCTATACTGCAAGACCAGGGAGAGAGGTGGACCCTTGGGTAGCTTCCTAAGGATAGAAGCCCCTAGGTGGAGGGCCAGGGGGCACCCTAGGGTCTACACTGTAAGTCCAGGCAGAGAGGTTGACCCCTGGGTAGCTTCCTAAGGTCAGAGGCATCTAGGTGGAGGGCCAGGGGGCACCCTAGGGTCTACATTGTAAGTCCAGGCAGAGAGGTTGACCCCTGGGTAGCTTCCTAAGGTCAGAGGCCCCTAGGTGGAGGGCCAGGGGGCACCCTGGGGCCTATCCTGCAAGTCCAGGGAGAGAGGTGGACCCCTGGGTAGCTTGCTGGGGTACGAGGCCCCTAGGTGGAGGGCCAGGGGGCACCCTGGGGCCTATCCTGCAAGTCCAGGGAGAGAGGTGGACCCCCCGGTAGCTTGCTGGGGTACGAAGCCCCTAGGTGGAGGGCCAGGGGGCACCATGGGGCCTCTACTGCAAGTCCAGGGAGAGAGGTGGACCCCTGGGTAGCTTGCTGGGGTCAGAGGCAACTTTGTGGAAGGACATTGGTACCCTGGGGACTATACTGCAAGTCCAGGGAGAGAGGTGGACCCCTGGGTAGCTTTCTGAGGTCAAAGGCCCCTAAGTGGAGAGCCAGGGGGTACCCTGGGGCCTATCCTGCAAGTCCAAGGAGAGAGGTGGACCCCTGGCTAGCTTGCTGGGGTTACGAGGCCCCTAGTTGGAGGGCCAGGTGGCACCCTGGGGCCTCTACTGCATGCCTAGGGAGAGAGGTGGACCCCAGGGTAGTTTGCTGGGGTCAGAGGCCCCTAGGCGGAGGGACAGGGGGCTTCCAGGGGCCTCTACTGCAAGTCCAGGGAGAAAGGTGGACCCCTGGGTAGCTTGCTTGTGTCAGAGGCCCCTAGGTGGAGGTCAAGGGGTACCCTGGGGCCTCTACTGCTATCCCAGGGAGAGCTGTGGACCCTTGTGTAGCTTGCTGGGGTCAGAGGCCCCTGGGTGGAGGGCCAAGGGGCACCCTGGGGCCTATACTGCAAGTCCAGGGAGAGAGGTGGACACCTGGGTAGCTTGTTGGGGTCAGAAGCCCCTAGGTTTAGTGCCAGGGGGCTTCCTGGGGCCTCAACTGCAAGTCCAAGGAGAAAGGTGGACCCCTGTGTAGCTTGCTGGGGTACGAGGCCACTAGGTGGAGGGCGAGGGGGCACCCTGGGGCCTCTACTGCAAGTCCAGGGAGAGAGGTAGACCCCTGGGTAGCTTGCTGGGGTCAGAGGCCTCTAGGTGGAGGGTTAAGGGGCACCCTGGGGCCTATACTGCAAGTCCAGGGAGAGAGGTGGACCCCTGGGTAGCTTGCTGGGGTCTGTGGCCCATAGGTGGATGGCCAGGGGGTAACCTGGGGCCTATACTGCAAGTCCAGTGAGAGAGGTGGACCCCTGGGTAGCTTCCTGGGGTCAGAGGCCCCTAGGTGGAGGGCCAGGGGCACCCTGGGGCCTCTACTGCAAGTCCAGGGAGAGAAGTGGACCCCTGGGTACCTTCCTGGGGTCAGAGTCCCCTAAGTGGAGGGCCAGGGGGCTTCCTGGGGCCTCTACTGCAAGTCCAGGGAAAGAGGTGGACCCCTGGGTAGTTTGCTGGGGTCAGAGGCCCCTAGTCGGAGGGACATGGGGCTTCCTGGGGCCTCTACTGCAAGTCCAGGGAGAAAGGTGGACCCCAGGGTAGTTGCTTGGGTCAGAGGCCCCTAGGTGGAGGTCAAGGGGGCACCCTGTGGCCTCTACAGCAAACCCAGGGAGAGTTGTGGACCCTTTTGTAGCTTGCTGGGGTCAGAGGCCCCTGGGTGGAGGGCCAAGGGGCACCCTGGGGCCTATACTGCAAGTCCAGAGAGAGAGGTGGTCCCCTGGGTAGCTTCCTGGGGTCAGAGGCCCCTAGGTGGAGGGCCAGGGGGCACCCTGGGGCCTATCCTGCAAGTCCAGGGAGAGAGGTGGACCACTGGGTAGCTTGCTGGGGTACGAGGCCCTTAGGTTTAGGGCCAAGAGGCACCCTGGGGCCTCTACTGCAAGTCCAGGGAGAGAGGTGGACCCCTGGGTAGCTTCCTGGGGTGAGAGTCCCCTAGGTGGAGGGCCAGGAGGTACCCTGGGGCCTCTACTGCTAGTCCAGGGAGAGAGGTGGACCCCTGGGTAGCTTGCTGGGGTCAGAGGCAACTAGGTGGAAGGCCAGGGGGCACCCTAGGGTCTACACTGCAAGTGTAGGGAGAGAGGTGGACCCCTGGGTAGCTTCCTAAGGTCAGAGGCCCGTAGGTGGAGGGCCAGGGGGCACCTTGGGGCCTATCCTGCAAGTGCAGGGAGAGATGTGGACCCGTGGGTAGCTTCCTAAGGTCAGAGGCCCCTAGGTGAAGGGCCAGGGGGCACCCTGGGGCCTCACCTGCAAGTCCAGGGAGAGAGGTGGACCCCTGGGTAGCTTGCTGGGGTACGAGGCCCCTAGGTGGAGGGCCAGGGGGCTTCTTGGGGCCTCTACTGCAAGTCCAGGGAGAGAGGTGGACCCCTGGGTAGCTTGCTGGGGTACAAGGCCCCTAGGTGGAGGCCCAGGGGGCACCCTGGGGCCTCTACTGCAAGGCCAGGGAGAGAGGTGGACCCCTTGGTAGCTTGCTGGTGTCAGAGACCCCAAGGTGGAGGGCCAGGGGGCACCCTGGGGCCTCTACTGCAAGTCCAGGGAGAGAGGTGGACCCCTGGGTAGCTTGCTGGGGTAAGAGGCAACTAGGTGGAGGGCCAGGAGGTACCCTAGGGCCTCTACTGCAAGTCCAGGGAGAGAGGTGGACCCCTGGGTAGCTTGCTGGGGTCAGAGGCAACTAGGTGGAGGGCCAGGGGGCACCCTAGGGTCTACACTGTAAGTCCAGGCAGAGAGGTTGACCCCTGGGTAGCTTCCTAAGGTCAGAGGCCCCTAGATGGAGGGCCAGGGGGCACCCTGGGGCCTATCCTGCAAGTCCAGGGAGAGAGGTGGACCCCTGGGTAGCTTGCTGGGGTACGAGGCCCCTAGGTGGAGGGCCAGGGGGCACCATGGGGCCTCTACTGCAAGTCCAGGGAGAGAGGTATACCCCTGGGTAGCTTGCTGGGGTCAAACGCAACTAGGTGGAAGGACAAGGGTACCCTGGGGACTATACTGCAAGTCCAGGGAGAGAGGTGGACCCCTGGGTAGCTTGTTGGGGTCAGAAGCCCCTAGGTTTAGTGCCAGGGGGCTTCCTGGGGCCTCAACTGCAAGTCCAAGGAGAAAGGTGGACCCCTGTGTAGCTTACTGGGGTCAGAGGCCCCTAGGTGGAGGGTCAGGGGGCACCCTGGGGCCTATCCTGCAAGTCCAGTGAGAGAGGTGGACCTCTGGGTAACTTGCTGGGGTACGAGGCCCCTAGGTGGAGGGCGAGGGGGCACCCTGGGGCCTCTACTGCAAGTCCAGGGAGAGAGGTGGACCCCTGGGTAGCTTGGTGGGGTCAGAGGTCTCTAGGTGGAGGGCCAAGGGGCACCCTGGGGCCTCTACTGCAAGTCCAGGGAGAGAGGTGGACCCCTGGTTAGCTTGCTGGGGTCAGAGGCCTCTAGGTGGATGGCGAGGGGGCACCCTGCGGCCTCTACTGCAAGTCCAGGGAGAGAGGTGGACCCCTGGGTAGCTTCCTAAGGTCAGAGGCCCCTAGGTGGAGGGCCAGGGGGCACACTGGGGCCTATCCTGCAAGTCCAGGGAGAGAGGTGGACCCCTGGGTAGGTTGCTGGGGTCAGAGGCCTCTAGGTGGAGGGCCAGGGGGTAACCTGGGGCCTATACTGCAAGACCAGGGAGAGAGGTGGACCCTTGGGTAGCTTCCTAAGGTTATAGGCCCCTAGGTGGAGGGCAAGGGGGAACCCTGGGGCCTCTACTGCAAGTCCAGGGAGAGATGTGGACCCCTGGGTAGCTTCCTGGGGTCAGAGTCCCCTAGGTGGAGGGCCAGGAGGTACCCTGGGGCCTCTACTGCTAGTCCAGGGACAGAAGTGGACCCCTGGGTAGCTTGCTGGGGTCAGAGGCAACTAGGTGGAAGGCCAGGGGGCACCCTAGGGTCTACACTGCAAGACCAGGGAAAGAGGTGGACCCCTGGGTAGCTTCATAAGGTCAGAGGCCCGTAGGTGGAGGGCCAGGGGCACCCTGGGGCCTATCCTGCAAGTCCAGGGAGAGATGTGGACCCGTGGGTAGCTTGCTGGTGTACGAGGCCCCTAGGTAGAGGGCCAGGGGGAACCCTGGGGCCTCTACTGCAAGTCCAGGGAGAGAGGAGGACCCCTGGGTAGCTTGCTGGGGTCAGAGGCAGCTAGGTGGAGTGCCAGGCGGCACCCTCGGGTCTACACTGTAAGTCCAGGGAGAGAGGTGGACCCCTGGGTAGCTTCCTAAGGTCAGAGGCCCCTAGGTGGAGGGCCAGGGGGCACCCTGGGGTCTATCCTGCAAGTCCAGGGAGAGAGGTGGACCCCTGGGTAGCTTGCTGGGGTACGGGGAACCTAGGTGGAGGGCAAGGGGGCACCATGGGGCCTCTACTGCAAGTCCAGGGAGAGAGGTGGACCCTTGGGTAGCTTGCTGGGGTCAGAGGCAACTAGGTGGAAGGACAGGGGTACCCTGGGGCCTATACTGCAAGTCCAGGGAGAGAGGTGGACCCCTGGGTAGCTTACTGAGGTCAAAGGCCCCTAGGTGGAGAGCCAGGGGGCACCCTGGGGCCTATCCTGCAAGTCCAAGGAGAGAGGTGGACCCCTGGGTAGCTTGATGGGGTAAGAGGCGCCTAGGTGGAGGGCCAGGGGGAACCCTGGGGCCTCTACTGAAAGTCCAGGGAGAGAGGTGGACCCCTGGGTAGCTTCCTGGGGTCAGAGTCCCCTAGGTGGAGGGCCAGGAGGTACCCTAGGGCCTCTACTGCAAGTTCAGGGAGAGAGGTGGACCCCTGGGTAGCTTGCTGGGGTCAGAGGCAACTAGGTGGAGGGCCAGGAGGTACCCTGGGGCCTCTACTGCAAGTCCAGGGAGAGAGGTGGACCCCTGGGTAGCTTGCTGGGGTCAGAGGCAACTAGGTGGAGGGCCAGAGGGCACCCTAGGATCTACACTGTAAGTCCAGGCAGAGAGGTTGACCCCTGGGTAGCTTCCTAAGGTCAGAGGCCCCTAGGTGGAGGGCCAGGGGGCACCCTGGGGCCTATCCTGCAAGTCCAGGGAGAGAGGTGGACCCCCCGGTAGCTTGCTGGGGTACGAAGCCCCTAGGTGGAGGGCCAGGGGGCACCATGGGGCCTCTAGTGCAAGTCCAGGGAGAGAGGTGGACCCCTGGGTAGCTTGCTGGGGTCAAAGGCAACTATGTGGAAGGACAGGGGTACCCTGGGAACTATACTGCAAGTCCAGGGAGAGAGGTGGACCCCTGGGTAGCTTCCTGAGGTCAAAGGCCCCTAAGTGGAGAGCCAGGGGGTACCCTGGGGCCTATCCTGCAAGTCCAAGGAGAGAGGTGGACCCCTGGGTAGCTTGCTGGGGTTACGAGGCCCCTAGTTGGAGGGCCAGGGGGCACCCTGGGGCCTCTACTGCAAGCCCAGGGAGAGAGGTGGACCCCTGGGTAGCTTGCTGGGGTCAGAGGCAACTAGGTGGAGGGACAGGGGGTACCCTGGGGCCTATACTGCAAGTCCAGGGAGAGAGGTGGACCCCTGGGTAGCTTGCTGGGGTCTGTAGCCCCTAGGTGGAGGGCCAGGGGGCACCCTGGGGCCTATCCTGCAAGTCCAGGGAGAGAGGTGGACCCCCCGGTAGCTTGCTGGGGTACGAGGCCCCTAGGTGGAGGGCCAAGGAGCACCCTGGGTTCTCCACTGCAAGTCTAGGGAGAGAGGTGGACCCCTGGGTAGCTTCCTGGGGTCAGAGTCCCCTAGGTGGAGAGCCAGGAGGTACCCTAGGGCCTCTACTGCAAGTTCAGGGAGAGAGGTGGACCCCTGGGTAGCTTGCTGGGGTCAGAGGCAACTAGGTGGAGGGCCAGGAGGTACCCTGGGGCCTCTACTGCAAGTCCAGGGAGAGAGGTGGGCCCCTGGGTAGCTTGCTGGGGTCAGAGGCAACTAGGTGGAGGGCCAGGGGGCACCCTAGGGTCTACATTGTAAGTCCAAGCAGAGAGGTTGACCCCTGGGTAGCTTCCTAAGGTCAGAGGCCCCTAGGTGGAGGGCCAGGGGGCACCCTGGGGCCTATCCTGCAAGTCCAGGGAGAGAGGTGGACCCCCCGGTAGCTTGCTGGGGTACGAAGCCCAAAGGTGGAGGGCCAGGGGGCACCATGGGGCCTCTAGTGCAAGTCCAGGGAGAGAGGTGGACCCCTGGGTAGCTTGCTGGGGTCAAAGGCAACTATGTGGAAGGACAGGGGTACCCTGGGGACTATACTGCAAGTCCAGGGAGAGAGGTGGACCCCTGGGTAGCTTCCTGAGGTCAAAGGCCCCTAAGTGGAGAGCCAGGGGGTACCCTGGGGCCTATCCTGCAAGTCCAGGGAGAGAGGTGGACCCCTGGGTAGCTTGCTGGGGTCAGAGGCCTCTAGGTGGAGGGCCAGGGGGCACCCTGGGGCCTCTACTGCAAGTCCAGGGAGAGAGGTGGACCCCTGGGTAGCTTGCTGGGGTCAGAGGCCTCTAGGTGGAGGGCCAGGGGGTAAACTGGGGCCTATACTGCAAGACCAGGGAGAGAGGTGGACCCTTGGGTAGCTTCCTAAGGTTAGAGGCCCCAAGGTGGAGGGCCAGGGGGCACCCTGGGGCCTCTACTGCAAGCCCAGGGAGAGAGGTGGACCCCTGGGTAGCTTGCTGGTGTCAGAGGCAACTAGGTGGAGGGACAGGGGGTACCCTGGGGCCTATACTGCAAGTCCAGGGAGAGGGGTGGACCCCTGGGTAGCTTGCTGGGGTCTGTAGCCCCTAGGTGGAGGGCCAGGGGGCACCCTGGGGCCTATCCTGCAAGTCCAGGGAGAGAGGTGGACCCCCCGGTAGCTTGCTGGGGTACGAGGCCCCTAGGTGGAGGGCCAGGGAGCACCCTGGGGCCTCTACTGCAAGTCCAGGGAGAGAGGAGGATCCCTGGGTAGCTTGCTGGGGTCAGAGGCAACTAGGTGGAGGGACAGGGGGTACCCTGGGGTCTATACTGCAAGTCCAGGGAGAGAGGTGGATCCCTGGGTAGCTTCCTGAGGTCAAAGGCCGCTAGGTGGAGGGCCAGGGGGCACCCTGGGGCCTATCCTGCAAGTCCAAGGAGAGAGGTGGACCCTTGGGTAGCTTGCTGGGGTACGAGGCCCCTAGTTGGAGAGCCAGGGTGCACCCTGGGGCCTCTACTGCAAGTCCAGGGAGAGAGGTGGATCCCTGGGTAGCTTGCTTGTGTCAGAGGCAACTAGGTGGAGGGACAGGGGGTACCCTGGGGCCAATACTGCAAGTCCAGGGAGAGAGGTGGACCCCTGGGTAGCTTCCTGAGGTCAGAGGCCCCTGGGTGGAGGGCCAGGGGCACCCTGGGGCCTATCCTGCAAGTCCAGGGAGAGAGGTGGACCCCTGGGTAGCTTGCTGGGGTACGAGGCCCCTAGGTG
Organism: Danio rerio; assembly: GCF_049306965.1. NCBI lineage: Eukaryota > Metazoa > Chordata > Actinopteri > Cypriniformes > Danionidae > Danio > Danio rerio. The sequence continues at coordinate 49,227,830 of NC_133180.1, read as the reverse complement.
GAGGGCCAGGGGGCACCCTGGGGCCTCTACTGCAAGTCCAGGGAAAGAGGTGGACCCCTGGGTAGTTTGCTGGGGTCAGAGGCCCCTAGGCGGAGGGACATGGGGCTTCCTGGGGCCTCTACTGCAAGTCCAGGGAGAAAGGTGGACCCCAGGGTAGCTTGCTTGGGTCAGAGGCCCCTAGGTGGAGGTCAAGGGGGCACCCTGGGGCCTCTACTGCAATCCCAGGCAGAGTTGTGGACCCTTTTGTAGCTTGCTGGGGTCAGAGGCCCCTGGGTGGAGGGCCAAAGGGCACCCTGGGGCCTATACTGCAAGTCCAGAGAGAGAGGTGGTCCCCTGGGTAGCTTCCTGGGGTCAGAGGCCCCTAGGTGGAGGGCAAGGGGGCACCCTGGAGCCTCTACTGTAAGTCCAGGGAGAGAGGTGGACCCCTAGGTAGCATGCTGGGGTCGGAGGCAACTAGGTGGAGGGCCAGGGGACACCCTGGGGCCTATACTGCAAGTCCAAGGAGAGAGGTGGACACCTGGGTAGATTGTTGGGGTCAGAAGCCCCTAGGTTTAGTGCCAGGGGGCTTCCTGGGGCCTCAACTGCATGTCCAAGGAGAAAGGTGGACCCCTGTGTAGCTTGCTGGGGTCAGAGGCCCCTAGGTGGAGGGTCAGGGGGTGCGCTGGGGCCTATCCAGCAAGTCCAGGGAGAGAGGTGGACCTCTGGGTAGCTTGCTGGGGTACGAGGCCCCTAGGTGGAGGGCGAGGGGGCACCCTGGGGCCTCTACTGCAAGTCCAGGGAGAGAGATGGACCCCTGGGTAGCTTGCTGGGGTCAGAGGCCTCTAGGTGGAGGGCCAAGGGGCACCCTGGGGCCTATACTGCAAGTCCAGGGAGAGAGGTGGACCACTGGGTAGCTTGCTGGGGTCTGTAGCCCATAGGTGGAGGGCCAGGGTTACCCTGGGGCCTATACTGCAAGTCCAGGGAGAGAGGTTGACCCCTGGGTAGCTTCCTAAGGTCAGAGGCCCCTAGGTGAAGGGCCAGGGGGCACCCTGGGGCCTATCCTGCAAGTCCAGGGAGAGAGGTGGACCACTGGGTAGCTTGCTGGGGTACGAGGCCCCTAGGTGGAGGGCCAGGGGGCACCCTGGGGCCTCTACTGCAAGTCCAGGGAGAGAGGTGGACCCCTGGGTAGCTTCCTGGGGTCAGAGTCCCCTAGGTGGAGGGTCAGGAGGTACCCTGGGGCCTCTACTGCTAGTCCAGGGACAGAAGTGGACCCCTGGGTAGCTTGCTGCGGTCAGATGCAACTAGGTGGAAGGCCAGGGGGCACCCTAGGGTCTACACTGCAAGACCAGGGAAAGAGGTGGACCCCTGGGTAGCTTCCTAAGGTCAGAGGCCCGTAGGTGGAGGGCCAGGGGGCACCCTGGGGCCTATCCTGCAAGTCCAGGGAGAGATGTGGACCCGTGGGTAGCTTGCTGGGGTCAGAGGCAACTAGGTGGAAGGACAGGGGTACCCTGGGGCCTATTCTGCAAGTCCAGGGAGAGAGGTGGACCCCTGGGTAGCTTACTGAGGTCAAAGGCCCCTAGGTGGAGAGCCAGGGGGCACCCTGGGGCCTATCCTGCAAGTCCAAGGAGAGAGGTGGACCCCTGGGTAGCTTGCTGGGGTCTGAGTCCCCTTAGTGGAGGGTCAGGGGGCACCCTGGGGCCTCTACTGCAAGTCTAGGGAGAGAGATGGACTCATGGGTAGCTAGCTGGGGTAAAAGGCCCCTAAGTGGAGGGCCAGGGGGCACCCTGGGGCCTCTACTGCAAGTCCAGGGAGAGAGGTGGACCCCTGGGTAGTTTGCTGGGGTCAGAGGCCCCTAGGTGGACGGCCAGGGGGCTTCGTGGGGCCTCTACTGCAAGTCCAGGGAGAGAGGTGGACCCCTGGCTAGCTTGCTGGGGTCGGAAGCCCCTTGGTGGAAGGCCAGGGGGCAACCTGGGGCCTCTACTGCAAGTCCAGGGAGAGAGGTGGACCCCTGGGTAGCTTCCTGGGGTCAGAGTCCCCTAGGTGGAGGGTCAGGAGGTACCCTAGGGCCTCTACTGCAAGTCCAGGGAGAGAGGTGGACCCCTGGGTAGCTTGCTGGGGTCAGAGGCAACTAGGTGGAGGGCCAGGGGGCACCCTAGGGTATACTCTGCAAGTCCAGTGAGAGAGGTGGACCCCTGGGTAGCTTCCTAAGGTCAGAGGCCCCTAGGTGGAGGGCCAGGGGGCACCCTGGGGCCTATCTTGCAAGTCCAGGGAGAGAGGTGGACCCCCCGGTAGCTTGCTGGGGTACGAAACCCCTAGGTGGAGGGCCAGGGGGCACCATGGGGCCTATACTGCAAGTCCAGGGAGAGAGGTGGAATCCTGGGTAGCTTGCTGGGGTCAGAGGCAACTATGTAGAAGGACAGGGGTACCCTGGGGACTATACTGCAAGTCCAGGGAGAGAGGTGGACCCCTGAGTAGCTTCCTTAGGTCAAAGGCCCCTAGGTGGAGAGCCAGGGGGTACCCTGGGGCCTATCCTGCAAGTCCAAGGAGAGGGGTGGACCCCTGGGTAGTTTGCTGGGGTTACGAGGCCCCTAGTTGGAGGGCCAGGGGGCACCCTGGGGCCTATACTGCAAGTCCAGGGAGAGAGGTGGACCCCTGGGTAGCTTGCTGGGGTCTGTAGCCCATAGGTGGATGGCCAGGGGGTATCCTGGGGCCTATACTGCAAGTCCAGGGAGAGAGGTGGACCCCTGGGTAGCTTCCTAAGGTCAGAGGCCCCTAGATGGAGGGCCAGGGGGCACCCTGGGGCCTATCCTGCAAGTCCAGGGAAAGAGGTGGACCCCTGGGTAGCTTGCTGGGGTAAAAGGCCCCTAGGTGGAGAGCCAGGGGGTACCCTGGGGCCTCTACTGCAAGTCCAGGGAGAGAGGTGGACCTCTGGGTTGCTTGCTGGGGTACGAGGCCCCTAGGTGGAGGGCGAGGGGGCACCCTGCGGCTTCTACTGCAAGTCCAGGGAGAGAGGTGGACCCTTGGGTAGCTTGCTGGGGTACGAGGCCCCTAGGTGGAGTGCCAGGGGGCAGCATGGGGCCTCTACTGCAAGTCCAGGGAGAGAGGTGGAATCCTGGGTAGCTTGCTGGGGTCAGAGGCAACTATGTAGAAGGACAGGGGTACCCTGGGGACTATACTGCAAGTCCAGGGAGAGAGGTGGACCCCTGAGTAGCTTCCTTAGGTCAAAGGCCCCTAGGTGGAGAGCCAGGGGGTACCCTGGGGCCTATCCTGCAAGTCCAAGGAGAGGGGTGGACCCCTGGGTAGTTTGCTGGGGTTACGAGGCCCCTAGTTGGAGGGCCAGGGGGCACCCTGGGGCCTATACTAAAAGTCCAGGGAGAGAGGTGGACCCCTGGGTAGCTTGCTGGTGTCAGAGGCAACTAGGTGGAGGGACAGGGGGTACCCTGGGGCCTATACTGCAAGTCCAGGGAGAGAGGTGGACCCCTGGGTAGCTTGCTTGGGTCAGAGGCCCCTAGGTGGAGGTCAATGGGGTACCCTGGGGCCTCTACTGCAATCCCAGGGAGAGTTGTAGACCCTTGTGTAGCTTGCTGGGGTCAGAGGCCCCTGGGTGGAGGGCCAAGGGGCACCTTGGGGCCTATACTGCAAGTCCAGGGAGAGAGGTGGACACCTGGGTAGCTTGTTGGGGTCAGAAGCCCCTAGGTTTAGTGCCAGGGGGCTTCCTGGGGCCTCAACTGCAAGTCCAAGGAGAAAGGTGGACCCCTGTGTAGCTTACTGGGGTCAGAGGCCCCTAGGTGGAGGGTCAGGGGGCACCCTGGGGCCTATCCTGCAAGTCCAGGGAGAGAGGTGGACCCCTGGGTAGCTTCCTAAGGTCAGAGGCCCCTAGGTGGAGGGCCAGGGGGCACCCTGGGGCCTATCCTGCAAGTCCAGGGAGAGAGGTGGACCCCTGGGTAGCTTGCTGGGGTCAGAGGGCTCTAGGTGGAGGGCCAGGGGGTAACCTAGGGCCTATACTGCAAGACCAGGGAGAGAGGTGGACCCTTGGGTAGCTTCCTAAGGTTATAGGCCCCTAGGTGGAGGGCCAGGGGGAACCCTGGGGCCTCTACTGCAAGTCCAGGGAGAGAGGTGGACCCCTGGGTAGCTTCCTGGGGTCAGAGTCCCCTAAGTGGAGGGCCAGGATCTACCCTAGGGCCTCTACTGCAAGTCCAGGGAGAGAGGTGGACCCCTGGGTAGCTTGCTGGGTTCAGAGCCAACTAGGTGGAGGGCCAGGAGGTACCCTAGGGCCTCTACTGCAAGTCTAGGGAGAGAGGTGGACCCCTGGTTAGCTTGCTGGGGTCAGAGGCAACTAGGTGGAGGGCCAGGGGGCACCCTAGGGTCTACACTGTAAGTCAGGGCAGAGAGGTTGACCCCTGGGTAGCTTCCTAAGGTCAGAGGCCCCTAGATGGAGGGCCAGGGGGCACCCTGGGGCCTATCCTGCAAGTCCAGGGAGAGATGTGGACCCCTGGGTAGCTTGCTGGGGTACGAGGCCCCTAGGTGGAGGACCAGGGGGCACCATGGGGCCTCTACTGCAAGTCCAGGGAGAGAGGTGGACCCCTGGGTAGCTTGCTGGGGTCAGAGGCAACTAGGTGGAAGGATAGGGATACCCTGGGGACTATACTGCAAGTCCAGGGAGAGAGGTGGACCCCTGGGTAGCTTCCTGAGGTCAAAAGCCCCTAGGTAGAGGGCTAGGGGGCACCCTGGGGCCTATCCTGCAAGTCCAAGGAGAGAGGTGGACCCCTGGGCAGCTTGCTGGGGTTACGAGGTCCCTAGTTGGAGGGCCAAGGGGCACCCTGGGGCCTCTACTGCAAGCCCAGTGAGAGAGATGGACCCCTGGGTAGCTTGTTGGTGTCAGAGGCAACTAGGTGGAGGGACAGGGGGTACCCTGGAGCCTATACTGCAAGTCCAGGGAGAGAGGTGGACCCCTGGGTAGCTTCCTGAGGTCAGAGGCCCCTAGGTGGAGGGCCAGGGGGCACCCTGGGGCCTCTACTGCAAGTCCAGGGAGAGAGGTGGACCCCTGGGTAGTTTGCTGGTGTCAGAGGCCCCTAGGCGGAGGGACAGGGGGCTTCCTGGGGCCTCTACTGCAAGTCCAGGGAGAAAGGTGGACCCCTGAGTAGCTTGCTTGGGTCTGAGGCCCCTAGGTGGAGGTCAAGGGGGTACCCTGGGGCCTCTACTGCAATCTCAGGGAGAGTTGTGGACCCTTGTGTAGCTTGCTAGGGTCAGAGGCCCCTGGGTGGAGGGCCAAGGGGCACCCTGGGGCCTATACTGCAAGTCCAGGGAGAGAGGTGGACACCTGGGTAGCTTGTTGGGGTCAGAAGTCCCTTGGTGGAAGGCAAGGGGGCACCCTCGGGCTTATACTGCAAGTCCAGGGAGAGAGGTGGACCCATGGTTAGCTTACTGGGGTTAGAGGCCCCTAGGTGGAGGGCCAGGGGCACCCTGGGGCCTCTACTGCAAGTCCAGGGAGAGAGGTGGACCCCTGGGTTGCTTGCTGGTGTCAGAGGCAACTAGGTGGAGGGACAGGGGGTACCCTGGGGCCTATAAAGCAAGTCCAAGGAGAGAGGTGGACCCCTGGGTAGCTTCCTGAGGTCAGAGGCCCCTGGGCGGAGGGCCAGGGGGCACCCTGGGGCCTATCCTGCAAGTCCAGGGAGAGAGGTGGACCCCTGGGTAGCTTGCTGGGGTAAGAGGCCCCTAGGTGGAGGGCCAGGGGGCACCCTGGGGCCTCTACTGCAAGTCCAGGGAGAGAGGTGGACCCCTGGGTAGCTTGCTGGGGTCAGAGGCCCCTGGGTGGAGGGCCAGGGGGCACCCTGGGGCCTCTACTTCAAGTCCAGGGAGAGAGGTGGACCCCTGGGTAGCTTGCTGGGGTCAGAGGCCTCTAGGTGGAGGGCCAGGGGGCACCCTGGGGCCTCTACTGCAAGTCCAGGGAGAGAGGTGGACCCCTGTGTAGCTTGCTGGGGTCAGAGGCCCCTAGGTGGAGGGCCAGGGGGTAACCTGGGGCCTATACTGCAAGACCAGGGAGAGAGGTGGACCCTTGGGTAGCTTCCTAAGGATAGAGGCCCCTAGGTGGAGGGCCAGGGGGCACCCTAGGGTCTACACTGTAAGTCCAGGCAGAGAGGTTGACCCCTGGGTAGCTTCCTAAGGTCAGAGGCATCTAGGTGGAGGGCCAGGGGGCACCCTAGGGTCTACATTGTAAGTCCAGGCAGAGAGGTTGACCCCTGGGTAGCTTCCTAAGGTCAGAGGCCCCTAGGTGGAGGGCCAGGGGCACCCTGGGGCCTAACCTGCAAGTCCAGGGAGAGAGGTGGACCCCTGGGTAGCTTGCTGGGGTACGAGGCCCCTAGGTGGAGGGCCAGGGGGCACCCTGGGGCCTATCCTGCAAGTCCAGGGAGAGAGGTGGACCCCTGGGTAGCTTGCTGGGGTACGAGGCCCCTAGGTGGAGGGCCAGGGGGCACCATGGGGCCTCTACTGCAAGTCCAGGGAGAGAGGTATACCCCTGGGTAGCTTGCCTGGGTCAAACGCAACTAGGTGGAAGGACAGGGGTACCCTGGGGACTATACTGCAAGTCCAGGGAGAGAGGTGGACACCTGGGTAGCTTGTTGGGGTCAGAAGCCCCTAGGTTTAGTGCCAGGGGGCTTCCTGGGGCCTCAACTGCAAGTCCAAGGAGAAAAGTGGACCCCTGTGTAGCTTACTGGGGTCAGAGGCAACTAGGTGGAAGGCCAGGGGGCACCCTAGGGTCTACACTGCAAGACCAGGGAAAGAGGTGGACCCCTGGGTAGCTTCCTAAGGTCAGAGGCCCGTAGGTGGAGGGCCAGGGGCACCCTGGGGCCTATCCTGCAAGTCCAGGGAGAGATGTGGACCCGTGGGTAGCTTGCTGGTGTACGAGGCCCCTAGGTAGAGGGCCAGGGGGAACCCTGGGGCCTATCCTGCAAGTCCAAGGAGAGAGGTGGACCCCTGGGTAGCTTGCTGGGGTCAGAGTCCCCTTAGTGGAGGGTCAGGGGGCACCCTGGGGCCTCTACTGCAAGTCTAGGGAGAGAGATGGACTCATGGGTAGCTAGCTGGGGTAAAAGGCCCCTAAGTGGAGGGCCAGGGGGCACGCTGGGGCCTCTACTGCAAGTCCAGGGAGAGAGGTGGACCCCTGGGTAGTTTGCTAGGGTCAGAGGCCCGTAGGCGGAGAGACAGGGGGCTTCCTGGAGCCTCTACTTCAAGTCCAGGGAGAAAGGTGGACCCCTGGGTAGCTTGCTTGGGTCAGAGGCCCCTGGGTGGAGGTCAAGGGGGCACCCTGGGGCCTCTACTGCAATCCCAGAGAGAGTTGTGGACCCTTGTGTAGCTTGCTGGGGTCAGAGGCCCCTGGGTGGAGGGACAAGGGGCACCCTGGGGCCTATACTGCAAGTCCAGAGAGAGAGGTGGACCCCTTGGTAGCTTCCTGGGGTCAGAGGCCCCTAGGTGGAGGGCAAGGGGGCACCCTGGGACCTCTACTGCAAGTCCAGGGAGAGAGGTGGACCCCTGGGTAGCATAATGGGGTCGGAGGAAACTAGGTGGAGGGCCAGGGGACACCCTGGGGCCTATCCTGCAAGTCCAGGGAGAGAGGTGGACACCTGGGTAGCTTGTTGGGGTCAGAAGCCCCTAGGTTTAGTGCCAGGGGGCTTCCTGGGGCCTCAACTGCAAGTCCAAGGAGAAAGGTGGACCCCTGTGTAGCTTGCTGGGGTCAGAGGCCCCTAGGTGGAGGGCCAGGGGACACCCTGGGGCCTATCCTGCAAGTCCAGGGAGAGAGGTGGACACCTGGGTAGCTTGTTGGGGTCAGAAGCCCCTAGGTTTAGTGCCAGGGGGCTTCCTGGGGCCTCAACTGCAAGTCCAAGGAGAAAGGTGGACCCCTGTGTAGCTTCCTAAGGTCAGAGGCCCCTAGGTGGAGGGTCAGGGGGCACCCTGGGGCCTATCCTGCAAGTCCAGGGAGAGAGGTGGACCTCTGGGTAACTTGCTGGGGTACGAGGCCCCTAGGTAGAGGGCGAGGGGGCACCCTGGGGCCTCTACTGCAAGTCCAGGGAGAGAGGTGGACCCCTGGGTAGCTTGCTGGGGTCAGAGGTCTCTAGGTGGAGGGCCAAGGGGCACCCTGGGGCCTCTACTGCAAGTCCAGGGAGAGAGGTGGACCCCTGGTTAGCTTGCTGGGGTCAGAGGCCTCTAGGTGGAGGGCGAGGGGGCACCCTGCGGCCTCTACTGCAAGTCCAGGGAGAGAGGTGGACCCCTGGGTAGCTTCCTAAGGTCAGAGGCCCCTAGGTGGAGGGCCAGGGGGCACCCTGGGGCCTATCCTGCAAGTCCAGGGAGAGAGGTGGACCCCTGGGTAGGTTGCTGGGGTCAGAGGCCTCTAGGTGGAGGGCCAGGGGGTAACCTGGGGCCTATACTGCAAGACCAGGGAGAGAGGTGGACCCTTGGGTAGCTTCCTAAGGTTAGAGGCCCCTAGGTGGAGGGCCAGGGGGAACCCTGGGGCCTCTACTGCAAGTCCAGGGAGAGAGGTGGACCCCTGGGTAGCTTCCTGGGGTCAGAGTCCCCTAGGTGGAGGGCCAGGAGGTACCCTGGGGCCTCTACTGCTAGTCCAGGGACAGAAGTGGACCCCTGGGTAGCTTGCTGTGGTCAGAGGCAACTAGGTGGAAGGCCAAGGGGCACCCTAGGGTCTACACTGCAAGACCAGGGAAAGAGGTGGACCCCTGGGTAGCTTCCTAAGGTCAGAGGCCCGTAGGTGGAGGGCCAGGGGCACCCTGGGGCCTATCCTGCAAGTCCAGGGAGAGAGGTGGACCCTTGGGTAGCTTGCTGGGGTCAGGCCCCTGGGTGGAGGGACAAGGGGCACCCTGGGGCCTATACTGCAAGTCCAGGGAGAGAGGTGGACCCCTTGGTAGCTTCCTGAGGTCAAAGGCCCCTAGGTGGAGAGCCAGGGGGCACCCTGGGGCCTATCCTGCAAGTCCAGGGAGAGAGGTGGACCCCTGGGTAGCTTCCTGGGGTCAGAGTCCCCTAGGTGGAGGGCCAGAAGGTACCCTGGGGCCTCTACTGCTAGTCCAGGGACAGAAGTGGACCCCTGGGTAGCTTGCTGGGGTCAGAGGCAACTAGGTGGAAGGCCAAGGGGCACCCTAGGGTCTACACTGCAAGACCAGGGAAAGAGGTGGACCTAGGTGGAAGGACAGGGGTACCCTGGGGCCTATACTGCAAGTCCAGGGAGAGAGGTGGACCCCTGGGTAGCTTACTGAGGTCAAAGGCCCCTAGGTGGAGAGCCAGGGGGCACCCTGGGGCCTATCCTGCAAGTCCAAGGAGAGAGGTGGACCTCGGGTAGCTTGCTGGGGTCAGAGTCCCCTTAGTGGAGGGTCAGGGGGCACCCTGGGGCCTCTACTGCAAGTCTAGGGAGAGAGATGGACTCATGGGTAGCTAGCTGGGGTAAAAGGCCCCTAAGTGGAGGGCCAGGGGGCACCCTGGGGCCTCTACTGCAAGTCCAGGGAGAGAGGTGGACCCCTGGGTAGTTTGCTGGGGTCAGAGGCCCGTAGGCGGAGAGACAGGGGTCTTCCTGGGGCCTCTACTTCAAGTCCAGGGAGAGAGGTGGACCCCTGGGTAGCTTGCTGGGTTCTGTAGCCCATAGGTGGAGGGCCAGGGGGTACCCTGGGGCCTATACTGCAAGTCCAGGGAGAGAGGTGGACCCCTGGGTAGCTTCCTAAGGTCAGAGGCCCCCAGGTAGAGGGCCAAGGGGCACCCTGGGGCCTATCCTGCAAGTCCAAGGAGAGAGGTGGACCCTTGAGTAGCTTGCTGGGGTACGAGGCCCCAAGTTGGAGAGCCAGGGGGCACCCTGGGGCCTCTACTGAAAGTCCAGGGAGAGAGGTGGACCCCTGGGTAGCTTCCTGGGGTCAGAGTCCCTTAGGTGGAGGGTCAGGAGGTACCCTAGGGCCTCTACTGCAAGTCCAGGGAGAGAGGTGGACCCCTGGGTAGCTTGCTGGGGTCAGAGGCAACTAGGTGGAGGGCCAGGGGGCACCCTAGGGTATACTCTGCAAGTCCAGGGAGAGAGGTGGACCCCTGGGTAGCTTCCTAAGGTCAGAGGCCCCTAGGTGGAGGGCCAGGGGGCACCCTGGGTTCTATCCTGCAAGTCCACGGAGAGATGTGGACCCCTGGGTAGCTTGCTGGGGTACGAGGCCCCTAGGTGGAGGGCCAGGGGGCACCCTGGGGCCTCTACTAAAAGTCCAGGGAGAGAGGAGGACAACTGGGTAGCTTGCTGGGGTCAGAGGCAACTAGGTGGAGTGACAGGGGGTACCCTGGGGCCTATACTGCAAGTCCAGGGAGAGAGTTTGATCCCTGGGTAGCTTCCTGAGGTCAAAGGCCCCTAGGTGTAGGGCCAGGGGGCACCCTGGGGCCTATCCTGCAAGTCCAAGGAGAGAGGTGGACCCTTGGGTAGCTTGCAGGGGTACGAGGCCCCTAGTTGGAGAGCCGGGGGGCACCCTGGGGCCTCTACTGCAAGTCCAGGGAGAGAGGTGGACCCCTGGGTAGCTTGCTGGTGTCAGAGGCAACTAGGTGGAGGGACAGGGGGTACCCTGGGGCCAATACTGCAAGTCCAGGGAGAGAGGTGGACCCCTGGGTAGCTTCCATAGGTCAGAGGCCCCTAGGTGGAGGGCCAGGGGGCACCCTGGGGCCTAAACTGCAAGTCCAGGGAGAGAGGTGGACCCCTGGGTAGCTTGCTGGGGTACGGGGCCCCTAGGTGGAGGGCAAGGGGGCACCATGGGGCCTCTACTGCAAGTCCAGGGAGAGAGGTGGACCCCTGGGTAGTTTGCTGGGGTCAGAGGCCCCTAGGCGGAGGGACATGGGGCTTCCTAGGGCCTCTAGTGCAAGTCCAGGGAGAAAAGTGGACCCCAGGGTAGCTTGCTTGGGTCAGAGGCCCCTAGGTGGAGGTCAAGTGGGCACCCTGGGGCCTCTACTGCAATCCCAGGGAGAGTTGTGGACCGTTTTGTAGCTTGCTGGGGTCAGAGGCCCCTGGGTGGAGGGCCAAGGGGCACCCTGGGGCCTATACTGCAAGTCCAGAGAGAAAGGTGGTCCCCTGGGTAGCTTCCTGGGGTCAGAGGCCCCTAGGTGGAGGGCAAGGGGGCACCCTGGGGCCTCTACTGCAAGTCCAGGGAGAGAGGTGGACCCCTAGGTAGCATGCTGGGGTCGTAGGCAACTAGGTGGATGGCCAGGGGACACCCTGGGGCCTATACTGCAAGTCCAGGGAGAGAGGTGGACACCTGGGTAGATTGTTGGGGTCAGAAGCCCCTAGGTTTAGTGCCAGGGGGCTTCCTGGGGCCTCAAATGCAAGTCCAAGGAGAAAAGTGGACCCCTGTGTAGCTTGCTGGGGTCAGAGGCCCCTAGGTGGAGGGTCAGGGGGCACGCTGGGGCCTATCCAGCAATCCCAGGGAGAGTTGTGGACCCTTGTGTAGCTTGCTAGGGTCAGAGGCCCCTGGGTGGAGGGCCAAGGGGCACCCTGGGGCTTATACTGCAAGTCCAGGGAGAGAGGTGGATACCTGGGTAGCTTGTTGGGGTCAGAAGTCCCTTGGTGGAAGGCCAGGGGCACCCTGGGGCCTATACTGCAAGTCCAGGGAGAGAGGTGGACTCATGGTTAGCTTACTGGGGTCAGAGACCCCTAGGCGGAGGGCCAGGGGCACCCTGGGGCCTCTACTGCAAGTCCAGGGAGAGAGGTGGACCCCTGGGTAGCTTGCTGGTGTCAGAGGCAACTAGGTGGAGGGACAGGGGGTACCCTGGGGCCTATAAAGCAAGTCCAGGGAGAGAGGTGGACCCCCGGGTAGCTTCCTGAGGTCAGAGGCCCCTGGGTGGAGGGCCAGGGGGCACCCTGGGGCTTATCCTGCAAGTCCAGGGAGAGAGGTGGACCCCTGGGTAGCTTGCTGGGGTACAACGCCCCTAGGTGGAGGGCCAGGGGGCACCCTGGGGCCTCTACTGCAAGTCCAGGGAGAGAGATGGACCTCTGGGTTGCTTGCTGAGGTACGAGGCACTGGGTGGAGGGCAAGGGGGCACCCTGCGGCCTCTACTGCAAGTCCAGGGTGAGAGGTGGACCCTGGTTAGCTTGCTGGGGTACGAGGCCCCTAGGTGGAGGGCCAGGGGGAACCCTGGGGCCTCTACTGAAAGTCCAGGGAGAGAGGTGGACCCCTGGGTAGCTTCCTGGGGTCAGAGTCCCCTAGGTGGAGGGCCAGGAGGTACCCTAGGGCCTCTACTGCAAGTTCAGGGAGAGAGGTGGACCCCTGGGTAGCTTGCTGGGGTCAGAGGCAACTAGGTGGAGAGCCAGGAGGTACCCTGGGGCCTCTACTGCAAGTCCAGGGAGAGAGGTGGACCCCTGGGTTGCTTGCTGGGGTCAGAGGCAACTAGGTGGAGGGCCAGGGGGCACCCTAGGGTCTACACTGTAAGTCCAGGCAGAGAGGTTGACCCCTGGGTAGCTTCCTAAGGTCAGAGGCCCCTAGGGGAAGGGCCAGGGGGCACCCTGGGGCCTATCCTGCAAGTCCAGGGAGAGAGGTGGACCCCCCGGTAGCTTGCTGGGGTACGAAGCCCCTAGGTGGAGGGCCAGGGGGCACCATGGGGCCTCTAGTGCAAGTCCAGGGAGAGAGGTGGACCCCTGGGTAGCTTGCTGGGGTCAGAGGCAACTATGTGGAAGGACAGGGGTACCCTGGGGACTATACTGCAAGTCCAGGGAGAAAGGTGGACCCCTGGGTAGCTTCCTGAGGTCAAAGGCCCCTAAGTGGAGAGCCAGGGGTACCCTGGGGCCTATCCTGCAAGTCCAAGGAGAGAGGTGGACCCCTGCGTAGCTTGCTGGGGTTATGAGGCCCCTAGTTGGAGGGCCAGGGGGCACCCTGGGGCCTCTAATGCAAGCCCAGGGAGAGAGGTGGACCCCTGGGTAGCTTGCTGGTGTCAGAGGCAACTAGGTGGAGGGACAGGGGGTACCCTGGGGCCTATACTGCAAGTCCAGGGAGAGAGGTGGACCCCTGGGTAGCTTGCTGGGGTCTGTAGCCCCTAGGTGGAGGGCCAGGGGGCACCCTGGGGCCTATCCTGCAAGTCCAGGGAGAGAGGTGGACCCCCCGGTAGCTTGCTGGGGTACGAGGCCCCTAGGTGGAGGGCCAGGGGGCACCCTGGGGCTTCTACTGCAAGCCCAGGGAGAGAGGTGGACACCTGGGTAGCTTGTTGGGGTCAGAAGTCCCTTGGTGGAAGGCCAGGGGCACCCTGGGGCCTATACTGCAAGTCCAGGGAGAGAGGTGGACCCATGGTTAGCTTACTGGGGTCAGAGGCCCCTAGGTGGAGGGCCAGGGGCACCCTGGGGCCTCTACTGCAAGTCCAGGGAGAGAGGTGGACCCCTGGGTAGCTTGCTGGTGTCAGAGGCAACTAGGTGGAGGGACAGGGGGTACCCTGGGGCCTTTAAAGCAAGTCCAGGGAGAGAGGTGGACCCCTGGGTAGCTTCCTGAGGTCAAAGGCCCCTGGGTGGAGGGCCAGGGGGCACCCTGGGGCTTATCCTGCCAGTCCAGGGAGAGAGGTGGACCCCTGGGTAGCTTGCTGGGGTACGAGGCCCCTAGGTGGAGGGCCAGTGGGCAACTTGGGGCCTCTACTGCAAGTCCAGGGAGAGAGGTGGACCCCTGGGTAGCTTGCTGGGGTCAGAGGCCCCTAGGTGGAAGGCCAGGGGGCACCCTGGGGCCTCTACTGCAAGTCCAGGGAGAGAGGTGGACCCCTGGGTAGCTTGCTGGGGTCAGAGGCCTCTAGGTGGAGGGCCAGGGGGCACCCTGGGGCCTCTACTGCAAGTCCAGGGAGAGAGGTGGACCCCTGGGTAGCTTGCTGGGGTCAGAGGCCTCTAGGTGGAGGGCCAGGGGGTAAACTGGGGTCTATACTGCAAGACCAGGGAGAGAGGAGGACCCTTGGGTAGCTTCCTAAGGTTAGAGGCCCCTAGGTGGAGGGCCAGGGGGCATCCTTGGGCCTATCCTGCAAGTCCAGGGAGAGAGGTGGACCCCTTAGTAGCTTGCTGGGGTAAAAGGCCCCTAGGCGATGAGCCATGGAGCACCCTGGGGCCTCTACTGCAAGTCCAGGGAGAGAGGTGGACCTCTGGGTTGCTTGCTGATGTACGAGGCCCCTGGGTGGAGGGCAAGGGGGCACCCTGGGGACTATACTGCAAGTCCAGGGAGAAAGGTGGACCCCTGGGTAGCTTCCTGACGTCAAAGGCCCCTAAGTGGAGAGCCAGGGGGCACCCTGGGGCTTATCCTGCAAGTCCAGGGAGAAAGGTGGACCCCTGGGTAGTTTGCTGGGGTACGAGGCCCCTAGGTGGAGGGCGAGGGGGCACCCTGGGGCCTCTACTGCAAGTCCAGGGAGAGAGGTGGACCCCTGGGTAGCTTGCTGGGGTCAAAGGCCCCTAGGTGGAGGGCCAGGGGGCACCCTGGGGCCTCTACTGCAAGTCCAGGGAGAGAGGTGGACCCCTGGGTAGCTTGCTGGGGTCAGAGGCCTCTAGGTGGAGGGCCAGGGGGCACCCTGGGGCCTCTACTGCAAGTCCAGGGAGAGAGGTGGACCCCTGGGTAGCTTGCTGGGGTCAGAGGCCTCTAGGTGGAGGGCCAGGGGGTAAACTGGGGCCTATACTGCAAGACCAGGGAGAGAGGTGGACCCTTGGGTAGCTTCCTAAGGTTAGAGGCCCCAAGGTGGAGGGCCAGGGGGCACCCTGGGGCCTATCCTGCAAGTCCAGGGAGAGAGGTGGACCCCTGGGTAGCTTGCTGGGGTCAAAGGCCCCTAGGCGGTGAGCCAGGGAGCACCCTGGGGCCTCTACTGCAAGTCCAGGGAGAGAGGTGTACCTCTGGGTTGCTTGCTGGTGTACGAGGCCCCTAGGTGGAGGGCGAGGGGGCACCCTGCGGCCTATACTGCAAGTCCAGGGAGAGAGGTGGACCCCTGGGTAGCTTGATGGGGTAAGAGGCGCCTAGGTGGAGGGCCAGGGGGAACCCTGGGGCCTCTACTGAAAGTCCAGGGAGAGAGGTGGACCCCTGGGTAGCTTCCTGGGGTCAGAGTCCCCTAGGTGGAGGGCCAGGAGGTACCCTAGGGCCTCTACTGCAAGTTCAGGGAGAGAGGTGGACCCCTGGGTAGCTTGCTGGGGTCAGAGGCAACTAGGTGGAGGGCCAGGAGGTACCCTGGGGCCTCTACTGCAAGTCCAGGGAGAGAGGTGGACCCCTGGGTAGCTTGCTGGGGTCAGAGGCAACTAGGTGGAGGGCCAGAGGGCACCCTAGGGTCTACACTGTAAGTCCAGGCAGAGAGGTTGACCCCTGGGTAGCTTCCTAAGGTCAGAGGCCCCTAGGTGGAGGGCCAGGGGGCACCCTGGGGCCTATCCTGCAAGTCCAGGGAGAGAGGTGGACCCCCCGGTAGCTTGCTGGGGTACGAAGCCCCTAGGTGGAGGGCCAGGGGGCACCATGGGGCCTCTAGTGCAAGTCCAGGGAGAGAGGTGGACCCCTGGGTAGCTTGCTGGGGTCAAAGGCAACTATGTGGAAGGACAGGGGTACCCTGGGAACTATACTGCAAGTCCAGGGAGAGAGGTGGACCCCTGGGTAGCTTCCTGAGGTCAAAGGCCCCTAAGTGGAGAGCCAGGGGGTACCCTGGGGCCTATCCTGCAAGTCCAAGGAGAGAGGTGGACCCCTGGGTAGCTTGCTGGGGTTACGAGGCCCCTAGTTGGAGGGCCAGGGGGCACCCTGGGGCCTCTACTGCAAGCCCAGGGAGAGAGGTGGACCCCTGGGTAGCTTGCTGGTGTCAGAGGCAACTAGGTGGAGGGACAGGGGGTACCCTGGGGCCTATACTGCAAGTCCAGGGAGAGAGGTGGACCCCTGGGTAGCTTGCTGGGGTCTGTAGCCCCTAGGTGGAGGGCCAGGGGGCACCCTGGGGCCTATCCTGCAAGTCCAGGGAGAGAGGTGGACCCCCCGGTAGCTTGCTGGGGTACGAGGCCCCTAGGTGGAGGGCCAAGGAGCACCCTGGGTTCTCCACTGCAAGTCTAGGGAGAGAGGTGGACCCCTGGGTAGCTTCCTGGGGTCAGAGTCCCCTAGGTGGAGGGCCAGGAGGTACCCTAGGGCCTCTACTGCAAGTTCAGGGAGAGAGGTGGACCCCTGGGTAGCTTGCTGGGGTCAGAGGCAACTAGGTGGAGGGCCAGGAGGTACCCTGGGGCCTCTACTGCAAGTCCAGGGAGAGAGGTGGGCCCCTGGGTAGCTTGCTGGGGTCAGAGGCAACTAGGTGGAGGGCCAGGGGGCACCCTAGGGTCTACACTGTAAGTCCAAGCAGAGAGGTTGACCCCTGGGTAGCTTCCTAAGGTCAGAGGCCCCTAGGTGGAGGGCCAGGGGGCACCCTGGGGCCTATCCTGCAAGTCCAGGGAGAGAGGTGGACCCCCCGGTAGCTTGCTGGGGTACGAAGCCCAAAGGTGGAGGGCCAGGGGGCACCATGGGGCCTCTAGTGCAAGTCCAGGGAGAGAGGTGGACCCCTGGGTAGCTTGCTGGGGTCAAAGGCAACTATGTGGAAGGACAGGGGTACCCTGGGGACTATACTGCAAGTCCAGGGAGAGAGGTGGACCCCTGGGTAGCTTCCTGAGGTCAAAGGCCCCTAAGTGGAGAGCCAGGGGGTACCCTGGGGCCTATCCTGCAAGTCCAGGGAGAGAGGTGGACCCCTGGGTAGCTTGCTGGGGTCAGAGGCCTCTAGGTGGAGGGCCAGGGGGCACCCTGGGGCCTCTACTGCAAGTCCAGGGAGAGAGGTGGACCCCTGGGTAGCTTGCTGGGGTCAGAGGCCTCTAGGTGGAGGGCCAGGGGGTAAACTGGGGCCTATACTGCAAGACCAGGGAGAGAGGTGGACCCTTGGGTAGCTTCCTAAGGTTAGAGGCCCCAAGGTGGAGGGCCAGGGGGCACCCTGGGGCCTCTACTGCAAGCCCAGGGAGAGAGGTGGACCCCTGGGTAGCTTGCTGGTGTCAGAGGCAACTAGGTGGAGGGACAGGGGGTACCCTGGGGCCTATACTGCAAGTCCAGGGAGAGGGGTGGACCCCTGGGTAGCTTGCTGGGGTCTGTAGCCCCTAGGTGGAGGGCCAGGGGGCACCCTGGGGCCTATCCTGCAAGTCCAGGGAGAGAGGTGGACCCCCCGGTAGCTTGCTGGGGTACGAGGCCCCTAGGTGGAGGGCCAGGGAGCACCCTGGGGCCTCTACTGCAAGTCCAGGGAGAGAGGAGGATCCCTGGGTAGCTTGCTGGGGTCAGAGGCAACTAGGTGGAGGGACAGGGGGTACCCTGGGGTCTATACTGCAAGTCCAGGGAGAGAGGTGGATCCCTGGGTAGCTTCCTGAGGTCAAAGGCCGCTAGGTGGAGGGCCAGGGGGCACCCTGGGGCCTATCCTGCAAGTCCAAGGAGAGAGGTGGACCCTTGGGTAGCTTGCTGGGGTACGAGGCCCCTAGTTGGAGAGCCAGGGTGCACCCTGGGGCCTCTACTGCAAGTCCAGGGAGAGAGGTGGATCCCTGGGTAGCTTGCTTGTGTCAGAGGCAACTAGGTGGAGGGACAGGGGGTACCCTGGGGCCAATACTGCAAGTCCAGGGAGAGAGGTGGACCCCTGGGTAGCTTCCTGAGGTCAGAGGCCCCTGGGTGGAGGGCCAGGGGCACCCTGGGGCCTATCCTGCAAGTCCAGGGAGAGAGGTGGACCCCTGGGTAGCTTGCTGGGGTACGAGGCCCCTAGGTGGAGGGCCAGGGGGCACCCTGGGGCCTCTACTGCAAGTCCAGGGAAAGAGGTGGACCCCTGGGTAGTTTGCTGGGGTCAGAGGCCCCTAGGCGGAGGGACATGGGGCTTCCTGGGGCCTCTACTGCAAGTCCAGGGAGAAAGGTGGACCCCAGGGTAGCTTGCTTGGGTCAGAGGCCCCTAGGTGGAGGTCAAGGGGGCACCCTGGGGCCTCTACTGCAATCCCAGGCAGAGTTGTGGACCCTTTTGTAGCTTGCTGGGGTCAGAGGCCCCTGGGTGGAGGGCCAAAGGGCACCCTGGGGCCTATACTGCAAGTCCAGAGAGAGAGGTGGTCCCCTGGGTAGCTTCCTGGGGTCAGAGGCCCCTAGGTGGAGGGCAAGGGGGCACCCTGGAGCCTCTACTGTAAGTCCAGGGAGAGAGGTGGACCCCTAGGTAGCATGCTGGGGTCGGAGGCAACTAGGTGGAGGGCCAGGGGACACCCTGGGGCCTATACTGCAAGTCCAAGGAGAGAGGTGGACACCTGGGTAGATTGTTGGGGTCAGAAGCCCCTAGGTTTAGTGCCAGGGGGCTTCCTGGGGCCTCAACTGCAAGTCCAAGGAGAAAGGTGGACCCCTGTGTAGCTTGCTGGGGTCAGAGGCCCCTAGGTGGAGGGTCAGGGGGTGCGCTGGGGCCTATCCAGCAAGTCCAGGGAGAGAGGTGGACCTCTGGGTAGCTTGCTGGGGTACGAGGCCCCTAGGTGGAGGGCGAGGGGGCACCCTAGGGCCTCTACTGCAAGTCCAGGGAGAGAGATGGACCCCTGGGTAGCTTGCTGGGGTCAGAGGCCTCTAGGTGGAGGGCCAAGGGGCACCCTGGGGCCTATACTGCAAGTCCAGGGAGAGAGGTGGACCACTGGGTAGCTTGCTGGGGTCTGTAGCCCATAGGTGGAGGGCCAGGGTTACCCTGGGGCCTATACTGCAAGTCCAGGGAGAGAGGTGGACCCCTGGGTAGCTTCCTAAGGTCAGAGGCCCCTAGGTGAAGGGCCAGGGGGCACCCTGGGGCCTATCCTGCAAGTCCAGGGAGAGAGGTGGACCACTGGGTAGCTAGCTGGGGTACGAGGCCCCTAGGTGGAGGGCCAGGGGGCACCCTGGGGCCTCTACTGCAAGTCCAGGGAGAGAGGTGGACCCCTGGGTAGCTTCCTGGGGTCAGAGTCCCCTAGGTGGAGGGTCAGGAGGTACCCTGGGGCCTCTACTGCTAGTCCAGGGACAGAAGTGGACCCCTGGGTAGCTTGCTGCGGTCAGAGGCAACTAGGTGGAAGGCCAGGGGGCACCCTAGGGTCTACACTGCAAGACCAGGGAAAGAGGTGGACCCCTGGGTAGCTTCCTAAGGTCAGAGGCCCGTAGGTGGAGGGCCAGGGGGCACCCTGGGGCCTATCCTGCAAGTCCAGGGAGAGATGTGGACCCGTGGGTAGCTTGCTGGGGTCAGAGGCAACTAGGTGGAAGGACAGGGGTACCCTGGGGCCTATTCTGCAAGTCCAGGGAGAGAGGTGGACCCCTGGGTAGCTTACTGAGGTCAAAGGCCCCTAGGTGGAGAGCCAGGGGGCACCATGGGGCCTATCCTGCAAGTCCAAGGAGAGAGGTGGACCCCTGGGTAGCTTGCTGGGGTCTGAGTCCCCTTAGTGGAGGGTCAGGGGGCACCCTGGGGCCTCTACTGCAAGTCTAGGGAGAGAGATGGACTCATGGGTAGCTAGCTGGGGTAAAAGGCCCCTAAGTGGAGGGCCAGGGGGCACCCTGGGGCCTCTACTGCAAGTCCAGGGAGAGAGGTGGACCCCTGGGTAGTTTGCTGGGGTCAGAGGCCCCTAGGTGGACGGCCAGGGGGCTTCGTGGGGCCTCTACTGCAAGTCCAGGGAGAGAGGTGGACCCCTGGCTAGCTTGCTGGGGTCGGAAGCCCCTTGGTGGAAGGCCAGGGGGCAACCTGGGGCCTCTACTGCAAGTCCAGGGAGAGAGGTGGACCCCTGGGTAGCTTCCTGGGGTCAGAGTCCCCTAGGTGGAGGGTCAGGAGGTACCCTAGGGCCTCTACTGCAAGTCCAGGGAGAGAGGTGGACCCCTGGGTAGCTTGCTGGGGTCAGAGGCAACTAGGTGGAGGGCCAGGGGGCACCCTAGGGTATACTCTGCAAGTCCAGTGAGAGAGGTGGACCCCTGGGTAGCTTCCTAAGGTCAGAGGCCCCTAGGTGGAGGGCCAGGGGGCACCCTGGGGCCTATCTTGCAAGTCCAGGGAGAGAGGTGGACCCCCCGGTAGCTTGCTGGGGTACGAAACCCCTAGGTGGAGGGCCAGGGGGCACCATGGGGCCTATACTGCAAGTCCAGGGAGAGAGGTGGAATCCTGGGTAGCTTGCTGGGGTCAGAGGCAACTATGTAGAAGGACAGGGGTACCCTGGGGACTATACTGCAAGTCCAGGGAGAGAGGTGGACCCCTGAGTAGCTTCCTTAGGTCAAAGGCCCC
This sequence comes from Danio rerio, assembly GCF_049306965.1. Taxonomy (NCBI): domain Eukaryota; kingdom Metazoa; phylum Chordata; class Actinopteri; order Cypriniformes; family Danionidae; genus Danio; species Danio rerio. Next base: position 49,207,649 of record NC_133180.1, on the reverse strand, counting down.
TAGGTGGAGAGCCAGGGGGTACCCTGGGGCCTATCCTGCAAGTCCAAGGAGAGGGGTGGACCCCTGGGTAGTTTGCTGGGGTTACGAGGCCCCTAGTTGGAGGGCCAGGGGGCACCCTGGGGCCTATACTGCAAGTCCAGGGAGAGAGGTGGACCCCTGGGTAGCTTGCTGGGGTCTGTAGCCCATAGGTGGATGGCCAGGGGGTATCCTGGGGCCTATACTGCAAGTCCAGGGAGAGAGGTGGACCCCTGGGTAGCTTCCTAAGGTCAGAGGCCCCTAGATGGAGGGCCAGGGGGCACCCTGGGGCCTATCCTGCAAGTCCAGGGAAAGAGGTGGACCCCTGGGTAGCTTGCTGGGGTAAAAGGCCCCTAGGTGGAGAGCCAGGGGGTACCCTGGGGCCTCTACTGCAAGTCCAGGGAGAGAGGTGGACCTCTGGGTTGCTTGCTGGGGTACGAGGCCCCTAGGTGGAGGGCGAGGGGGCACCCTGCGGCTTCTACTGCAAGTCCAGGGAGAGAGGTGGACCCTTGGGTAGCTTGCTGGGGTACGAGGCCCCTAGGTGGAGTGCCAGGGGGCAGCATGGGGCCTCTACTGCAAGTCCAGGGAGAGAGGTGGAATCCTGGGTAGCTTGCTGGGGTCAGAGGCAACTATGTAGAAGGACAGGGGTACCCTGGGGACTATACTGCAAGTCCAGGGAGAGAGGTGGACCCCTGAGTAGCTTCCTTAGGTCAAAGGCCCCTAGGTGGAGAGCCAGGGGGTACCCTGGGGCCTATCCTGCAAGTCCAAGGAGAGGGGTGGACCCCTGGGTAGTTTGCTGGGGTTACGAGGCCCCTAGTTGGAGGGCCAGGGGGCACCCTGGGGCCTATACTAAAAGTCCAGGGAGAGAGGTGGACCCCTGGGTAGCTTGCTGGTGTCAGAGGCAACTAGGTGGAGGGACAGGGGGTACCCTGGGGCCTATACTGCAAGTCCAGGGAGAGAGGTGGACCCCTGGGTAGCTTGCTTGGGTCAGAGGCCCCTAGGTGGAGGTCAATGGGGTACCCTGGGGCCTCTACTGCAATCCCAGGGAGAGTTGTAGACCCTTGTGTAGCTTGCTGGGGTCAGAGGCCCCTGGGTGGAGGGCCAAGGGGCACCTTGGGGCCTATACTGCAAGTCCAGGGAGAGAGGTGGACACCTGGGTAGCTTGTTGGGGTCAGAGGCAACTAGGTGGAGGGACAGGGGGTACCCTGGGGCCTATACTGCAAGTCCAGGGAGAGAGGTGGATCCCTGGGTAGCTTCCTGAGGTCAGAGGCCCCTAGGTGGAGGGCCAGGGGCACCCTGGGGCCTCTACTGCAAGTCCAGGGAGAGAAGTGGACCCCTGGGTACCTTCCTAGGGTCAGAGTCCCCTAAGTGGAGGGCCAGGGGGCTTCCTGGGGCCTCTACTGCAAGTCCAGGGAAAGAGGTGGACCCCTGGGTAGTTTGCTGGGGTCAGAGGCCCCTAGTCGGAGGGACATGGGGCTTCCTGGGGCCTCTACTGCAAGTCCAGGGAGAAAGGTGGACCCCAGGGTAGCTTGCTTGGGTCAGAGGCCCCTAGGTGGAGGTCAAGGGGGCACCCTGGGGCCTCTACTGCAAACCCAGGGAGAGTTGTGGACCCTTTTGTAGCTTGCTGGGGTCAGAGGCCCCTGGGTGGAGGGCCAAGGGGCACCCTGGGGCCTATACTGCAAGTCCAGAGAGAGAGGTGGTCCCCTGGGTAGCTTCCTGGGGTCAGAGGCCCCTAGGTGGAGGGCCAGGGGGCACCCTGGGGCCTATCCTGCAAGTCCAGGGAGAGAAGTGGACCACCGGGTAGCTTGCTGGGGTACGAGGCCCCTAGGTTTAGGGCCAAGAGGCACCCTGGGGCCTCTGGTGCAAGTCCAGGGAGAGAGGTGGACCCCTGGGTAGCTTCCTGGGGTGAGAGTCCCCTAGGTGGAGGGCCAGGAGGTACCCTGGGGCCTCTACTGCAAGTCCGGGGAGAGAGGTGGACCCCTGGGTAGCTTGCTGGGGTCAGAGGCAACTAGGTGGAAGGCCAGGGGGCACCCTAGGGTCTACACTGCAAGTGTAGGGAGAGAGGTGGACCCCTGGGTAGCTTCCTAAGGTCAGAGGCCCATAGGTGGAGGGCCAGGGGGCACCTTGGGGCCTATCCTGCAAGTCCAGGGAGAGATGTGGACCCGTGGCTAGCTTCCTAAGGTCAGAGGCCCCTACGTGAAGGGCCAGGGGGCTTCTTGGGGCCTCTACTGCAAGTCCAGGGAGAGAGGTGGACCCCTGGGTAGCTTGCTGGGGTACAAGGCCCCTAGGTGGAGGCCCAGGGGGCACCCTGGGGCCTCTACTGCAAGGCCAGGGAGAGAGGTGGACCCCTTGGTAGCTTGCTGGTGTCAGAGACCCCAAGGTGGAGGGCCAGGGGGCACCCTGGGGCCTCTACTGCAAGTCCAGGGAGAGAGGTGGACCCCTGGGTAGCTTGCTGGGGTAAGAGGCAACTAGGTGGAGGGCCAGGAGGTACCCTAGGGCCTCTACTGCAAGTCCAGGGAGAGAGGTGGACCCCTGGGTAGCTTGCTGGGGTCAGAGGCAACTAGGTGGAGGGCCAGGGGGCACCCTAGGGTCTACACTGTAAGTCCAGGCAGAGAGGTTGACCCCTGGGTAGCTTCCTAAGGTCAGAGGCCCCTAGATGGAGGGCCAGGGGGCACCCTAGGGCCTATCCTGCAAGTCCAGGGAGAGAGGTGGACCCATGGGTAGCTTGCTGGGGTACGAGGCCCCTAGGTGGAGGGCCAGGGGGCACCATGGGGCCTCTACTGCAAGTCCAGGGAGAGAGGTATACCCCTGGGTAGCTTGCTGGGGTCAAAGGCAACTAGGTGGAAGGACAGGGGTACCCTGGGGACTATACTGCAAGTCCAGGGAGAGAGGTGGACCCCTGGGTAGCTTCCTGAGGTCAAAGGCCCCTAGGTAGAGAGCCAGGGGGCACCCTGGGGCCTTTCCTGCAAGTCCAAGGAGAGAGGTGGACCCCTGGGTAGCTTGCTGGGGTTAAGAGGTCCCTAGTTGGAGGGCCAAGGGGCACCCTGGGGCCTCTACTGCAAGCCCAGTGAGAGAGATGGACCCCTGGGTAGCTTGCTGGTGTCAGAGGCAACTAGGTGGAGGGACAGGAGGTACCCTGGAGCCTATACTGCAAGTCCAGGGAGAGAGGTGGACCCCTGGGTAGCTTCCTGAGGTCAGAGGCTCCTAGGTGGAGGGCCAAAGGGCGCCCTGGGGCCTGTTCTGCAAGTCCAGGGAGAGAGGTGGACCCCTGGGTAGTTTGCTGGGGTCAGAGGCCCCTGGGCGGAGGGACAGGGGGCTTCCTGGGGCCTCTACTGCAAGTCCAGGGAGAAAGGTGGACCCCTGGGTAGCTTGCTGGGGTCAGAGGCAACTAGGTGGAAGGCCAGGGGGCACCCTAGGGTCTACACTGCAAGTGTAGGGAGAGAGGTGGACCCCTGGGTAGCTTCCTAAGGTCAGAGGCCCATAGGTGGAGGGCCAGGGGGCACCTTGGGGCCTATCCTGCAAGTCCAGGGAGAGATGTGGACCCGTGGGTAGCTTCCTAAGGTCAGAGGCCCCTAGGTGAAGGGCCAGGGGGCTTCTTGGGGCCTCTACTGCAAGTCCAGGGAGAGAGGTGGACCCCTGGGTAGCTTGCTGGAGTACAAGGCCCCTAGGTGGAGGCCCAGGGGGCACCCTGGGGCCTCTACTGCAAGGCCAGGGAGAGAGGTGGACCCCTTGGTAGCTTGCTGGTGTCAGAGACCCCAAGGTGGAGGGCCAGGGGGCACCCTGGGGCCTCTACTGCAAGTCCAGGGAGAGAGGTGGACCCCTGGGTAGCTTGCTGGGGTAAGAGGCAACTAGGTGGAGGGCCAGGAGGTACGCTAGGGCCTCTACTGCAAGTCCAGGGAGAGAGGTGGACCCCTGGGTAGCTTGCTGGGGTCAGAGGCAACTAGGTGGAGGGCCAAGGGGCACCCTAGGGTCTACACTGTAAGTCCAGGCAGAGAGGTTGACCCCTGGGTAGCTTCCTAAGGTCAGAGGCCCCTAGATGGAGGGCCAGGGGGCACCCTAGGGCCTATCCTGCAAGTCCAGGGAGAGAGGTGGACCCCTGGGTAGCTTGCTGGGGTACGAGGCCCCTAGGTGGAGGGCCAGGGGGCACCATGGGGCCTCTACTGCAAGTCCAGGGAGAGAGGTATACCCCTGGGTAGCTTGCTGGGGTCAAAGGCAACTAGGTGGAAGGACAGGGGTACCCTGGGGACTATACTGCAAGTCCAGGGAGAGAGGTGGACCCCTGGGTAGCTTCCTGAGGTCAAAGGCCCCTAGGTAGAGAGCCAGGGGGCACCCTGGGGCCTTTCCTGCAAGTCCAAGGAGAGAGGTGGACCCCTGGGTAGCTTGCTGGGGTTACGAGGTCCCTAGTTGGAGGGCCAAGGGGCACCCTGGGGCCTCTACTGCAAGCCCAGTGAGAGAGATGGACCCCTGGGTAGCTTGCTGGTGTCAGAGGCAACTAGGTGGAGGGACAGGAGGTACCCTGGAGCCTATACTGCAAGTCCAGGGAGAGAGGTGGACCCCTGGGTAGCTTCCTGAGGTCAGAGGCTCCTAGGTGGAGGGCCAAAGGGCGCCCTGGGGCCTGTTCTGCAAGTCCAGGGAGAGAGGTGGACCCCTGGGTAGTTTGCTGGGGTCAGAGGCCCCTGGGCGGAGGGACAGGGGGCTTCCTGGGGCTTCTACTGCAAGTCCAGGGAGAAAGGTGGACCCCTGGGTAGCTTGCTTGGGTCAGAGGCCCCTAGGTGGAGGTCAAGGGGGTACCCTGGGGCCTCTACTGCAATCTCAGGGAGAGTTGTGGACCCTTGTGTAGTTTGCTAGGGTCAGAGGCCCCTGGGTGGAGGGCCAAGGGGCACCCTGGGGCCTTTCCTGCAAGTCCAGGGAGAGAGGTGGACACCTGGGTAGCTTGTTGGGGTCAGATGTCCCTTGGTGGAAGGCCAGGGGGCACTATGGGGCCTATACTGCAAGTCCAGGGAGAGAGGTGGACCCATGGTTAGCTTACTGGGGTCAGAGGCCCCTAGGTGGAGGGCCAGAGGCACCCTGGGGCCTCTACTGCAAGACCAGGGAGAGAGGTGGACCCCTGGGTAGCTTGCTGGTGTCAGAGGCAACTAGGTGGAGGGACAGGGGGTACCCTGGGGCCTATAAAGCAAGTCCAAGGAGAGAGGTGGACCCCTGGGTAGCTTCCTGAGGTCAGAGGCCCCTGGGCGGAGGGCCAGGGGGCACCCTGGGGCCTATCCTGCAAGTCCAGGGAGAGAGGTGGACCCCTGGGTAGCTTGCTGGGGTACGAGGCCCCTAGGTGGAGGGCCAGGGGGCACCCTGGGGCCTCTACTGCAAGTCCAGGGAGAGAGGTGGACCCCTGGGTAGCTTGCTGGGGTCAGAGGCCCCTAGGTGGAGGGCCATGGGGCACCCTGGGGCCTCTACTGCAAGTCCAGGGAGAGAGGTGGACCCCTGGGTAGCTTGCTGGGGTCAGAGGCCCCTAGGTGGAGGGCCATGGGGCACCCTGGGGCCTCTACTGCAAGTCCAGGGAGAGAGGTGGACCCCTGGGTAGCTTGCTGGGTTCTGTAGCCCATAGGTGGAGGTCCAGGGGGTACCCTGGGGCCTATACTGCAAGTCCAGGGAGAGAGGTGGACCCCTGGGTAGCTTCCTAATGTCAGAGGCCCCTAGGTGGAGGGCCAGGGGGCACCCTGGGGCCTATCCTGCAAGTCCAGGGAGAGAGGTGGACCCCTGGGTAGCTAGCTGGGGTACGAGGCCCCTAGGTGGAGGGCCAGGGGGCACCCTGGGGCCTCTATTGCAAGTCCAGGAAGAGAGGTGGACCCCTGGGTAGCTTCCTAAGGTCAGAGGCCCCTAGGTGGAGGGCCAGGGGGCACCCTGGGGCATATCATGCAAGTCCAGGGAGAGAGGTGGACCCCTGGTTAGCTTGCTGGGGTACGAGTCCCCTAGGTGGAGGGCCAGGGGGCACCCTGGGGCCTCTACTGCAAGTCCAGGGAGAGAGGTGGACCCTTGGGTAGCTTCCTGGGATCAGAGTCCCTTAGGTGGAGGGTCAGGAGGTACCCTAGGGCCTCTACTGCAAGTCCAGGGAGAGAGGTGGACCCCTGGGTAGCTTGCTGGGGTCAGAGGCAACTAGGTGGAGGGCCAGGGGGCACCGTAGGGTATACTCTGCAAGTCCAGGGAGAGAGGTGGACCCCTGGGTAGCTTGCTGGGGTACGAGGCCCTTAGGTGGAGGGCCAGGGGGCACCATGGGGCCTCTACTGCAAGTCCAGGGAGAGAGGTGGACCCCTGGGTAGCTTGCTGGGGTCAGAGGCAACTAGGTGTGAGGACAGGGGTACCCTGGGGACTATACTGCAAGTCCAGGGAGAGAGGTGGACCCCTGGGTAGCGTCCTGAGGTCAAAGGCCCCTAGGTAGAGAGCCAGGGGGCACCCTGGGGCCTATCCTGCAAGTCCAAGGAGAGAGGTGGACCCCTGGGTAGCTTGCTGGGGTTACGAGGTCCCTAGTTGGAGGGCCAAGGGGCACCCTGGGGCCTCTACTGCAAGCCCAGTGAGAGAGATGGACCCCTGGGTAGCTTGCTGGTGTCAGAGGCAACTAGGTGGAGGGACAGGAGGTACCCTGGAGCCTATACTGCAAGTCCAGGGAGAGAGGTGGACCCCTGAGTAGCTTCCTGAGGTCAAAGGCCCCTAGGTGGAGAGCCAGGGGGTACCCTGGGGCCTCTACTGCAATCCCAGGGAGAGTTGTGGACCCTTGTGTAGGTTGCTGGGGTCAGAGGCCCCTGGGTGGAGGGCCAAGGGGCACCCTGGGGCCTATACTGCAAGTCCAGGGAGAGAGGTGGACACCTGGGTAGCTTGTTGGGGTCAGAAGCCCCTAGGTTTAGTGCCAGGGGGCTTCCTGGGGCCTCAACTGCAAGTCCAAGGAGATAGGTGGACCCCTGTGTAGCTTACTGGGGTCAGAGGCCCCTAGGTGGAGGGTCAGGGGGCACCCTGGGGCCTATCCTGCAAGTCCAGGGAGAGAGGTGGACCTCTGGGTAACTTGCTGGGGTACGAGGCCCCTAGGTGGAGGGCGAGGGGGCACCCTGGGGCCTCTACTGCAAGTCCAGGGAGAGAGGTGGACCCCTGGTTAGCTTGCTGGGGTCAGAGGCCTCTAGGTGGAGGGCCAAGGGGCACCCGGGGCCTATACTGCAAGTCCAGGGAGAGAGAAGGACCCCTGGGTAGCTTGCTAAGGTCAGAGGCCCCTAGGTGGAGGGCCAGGGGGCACCCTGGGGCCTATCCTGCAAGTCCAGGGAGAGAAGTGGACCCCTGGGTAGCTTGCTGGGGTAAAAGGCCCCTAGGTGGAGAGCCAGGGGGTACCCTGGGGCCTCTACTGCAAGTCCAGGGAGAGAGGTGGACCTCTGGGTTGCTTGCTGGGGTACGAGGCCCCTAGGTGGAGGGCGAGGGGGCACCCTGGGGCCTCTACTGCAATCCCAGGGAGAGTTGTGGACCCTTGTGTAGCTTGCTGGGGTCAGAGGCCCCTGGGTGGAGGGCCAAGGGGCACCCTGGGGCCTATACTGCAAGTCCAGGGAGAGAGGTGGACACCTGGGTAGCTTGTTGGGGTCAGAAGCCCCTAGGTGGAAGGCCAGGGGGCACCCTGGGGCCTATACTGCAAGTCCAGGGAGAGATGTGGACCCCTGGGTATCTTGCTGGGGTCAGAGGCCCCTAGGTGGAGGGCCAGGGGGCACCCTGGGGCCTCTACTGCAAGTCCAGGGAGAGAGGTGGACCCCTGGGTAGCTTGCTAGGGTCAGAGGTCCCTAGGTGGACGGCCAGGTGGCTTCGTGGGGCCTCTACTGCAAGTCCAGGGAGAGAGGTGGACCCCTGGTTAGCTTGCTGGGGTCAGAGGCCTCTAGGTGGAGGGCCAGGGGGTAACCTGGGGCCTATACTGCAAGACCAGGGAGAGAGGTGGACCCTTGGGTAGCTTCCTAAGGTTAGAGGCCCCTAGGTGGAGGGCCAGGGGGCACCCTGGGGCCTATCCTGCAAGTCCAGGGAGAGAGGTGGACCCCTGGGTAGCTTGCTGGGGTAAAAGGGCCCTAGGTGGAGAGCCAGGGGGCACCCTGGGGCCTCTACTGCAAGTCCAGGGAGAGAGGTGGACCTCTGGGTTGCTTGCTGGGGTACGAGGCCCCTAGGTGGAGGGCGAAGGGGCACCCTGCGGCCTCTACTGCAAGTCCAGGGAGAGAGGTGGACCCCTGGGTAGCTTGCTGGGGTACGAGGCCCCTAGGTGGAGGGCCAGGGGGCACCCTGGGGCCTCTACTGCAAGTCCAGGGAGAGAGGTGGACCCCTGGGAAGCTTCCTGGAGTCAGAGCCCCTAGGTGGAGGGCCAGGAGGTACCCTAGGGCCTCTACTGCAAGTCCAGGGAGAGAGGTGGACCCCTTGGTAGCTTGCGGGGTCAGAGGCAACTAGGTGGAGGTCAAGGGGGTACCCTGGGGCCTCTACTGCAATCCCAGGGAGAGTTGTGGACCCTTGTGTAGGTTGCTGGGGTCAGAGGCCCCTGGGTGGAGGGCCAAGGGGCACCCTGGGGCCTATACTGCAAGTCCAGGGAGAGAGGTGGACACCTGGGTAGCTTGTTGGGGTCAGAAGCCCCTAGGTTTAGTGCCAGGGGGCTTCCTGGGGCCTCAACTGCAAGTCCAAGGAGATAGGTGGACCCCTGTGTAGCTTACTGGGGTCAGAGGCCCCTAGGTGGACGGTCAGGGGGCACCCTGGGGCCTATCCTGCAAGTCCAGGGAGAGAGGTGGACCTCTGGGTAACTTGCTGGGGTACGAGGCCCCTAGGTGGAGGGCGAGGGGGCACCCTGGGGCCTCTACTGCAAGTCCAGGGAGAGAGGTGGACCCCTGGTTAGCTTGCTGGGGTCAGAAGCCTCTAGGTGGAGGGCCAAGGGGCACCCGGGGCCTATACTGCAAGTCCAGGGAGAGAGGTGGACCCCTGGGTAGCTTGCTAAGGTCAGAGGCCCCTAGGTGGAGGGCCAGGGGGCATCCTGGGGCCTATCCTGCAAGTCCAGGGAGAGAAGTGGACCCCTGGGTAGCTTGCTGGGGTAAAAGGCCCCTAGGTGGAGAGCCAGGGGGTACCCTGGGGCCTCTACTGCAAGTCCAGGGAGAGAGGTGGACCTCTGGGTTGCTTGCTGGGGTACGAGGCCCCTAGGTGGAGGGCGAGGGGGCACCTTGCGGCCTCTACTGCAAGTCAAGGGAGAGAGGTGGACCCCTGGGTAGCTTGCTGGGGTACGAGGCCCTTAGGTGGAAGGCCAGGGGGCAGCAAGGGGCCTCTACTGCAAGTCCAGGGAGAGAGGTGGACCCCTGGGTAGCTTGCTGGGGTCAGAGGCAACTATGTGGAAGGACAGGGGTACCCTGGGGACTATACTGCAAGTCCAGGGAGAGAGGTGGACCCCTGAGTAGCTTCCTGAGGTCAAAGGCCCCAAGGTGGAGAGCCAGGGGGTACCCTGGGGCCTATCCTGCAAGTCCAAGGAGAGGGGTGGACCCCTGGGTAGCTTGCTGGGGTTGCGAGGCCCCTAGTTGGAGGGCCAGGGGGCACCCTGGGGCCTCTACTGCAAGCCCAGGGAGAGAAGTGGACCCCTGGGTAGCTTGCTGGTGTCAGAGGCAACTAGGTTGAGGGAAAGGGGGTACCCTGGGGCCTCTACTGCAATCCCAGGGAGAGAGGTGGACCCTTGTGTAGCTTGCTGGGGTCAGAGGCCCCTGGGTGGAGGGCCAAGGGGCACCCTGGGGAATATACTGCAAGTCCAGGGAGAGAGGTGGACACCTGGGTAGCTTGTTGGGGTCAGAAGCCCCTAGGTTTAGTGCCAGGGGGCTTCCTGGGGCCTCAACTGCAAGTCCAGGAGAAAGGTGGACCCCTGTGTAGCTTTCTGGGGTCAGAGGCCCCTAGGTGGAGGGTCAGGGGGCACCCTGGGGCCTATCCTGCAAGTCCAGGGAGAGAGGTGGACCTCTGGGTAACTTGCTGGGGTACGAGGCCCCTAGGTGGAGGGCGAGGGGGCACCCTGGGGCCTCTACTGCAAGTCCAGGGAGAGAGGTGGACCCCTGGGTAGCTTGCTGGGGTCAGAGGTCTCTAGGTGGAGGGCCAAGGGGCACCCTGGGGCCTCTACTGCAAGTCCAGGGAGAGAGGTGGACCCCTGGTTAGCTTGCTGGGGTCAGAGGCCTCTAGGTGGAGGGCGAGGGGGCACCCTGCGGCCTCTACTGCAAGTCCAGGGAGAGAGGTGGACCCCTGGGTAGCTTCCTAAGGTCAGAGGCCCCTAGGTGGAGGGCCAGGGGGCACCCTGGGGCCTATCCTGCAAGTCCAGGGAGAGAGGTGGACCCCTGGGTAGGTTGCTGGGGTCAGAGGCCTCTAGGTGGAGGGCCAGGGGGTAACCTGGGGCCTATACTGCAAGACCAGGGAGAGAGGTGGACCCCTGGGTAGGTTGCTGGGGTCAGAGGCCTCTAGGTGGAGGGCCAGGGGGTAACCTGGAGCCTATACTGCAAGACCAGAGAGAGGTGGACCCTTGGGTAGCTTCCTAAGGTTAGAGGCCCCTAGGTGGAGGGCCAGGGGGAACCCTGGGGCCTCTACTGCAAGTCCAGGGAGAGAGGTGGACCCCTGAGTAGCTTCCTGAGGTCAAAGGCCCCTAGGTGGAGAGCCAGGGGGTACCCTGGGGCCTATCCTGCAAGTCCAAGGAGAGGGGTGGACCCCTGGGTAGCTTGCTGGGGTTGCGAGGCCCCTAGTTGGAGGGCCAGGGGGCACCCTGGGGCCTCTACTGCAAGCCCAGGGAGAGAAGTGGACCCCTGGGTAGCTTGCTGGTGTCAGAGGCAACTAGGTGGAGGGAAAGGGGGTACCCTGGGGCCTCTACTGCAATCCCAGGGAGAGAGGTGGACCCTTGTGTAGCTTGCTGGGGTCAGAGGCCCCTGGGTGGAGGGCCAAGGGGCACCCTGGGGAATATACTGCAAGTCCAGGGAGAGAGGTGGACACCTGGGTAGCTTGTTGGGGTCAGAAGCCCCTAGGTTTAGTGCCAGGGGGCTTCCTGGGGCCTCAACTGCAAGTCCAAGGAGAAAGGTGGACCCCTGTGTAGCTTACTGGGGTCAGAGGCCCCTAGGTGGAGGGTCAGGGGGCACCCTGGGGCCTATCCTGCAAGTCCAGGGAGAGAGGTGGACCTCTGGGTAACTTGCTGGGGTACGAGGCCCCTAGGTGGAGGGTGAGGGGGCACCCTGGGGCCTCTATGCAAGTCCAGGGAGAGAGGTGGACCCCTGGGTAGCTTGCTGGGGTCAGAGGTCTCTAGGTGGAGGGCCAAGGGGCACCCTGGGGCCTCTACTGCAAGTCCAGGGAGAGAGGTGGACCCCTGGGTTGCTTGCTGGGGTACGAGGCCCCTAGGTGGAGGGCGAGGGGGCACCCTGCGGCCTCTACTGCAAGTCCAGTGAGAGAGGGGGACCCCTGGGTAGCTTGCTGGGGTACGAGGCCCCTAGGTGGAGGGCCAGGGGGAACCCTGGGGCCTCTACTGAAAGTCCAGGGAGAGAGGTGGACCCCTGGGTAGCTTCCTGGGGTCAGAGTCCCCTAGGTGGAGGGCCAGGAGGTACCCTAGGGCCTCTACTGCAAGTCCAGGGAGAGAGGTGGACCCCTGGGTAGCTTGCTGGGGTCAGATTCAACTAGGTGGAGGGCCAGGAGGTACCCTGGGGCCTCTACTGCAAGTCCAGGGAGAGAGGTGGACCCCTGGGTAGTTTGCTGGGGTCAGAGGCAACTAGGTGGAGGGCCAGGGGGCACCCTATGGTCTACACTGTAAGTCCAGGCAGAGAGTTTGACCCCTGGGTAGCTTCCTAAGGTCAGAGGCAACTAGGTGGAGGGCCAGGGGGCACCCTAGGGTCTACACTGTAAGTCCAGGCAGAGAGGTTGACCCCTGGGTAGCTTCCTAAGGTCAGAGGCCCCTAGGTGGAGGGCCAGGGGGCACCCTGGGGCCTATCCTGCAAGTCCAGGGAGAGAGGTGGACCCCCCGGTAGTTTGCTGGGGTACGAAATCCCTAGGTGGAGGGCCAGGGGGCACCATGGGGCCTCTACTGCAAGTCCAGGGAGAGAGGTGGACCCCTGGGTAGCTTGCTGGGGTCATAGGCAACTATGTGGAAGGACATTGGTACCCTGGGGACTATACTGCAAGTCCTGGGAGAGAGGTGGACCCCTGGGTAGCTTGCTGGGGTCAGAGGCCTCCAGGTGGAGGGCCAAGGGGCACCCTGGGGCCTATACTGCAAGTCCAGGGAGAGAGGTGGACCCCTGGGTAGCTTGCTGGGGTCTGTAGCCCATAGGTGGATGGCCAGGGGGTATCCTGGGGCCTCTACTGCAAGTTCAGGGAGAGAGGTGGACCCCTGGGTAGCTTCCTAAGGTCAGAGGCCCCTAGATGGAGGGCCAGGGGGCACCCTGGGGCCTATCCTGCAAGTCCAGGGAAAGAGGTGGACCCCTGGGTAGCTTGCTGGGGTAAAAGGCCCCTAGGTGGAGAGCCAGGGGGTACCCTGGGGCCTCTACTGCAAGTCCAGGGAGAGAGGTGGACCTCTGGGTTGCTTGCTGGGGTACGAGGCCCCTAGGTGGAGGGCGAGGGGGCACCCTGCGGCTTCTACTGCAAGTCCAGGGAGAGAGGTGGACCCCTGGGTAGCTTGCTGGGGTCAGAGGCAACTTTGTGGAAGGACATTGGTACCCTGGGGACTATACTGCAAGTCCAGGGAGAGAGGTGGACCCCTGGGTAGCTTCCTGAGGTCAAAGGCCCCTAAGTGGAGAGCCAGGGGGTACCCTGGGGCCTATCCTGCAAGTCCAAGGAGAGAGGTGGACCCCTGGCTAGCTTGCTGGGGTTACGAGGCCCCTAGTTGGAGGGCCAGGTGGCACCCTGGGGCCTCTACTGCAAGCCTAGGGAGAGAGGTGGACCCCAGGGTAGCTTGCTGGTGTCAGAGGCAACTAGGTGGAGGGACAGGGGGTACCCTGGGGCCTATACTGCAAGTCCAGGGAGAGAGGTGGACCCCTGGGTAGCTTCCTGAGGTCAGAGGCCCCTAGGTGGAGGGCCAGGGGGCACCCTGGGGCCTATACTGCAAGTCCAGGGAGAGAGGTGGACCCCTGGGTAGTTTGCTGGGGTCAGAGGCCCCTAGGCGGAGGGACAGGGGGCTTCCAGGGGCCTCTACTGCAAGTCCAGGGAGAAAGGTGGACCCCTGGGTAGCTTGCTTGTGTCAGAGGCCCCTAGGTGGAGGTCAAGGGGTACCCTGGGGCCTCTACTGCAATCCCAGGGAGAGCTGTGGACCCTTGTGTAGCTTGCTGGGGTCAGAGGCCCCTGGGTGGAGGGCCAAGGGGCACCCTGGGGCCTATACTGCAAGTCCAGGGAGAGAGGTTGACACCTGGGTAGCTTGTTGGGGTCAGAAGCCCCTAGGTTTAGTGCCAGGGGGCTTCCTGGGGCCTCAACTGCAAGTCCAAGGAGAAAGGTGGACCCCTGTGTAGCTTGCTGGGTTACGAGGCCACTAGGTGGAGGGCGAGGGGGCACCCTGGGGCCTCTACTGCAAGTCCAGGGAGAGAGGTAGACCCCTGGGTAGCTTGCTGGGGTCAGAGGCCTCTAGGTGGAGGGTTAAGGGGCACCCTGGGGCCTATACTGCAAGTCCAGGGAGAGAGGTGGACCCCTGGGTAGCTTGCTGGGGTCTGTGGCCCATAGGTGGATGGCCAGGGGGTAACCTGGGGCCTATACTGCAAGTCCAGTGAGAGAGGTGGATCCCTGGGTAGCTTCCTAAGGTCAGAGGCCCCTAGGTGGAGGGCCAGGGCGCACCCTGGGGCCTATCCTGCAAGTCCAGGGAGAGAGGTGGACCCCTGGGTAGCTTGCTGGGGTACGAGGCCCCTAGGTGAAGGGCATGGGGGCTTCTTGGGGCCTCTACTGCAAGTCCAGGGAGAGAGGTGGACCCCTGGGTAGCTTGCTGGGGTACAAGGCCCCTAGGTGGAGGGCCAGGGGGCACCCTGGGGCCTCTACTGCAAGGCCAGGGAGAGAAGTGGACCCCTTGGTAGCTTGCTGGGGTCAGAGACCCCTAGGTGGAGGGCCAGGGGGCACTCTGGGGCCGCTACTGCAAGTCTAGGGAGAGAGGTGGACCCCTGGGTAGCTTCCTGGGGTCAGAGTCCCCTTAGTGGAGGGTCAGGGGGCACCCTGGGGCCTCTACTGCAAGTCTAGGGAGAGAGATGGACTCATGGGTAGCTAGCTGGTGTAAGAGGCCCCTAAGTGGAGGGCCAGGGGGCACCCTGGGGCCTCTACTGCAAGTCCAGGGATAGAGGTGGACCCCTGGGTAGTTTGCTGGGGTCAGAGGCCCGTAGGCGGAGAGACAGGGGGCTTCCTGGGGCCTCTACTTCAAGTCCAGGGAGAAAGGTGGACCCCTGGGTAGCTTGCTTGGGTCAGAGTCCCCTAGGTGGAGGTCAAGGGGGCACCCTGGGGCCTCTACTGCAATCCCAGGGAGAGTTGTGGACCCTTGTGTAGCTTGCTGGGGTCAGAGGCTCCTGGGTGGAGGGACAAGGGGCACCCTGGGGCCTATACTGCAAGTCCAGAGAAAGAGGTGGACCCCTTGGTAGCTTCCTGGGGTCAGAGGCCCCTAGGTGGAGGGCAAGGGGGCACCCTGGGGCCTCTACTGCAAGTCAAGGGAGAGACGTGGACCCTTGGGTAGCACGCTGGGGTCGGAGGAAACTAGGTGGAGGGCCAGGGGACACCCTGGGTTCATCCTCCAAGTCCAGGGAGAGAGGTGGACACCTGGGTAGCTTGTTGGGGTCAGAAGCCCATAGGTTTAGTGCCAGGGGGCTTCCTGGGGCCTCAACTGCAAGTCCAAGGAGAAAGGTGGACCCCTGTGTAGCTTGCTGGGGTCAGAGGCCCCTAGGTGGAGGGTCAGGGGGCAACCTGGGACCTATCCTGCAAGTCCAGGGAGAGAAGTGGACCTCTGGGTAGCTTGCTGGGGTACGAGGCCCCTAGGTGGAGGGCGAGGGGGCACCCTGGGGCCTCTACTGCAAGTCCAGGGAGAGAGGTGGACCCCTGGGTAGCTTGCTGGGGTCAGAGGCCTCTAGGTGGAGGGCCAAGGGGCACCCTGGGGCCTATACTGCAAGTCCAGGGAGAGAGGTGGACCCCTGGGTAGCTTGCTGGGTTCTGTAGCCCATAGGTGGAGGGCCAGGAGGTACCCTGGGGCCTATACTGCAAGTCCAGGGAGAGAGGTGGACCCCTGGGTAGCTTCCTAAGGTCAGAGGCCCCTAGGTGGAGGGCCAGGGGGCACCCTGGGGCCTATCCTGCAAGTGCAGGGAGAGAGGTGGACCCCTGGGTAGCTTACTGGGTTCGAGGCCCCTAGGTGGAGGGCCAGGGGGCACCCTGGGGCCTCTACTGCAAGTCCAGGGAGAGAGGTGGACCCCTGGGTAGCTTCCTGGGGTCAGAGTCCCTTAGGTGGAGGGTCAGGAGGTACCCTAGGGCCTCTACTGCAAGTCCAGGGAGAGAGGTGGACCCCTGGGTAGCTTCCTAAGGTCAGAGGCCCCTAGGTGGAGGGCCAGGGGGCACCCTGGGGCCTATCCTGCAAGTCAAGGGAGAGATGTGGACCCCTGGGTACTTTGCTGGGGTACGAGGCCCCTAGGTGGAGGGCCAGGGGGCACCCTGGGGCCTCTACTGCAAGTCCAGGGAGAGAGGAGGACCCCTGGGTAGCTTGCTGGGTTCAGAGGCAACTAGGTGGAGGGACAGGGGGTACCCTGGGGCCTATACTGCAAGTCCAGGGAGAGAGGTGGATCCCTGGGTAGCTTCCTGAGGTTAAAGGCCCCTAGGTGGAGGGCCAGGGGGCACCCAGGGGCCTATCCTGCAAGTCCAAGGAGAGACGTGGACCCTTGGGTAGCTTGCTGGGGTACGAGGCTCTAATTGGAGAGCCAGGGGGCACCCTGGGGCTTCTACTGCAAGTCCAGGGAGAGAGGTAGACCCCTGGGTAGCTTGCTGGTGTCAGAGGCAACTAGGTGGAGGGACAGGGGGTACCCTGGGGCCAATACTGCAAGTCCAGGGAGAGAGGTGGACCCCTGGGTAGCTTCCTGAGGTCAGAGGCCCCTAGGTGGAGGGCCAGGGGCACCCTGGGGCCTCTACTGCAAGTCCAGGGAGAGAAGTGGACCCCTGGGTACCTTCCTGGGGTCAGAGTCCCCTAAGTGGAGGGCCAGGGGGCTTCCTGGGGCCTCTACTGCAAGTCCAGGGAAAGAGGTGGACCCCTGGGTAGTTTGCTGGGGTCAGAGGCCCCTAGTCGGAGGGACATGGGGCTTCCTGGGGCCTCTACTGCAAGTCCAGGGAGATAGGTGGACCCCAGGGTAGCTTGCTTGGGTCAGAGGCCCCTAGGTGGAGGTCAAGGGGGCACCCTGGGGCCTCTACTGCAAACCCAGGGAGAGTTGTGGACCCTTTTGTAGCTTGCTGGGGTCAGAGGCCCCTGGGTGGAGGGCCAAGGGGCACCCTGGGGCCTATACTGCAAGTCCAGAGAGAGAGGTGGTCCCCTGGGTAGCTTCCTGGGGTCAGAGGCCCCTAGGTGGAGGGCCAGGGGGCACCCTGGGGCCTATCCTGCAAGTCCAGGGAGAGAGGTGGACCACTGGGTAGCTTGCTGGGGTACGAGGCCCCTAGGTTTAGGGCCAAGAGGCACCCTGGGGCCTCTACTGCAAGTCCAGGGAGAGAGGTGGACCCCTGGGTAGCTTTCTGGGGTGAGAGTCCCCTAGGTGGAGGGCCAAGAGGTACCCTGGGGCCTCTACTGCTAGTCCAGGGAGAGAGGTGGACCCCTGGGTAGCTTGCTGGGGTCAGAGGCAACTAGGTGGAAGGCCAGGGGGCACCCTAGGGTCTACACTGCAAGTTTAGGGAGAGAGGTGGACCCCTGGGTAGCTTCCTAAGGTCAGAGGCCCGTAGGTGGAGGGCCAGGGGGCACCTTGGGGCCTATCCTGCAAGTCCAGGGAGAGATGTGGACCCGTGGGTAGCTTCCTAAGGTCAGAGGCCCCTAGGTGAAGGGCCAGGGGGCACCCTGGGGCCTATCCTGCAAGTCCAGAGAGAGAGGTGGACCCCTGGGTAGCTTGCTGGGGTACGAGGCCCCTAGGTGGAGGGCCAGGGGGCTTCTTGGGGCCTCTACTGCAAGTCCAGGGAGAGAGGTGGACCCCTGGGTAGCTTGCTGGGGTACAAGGCCCCTAGGTGGAGGCCCAGGGGGCACCCTGGGGCCTCTACTGCAAGGCCAGGGAGAGAGGTGGACCCCTTGGTAGCTTGCTGGTGTCAGAGACCCCAAGGTGGAGGGCCAGGGGGCACCCTGGGGCCTCTACTGCAAGTCCAGGGAGAGAGGTGGACCCCTGGGTAGCTTGCTGGGGTAAGAGGCAACTAGGTGGAGGGCCAGGAGGTACCCTAGGGCCTCTACTGCAAGTCCAGGGAGAGAGGTGGACCCCTGGGTAGCTTGCTGGGGTCAGAGGCAACTAGGTGGAGGGCCAGGGGGCACCCTAGGGTCTACACTGTAAGTCCAGGCAGAGAGGTTGACCCCTGGGTAGCTTCCTAAGGTCAGAGGCCCCTAGATGGAGGGCCAGGGGGCACCCTGGGGCCTATCCTGCAAGTCCAGGGAGAGAGGTGGACCCCTGGGTAGCTTGCTGGGGTACGAGGCCCCTAGGTGGAGGGCCAGGGGGCACCATGGGGCCTCTACTGCAAGTCCAGGGAGAGAGGTATACCCCTGGGTAGCTTGCTGGGGTCAAACGCAACTAGGTGGAAGGACAGGGGTACCCTGGGGACTATACTGCAAGTCCAGGGAGAGAGGTGGACACCTGGGTAGCTTGTTGGGGTCAGAAGCCCCTAGGTTTAGTGCCAGGGGGCTTCCTGGGGCCTCAACTGCAAGTCCAAGGAGAAAGGTGGACCCCTGTGTAGCTTACTGGGGTCAGAGGCCCCTAGGTGGAGGGTCAGGGGGCACCCTGGGGCCTATCCTGCAAGTCCAGGGAGAGAGGTGGACCTCTGGGTAACTTGCTGGGGTACGAGGCCCCTAGGTGGAGGGCGAGGGGGAACCCTGGGGCCTCTACTGCAAGTCCAGGGAGAGAGGTGGACCCCTGGGTAGCTTGCTGGGGTCAGAGGTCTCTAGGTGGAGGGCCAAGGGGCACCCTGGGGCCTCTACTGCAAGTCCAGGGAGAGAGGTGGACCCCTGGTTAGCTTGCTGGGGTCAGAGGCCTCTAGGTGGAGGGCGAGGGGGCACCCTGCGGCCTCTACTGCAAGTCCAGGGAGAGAGGTGGACCCCTGGGTAGCTTCCTAAGGTCAGAGGCCCCTAGGTGGAGGGCCAGGGGGCACACTGGGGCCTATCCTGCAAGTCCAGGGAGAGAGGTGGACCCCTGGGTAGGTTGCTGGGGTCAGAGGCCTCTAGGTGGAGGGCCAGGGGGAAACCTGGGGCCTATACTGCAAGACCAGGGAGAGAGGTGGACCCTTGGGTAGCTTCCTAAGGTTATAGGCCCCTAGGTGGAGGGCCAGGGGCACCCTGGGGCCTATCCTGCAAGTCCAGGGAGAGATGTGGACCCGTGGGTAGCTTGCTGGTGTACGAGGCCCCTAGGTAGAGGGCCAGGGGGAACCCTGGGGCCTCTACTGCAAGTCCAGGGAGAGAGGAGGACCCCTGGGTAGCTTGCTGGGGTCAGAGGCAGCTAGGTGGAGTGCCAGGCGGCACCCTCGGGTCTACACTGTAAGTCCAGGGAGAGAGGTGGACCCCTGGGTAGCTTCCTAAGGTCAGAGGCCCCTAGGTGGAGGGCCAGGGGGCACCCTGGGGTCTATCCTGCAAGTCCAGGGAGAGAGGTGGACCCCTGGGTAGCTTGCTGGGGTACGGGGAACCTAGGTGGAGGGCAAGGGGGCACCATGGGGCCTCTACTGCAAGTCCAGGGAGAGAGGTAGACCCTTGGGTAGCTTGCTGGGGTCAGAGGCAACTAGGTGGAAGGACAGGGGTACCCTGGGGCCTATACTGCAAGTCCAGGGAGAGAGGTGGACCCCTGGGTAGCTTACTGAGGTCAAAGGCCCCTAGTTGGAGAGCCAGGGGGCACCCTGGGGCCTATCCTGCAAGTCCAAGGAGAGAGGTGGACCCCTGGGTAGCTTGCTGGGGTCAGAGTCCCCTTAGTGGAGGGTCAGGGGGCACCCTGGGGCCTCTACTGCAAGTCTAGGGAGAGAGATGGACTCATGGGTAGCTAGCTGGGGTAAAAGGCCCCTAAGTGGAGGGCCAGGGGGCACCCTGGGGCCTCTACTGCAAGTCCAGGGAGAGAGGTGGACCCCTGGGTAGTTTGCTGGAGTCAGAGGCCCGTAGGCGGAGAGACAGGGGGCTTCCTGGGGCCTCTACATCAAGTCCAGGGAGAAAGGTGGACCCCTGGGTAGCTTGCTTGGGTCAGAGGCCCCTGGGTGGAGGTCAAGGGGGCACCCTGGGGCCTCTACTGCAATCCCAGAGAGAGTTGTGGACCCTTGTGTAGCTTGCTGGGGTCAGAGGCCCCTGGGTGGAGGGACAAGGGGCACCCTGGGGCCTATACTGCAAGTCCAGAGAGAGAGGTGGACCCCTTGGTAGCTTCCTGGGGTCAGAGGCCCCTAGGTGGAGGGCAAGGGGGCACCCTGGGACCTCTACTGCAAGTCCAGGGAGAGAGGTGGACCCCTGGGTAGCATAATGGGGTCGGAGGAAACTAGGTGGAGGGCCAGGGGACACCCTGGGGCCTATCCTGCAAGTCCAGGGAGAGAGGTGGACACCTGGGTAGCTTGTTGGGGTCAGAAGCCCCTAGGTTTAGTGCCAGGGGGCTTCCTGGGGCCTCAACTGCAAGTCCAAGGAGAAAGGTGGACCCCTGTGTAGCTTGCTGGGGTCAGAGGCCCCTAGGTGGAGGGCCAGGGGACACCCTGGGGCCTATCCTGCAAGTCCAGGGAGAGAGGTGGACACCTGGGTAGCTTGTTGGGGTCAGAAGCCCCTAGGTTTAGTGCCAGGGGGCTTCCTGGGGCCTCAACTGCAAGTCCAAGGAGAAAGGTGGACCCCTGTGTAGCTTCCTAAGGTCAGAGGCCCCTAGGTGGAGGGTCAGGGGGCACCCTGGGGCCTATCCTGCAAGTCCAGGGAGAGAGGTGGACCTCTGGGTAACTTGCTGGGGTACGAGGCCCCTAGGTAGAGGGCGAGGGGGCACCCTGGGGCCTCTAATGCAAGTCCAGGGAGAGAGGTGGACCCCTGGGTAGCTTGCTGGGGTCAGAGGTCTCTAGGTGGAGGGCCAAGGGGCACCCTGGGGCCTCTACTGCAAGTCCAGGGAGAGAGGTGGACCCCTGGTTAGCTTGCTGGGGTCAGAGGCCTCTAGGTGGAGGGCGAGGGGGCACCCTGCGGCCTCTACTGCAAGTCCAGGGAGAGAGGTGGACCCCTGGGTAGCTTCCTAAGGTCAGAGGCCCCTAGGTGGAGGGCCAGGGGGCACCCTGGGGCCTATCCTGCAAGTCCAGGGAGAGAGGTGGACCCCTGGGTAGGTTGCTGGGGTCAGAGGCCTCTAGGTGGAGGGCCAGGGGGTAACCTGGGGCCTATATTGCAAGACCAGGGAGAGAGGTGGACCCTTGGGTAGCTTCCTAAGGTTAGAGGCCCCTAGGTGGAGGGCCAGGGGGAACCCTGGGGCCTCTACTGCAAGTCCAGGGAGAGAGGTGGACCCCTGGGTAGCTTCCTGGGGTCAGAGTCCCCTAGGTGGAGGGCCAGGAGGTACCCTGGGGCCTCTACTGCTAGTCCAGGGACAGAAGTGGACCCCTGGGTAGCTTGCTGGGGTCAGAGGCAACTAGGTGGAAGGCCAAGGGGCACCCTAGGGTCTACACTGCAAGACCAGGGAAAGAGGTGGACCCCTGGGTAGCTTCCTAAGGTCAGAGGCCCGTAGGTGGAGGGCCAGGGGCACCCTGGGGCCTATCCTGCAAGTCCAGGGAGAGAGGTGGACCCTTGGGTAGCTTGCTGGGGTCAGGCCCCTGGGTGGAGGGACAAGGGGCACCCTGGGGCCTATACTGCAAGTCCAGCGAGAGAGGTGGACCCCTTGGTAGCTTCCTGAGGTCAAAGGCCCCTAGGTGGAGAGCCAGGGGGCACCCTGGGGCCTATCCTGCAAGTCCAGGGAGAGAGGTGGACCCCTGGGTAGCTTCCTGGGGTCAGAGTCCCCTAGGTGGAGGGCCAGGAGGTACCCTGGGGCCTCTACTGCTAGTCCAGGGACAGAAGTGGACCCCTGGGTAGCTTGCTGGGGTCAGAGGCAACTAGGTGGAAGGCCAAGGGGCACCCTAGGGTCTACACTGCAAGACCAGGGAAAGAGGTGGACCTAGGTGGAAGGACAGGGGTACCCTGGGGCCTATACTGCAAGTCCAGGGAGAGAGGTGGACCCCTGGGTAGCTTACTGAGGTCAAAGGCCCCTAGGTGGAGAGCCAGGGGGCACCCTGGGGCCTATCCTGCAAGTCCAAGGAGAGAGGTGGACCCCTGGGTAGCTTGCTGGGGTCAGAGGCCCGTAGGCGGAGAGACAGGGGGCTTCCTGGGGTCTCTACTTCAAGTCCAGGGAGAAAGGTGGACCCCTGGGTAGCTTGCTTGGGTCAGAGTCCCCTAGGTGGAGGTCAAGGGGGCACCCTGGGGCCTCTACTGCAATCCCAGGGAGAGTTGTGGACCCTTGTGTAGCTTGCTGGGGTCAGAGGCCCCTGGGTGGAGGGACAAGGGGCACCCTGGGGCCTATACTGCAAGTCCAGAGAAAGAGGTGGACCCCTTGGTAGCTTCCTGGGGTCAGAGGCCCCTAGGTGGAGGGCAAGGGGGCACCCTGGGGCCTCTACTGCAAGTCAAGGGAGAGACGTGGACCCTTGGGTAGCATGCTGGGGTCGGAGGAAACTAGGTGGAGGGCCAGGGGACACCCTGGGGCCTATCCTCCAAGTCCAGGGAGAGAGGTGGACACCTGGGTAGCTTGTTGGGGTCAGAAGCCCATAGGTTTAGTGCCAGGGGGCTTCCTGGGGCCTCAACTGCAAGTCCAAGGAGAAAGGTGGACCCCTGTGTAGCTTGCTGGGGTCAGAGGCCCCTAGGTGGAGGGTCAGGGGGCACCCTGGGACCTATCCTGCAAGTCCAGGGAGAGAAGTGGACCTCTGGGTAGCTTGCTGGGGTACGAGGCCCCTAGGTGGAGGGCGAGGGGGCACCCTGGGTCCTCTACTGCAAGTCCAGGGAGAGAGGTGGACCCCTGGGTAGCTTGCTGGGGTCAGAGGCCTCTAGGTGGAGGGCCAAGGGGCACCCTGGGGCCTATACTGCAAGTCCAGGGAGAGATGTGGACCCCTGGGTAGCTTGCTGGGTTCTGTAGCCCATAGGTGGAGGGCCAGGAGGTACCCTGGGGCCTATACTGCAAGTCCAGGGAGAGAGGTGGACCCCTGGGTAGCTTCCTAAGGTCAGAGGCCCCTAGGTGGAGGGCCAGGGGGCACCCTGGGGCCTATCCTGCAAGTGCAGGGAGAGAGGTGGACCCCTGGGTAGCTTACTGGGGTACGAGGCCCCTAGGTGGAGGGCCAGGGGGCATCCTGGGGCCTCTACTGCAAGTCCAGGGAGAGAGGTGGACCCCTGGGTAGGTTCCTGGGGTCAGAGTCCCTTAGGTGGAGGGTCAGGAGGTACCCTAGGGCCTCTACTGCAAGTCCAGGGAGAGAGGTGGACCCCTGGGTAGCTTCCTAAGGTCAGAGGCCCCTAGGTGGAGGGCCATGGGGCACCCTGGGGCCTTTCCTGCAAGTCAAGGGAGAGATGTGGACCCCTGGGTAGCTTGCTGGGGTACGAGGCCCCTAGGTGGAGGGCCAGGGTGCACCCTGGGGCCTCTACTGCAAGTCCAGGGAGAGAGGAGGACCCCTGGTTAGCTTGCTGGGGTCAGAGGCAACTAGGTGGAGGGACAGGGGGTACCCTGGGGCCTATACTGCAAGTCCAGGGAGAGAGGTGGATCCCTGGGTAGCTTCCTGAGGTCAGAGGCCCCTAGGTGGAGGGCCAGGGGCACCCTGGGGCCTCTACTGCAAGTCCAGGGAGAGAAGTGGACCCCTGGGTACCTTCCTAGGGTCAGAGTCCCCTAAGTGGAGGGCCAGGGGGCTTCCTGGGGCCTCTACTGCAAGTCCAGGGAAAGAGGTGGACCCCTGGGTAGTTTGCTGGGGTCAGAGGCCCCTAGTCGGAGGGACATGGGGCTTCCTGGGGCCTCTACTGCAAGTCCAGGGAGAAAGGTGGACCCCAGGGTAGCTTGCTTGGGTCAGAGGCCCCTAGGTGGAGGTCAAGGGGGCACCCTGGGGCCTCTACTGCAAACCCAGGGAGAGTTGTGGACCCTTTTGTAGCTTGCTGGGGTCAGAGGCCCCTGGGTGGAGGGCCAAGGGGCACCCTGGGGCCTATACTGCAAGTCCAGAGAGAGAGGTGGTCCCCTGGGTAGCTTCCTGGGGTCAGAGGCCCCTAGGTGGAGGGCCAGGGGGCACCCTGGGGCCTATCCTGCAAGTCCAGGGAGAGAGGTGGACCACCGGGTAGCTTGCTGGGGTACGAGGCCCCTAGGTTTAGGGCCAAGAGGCACCCTGGGGCCTCTGGTGCAAGTCCAGGGAGAGAGGTGGACCCCTGGGTAGCTTCCTGGGGTGAGAGTCCCCTAGGTGGAGGGCCAGGAGGTACCCTGGGGCCTCTACTGCAAGTCCGGGGAGAGAGGTGGACCCCTGGGTAGCTTGCTGGGGTCAGAGGCAACTAGGTGGAAGGCCAGGGGGCACCCTAGGGTCTACACTGCAAGTGTAGGGAGAGAGGTGGACCCCTGGGTAGCTTCCTAAGGTCAGAGGCCCATAGGTGGAGGGCCAGGGGGCACCTTGGGGCCTATCCTGCAAGTCCAGGGAGAGATGTGGACCCGTGGGTAGCTTCCTAAGGTCAGAGGCCCCTACGTGAAGGGCCAGGGGGCTTCTTGGGGCCTCTACTGCAAGTCCAGGGAGAGAGGTGGACCCCTGGGTAGCTTGCTGGGGTACAAGGCCCCTAGCTGGAGGCCCAGGGGGCACCCTGGGGCCTCTACTGCAAGGCCAGGGAGAGAGGTGGACCCCTTGGTAGCTTGCTGGTGTCAGAGACCCCAAGGTGGAGGGCCAGGGGGCACCCTGGGGCCTCTACTGCAAGTCCAGGGAGAGAGGTGGACCCCTGGGTAGCTTGCTGGGGTAAGAGGCAACTAGGTGGAGGGCCAGGAGGTACCCTAGGGCCTCTACTGCAAGTCCAGGGAGAGAGGTGGACCCCTGGGTAGCTTGCTGGGGTCAGAGGCAACTAGGTGGAGGGCCAGGGGGCACCCTAGGGTCTACACTGTAAGTCCAGGCAGAGAGGTTGACCCCTGGGTAGCTTCCTAAGGTCAGAGGCCCCTAGATGGAGGGCCAGGGGGCACCCTAGGGCCTATCCTGCAAGTCCAGGGAGAGAGGTGGACCCATGGGTAGCTTGCTGGGGTACGAGGCCCCTAGGTGGAGGGCCAGGGGGCACCATGGGGCCTCTACTGCAAGTCCAGGGAGAGAGGTATACCCCTGGGTAGCTTGCTGGGGTCAAAGGCAACTAGGTGGAAGGACAGGGGTACCCTGGGGACTATACTGCAAGTCCAGGGAGAGAGGTGGACCCCTGGGTAGCTTCCTGAGGTCAAAGGCCCCTAGGTAGAGAGCCAGGGGGCACCCTGGGGCCTTTCCTGCAAGTCCAAGGAGAGAGGTGGACCCCTGGGTAGCTTGCTGGGGTTAAGAGGTCCCTAGTTGGAGGGCCAAGGGGCACCCTGGGGCCTCTACTGCAAGCCCAGTGAGAGAGATGGACCCCTGGGTAGCTTGCTGGTGTCAGAGGCAACTAGGTGGAGGGACAGGAGGTACCCTGGAGCCTATACTGCAAGTCCAGGGAGAGAGGTGGACCCCTGGGTAGCTTCCTGAGGTCAGAGGCTCCTAGGTGGAGGGCCAAAGGGCGCCCTGGGGCCTGTTCTGCAAGTCCAGGGAGAGAGGTGGACCCCTGGGTAGTTTGCTGGGGTCAGAGGCCCCTGGGCGGAGGGACAGGGGGCTTCCTGGGGCCTCTACTGCAAGTCCAGGGAGAAAGGTGGACCCCTGGGTAGCTTGCTGGGGTCAGAGGCAACTAGGTGGAAGGCCAGGGGGCACCCTAGGGTCTACACTGCAAGTGTAGGGAGAGAGGTGGACCCCTGGGTAGCTTCCTAAGGTCAGAGGCCCATAGGTGGAGGGCCAGGGGGCACCTTGGGGCCTATCCTGCAAGTCCAGGGAGAGATGTGGACCCGTGGGTAGCTTCCTAAGGTCAGAGGCCCCTAGGTGAAGGGCCAGGGGGCTTCTTGGGGCCTCTACTGCAAGTCCAGGGAGAGAGGTGGACCCCTGGGTAGCTTGCTGGAGTACAAGGCCCCTAGGTGGAGGCCCAGGGGGCACCCTGGGGCCTCTACTGCAAGGCCAGGGAGAGAGGTGGACCCCTTGGTAGCTTGCTGGTGTCAGAGACCCCAAGGTGGAGGGCCAGGGGGCACCCTGGGGCCTCTACTGCAAGTCCAGGGAGAGAGGTGGACCCCTGGGTAGCTTGCTGGGGTAAGAGGCAACTAGGTGGAGGGCCAGGAGGTACGCTAGGGCCTCTACTGCAAGTCCAGGGAGAGAGGTGGACCCCTGGGTAGCTTGCTGGGGTCAGAGGCAACTAGGTGGAGGGCCAAGGGGCACCCTAGGGTCTACACTGTAAGTCCAGGCAGAGAGGTTGACCCCTGGGTAGCTTCCTAAGGTCAGAGGCCCCTAGATGGAGGGCCAGGGGGCACCCTAGGGCCTATCCTGCAAGTCCAGGGAGAGAGGTGGACCCCTGGGTAGCTTGCTGGGGTACGAGGCCCCTAGGTGGAGGGCCAGGGGGCACCATGGGGCCTCTACTGCAAGTCCAGGGAGAGAGGTATACCCCTGGGTAGCTTGCTGGGGTCAAAGGCAACTAGGTGGAAGGACAGGGGTACCCTGGGGACTATACTGCAAGTCCAGGGAGAGAGGTGGACCCCTGGGTAGCTTCCTGAGGTCAAAGGCCCCTAGGTAGAGAGCCAGGGGGCACCCTGGGGCCTTTCCTGCAAGTCCAAGGAGAGAGGTGGACCCCTGGGTAGCTTGCTGGGGTTACGAGGTCCCTAGTTGGAGGGCCAAGGGGCACCCTGGGGCCTCTACTGCAAGCCCAGTGAGAGAGATGGACCCCTGGGTAGCTTGCTGGTGTCAGAGGCAACTAGGTGGAGGGACAGGAGGTACCCTGGAGCCTATACTGCAAGTCCAGGGAGAGAGGTGGACCCCTGGGTAGCTTCCTGAGGTCAGAGGCTCCTAGGTGGAGGGCCAAAGGGCGCCCTGGGGCCTGTTCTGCAAGTCCAGGGAGAGAGGTGGACCCCTGGGTAGTTTGCTGGGGTCAGAGGCCCCTGGGCGGAGGGACAGGGGGCTTCCTGGGGCTTCTACTGCAAGTCCAGGGAGAAAGGTGGACCCCTGGGTAGCTTGCTTGGGTCAGAGGCCCCTAGGTGGAGGTCAAGGGGGTACCCTGGGGCCTCTACTGCAATCTCAGGGAGAGTTGTGGACCCTTGTGTAGTTTGCTAGGGTCAGAGGCCCCTGGGTGGAGGGCCAAGGGGCACCCTGGGGCCTTTCCTGCAAGTCCAGGGAGAGAGGTGGACACCTGGGTAGCTTGTTGGGGTCAGATGTCCCTTGGTGGAAGGCCAGTTGGCACTATGGGGCCTATACTGCAAGTCCAGGGAGAGAGGTGGACCCATGGTTAGCTTACTGGGGTCAGAGGCCCCTAGGTGGAGGGCCAGAGGCACCCTGGGGCCTCTACTGCAAGACCAGGGAGAGAGGTGGACCCCTGGGTAGCTTGCTGGTGTCAGAGGCAACTAGGTGGAGGGACAGGGGGTACCCTGGGGCCTATAAAGCAAGTCCAAGGAGAGAGGTGGACCCCTGGGTAGCTTCCTGAGGTCAGAGGCCCCTGGGCGGAGGGCCAGGGGGCACCCTGGGGCCTATCCTGCAAGTCCAGGGAGAGAGGTGGACCCCTGGGTAGCTTGCTGGGGTACGAGGCCCCTAGGTGGAGGGCCAGGGGGCACCCTGGGGCCTCTACTGCAAGTCCAGGGAGAGAGGTGGACCCCTGGGTAGCTTGCTGGGGTCAGAGGCCCCTAGGTGGAGGGCCATGGGGCACCCTGGGGCCTCTACTGAAAGTCCAGGGAGAGAGGTGGACCCCTGGGTAGCTTGCTGGGGTCAGAGGCCCCTAGGTGGAGGGCCATGGGGCACCCTGGGGCCTCTACTGCAAGTCCAGGGAGAGAGGTGGACCCCTGGGTAGCTTGCTGGGTTCTGTAGCCCATAGGTGGAGGTCCAGGGGGTACCCTGGGGCCTATACTGCAAGTCCAGGGAGAGAGGTGGACCCCTGGGAAGCTTCCTAATGTCAGAGGCCCCTAGGTGGAGGGCCAGGGGGCACCCTGGGGCCTATCTTGCAAGTCCAGGGAGAGAGGTGGACCCCTGGGTAGCTAGCTGGGGTACGAGGCCCCTAGGTGGAGGGCCAGGGGGCACCCTGGGGCCTCTATTGCAAGTCCAGGAAGAGAGGTGGACCCCTGGGTAGCTTCCTAAGGTCAGAGGCCCCTAGGTGGAGGGCCAGGGGGCACCCTGGGGCATATCATGCAAGTCCAGGGAGAGAGGTGGACCCCTGGTTAGCTTGCTGGGGTACGAGTCCCCTAGGTGGAGGGCCAGGGGGCACCCTGGGGCCTCTACTGCAAGTCCAGGGAGAGAGGTGGACCCTTGGGTAGCTTCCTGGGATCAGAGTCCCTTAGGTGGAGGGTCAGGAGGTACCCTAGGGCCTCTACTGCAAGTCCAGGGAGAGAGGTGGACCCCTGGGTAGCTTGCTGGGGTCAGAGGCAACTAGGTGGAGGGCCAGGGGGCACCGTAGGGTATACTCTGCAAGTCCAGGGAGAGAGGTGGACCCCTGGGTAGCTTGCTGGGGTACGAGGCCCTTAGGTGGAGGGCCAGGGGGCACCATGGGGCCTCTACTGCAAGTCCAGGGAGAGAGGTGGACCCCTGGGTAGCTTGCTGGGGTCAGAGGCAACTAGGTGTGAGGACAGGGGTACCCTGGGGACTATACTGCAAGTCCAGGGAGAGAGGTGGACCCCTGGGTAGCGTCCTGAGGTCAAAGGCCCCTAGGTAGAGAGCCAGGGGGCACCCTGGGGCCTATCCTGCAAGTCCAAGGAGAGAGGTGGACCCCTGGGTAGCTTGCTGGGGTTACGAGGTCCCTAGTTGGAGGGCCAAGGGGCACCCTGGGGCCTCTACTGCAAGCCCAGTGAGAGAGATGGACCCCTGGGTAGCTTGCTGGTGTCAGAGGCAACTAGGTGGAGGGACAGGAGGTACCCTGGAGCCTATACTGCAAGTCCAGGGAGAGAGGTGGACCCCTGAGTAGCTTCCTGAGGTCAAAGGCCCCTAGGTGGAGAGCCAGGGGGTACCCTGGGGCCTCTACTGCAATCCCAGGGAGAGTTGTGGACCCTTGTGTAGGTTGCTGGGGTCAGAGGCCCCTGGGTGGAGGGCCAAGGGGCACCCTGGGGCCTATACTGCAAGTCCAGGGAGAGAGGTGGACACCTGGGTAGCTTGTTGGGGTCAGAAGCCCCTAGGTTTAGTGCCAGGGGGCTTCCTGGGGCCTCAACTGCAAGTCCAAGGAGATAGGTGGACCCCTGTGTAGCTTACTGGGGTCAGAGGCCCCTAGGTGGAGGGTCAGGGGGCACCCTGGGGCCTATCCTGCAAGTCCAGGGAGAGAGGTGGACCTCTGGGTAACTTGCTGGGGTACGAGGCCCCTAGGTGGAGGGCGAGGGGGCACCCTGGGGCCTCTACTGCAAGTCCAGGGAGAGAGGTGGACCCCTGGTTAGCTTGCTGGGGTCAGAGGCCTCTAGGTGGAGGGCCAAGGGGCACCCGGGGCCTATACTGCAAGTCCAGGGAGAGAGGTGGACCCCTGGGTAGCTTGCTGGGGTACAAGGCCCCTAGGTGGAGGGCCAGGGGGCACCCTGGGGCCTCTACTGCAAGGCCAGGGAGAGAAGTGGACCCCTTGGTAGCTTGCTGGGGTCAGAGACCCCTAGGTGGAGGGCCAGGGGGCACTCTGGGGCCGCTACTGCAAGTCTAGGGAGAGAGGTGGACCCCTGGGTAGCTTCCTGGGGTCAGAGTCCCCTTAGTGGAGGGTCAGGGGGCACCCTGGGGCCTCTACTGCAAGTCTAGGGAGAGAGATGGACTCATGGGTAGCTAGCTGGTGTAAGAGGCCCCTAAGTGGAGGGCCAGGGGGCACCCTGGGGCCTCTACTGCAAGTCCAGGGATAGAGGTGGACCCCTGGGTAGTTTGCTGGGGTCAGAGGCCCGTAGGCGGAGAGACAGGGGGCTTCCTGGGGCCTCTACTTCAAGTCCAGGGAGAAAGGTGGACCCCTGGGTAGCTTGCTTGGGTCAGAGTCCCCTAGGTGGAGGTCAAGGGGGCACCCTGGGGCCTCTACTGCAATCCCAGGGAGAGTTGTGGACCCTTGTGTAGCTTGCTGGGGTCAGAGGCTCCTGGGTGGAGGGACAAGGGGCACCCTGGGGCCTATACTGCAAGTCCAGAGAAAGAGGTGGACCCCTTGGTAGCTTCCTGGGGTCAGAGGCCCCTAGGTGGAGGGCAAGGGGGCACCCTGGGGCCTCTACTGCAAGTCAAGGGAGAGACGTGGACCCTTGGGTAGCACGCTGGGGTCGGAGGAAACTAGGTGGAGGGCCAGGGGACACCCTGGGTTCATCCTCCAAGTCCAGGGAGAGAGGTGGACACCTGGGTAGCTTGTTGGGGTCAGAAGCCCATAGGTTTAGTGCCAGGGGGCTTCCTGGGGCCTCAACTGCAAGTCCAAGGAGAAAGGTGGACCCCTGTGTAGCTTGCTGGGGTCAGAGGCCCCTAGGTGGAGGGTCAGGGGGCAACCTGGGACCTATCCTGCAAGTCCAGGGAGAGAAGTGGACCTCTGGGTAGCTTGCTGGGGTACGAGGCCCCTAGGTGGAGGGCGAGGGGGCACCCTGGGGCCTCTACTGCAAGTCCAGGGAGAGAGGTGGACCCCTGGGTAGCTTGCTGGGGTCAGAGGCCTCTAGGTGGAGGGCCAAGGGGCACCCTGGGGCCTATACTGCAAGTCCAGGGAGAGAGGTGGACCCCTGGGTAGCTTGCTGGGTTCTGTAGCCCATAGGTGGAGGGCCAGGAGGTACCCTGGGGCCTATACTGCAAGTCCAGGGAGAGAGGTGGACCCCTGGGTAGCTTCCTAAGGTCAGAGGCCCCTAGGTGGAGGGCCAGGGGGCACCCTGGGGCCTATCCTGCAAGTGCAGGGAGAGAGGTGGACCCCTGGGTAGCTTACTGGGTTCGAGGCCCCTAGGTGGAGGGCCAGGGGGCACCCTGGGGCCTCTACTGCAAGTCCAGGGAGAGAGGTGGACCCCTGGGTAGCTTCCTGGGGTCAGAGTCCCTTAGGTGGAGGGTCAGGAGGTACCCTAGGGCCTCTACTGCAAGTCCAGGGAGAGAGGTGGACCCCTGGGTAGCTTCCTAAGGTCAGAGGCCCCTAGGTGGAGGGCCAGGGGGCACCCTGGGGCCTATCCTGCAAGTCAAGGGAGAGATGTGGACCCCTGGGTACTTTGCTGGGGTACGAGGCCCCTAGGTGGAGGGCCAGGGGGCACCCTGGGGCCTCTACTGCAAGTCCAGGGAGAGAGGAGGACCCCTGGGTAGCTTGCTGGGTTCAGAGGCAACTAGGTGGAGGGACAGGGGGTACCCTGGGGCCTATACTGCAAGTCCAGGGAGAGAGGTGGATCCCTGGGTAGCTTCCTGAGGTTAAAGGCCCCTAGGTGGAGGGCCAGGGGGCACCCAGGGGCCTATCCTGCAAGTCCAAGGAGAGACGTGGACCCTTGGGTAGCTTGCTGGGGTACGAGGCTCTAATTGGAGAGCCAGGGGGCACCCTGGGGCTTCTACTGCAAGTCCAGGGAGAGAGGTAGACCCCTGGGTAGCTTGCTGGTGTCAGAGGCAACTAGGTGGAGGGACAGGGGGTACCCTGGGGCCAATACTGCAAGTCCAGGGAGAGAGGTGGACCCCTGGGTAGCTTCCTGAGGTCAGAGGCCCCTAGGTGGAGGGCCAGGGGCACCCTGGGGCCTCTACTGCAAGTCCAGGGAGAGAAGTGGACCCCTGGGTACCTTCCTGGGGTCAGAGTCCCCTAAGTGGAGGGCCAGGGGGCTTCCTGGGGCCTCTACTGCAAGTCCAGGGAAAGAGGTGGACCCCTGGGTAGTTTGCTGGGGTCAGAGGCCCCTAGTCGGAGGGACATGGGGCTTCCTGGGGCCTCTACTGCAAGTCCAGGGAGATAGGTGGACCCCAGGGTAGCTTGCTTGGGTCAGAGGCCCCTAGGTGGAGGTCAAGGGGGCACCCTGGGGCCTCTACTGCAAACCCAGGGAGAGTTGTGGACCCTTTTGTAGCTTGCTGGGGTCAGAGGCCCCTGGGTGGAGGGCCAAGGGGCACCCTGGGGCCTATACTGCAAGTCCAGAGAGAGAGGTGGTCCCCTGGGTAGCTTCCTGGGGTCAGAGGCCCCTAGGTGGAGGGCCAGGGGGCACCCTGGGGCCTATCCTGCAAGTCCAGGGAGAGAGGTGGACCACTGGGTAGCTTGCTGGGGTACGAGGCCCCTAGGTTTAGGGCCAAGAGGCACCCTGGGGCCTCTACTGCAAGTCCAGGGAGAGAGGTGGACCCCTGGGTAGCTTTCTGGGGTGAGAGTCCCCTAGGTGGAGGGCCAAGAGGTACCCTGGGGCCTCTACTGCTAGTCCAGGGAGAGAGGTGGACCCCTGGGTAGCTTGCTGGGGTCAGAGGCAACTAGGTGGAAGGCCAGGGGGCACCCTAGGGTCTACACTGCAAGTTTAGGGAGAGAGGTGGACCCCTGGGTAGCTTCCTAAGGTCAGAGGCCCGTAGGTGGAGGGCCAGGGGGCACCTTGGGGCCTATCCTGCAAGTCCAGGGAGAGATGTGGACCCGTGGGTAGCTTCCTAAGGTCAGAGGCCCCTAGGTGAAGGGCCAGGGGGCACCCTGGGGCCTATCCTGCAAGTCCAGAGAGAGAGGTGGACCCCTGGGTAGCTTGCTGGGGTACGAGGCCCCTAGGTGGAGGGCCAGGGGGCTTCTTGGGGCCTCTACTGCAAGTCCAGGGAGAGAGGTGGACCCCTGGGTAGCTTGCTGGGGTACAAGGCCCCTAGGTGGAGGCCCAGGGGGCACCCTGGGGCCTCTACTGCAAGGCCAGGGAGAGAGGTGGACCCCTTGGTAGCTTGCTGGTGTCAGAGACCCCAAGGTGGAGGGCCAGGGGGCACCCTGGGGCCTCTACTGCAAGTCCAGGGAGAGAGGTGGACCCCTGGGTAGCTTGCTGGGGTAAGAGGCAACTAGGTGGAGGGCCAGGAGGTACCCTAGGGCCTCTACTGCAAGTCCAGGGAGAGAGGTGGACCCCTGGGTAGCTTGCTGGGGTCAGAGGCAACTAGGTGGAGGGCCAGGGGGCACCCTAGGGTCTACACTGTAAGTCCAGGCAGAGAGGTTGACCCCTGGGTAGCTTCCTAAGGTCAGAGGCCCCTAGATGGAGGGCCAGGGGGCACCCTGGGGCCTATCCTGCAAGTCCAGGGAGAGAGGTGGACCCCTGGGTAGCTTGCTGGGGTACGAGGCCCCTAGGTGGAGGGCCAGGGGGCACCATGGGGCCTCTACTGCAAGTCCAGGGAGAGAGGTATACCCCTGGGTAGCTTGCTGGGGTCAAACGCAACTAGGTGGAAGGACAGGGGTACCCTGGGGACTATACTGCAAGTCCAGGGAGAGAGGTGGACACCTGGGTAGCTTGTTGGGGTCAGAAGCCCCTAGGTTTAGTGCCAGGGGGCTTCCTGGGGCCTCAACTGCAAGTCCAAGGAGAAAGGTGGACCCCTGTGTAGCTTACTGGGGTCAGAGGCCCCTAGGTGGAGGGTCAGGGGGCACCCTGGGGCCTATCCTGCAAGTCCAGGGAGAGAGGTGGACCTCTGGGTAACTTGCTGGGGTACGAGGCCCCTAGGTGGAGGGCGAGGGGGAACCCTGGGGCCTCTACTGCAAGTCCAGGGAGAGAGGTGGACCCCTGGGTAGCTTGCTGGGGTCAGAGGTCTCTAGGTGGAGGGCCAAGGGGCACCCTGGGGCCTCTACTGCAAGTCCAGGGAGAGAGGTGGACCCCTGGTTAGCTTGCTGGGGTCAGAGGCCTCTAGGTGGAGGGCGAGGGGGCACCCTGCGGCCTCTACTGCAAGTCCAGGGAGAGAGGTGGACCCCTGGGTAGCTTCCTAAGGTCAGAGGCCCCTAGGTGGAGGGCCAGGGGGCACACTGGGGCCTATCCTGCAAGTCCAGGGAGAGAGGTGGACCCCTGGGTAGGTTGCTGGGGTCAGAGGCCTCTAGGTGGAGGGCCAGGGGGAAACCTGGGGCCTATACTGCAAGACCAGGGAGAGAGGTGGACCCTTGGGTAGCTTCCTAAGGTTATAGGCCCCTAGGTGGAGGGCCAGGGGCACCCTGGGGCCTATCCTGCAAGTCCAGGGAGAGATGTGGACCCGTGGGTAGCTTGCTGGTGTACGAGGCCCCTAGGTAGAGGGCCAGGGGGAACCCTGGGGCCTCTACTGCAAGTCCAGGGAGAGAGGAGGACCCCTGGGTAGCTTGCTGGGGTCAGAGGCAGCTAGGTGGAGTGCCAGGCGGCACCCTCGGGTCTACACTGTAAGTCCAGGGAGAGAGGTGGACCCCTGGGTAGCTTCCTAAGGTCAGAGGCCCCTAGGTGGAGGGCCAGGGGGCACCCTGGGGTCTATCCTGCAAGTCCAGGGAGAGAGGTGGACCCCTGGGTAGCTTGCTGGGGTACGGGGAACCTAGGTGGAGGGCAAGGGGGCACCATGGGGCCTCTACTGCAAGTCCAGGGAGAGAGGTAGACCCTTGGGTAGCTTGCTGGGGTCAGAGGCAACTAGGTGGAAGGACAGGGGTACCCTGG
Source organism: Danio rerio (assembly GCF_049306965.1). NCBI lineage: Eukaryota > Metazoa > Chordata > Actinopteri > Cypriniformes > Danionidae > Danio > Danio rerio. The sequence goes on along the minus strand of NC_133180.1, from coordinate 49,173,735 downwards.
GGCCTATACTGCAAGTCCAGGGAGAGAGGTGGACCCCTGGGTAGCTTACTGAGGTCAAAGGCCCCTAGTTGGAGAGCCAGGGGGCACCCTGGGGCCTATCCTGCAAGTCCAAGGAGAGAGGTGGACCCCTGGGTAGCTTGCTGGGGTCAGAGTCCCCTTAGTGGAGGGTCAGGGGGCACCCTGGGGCCTCTACTGCAAGTCCAGGGAGAGAGATGGACTCATGGGTAGCTAGCTGGGGTAAAAGGCCCCTAAGTGGAGGGCCAGGGGGCACCCTGGGGCCTCTACTGCAAGTCCAGGGAGAGAGGTGGACCCCTGGGTAGTTTGCTGGGGTCAGAGGCCCGTAGGCGGAGAGACAGGGGGCTTCCTGGGGCCTCTACATCAAGTCCAGGGAGAAAGGTGGACCCCTGGGTAGCTTGCTTGGGTCAGAGGCCCCTGGGTGGAGGTCAAGGGGGCACCCTGGGGCCTCTACTGCAATCCCAGAGAGAGTTGTGGACCCTTGTGTAGCTTGCTGGGGTCAGAGGCCCCTGGGTGGAGGGACAAGGGGCACCCTGGGGCCTATACTGCAAGTCCAGAGAGAGAGGTGGACCCCTTGGTAGCTTCCTGGGGTCAGAGGCCCCTAGGTGGAGGGCAAGGGGGCACCCTGGGACCTCTACTGCAAGTCCAGGGAGAGAGGTGGACCCCTGGGTAGCATAATGGGGTCGGAGGAAACTAGGTGGAGGGCCAGGGGACACCCTGGGGCCTATCCTGCAAGTCCAGGGAGAGAGGTGGACACCTGGGTAGCTTGTTGGGGTCAGAAGCCCCTAGGTTTAGTGCCAGGGGGCTTCCTGGGGCCTCAACTGCAAGTCCAAGGAGAAAGGTGGACCCCTGTGTAGCTTGCTGGGGTCAGAGGCCCCTAGGTGGAGGGCCAGGGGACACCCTGGGGCCTATCCTGCAAGTCCAGGGAGAGAGGTGGACACCTGGGTAGCTTGTTGGGGTCAGAAGCCCCTAGGTTTAGTGCCAGGGGGCTTCCTGGGGCCTCAACTGCAAGTCCAAGGAGAAAGGTGGACCCCTGTGTAGCTTCCTAAGGTCAGAGGCCCCTAGGTGGAGGGTCAGGGGGCACCCTGGGGCCTATCCTGCAAGTCCAGGGAGAGAGGTGGACCTCTGGGTAACTTGCTGGGGTACGAGGCCCCTAGGTAGAGGGCGAGGGGGCACCCTGGGGCCTCTAATGCAAGTCCAGGGAGAGAGGTGGACCCCTGGGTAGCTTGCTGGGGTCAGAGGTCTCTAGGTGGAGGGCCAAGGGGCACCCTGGGGCCTCTACTGCAAGTCCAGGGAGAGAGGTGGACCCCTGGTTAGCTTGCTGGGGTCAGAGGCCTCTAGGTGGAGGGCGAGGGGGCACCCTGCGGCCTCTACTGCAAGTCCAGGGAGAGAGGTGGACCCCTGGGTAGCTTCCTAAGGTCAGAGGCCCCTAGGTGGAGGGCCAGGGGGCACCCTGGGGCCTATCCTGCAAGTCCAGGGAGAGAGGTGGACCCCTGGGTAGGTTGCTGGGGTCAGAGGCCTCTAGGTGGAGGGCCAGGGGGTAACCTGGGGCCTATATTGCAAGACCAGGGAGAGAGGTGGACCCTTGGGTAGCTTCCTAAGGTTAGAGGCCCCTAGGTGGAGGGCCAGGGGGAACCCTGGGGCCTCTACTGCAAGTCCAGGGAGAGAGGTGGACCCCTGGGTAGCTTCCTGGGGTCAGAGTCCCCTAGGTGGAGGGCCAGGAGGTACCCTGGGGCCTCTACTGCTAGTCCAGGGACAGAAGTGGACCCCTGGGTAGCTTGCTGGGGTCAGAGGCAACTAGGTGGAAGGCCAAGGGGCACCCTAGGGTCTACACTGCAAGACCAGGGAAAGAGGTGGACCCCTGGGTAGCTTCCTAAGGTCAGAGGCCCGTAGGTGGAGGGCCAGGGGCACCCTGGGGCCTATCCTGCAAGTCCAGGGAGAGAGGTGGACCCTTGGGTAGCTTGCTGGGGTCAGGCCCCTGGGTGGAGGGACAAGGGGCACCCTGGGGCCTATACTGCAAGTCCAGCGAGAGAGGTGGACCCCTTGGTAGCTTCCTGAGGTCAAAGGCCCCTAGGTGGAGAGCCAGGGGGCACCCTGGGGCCTATCCTGCAAGTCCAGGGAGAGAGGTGGACCCCTGGGTAGCTTCCTGGGGTCAGAGTCCCCTAGGTGGAGGGCCAGGAGGTACCCTGGGGCCTCTACTGCTAGTCCAGGGACAGAAGTGGACCCCTGGGTAGCTTGCTGGGGTCAGAGGCAACTAGGTGGAAGGCCAAGGGGCACCCTAGGGTCTACACTGCAAGACCAGGGAAAGAGGTGGACCTAGGTGGAAGGACAGGGGTACCCTGGGGCCTATACTGCAAGTCCAGGGAGAGAGGTGGACCCCTGGGTAGCTTACTGAGGTCAAAGGCCCCTAGGTGGAGAGCCAGGGGGCACCCTGGGGCCTATCCTGCAAGTCCAAGGAGAGAGGTGGACCCCTGGGTAGCTTGCTGGGGTCAGAGGCCCGTAGGCGGAGAGACAGGGGGCTTCCTGGGGTCTCTACTTCAAGTCCAGGGAGAAAGGTGGACCCCTGGGTAGCTTGCTTGGGTCAGAGTCCCCTAGGTGGAGGTCAAGGGGGCACCCTGGGGCCTCTACTGCAATCCCAGGGAGAGTTGTGGACCCTTGTGTAGCTTGCTGGGGTCAGAGGCCCCTGGGTGGAGGGACAAGGGGCACCCTGGGGCCTATACTGCAAGTCCAGAGAAAGAGGTGGACCCCTTGGTAGCTTCCTGGGGTCAGAGGCCCCTAGGTGGAGGGCAAGGGGGCACCCTGGGGCCTCTACTGCAAGTCAAGGGAGAGACGTGGACCCTTGGGTAGCATGCTGGGGTCGGAGGAAACTAGGTGGAGGGCCAGGGGACACCCTGGGGCCTATCCTCCAAGTCCAGGGAGAGAGGTGGACACCTGGGTAGCTTGTTGGGGTCAGAAGCCCATAGGTTTAGTGCCAGGGGGCTTCCTGGGGCCTCAACTGCAAGTCCAAGGAGAAAGGTGGACCCCTGTGTAGCTTGCTGGGGTCAGAGGCCCCTAGGTGGAGGGTCAGGGGGCACCCTGGGACCTATCCTGCAAGTCCAGGGAGAGAAGTGGACCTCTGGGTAGCTTGCTGGGGTACGAGGCCCCTAGGTGGAGGGCGAGGGGGCACCCTGGGTCCTCTACTGCAAGTCCAGGGAGAGAGGTGGACCCCTGGGTAGCTTGCAGGGGTCAGAGGCCTCTAGGTGGAGGGCCAAGGGGCACCCTGGGGCCTATACTGCAAGTCCAGGGAGAGATGTGGACCCCTGGGTAGCTTGCTGGGTTCTGTAGCCCATAGGTGGAGGGCCAGGAGGTACCCTGGGGCCTATACTGCAAGTCCAGGGAGAGAGGTGGACCCCTGGGTAGCTTCCTAAGGTCAGAGGCCCCTAGGTGGAGGGCCAGGGGGCACCCTGGGGCCTATCCTGCAAGTGCAGGGAGAGAGGTGGACCCCTGGGTAGCTTACTGGGGTACGAGGCCCCTAGGTGGAGGGCCAGGGGGCATCCTGGGGCCTCTACTGCAAGTCCAGGGAGAGAGGTGGACCCCTGGGTAGGTTCCTGGGGTCAGAGTCCCTTAGGTGGAGGGTCAGGAGGTACCCTAGGGCCTCTACTGCAAGTCCAGGGAGAGAGGTGGACCCCTGGGTAGCTTCCTAAGGTCAGAGGCCCCTAGGTGGAGGGCCATGGGGCACCCTGGGGCCTTTCCTGCAAGTCAAGGGAGAGATGTGGACCCCTGGGTAGCTTGCTGGGGTACGAGGCCCCTAGGTGGAGGGCCAGGGTGCACCCTGGGGCCTCTACTGCAAGTCCAGGGAGAGAGGAGGACCCCTGGTTAGCTTGCTGGGGTCAGAGGCAACTAGGTGGAGGGACAGGGGGTACCCTGGGGCCTATACTGCAAGTCCAGGGAGAGAGGTGGATCCCTGGGTAGCTTCCTGAGGTCAGAGGCCCCTAGGTGGAGGGCCAGGGGCACCCTGGGGCCTCTACTGCAAGTCCAGGGAGAGAAGTGGACCCCTGGGTACCTTCCTAGGGTCAGAGTCCCCTAAGTGGAGGGCCAGGGGGCTTCCTGGGGCCTCTACTGCAAGTCCAGGGAAAGAGGTGGACCCCTGGGTAGTTTGCTGGGGTCAGAGGCCCCTAGTCGGAGGGACATGGGGCTTCCTGGGGCCTCTACTGCAAGTCCAGGGAGAAAGGTGGACCCCAGGGTAGCTTGCTTGGGTCAGAGGCCCCTAGGTGGAGGTCAAGGGGGCACCCTGGGGCCTCTACTGCAAACCCAGGGAGAGTTGTGGACCCTTTTGTAGCTTGCTGGGGTCAGAGGCCCCTGGGTGGAGGGCCAAGGGGCACCCTGGGGCCTATACTGCAAGTCCAGAGAGAGAGGTGGTCCCCTGGGTAGCTTCCTGGGGTCAGAGGCCCCTAGGTGGAGGGCCAGGGGGCACCCTGGGGCCTATCCTGCAAGTCCAGGGAGAGAGGTGGACCACCGGGTAGCTTGCTGGGGTACGAGGCCCCTAGGTTTAGGGCCAAGAGGCACCCTGGGGCCTCTGGTGCAAGTCCAGGGAGAGAGGTGGACCCCTGGGTAGCTTCCTGGGGTGAGAGTCCCCTAGGTGGAGGGCCAGGAGGTACCCTGGGGCCTCTACTGCAAGTCCGGGGAGAGAGGTGGACCCCTGGGTAGCTTGCTGGGGTCAGAGGCAACTAGGTGGAAGGCCAGGGGGCACCCTAGGGTCTACACTGCAAGTGTAGGGAGAGAGGTGGACCCCTGGGTAGCTTCCTAAGGTCAGAGGCCCATAGGTGGAGGGCCAGGGGGCACCTTGGGGCCTATCCTGCAAGTCCAGGGAGAGATGTGGACCCGTGGGTAGCTTCCTAAGGTCAGAGGCCCCTACGTGAAGGGCCAGGGGGCTTCTTGGGGCCTCTACTGCAAGTCCAGGGAGAGAGGTGGACCCCTGGGTAGCTTGCTGGGGTACAAGGCCCCTAGGTGGAGGCCCAGGGGGCACCCTGGGGCCTCTACTGCAAGGCCAGGGAGAGAGGTGGACCCCTTGGTAGCTTGCTGGTGTCAGAGACCCCAAGGTGGAGGGCCAGGGGGCACCCTGGGGCCTCTACTGCAAGTCCAGGGAGAGAGGTGGACCCCTGGGTAGCTTGCTGGGGTAAGAGGCAACTAGGTGGAGGGCCAGGAGGTACCCTAGGGCCTCTACTGCAAGTCCAGGGAGAGAGGTGGACCCCTGGGTAGCTTGCTGGGGTCAGAGGCAACTAGGTGGAGGGCCAGGGGGCACCCTAGGGTCTACACTGTAAGTCCAGGCAGAGAGGTTGACCCCTGGGTAGCTTCCTAAGGTCAGAGGCCCCTAGATGGAGGGCCAGGGGGCACCCTAGGGCCTATCCTGCAAGTCCAGGGAGAGAGGTGGACCCATGGGTAGCTTGCTGGGGTACGAGGCCCCTAGGTGGAGGGCCAGGGGGCACCATGGGGCCTCTACTGCAAGTCCAGGGAGAGAGGTATACCCCTGGGTAGCTTGCTGGGGTCAAAGGCAACTAGGTGGAAGGACAGGGGTACCCTGGGGACTATACTGCAAGTCCAGGGAGAGAGGTGGACCCCTGGGTAGCTTCCTGAGGTCAAAGGCCCCTAGGTAGAGAGCCAGGGGGCACCCTGGGGCCTTTCCTGCAAGTCCAAGGAGAGAGGTGGACCCCTGGGTAGCTTGCTGGGGTTAAGAGGTCCCTAGTTGGAGGGCCAAGGGGCACCCTGGGGCCTCTACTGCAAGCCCAGTGAGAGAGATGGACCCCTGGGTAGCTTGCTGGTGTCAGAGGCAACTAGGTGGAGGGACAGGAGGTACCCTGGAGCCTATACTGCAAGTCCAGGGAGAGAGGTGGACCCCTGGGTAGCTTCCTGAGGTCAGAGGCTCCTAGGTGGAGGGCCAAAGGGCGCCCTGGGGCCTGTTCTGCAAGTCCAGGGAGAGAGGTGGACCCCTGGGTAGTTTGCTGGGGTCAGAGGCCCCTGGGCGGAGGGACAGGGGGCTTCCTGGGGCCTCTACTGCAAGTCCAGGGAGAAAGGTGGACCCCTGGGTAGCTTGCTGGGGTCAGAGGCAACTAGGTGGAAGGCCAGGGGGCACCCTAGGGTCTACACTGCAAGTGTAGGGAGAGAGGTGGACCCCTGGGTAGCTTCCTAAGGTCAGAGGCCCATAGGTGGAGGGCCAGGGGGCACCTTGGGGCCTATCCTGCAAGTCCAGGGAGAGATGTGGACCCGTGGGTAGCTTCCTAAGGTCAGAGGCCCCTAGGTGAAGGGCCAGGGGGCTTCTTGGGGCCTCTACTGCAAGTCCAGGGAGAGAGGTGGACCCCTGGGTAGCTTGCTGGAGTACAAGGCCCCTAGGTGGAGGCCCAGGGGGCACCCTGGGGCCTCTACTGCAAGGCCAGGGAGAGAGGTGGACCCCTTGGTAGCTTGCTGGTGTCAGAGACCCCAAGGTGGAGGGCCAGGGGGCACCCTGGGGCCTCTACTGCAAGTCCAGGGAGAGAGGTGGACCCCTGGGTAGCTTGCTGGGGTAAGAGGCAACTAGGTGGAGGGCCAGGAGGTACGCTAGGGCCTCTACTGCAAGTCCAGGGAGAGAGGTGGACCCCTGGGTAGCTTGCTGGGGTCAGAGGCAACTAGGTGGAGGGCCAAGGGGCACCCTAGGGTCTACACTGTAAGTCCAGGCAGAGAGGTTGACCCCTGGGTAGCTTCCTAAGGTCAGAGGCCCCTAGATGGAGGGCCAGGGGGCACCCTAGGGCCTATCCTGCAAGTCCAGGGAGAGAGGTGGACCCCTGGGTAGCTTGCTGGGGTACGAGGCCCCTAGGTGGAGGGCCAGGGGGCACCATGGGGCCTCTACTGCAAGTCCAGGGAGAGAGGTATACCCCTGGGTAGCTTGCTGGGGTCAAAGGCAACTAGGTGGAAGGACAGGGGTACCCTGGGGACTATACTGCAAGTCCAGGGAGAGAGGTGGACCCCTGGGTAGCTTCCTGAGGTCAAAGGCCCCTAGGTAGAGAGCCAGGGGGCACCCTGGGGCCTTTCCTGCAAGTCCAAGGAGAGAGGTGGACCCCTGGGTAGCTTGCTGGGGTTACGAGGTCCCTAGTTGGAGGGCCAAGGGGCACCCTGGGGCCTCTACTGCAAGCCCAGTGAGAGAGATGGACCCCTGGGTAGCTTGCTGGTGTCAGAGGCAACTAGGTGGAGGGACAGGAGGTACCCTGGAGCCTATACTGCAAGTCCAGGGAGAGAGGTGGACCCCTGGGTAGCTTCCTGAGGTCAGAGGCTCCTAGGTGGAGGGCCAAAGGGCGCCCTGGGGCCTGTTCTGCAAGTCCAGGGAGAGAGGTGGACCCCTGGGTAGTTTGCTGGGGTCAGAGGCCCCTGGGCGGAGGGACAGGGGGCTTCCTGGGGCTTCTACTGCAAGTCCAGGGAGAAAGGTGGACCCCTGGGTAGCTTGCTTGGGTCAGAGGCCCCTAGGTGGAGGTCAAGGGGGTACCCTGGGGCCTCTACTGCAATCTCAGGGAGAGTTGTGGACCCTTGTGTAGTTTGCTAGGGTCAGAGGCCCCTGGGTGGAGGGCCAAGGGGCACCCTGGGGCCTTTCCTGCAAGTCCAGGGAGAGAGGTGGACACCTGGGTAGCTTGTTGGGGTCAGATGTCCCTTGGTGGAAGGCCAGTTGGCACTATGGGGCCTATACTGCAAGTCCAGGGAGAGAGGTGGACCCATGGTTAGCTTACTGGGGTCAGAGGCCCCTAGGTGGAGGGCCAGAGGCACCCTGGGGCCTCTACTGCAAGACCAGGGAGAGAGGTGGACCCCTGGGTAGCTTGCTGGTGTCAGAGGCAACTAGGTGGAGGGACAGGGGGTACCCTGGGGCCTATAAAGCAAGTCCAAGGAGAGAGGTGGACCCCTGGGTAGCTTCCTGAGGTCAGAGGCCCCTGGGCGGAGGGCCAGGGGGCACCCTGGGGCCTATCCTGCAAGTCCAGGGAGAGAGGTGGACCCCTGGGTAGCTTGCTGGGGTACGAGGCCCCTAGGTGGAGGGCCAGGGGGCACCCTGGGGCCTCTACTGCAAGTCCAGGGAGAGAGGTGGACCCCTGGGTAGCTTGCTGGGGTCAGAGGCCCCTAGGTGGAGGGCCATGGGGCACCCTGGGGCCTCTACTGAAAGTCCAGGGAGAGAGGTGGACCCCTGGGTAGCTTGCTGGGGTCAGAGGCCCCTAGGTGGAGGGCCATGGGGCACCCTGGGGCCTCTACTGCAAGTCCAGGGAGAGAGGTGGACCCCTGGGTAGCTTGCTGGGTTCTGTAGCCCATAGGTGGAGGTCCAGGGGGTACCCTGGGGCCTATACTGCAAGTCCAGGGAGAGAGGTGGACCCCTGGGTAGCTTCCTAATGTCAGAGGCCCCTAGGTGGAGGGCCAGGGGGCACCCTGGGGCCTATCTTGCAAGTCCAGGGAGAGAGGTGGACCCCTGGGTAGCTAGCTGGGGTACGAGGCCCCTAGGTGGAGGGCCAGGGGGCACCCTGGGGCCTCTATTGCAAGTCCAGGAAGAGAGGTGGACCCCTGGGTAGCTTCCTAAGGTCAGAGGCCCCTAGGTGGAGGGCCAGGGGGCACCCTGGGGCATATCATGCAAGTCCAGGGAGAGAGGTGGACCCCTGGTTAGCTTGCTGGGGTACGAGTCCCCTAGGTGGAGGGCCAGGGGGCACCCTGGGGCCTCTACTGCAAGTCCAGGGAGAGAGGTGGACCCTTGGGTAGCTTCCTGGGATCAGAGTCCCTTAGGTGGAGGGTCAGGAGGTACCCTAGGGCCTCTACTGCAAGTCCAGGGAGAGAGGTGGACCCCTGGGTAGCTTGCTGGGGTCAGAGGCAACTAGGTGGAGGGCCAGGGGGCACCGTAGGGTATACTCTGCAAGTCCAGGGAGAGAGGTGGACCCCTGGGTAGCTTGCTGGGGTACGAGGCCCTTAGGTGGAGGGCCAGGGGGCACCATGGGGCCTCTACTGCAAGTCCAGGGAGAGAGGTGGACCCCTGGGTAGCTTGCTGGGGTCAGAGGCAACTAGGTGTGAGGACAGGGGTACCCTGGGGACTATACTGCAAGTCCAGGGAGAGAGGTGGACCCCTGGGTAGCGTCCTGAGGTCAAAGGCCCCTAGGTAGAGAGCCAGGGGGCACCCTGGGGCCTATCCTGCAAGTCCAAGGAGAGAGGTGGACCCCTGGGTAGCTTGCTGGGGTTACGAGGTCCCTAGTTGGAGGGCCAAGGGGCACCCTGGGGCCTCTACTGCAAGCCCAGTGAGAGAGATGGACCCCTGGGTAGCTTGCTGGTGTCAGAGGCAACTAGGTGGAGGGACAGGAGGTACCCTGGAGCCTATACTGCAAGTCCAGGGAGAGAGGTGGACCCCTGAGTAGCTTCCTGAGGTCAAAGGCCCCTAGGTGGAGAGCCAGGGGGTACCCTGGGGCCTCTACTGCAATCCCAGGGAGAGTTGTGGACCCTTGTGTAGGTTGCTGGGGTCAGAGGCCCCTGGGTGGAGGGCCAAGGGGCACCCTGGGGCCTATACTGCAAGTCCAGGGAGAGAGGTGGACACCTGGGTAGCTTGTTGGGGTCAGAAGCCCCTAGGTTTAGTGCCAGGGGGCTTCCTGGGGCCTCAACTGCAAGTCCAAGGAGATAGGTGGACCCCTGTGTAGCTTACTGGGGTCAGAGGCCCCTAGGTGGAGGGTCAGGGGGCACCCTGGGGCCTATCCTGCAAGTCCAGGGAGAGAGGTGGACCTCTGGGTAACTTGCTGGGGTACGAGGCCCCTAGGTGGAGGGCGAGGGGGCACCCTGGGGCCTCTACTGCAAGTCCAGGGAGAGAGGTGGACCCCTGGTTAGCTTGCTGGGGTCAGAGGCCTCTAGGTGGAGGGCCAAGGGGCACCCGGGGCCTATACTGCAAGTCCAGGGAGAGAGAAGGACCCCTGGGTAGCTTGCTAAGGTCAGAGGCCCCTAGGTGGAGGGCCAGGGGGCACCCTGGGGCCTATCCTGCAAGTCCAGGGAGAGAAGTGGACCCCTGGGTAGCTTGCTGGGGTAAAAGGCCCCTAGGTGGAGAGCCAGGGGGTACCCTGGGGCCTCTACTGCAAGTCCAGGGAGAGAGGTGGACCTCTGGGTTGCTTGCTGGGGTACGAGGCCCCTAGGTGGAGGGCGAGGGGGCACCCTGGGGCCTCTACTGCAATCCCAGGGAGAGTTGTGGACCCTTGTGTAGCTTGCTGGGGTCAGAGGCCCCTGGGTGGAGGGCCAAGGGGCACCCTGGGGCCTATACTGCAAGTCCAGGGAGAGAGGTGGACACCTGGGTAGCTTGTTGGGGTCAGAAGCCCCTAGGTGGAAGGCCAGGGGGCACCCTGGGGCCTATACTGCAAGTCCAGGGAGAGATGTGGACCCCTGGGTATCTTGCTGGGGTCAGAGGCCCCTAGGTGGAGGGCCAGGGGGCACCCTGGGGCCTCTACTGCAAGTCCAGGGAGAGAGGTGGACCCCTGGGTAGCTTGCTAGGGTCAGAGGTCCCTAGGTGGACGGCCAGGTGGCTTCGTGGGGCCTCTACTGCAAGTCCAGGGAGAGAGGTGGACCCCTGGTTAGCTTGCTGGGGTCAGAGGCCTCTAGGTGGAGGGCCAGGGGGTAACCTGGGGCCTATACTGCAAGACCAGGGAGAGAGGTGGACCCTTGGGTAGCTTCCTAAGGTTAGAGGCCCCTAGGTGGAGGGCCAGGGGGCACCCTGGGGCCTATCCTGCAAGTCCAGGGAGAGAGGTGGACCCCTGGGTAGCTTGCTGGGGTAAAAGGGCCCTAGGTGGAGAGCCAGGGGGCACCCTGGGGCCTCTACTGCAAGTCCAGGGAGAGAGGTGGACCTCTGGGTTGCTTGCTGGGGTACGAGGCCCCTAGGTGGAGGGCGAAGGGGCACCCTGCGGCCTCTACTGCAAGTCCAGGGAGAGAGGTGGACCCCTGGGTAGCTTGCTGGGGTACGAGGCCCCTAGGTGGAGGGCCAGGGGGCACCCTGGGGCCTCTACTGCAAGTCCAGGGAGAGAGGTGGACCCCTGGGAAGCTTCCTGGAGTCAGAGCCCCTAGGTGGAGGGCCAGGAGGTACCCTAGGGCCTCTACTGCAAGTCCAGGGAGAGAGGTGGACCCCTTGGTAGCTTGCTGGGGTCAGAGGCAACTAGGTGGAGGTCAAGGGGGTACCCTGGGGCCTCTACTGCAATCCCAGGGAGAGTTGTGGACCCTTGTGTAGGTTGCTGGGGTCAGAGGCCCCTGGGTGGAGGGCCAAGGGGCACCCTGGGGCCTATACTGCAAGTCCAGGGAGAGAGGTGGACACCTGGGTAGCTTGTTGGGGTCAGAAGCCCCTAGGTTTAGTGCCAGGGGGCTTCCTGGGGCCTCAACTGCAAGTCCAAGGAGATAGGTGGACCCCTGTGTAGCTTACTGGGGTCAGAGGCCCCTAGGTGGACGGTCAGGGGGCACCCTGGGGCCTATCCTGCAAGTCCAGGGAGAGAGGTGGACCTCTGGGTAACTTGCTGGGGTACGAGGCCCCTAGGTGGAGGGCGAGGGGGCACCCTGGGGCCTCTACTGCAAGTCCAGGGAGAGAGGTGGACCCCTGGTTAGCTTGCTGGGGTCAGAAGCCTCTAGGTGGAGGGCCAAGGGGCACCCGGGGCCTATACTGCAAGTCCAGGGAGAGAGGTGGACCCCTGGGTAGCTTGCTAAGGTCAGAGGCCCCTAGGTGGAGGGCCAGGGGGCATCCTGGGGCCTATCCTGCAAGTCCAGGGAGAGAAGTGGACCCCTGGGTAGCTTGCTGGGGTAAAAGGCCCCTAGGTGGAGAGCCAGGGGGTACCCTGGGGCCTCTACTGCAAGTCCAGGGAGAGAGGTGGACCTCTGGGTTGCTTGCTGGGGTACGAGGCCCCTAGGTGGAGGGCGAGGGGGCACCTTGCGGCCTCTACTGCAAGTCAAGGGAGAGAGGTGGACCCCTGGGTAGCTTGCTGGGGTACGAGGCCCTTAGGTGGAAGGCCAGGGGGCAGCAAGGGGCCTCTACTGCAAGTCCAGGGAGAGAGGTGGACCCCTGGGTAGCTTGCTGGGGTCAGAGGCAACTATGTGGAAGGACAGGGGTACCCTGGGGACTATACTGCAAGTCCAGGGAGAGAGGTGGACCCCTGAGTAGCTTCCTGAGGTCAAAGGCCCCAAGGTGGAGAGCCAGGGGGTACCCTGGGGCCTATCCTGCAAGTCCAAGGAGAGGGGTGGACCCCTGGGTAGCTTGCTGGGGTTGCGAGGCCCCTAGTTGGAGGGCCAGGGGGCACCCTGGGGCCTCTACTGCAAGCCCAGGGAGAGAAGTGGACCCCTGGGTAGCTTGCTGGTGTCAGAGGCAACTAGGTTGAGGGAAAGGGGGTACCCTGGGGCCTCTACTGCAATCCCAGGGAGAGAGGTGGACCCTTGTGTAGCTTGCTGGGGTCAGAGGCCCCTGGGTGGAGGGCCAAGGGGCACCCTGGGGAATATACTGCAAGTCCAGGGAGAGAGGTGGACACCTGGGTAGCTTGTTGGGGTCAGAAGCCCCTAGGTTTAGTGCCAGGGGGCTTCCTGGGGCCTCAACTGCAAGTCCAGGAGAAAGGTGGACCCCTGTGTAGCTTTCTGGGGTCAGAGGCCCCTAGGTGGAGGGTCAGGGGGCACCCTGGGGCCTATCCTGCAAGTCCAGGGAGAGAGGTGGACCTCTGGGTAACTTGCTGGGGTACGAGGCCCCTAGGTGGAGGGCGAGGGGGCACCCTGGGGCCTCTACTGCAAGTCCAGGGAGAGAGGTGGACCCCTGGGTAGCTTGCTGGGGTCAGAGGTCTCTAGGTGGAGGGCCAAGGGGCACCCTGGGGCCTCTACTGCAAGTCCAGGGAGAGAGGTGGACCCCTGGTTAGCTTGCTGGGGTCAGAGGCCTCTAGGTGGAGGGCGAGGGGGCACCCTGCGGCCTCTACTGCAAGTCCAGGGAGAGAGGTGGACCCCTGGGTAGCTTCCTAAGGTCAGAGGCCCCTAGGTGGAGGGCCAGGGGGCACCCTGGGGCCTATCCTGCAAGTCCAGGGAGAGAGGTGGACCCCTGGGTAGGTTGCTGGGGTCAGAGGCCTCTAGGTGGAGGGCCAGGGGGTAACCTGGGGCCTATACTGCAAGACCAGGGAGAGAGGTGGACCCCTGGGTAGGTTGCTGGGGTCAGAGGCCTCTAGGTGGAGGGCCAGGGGGTAACCTGGAGCCTATACTGCAAGACCAGAGAGAGGTGGACCCTTGGGTAGCTTCCTAAGGTTAGAGGCCCCTAGGTGGAGGGCCAGGGGGAACCCTGGGGCCTCTACTGCAAGTCCAGGGAGAGAGGTGGACCCCTGAGTAGCTTCCTGAGGTCAAAGGCCCCTAGGTGGAGAGCCAGGGGGTACCCTGGGGCCTATCCTGCAAGTCCAAGGAGAGGGGTGGACCCCTGGGTAGCTTGCTGGGGTTGCGAGGCCCCTAGTTGGAGGGCCAGGGGGCACCCTGGGGCCTCTACTGCAAGCCCAGGGAGAGAAGTGGACCCCTGGGTAGCTTGCTGGTGTCAGAGGCAACTAGGTGGAGGGAAAGGGGGTACCCTGGGGCCTCTACTGCAATCCCAGGGAGAGAGGTGGACCCTTGTGTAGCTTGCTGGGGTCAGAGGCCCCTGGGTGGAGGGCCAAGGGGCACCCTGGGGAATATACTGCAAGTCCAGGGAGAGAGGTGGACACCTGGGTAGCTTGTTGGGGTCAGAAGCCCCTAGGTTTAGTGCCAGGGGGCTTCCTGGGGCCTCAACTGCAAGTCCAAGGAGAAAGGTGGACCCCTGTGTAGCTTACTGGGGTCAGAGGCCCCTAGGTGGAGGGTCAGGGGGCACCCTGGGGCCTATCCTGCAAGTCCAGGGAGAGAGGTGGACCTCTGGGTAACTTGCTGGGGTACGAGGCCCCTAGGTGGAGGGCGAGGGGGCACCCTGGGGCCTCTACTGCAAGTCCAGGGAGAGAGGTGGACCCCTGGGTAGCTTGCTGGGGTCAGAGGTCTCTAGGTGGAGGGCCAAGGGGCACCCTGGGGCCTCTACTGCAAGTCCAGGGAGAGAGGTGGACCCCTGGGTTGCTTGCTGGGGTACGAGGCCCCTAGGTGGAGGGCGAGGGGGCACCCTGCGGCCTCTACTGCAAGTCCAGTGAGAGAGGGGGACCCCTGGGTAGCTTGCTGGGGTACGAGGCCCCTAGGTGGAGGGCCAGGGGGAACCCTGGGGCCTCTACTGAAAGTCCAGGGAGAGAGGTGGACCCCTGGGTAGCTTCCTGGGGTCAGAGTCCCCTAGGTGGAGGGCCAGGAGGTACCCTAGGGCCTCTACTGCAAGTCCAGGGAGAGAGGTGGACCCCTGGGTAGCTTGCTGGGGTCAGATTCAACTAGGTGGAGGGCCAGGAGGTACCCTGGGGCCTCTACTGCAAGTCCAGGGAGAGAGGTGGACCCCTGGGTAGTTTGCTGGGGTCAGAGGCAACTAGGTGGAGGGCCAGGGGGCACCCTATGGTCTACACTGTAAGTCCAGGCAGAGAGTTTGACCCCTGGGTAGCTTCCTAAGGTCAGAGGCAACTAGGTGGAGGGCCAGGGGGCACCCTAGGGTCTACACTGTAAGTCCAGGCAGAGAGGTTGACCCCTGGGTAGCTTCCTAAGGTCAGAGGCCCCTAGGTGGAGGGCCAGGGGGCACCCTGGGGCCTATCCTGCAAGTCCAGGGAGAGAGGTGGACCCCCCGGTAGCTTGCTGGGGTACGAAATCCCTAGGTGGAGGGCCAGGGGGCACCATGGGGCCTCTACTGCAAGTCCAGGGAGAGAGGTGGACCCCTGGGTAGCTTGCTGGGGTCATAGGCAACTATGTGGAAGGACATTGGTACCCTGGGGACTATACTGCAAGTCCTGGGAGAGAGGTGGACCCCTGGGTAGCTTGCTGGGGTCAGAGGCCTCCAGGTGGAGGGCCAAGGGGCACCCTGGGGCCTATACTGCAAGTCCAGGGAGAGAGGTGGACCCCTGGGTAGCTTGCTGGGGTCTGTAGCCCATAGGTGGATGGCCAGGGGGTATCCTGGGGCCTCTACTGCAAGTTCAGGGAGAGAGGTGGACCCCTGGGTAGCTTCCTAAGGTCAGAGGCCCCTAGATGGAGGGCCAGGGGGCACCCTGGGGCCTATCCTGCAAGTCCAGGGAAAGAGGTGGACCCCTGGGTAGCTTGCTGGGGTAAAAGGCCCCTAGGTGGAGAGCCAGGGGGTACCCTGGGGCCTCTACTGCAAGTCCAGGGAGAGAGGTGGACCTCTGGGTTGCTTGCTGGGGTACGAGGCCCCTAGGTGGAGGGCGAGGGGGCACCCTGCGGCTTCTACTGCAAGTCCAGGGAGAGAGGTGGACCCCTGGGTAGCTTGCTGGGGTACGAGGCCCCTAGGTGGAGTGCCAGGGGGCAGCATGGGGCCTCTACTGCAAGTCCAGGGAGAGAGGTGGAATCCTGGGTAGCTTGCTGGGGTCAGAGGCAACTATGTAGAAGGACAGGGGTACCCTGGGGACTATACTGCAAGTCCAGGGAGAGAGGTGGACCCCTGAGTAGCTTCCTTAGGTCAAAGGCCCCTAGGGGGAGAGCCAGGGGGTACCCTGGGGCCTGTCCTGCAAGTCCAAGGAGAGGGGTGGACCCCTGGGTAGTTTGCTGGGGTTACGAGGCCCCTAGTTGGAGGGCCAGGGGGCACCCTGGGGCCTATACTGAAAGTCCAGGGAGAGAGGTGGACCCCTGGGTAGCTTGCTGGTGTCAGAGGCAACTAGGTGGAGGGACAGGGGGTACCCTGGGGCCTATACTGCAAGTCCAGGGAGAGAGGTGGACCCCTGGGTAGCTTGCTTGGGTCAGAGGCCCCTAGGTGGAGGTCAAGGGGGTACCCTGGGGCCTCTACTGCAATCCCAGGGAGAGTTGTAGACCCTTGTGTAGCTTGCTGGGGTCAGAGGCCCCTGGGTGGAGGGCCAAGGGGCACCTTGGGGCCTATACTGCAAGTCCAGGGAGAGAGGTGGACACCTGGGTAGCTTGTTGGGGTCAGAAGCCCCTAGGTTTATTGCCAGGGGGCTTCCTGGGGCCTCAACTGCAAGTCCAAGGAGAAAGGTGGACCCCTGTGTAGCTTACTGGGGTCAGAGGCCCCTAGGTGGAGGGTCAGGGGGCACCCTGGGGCCTATCCTGCAAGTCCAGGGAGAGAGGTGGACCCCTGGGTAGCTTCCTAAGGTCAGAGGCCCCTAGGTGGAGGGCCAGGTGGCACCCTGGGGCCTATCCTGCAAGTCCAGGGAGAGAGGTGGACCCCTGGGTAGCTTGCTGGGGTCAGAGGCCTCTAGGTGGAGGGCCAGGGGGTAACCTAGGGCCTATACTGCAAGACCAGGGAGAGAGGTGGACCCTTGGGTAGCTTCCTAAGGTTAGAGGCCCCTAGGTGGAGGGCCAGGGGGAACCCTGGGGCCTCTACTGCAAGTCCAGGGAGAGAGGTGGACCCCTGGGTAGCTTCCTGGGGTCAGAGTCCCCTAGGTGGAGGGCCAGGATCTACCCTAGGGCCTCTACTGCAAGTCCAGGGAGAGAGGTGGACCCCTGGGTAGCTTGCTGGGTTCAGAGCCAACTAGGTGGAGGGCCAGGAGGTACCCTAGGGCCTCTACTGCAAGTCTAGGGAGAGAGGTGGACCCCTGGTTAGCTTGCTGGGGTCACAGGCAACTAGGTGGAGGGCCAGGGGGCACCCTAGGGTCTACACTGTAAGTCAGGGCAGAGAGGTTGACCCCTGGGTAGCTTCCTAAGGTCAGAGGCCCCTAGATGGAGGGCCAGGGGGCACCCTGGGGCCTATCCTGCAAGTCCAGGGAGAGAGGTGGACCCCTGGGTAGCTTGCTGGGGTACGAGGCCCCTAGGTGGAGGACCAGGGGGCACCATGGGGCCTCTACTGCAAGTCCAGGGAGAGAGGTGGACCCCTGGGTAGCTTGCTGGGGTCAGAGACAACTAGGTGGAAGGACAGGGATACCCTGGGGACTATACTGCAAGTCCAGGGAGAGAGGTGGACCCCTGGGTAGCTTCCTGAGGTCAAAGGCCCCTAGGTAGAGGGCTAGGGGGCACCCTGGGGCCTATCCTGCAAGTCCAAGGAGAGAGGTGGACCCCTGGGCAGCTTGCTGGGGTTACGAGGTCCCTAGTTGGAGGGCCAAGGGGCACCCTGGGGCCTCTACTGCAAGCCCAGTGAGAGAGATGGACCCCTGGGTAGCTTGTTGGTGTCAGAGGCAACTAGGTGGAGGGACAGGGGGTACCCTGGAGCCTATACTGCAAGTCCAGGGAGAGAGGTGGACCCCTGGGTAGCTTCCTGAGGTCAGTGGCCCCTAGGTGGAGGGCCAGAGCGCACCCTGGGGCCTCTACTGCAAGTCCAGGGAGAGAGGTGGACCCCTGGGTAGTTTGCTGGTGTCAGAGGCCCCTAGGCGGAGGGACAGGGGGCTTCCTGGGGCCTCTACTGCAAGTCCAGGGAGAAAGGTGGACCCCTGAGTAGCTTGCTTGGGTCAGAGGCCCCTAGGTGGAGGTCAAGGGGGTACCCTGGGGCCTCTACTGCAATCTCAGGGAGAGTTGTGGACCCTTGTGTAGCTTGCTAGGGTCAGAGGTCCCTGGGTGGAGGGCCAAGGGGCACCCTGGGGCCTATACTGCAAGTCCAGGGAGAGAGGTGGACACCTGGGTAGCTTGTTGGGGTCAGAAGTCCCTTGGTGGAAGGCCAGGGGGCACCCTCGGGCCTATACTGCAAGTCCAGGGAGAGAGGTGGACCCATGGTTAGCTTACTGGGGTTAGAGGCCCCTAGGTGGAGGGCCAGGGGCACCCTGGGGCCTCTACTGCAAGTCCAGGGAGAGAGGTGGACCCCTGGGTTGCTTGCTGGTGTCAGAGTCCCCTAGGTGGAGGGACAGGGGGTACCCTGGGGCCTATAAAGCAAGTCCAAGGAGAGAGGTGGACCCTTGGGTAGCTTCCTAAGGATAGAGGCCCCTAGGTGGAGGGCCAGGGGGCACCCTGGGGCCTATCCTGCAAGTCCAGGGAGAGAGGTGGACCCCTGGGTAGCTTGCTGGGGTAAAAGGCCGCTAGGCGGAGAGCCAGGGAGCACCCTGGGGCCTCTACTGCAAGTCCAGGGAGAGAGGTGGACCTCTGGGTTGCTTGCTGGGGTACGAGGCCCCTAGGTGGAGGGCGAGGGGGCACCCTGCGGCCACTACTGCAAGTCCAGGGAGAGAGGTGGACCCCTGGGTAGCTAGCTGGGGTACGAGGCCCCTAGGAGGAGGGCCAGGAGGAACCCTGGGGCCTCTACTGAAAGTCCAGTGAGAGAGGTGGACCCCTGGGTAGCTTCCTGGGGTCAGAGTCCCCTAGGTGGAGGGCCAGGAGGTACCCTAGGGCCTCTACTGCAAGTCCAGGGAGAGAGGTGGACCCCTGGGTAGCTTGCTGGGGTCAGAGGCAACTAGGTGGAGGGCCAGGAGGTACCCTGGGGCCTCTACTGCAAGTCCAGGGAGAGAGGTGGACCCCTGGGTAGCTTGCTGGGGTCAGACACAACTAGGTGGAGGGCCAGGGGGCACCCTAGGGTCTACACTGTAAGTCCAGGCAGAGAGGTTGACCCCTGGGTAGCTTCCTAAGGTCAGAGGCATCTAGGTGGAGGGCCAGGGGGCACCCTAGGGTCTACATTGTAAGTCCAGGCAGAGAGGTTGACCCCTGGGTAGCTTCCTAAGGTCAGAGGCCCCTGGGTGGAGGGCCAGGGGGCACCCTGGGGCCTATCCTGCAAGTCCAGGGAGAGAGGTGGACCCCTGGGTAGCTTGCTGGGGTACGAGGCCCCTAGGTGGAGGGCCAGGGGGCACCCTGGGGCCTATCCTGCAAGTCCAGGGAGAGAGGTGGACCCCCCGGTAGCTTGCTGGGGTACGAAGCCCCTAGGTGGAGGGCCAGGGGGCACCATGGGGCCTCTACTGCAAGTCCAGGGAGAGAGGTGGACCCCTGGGTAGCTTGCTGGGGTCAGAGGCAACTTTGTGGAAGGACATTGGTACCCTGGGGACTATACTGCAAGTCCAGGGAGAGAGGTGGACCCCTGGGTAGCTTCCTGAGGTCAAAGGCCCCTAAGTGGAGAGCCAGGGGGTACCCTGGGGCCTATCCTGCAAGTCCAAGGAGAGAGGTGGACCCCTGGCTAGCTTGCTGGGGTTACGAGGCCCCTAGTTGGAGGGCCAGGTGGCACCCTGGGGCCTCTACTGCAAGCCTAGGGAGAGAGGTGGACCCCAGGGTAGCTTGCTGGTGTCAGAGGCAACTAGGTGGAGGGACAGGGGGTACCCTGGGGCCTATACTGCAAGTCCAGGGAGAGAGGTGGACCCCTGGGTAGCTTCCTGAGGTCAGAGGCCCCTAGGTGGAGGGCCAGGGGGCACCCTGGGGCCTATACTGCAAGTCCAGGGAGAGAGGTGGACCCCTGGGTAGTTTGCTGGGGTCAGAGGCCCCTAGGCGGAGGGACAGGGGGCTTCCAGGGGCCTCTACTGCAAGTCCAGGGAGAAAGGTGGACCCCTGGGTAGCTTGCTTGTGTCAGAGGCCCCTAGGTGGAGGTCAAGGGGTACCCTGGGGCCTCTACTGCAATCCCAGGGAGAGCTGTGGACCCTTGTGTAGCTTGCTGGGGTCAGAGGCCCCTGGGTGGAGGGCCAAGGGGCACCCTGGGGCCTATACTGCAAGTCCAGGGAGAGAGGTGGACACCTGGGTAGCTTGTTGGGGTCAGAAGCCCCTAGGTTTAGTGCCAGGGGGCTTCCTGGGGCCTCAACTGCAAGTCCAAGGAGAAAGGTGGACCCCTGTGTAGCTTGCTGGGTTACGAGGCCACTAGGTGGAGGGCGAGGGGGCACCCTGGGGCCTCTACTGCAAGTCCAGGGAGAGAGGTAGACCCCTGGGTAGCTTGCTGGGGTCAGAGGCCTCTAGGTGGAGGGTTAAGGGGCACCCTGGGGCCTATACTGCAAGTCCAGGGAGAGAGGTGGACCCCTGGGTAGCTTGCTGGGGTCTGTGGCCCATAGGTGGATGGCCAGGGGGTAACCTGGGGCCTATACTGCAAGTCCAGTGAGAGAGGTGGATCCCTGGGTAGCTTCCTAAGGTCAGAGGCCCCTAGGTGGAGGGCCAGGGCGCACCCTGGGGCCTATCCTGCAAGTCCAGGGAGAGAGGTGGACCCCTGGGTAGCTTGCTGGGGTACGAGGCCCCTAGGTGAAGGGCATGGGGGCTTCTTGGGGCCTCTACTGCAAGTCCAGGGAGAGAGGTGGACCCCTGGGTAGCTTGCTGGGGTACAAGGCCCCTAGGTGGAGGGCCAGGGGGCACCCTGGGGCCTCTACTGCAAGGCCAGGGAGAGAGGTGGACCCCTTGGTAGCTTGCTGGGGTCAGAGACCCCTAGGTGGAGGGCCAGGGGGCACTCTGGGGCCGCTACTGCAAGTCTAGGGAGAGAGGTGGACCCCTGGGTAGCTTCCTGGGGTCAGAGTCCCCTTAGTGGAGGGTCAGGGGGCACCCTGGGGCCTCTACTGCAAGTCTAGGGAGAGAGATGGACTCATGGGTAGCTAGCTGGTGTAAGAGGCCCCTAAGTGGAGGGCCAGGGGGCACCCTGGGGCCTCTACTGCAAGTCCAGGGATAGAGGTGGACCCCTGGGTAGTTTGCTGGGGTCAGAGGCCCGTAGGCGGAGAGACAGGGGGCTTCCTGGGGCCTCTACTTCAAGTCCAGGGAGAAAGGTGGACCCCTGGGTAGCTTGCTTGGGTCAGAGTCCCCTAGGTGGAGGTCAAGGGGGCACCCTGGGGCCTCTACTGCAATCCCAGGGAGAGTTGTGGACCCTTGTGTAGCTTGCTGGGGTCAGAGGCTCCTGGGTGGAGGGACAAGGGGCACCCTGGGGCCTATACTGCAAGTCCAGAGAAAGAGGTGGACCCCTTGGTAGCTTCCTGGGGTCAGAGGCCCCTAGGTGGAGGGCAAGGGGGCACCCTGGGGCCTCTACTGCAAGTCAAGGGAGAGACGTGGACCCTTGGGTAGCACGCTGGGGTCGGAGGAAACTAGGTGGAGGGCCAGGGGACACCCTGGGTTCATCCTCCAAGTCCAGGGAGAGAGGTGGACACCTGGGTAGCTTGTTGGGGTCAGAAGCCCATAGGTTTAGTGCCAGGGGGCTTCCTGGGGCCTCAACTGCAAGTCCAAGGAGAAAGGTGGACCCCTGTGTAGCTTGCTGGGGTCAGAGGCCCCTAGGTGGAGGGTCAGGGGGCAACCTGGGACCTATCCTGCAAGTCCAGGGAGAGAAGTGGACCTCTGGGTAGCTTGCTGGGGTACGAGGCCCCTAGGTGGAGGGCGAGGGGGCACCCTGGGGCCTCTACTGCAAGTCCAGGGAGAGAGGTGGACCCCTGGGTAGCTTGCTGGGGTCAGAGGCCTCTAGGTGGAGGGCCAAGGGGCACCCTGGGGCCTATACTGCAAGTCCAGGGAGAGAGGTGGACCCCTGAGTAGCTTGCTGGGTTCTGTAGCCCATAGGTGGAGGGCCAGGAGGTACCCTGGGGCCTATACTGCAAGTCCAGGGAGAGAGGTGGACCCCTGGGTAGCTTCCTAAGGTCAGAGGCCCCTAGGTGGAGGGCCAGGGGGCACCCTGGGGCCTATCCTGCAAGTGCAGGGAGAGAGGTGGACCCCTGGGTAGCTTACTGGGTTCGAGGCCCCTAGGTGGAGGGCCAGGGGGCACCCTGGGGCCTCTACTGCAAGTCCAGGGAGAGAGGTGGACCCCTGGGTAGCTTCCTGGGGTCAGAGTCCCTTAGGTGGAGGGTCAGGAGGTACCCTAGGGCCTCTACTGCAAGTCCAGGGAGAGAGGTGGACCCCTGGGTAGCTTCCTAAGGTCAGAGGCCCATAGGTGGAGGGCCAGGGGGCACCCTGGGGCCTATCCTGCAAGTCAAGGGAGAGATGTGGACCCCTGGGTACTTTGCTGGGGTACGAGGCCCCTAGGTGGAGGGCCAGGGGGCACCCTGGGGCCTCTACTGCAAGTCCAGGGAGAGAGGAGGACCCCTGGGTAGCTTGCTGGGTTCAGAGGCAACTAGGTGGAGGGACAGGGGGTACCCTGGGGCCTATACTGCAAGTCCAGGGAGAGAGGTGGATCCCTGGGTAGCTTCCTGAGGTTAAAGGCCCCTAGGTGGAGGGCCAGGGGGCACCCAGGGGCCTATCCTGCAAGTCCAAGGAGAGAGGTGGACCCTTGGGTAGCTTGCTGGGGTACGAGGCTCTAATTGGAGAGCCAGGGGGCACCCTGGGGCTTCTACTGCAAGTCCAGGGAGAGAGGTAGACCCCTGGGTAGCTTGCTGGTGTCAGAGGCAACTAGGTGGAGGGACAGGGGGTACCCTGGGGCCAATACTGCAAGTCCAGGGAGAGAGGTGGACCCCTGGGTAGCTTCCTGAGGTCAGAGGCCCCTAGGTGGAGGGCCAGGGGCACCCTGGGGCCTCTACTGCAAGTCCAGGGAGAGAAGTGGACCCCTGGGTACCTTCCTGGGGTCAGAGTCCCCTAAGTGGAGGGCCAGGGGGCTTCCTGGGGCCTCTACTGCAAGTCCAGGGAAAGAGGTGGACCCCTGGGTAGTTTGCTGGGGTCAGAGGCCCCTAGTCGGAGGGACATGGGGCTTCCTGGGGCCTCTACTGCAAGTCCAGGGAGAAAGGTGGACCCCAGGGTAGCTTGCTTGGGTCAGAGGCCCCTAGGTGGAGGTCAAGGGGGCACCCTGGGGCCTCTACTGCAAACCCAGGGAGAGTTGTGGACCCTTTTGTAGCTTGCTGGGGTCAGAGGCCCCTGGGTGGAGGGCCAAGGGGCACCCTGGGGCCTATACTGCAAGTCCAGAGAGAGAGGTGGTCCCCTGGGTAGCTTCCTGGGGTCAGAGGCCCCTAGGTGGAGGGCCAGGGGGCACCCTGGGGCCTATCCTGCAAGTCCAGGGAGAGAGGTGGACCACTGGGTAGCTTGCTGGGGTACGAGGCCCCTAGGTTTAGGGCCAAGAGGCACCCTGGGGCCTCTACTGCAAGTCCAGGGAGAGAGGTGGACCCCTGGGTAGCTTCCTGGGGTGAGAGTCCCCTAGGTGGAGGGCCAGGAGGTACCCTGGGGCCTCTACTGCTAGTCCAGGGAGAGAGGAGGACCCCTGGGTAGCTTGCTGGGTTCAGAGGCAACTAGGTGGAAGGCCAGGGGGCACCCTAGGGTCTACACTGCAAGTTTAGGGAGAGAGGTGGACCCCTGGGTAGCTTCCTAAGGTCAGAGGCCCGTAGGTGGAGGGCCAGGGGGCACCTTGGGGCCTATCCTGCAAGTCCAGGGAGAGATGTGGACCCGTGGGTAGCTTCCTAAGGTCAGAGGCCCCTAGGTGAAGGGCCAGGGGGCACCCTGGGGCCTATCCTGCAAGTCCAGGGAGAGAGGTGGACCCCTGGGTAGCTTGCTGGGGTACGAGGCCCCTAGGTGGAGGGCCAGGGGGCTTCTTGGGGCCTCTACTGCAAGTCCAGGGAGAGAGGTGGACCCCTGGGTAGCTTGCTGGGGTACAAGGCCCCTAGGTGGAGGCCCAGGGGGCACCCTGGGGCCTCTACTGCAAGGCCAGGGAGAGAGGTGGACCCCTTGGTAGCTTGCTGGTGTCAGAGACCCCAAGGTGGAGGGCCAGGGGGCACCCTGGGGCCTCTACTGCAAGTCCAGGGAGAGAGGTGGACCCCTGGGTAGCTTGCTGGGGTAAGAGGCAACTAGGTGGAGGGCCAGGAGGTACCCTAGGGCCTCTACTGCAAGTCCAGGGAGAGAGGTGGACCCCTGGGTAGCTTGCTGGGGTCAGAGGCAACTAGGTGGAGGGCCAGGGGGCACCCTAGGGTCTACACTGTAAGTCCAGGCAGAGAGGTTGACCCCTGGGTAGCTTCCTAAGGTCAGAGGCGCCTAGATGGAGGGCCAGGGGGCACCCTGGGGCCTATCCTGCAAGTCCAGGGAGAGAGGTGGACCCCTGGGTAGCTTGCTGGGGTACGAGGCCCCTAGGTGGAGGGCCAGGGGGCACCATGGGGCCTCTACTGCAAGTCCAGGGAGAGAGGTATACCCCTGGGTAGCTTGCTGGGGTCAAACGCAACTAGGTGGAAGGACAGGGGTACCCTGGGGACTATACTGCAAGTCCAGGGAGAGAGGTGGACACCTGGGTAGCTTGTTGGGGTCAGAAGCCCCTAGGTTTAGTGCCAGGGGGCTTCCTGGGGCCTCAACTGCAAGTCCAAGGAGAAAGGTGGACCCCTGTGTAGCTTACTGGGGTCAGAGGCCCCTAGGTGGAGGGTCAGGGGGCACCCTGGGGCCTATCCTGCAAGTCCAGGGAGAGAGGTGGACCTCTGGGTAACTTGCTGGGGTTCGAGGCCCCTAGGTGGAGGGCGAGGGGGCACCCTGGGGCCTCTACTGCAAGTCCAGGGAGAGAGGTGGACCCCTGGGTAGCTTGCTGGGGTCAGAGGTCTCTAGGTGGAGGGCCAAGGGGCACCCTGGGGCCTCTACTGCAAGTCCAGGGAGAGAGGTGGACCCCTGGTTAGCTTGCTGGGGTCAGAGGCCTCTAGGTGGAGGGCGAGGGGGCACCCTGCGGCCTCTACTGCAAGTCCAGGGAGAGAGGTGGACCCCTGGGTAGCTTCCTAAGGTCAGAGGCCCCTAGGTGGAGGGCCAGGGGGCACACTGGGGCCTATCCTGCAAGTCCAGGGAGAGAGGTGGACCCCTGGGTAGGTTGCTGGGGTCAGAGGCCTCTAGGTGGAGGGCCAGGGGGAAACCTGGGGCCTATACTGCAAGACCAGGGAGAGAGGTGGACCCTTGGGTAGCTTCCTAAGGTTATAGGCCCCTAGGTGGAGGGCCAGGGGGAACCCTGGGGCCTCTACTGCAAGTCCAGGGAGAGATGTGGACCCCTGGGTAGCTTCCTGGGGTCAGAGTCCCCTAGGTGGAGGGCCAGGAGGTACCCTGGGGCCTCTACTGCTAGTCCAGGGACAGAAGTGGACCCCTGGGTAGCTTGCTGGGGTCAGAGGCAACTAGGTGGAAGGCCAGGGGGCACCCTAGGGTCTACAATGCAAGACCAGGGAAAGAGGTGGACCCCTGGGTAGCTTCCTAAGGTCAGAGGCCCGTAGGTGGAGGGCCAGGGGCACCCTGGGGCCTATCCTGCAAGTCCAGGGAGAGATGTGGACCCGTGGGTAGCTTGCTGGTGTACGAGGCCCCTAGGTAGAGGGCCAGGGGGAACCCTGGGGCCTCTACTGCAAGTCCAGGGAGAGAGGAGGACCCCTGGGTAGCTTGCTGGGGTCAGAGGCAGCTAGGTGGAGTGCCAGGCGGCACCCTCGGGTCTACACTGTAAGTCCAGGGAGAGAGGTGGACCCCTGGGTAGCTTCCTAAGGTCAGAGGCCCCTAGGTGGAGGGCCAGGGGGCACCCTGGGGTCTATCCTGCAAGTCCAGGGAGAGAGGTGGACCCCTGGGTAGCTTGCTGGGGTATGGGGAACCTAGGTGGAGGGCAAGGGGGCACCATGGGGCCTCTACTGCAAGTCCAGGGAGAGAGGTAGACCCTTGGGTAGCTTGCTGGGGTCAGAGGCAACTAGGTGGAAGGACAGGGGTACCCTGGGGCCTATACTGCAAGTCCAGGGAGAGAGGTGGACCCCTGGGTAGCTTACTGAGGTCAAAGGCCCCTAGGTGGAGAGCCAGGGGGCACCCTGGGGCCTATCCTGCAAGTCCAAGGAGAGAGGTGGACCCCTGGGTAGCTTGCTGGGGTCAGAGTCCCCTTAGTGGAGGGTCAGGGGGCACCCTGGGGCCTCTACTGCAAGTCTAGGGAGAGAGATGGACTCATGGGTAGCTAGCTGGGGTAAAAGGCCCCTAAGTGGAGGGCCAGGGGGCACCCTGGGGCCTCTACTGCAAGTCCAGGGAGAGAGGTGGACCCCTGGGTAGTTTGCTGGGGTCAGAGGCCCGTAGGCGGAGAGACAGGGGGCTTCCTGGGGCCTCTACATCAAGTCCAGGGAGAAAGGTGGACCCCTGGGTAGCTTGCTTGGGTCAGAGGCCCCTGGGTGGAGGTCAAGGGGGCACCCTGGGGCCTCTACTGCAATCCCAGAGAGAGTTGTGGACCCTTGTGTAGCTTGCTGGGGTCAGAGGCCCCTGGGTGGAGGGACAAGGGGCACCCTGGGGCCTATACTGCAAGTCCAGAGAGAGAGGTGGACCCCTTGGTAGCTTCCTGGGGTCAGAGGCCCCTAGGTGGAGGGCAAGGGGGCACCCTGGGACCTTTACTGCAAGTCCAGGGAGAGAGGTGGACCCCTGGGTAGCATAATGGGGTCGGAGGAAACTAGGTGGAGGGCCAGGGGACACCCTGGGGCCTATCCTGCAAGTCCAGGGAGAGAGGTGGACACCTGGGTAGCTTGTTGGGGTCAGAAGCCCCTAGGCTTAGTGCCAGGGGGCTTCCTGGGGCCTCAACTGCAAGTCCAAGGAGAAAGGTGGACCCCTGTGTAGCTTGCTGGGGTCAGAGGCCCCTAGGTGGAGGGCCAGGGGACACCCTGGGGCCTATCCTGCAAGTCCAGGGAGAGAGGTGGACACCTGGGTAGCTTGTTGGGGTCAGAAGCCCCTAGGTTTAGTGCCAGGGGGCTTCCTGGGGCCTCAACTGCAAGTCCAAGGAGAAAGGTGGACCCCTGTGTAGCTTCCTAAGGTCAGAGGCCCCTAGGTGGAGGGTCAGGGGGCACCCTGGGGCCTATCCTGCAAGTCCAGGGAGAGAGGTGGACCTCTGGGTAACTTGCTGGGGTCAGAGGTCTCTAGGTGGAGGGCCAAGGGGCACCCTGGGGCCTCTACTGCAAGTCCAGGGAGAGAGGTGGACCCCTGGTTAGCTTGCTGGGGTCAGAGGCCTCTAGGTGGAGGGCGAGGGGGCACCCTGCGGCCTCTACTGCAAGTCCAGGGAGAGAGGTGGACCCCTGGGTAGCTTCCTAAGGTCAGAGGCCCCTAGGTGGAGGGCCAGGGGGCACCCTGGGGCCTATCCTGCAAGTCCAGGGAGAGAGGTGGACCCCTGGGTAGGTTGCTGGGGTCAGAGGCCTCTAGGTGGAGGGCCAGGGGGTAACCTGGGGCCTATATTGCAAGACCAGGGAGAGAGGTGGACCCTTGGGTAGCTTCCTAAGGTTAGAGGCCCCTAGGTGGAGGGCCAGGGGGAACCCTGGGGCCTCTACTGCAAGTCCAGGGAGAGAGGTGGACCCCTGGGTAGCTTCCTGGGGTCAGAGTCCCCTAGGTGGAGGGCCAGGAGGTACCCTGGGGCCTCTACTGCTAGTCCAGGGACAGAAGTGGACCCCTGGGTAGCTTGCTGGGGTCAGAGGCAACTAGGTGGAAGGCCAAGGGGCACCCTAGGGTCTACACTGCAAGACCAGGGAAAGAGGTGGACCCCTGGGTAGCTTCCTAAGGTCAGAGGCCCGTAGGTGGAGGGCCAGGGGCACCCTGGGGCCTATCCTGCAAGTCCAGGGAGAGAGGTGGACCCTTGGGTAGCTTGCTGGGGTCAGGCCCCTGGGTGGAGGGACAAGGGGCACCCTGGGGCCTATACTGCAAGTCCAGCGAGAGAGGTGGACCCCTTGGTAGCTTCCTGAGGTCAAAGGCCCCTAGGTGGAGAGCCAGGGGGCACCCTGGGGCCTATCCTGCAAGTCCAGGGAGAGAGGTGGACCCCTGGGTAGCTTCCTGGGGTCAGAGTCCCCTAGGTGGAGGGCCAGGAGGTACCCTGGGGCCTCTACTGCTAGTCCAGGGACAGAAGTGGACCCCTGGGTAGCTTGCTGGGGTAAGAGGCAACTAGGTGGAAGGCCAAGGGGCACCCTAGGGTCTACACTGCAAGACCAGGGAAAGAGGTGGACCTAGGTGGAAGGACAGGGGTACCCTGGGGCCTATACTGCAAGTCCAGGGAGAGAGGTGGACCCCTGGGTAGCTTACTGAGGTCAAAGGCCCCTAGGTGGAGAGCCAGGGGGCACCCTGGGGCCTATCCTGCAAGTCCAAGGAGAGAGGTGGACCCCTGGGTAGCTTGCTGGGGTCAGAGTCCCCTTAGTGGAGGGTCAGGGCGCACCCTGGGGCCTCTACTGCAAGTCTAGGGAGAGAGATGGACTCATGGGTAGCTAGCTGGGGTAAAAGGCCCCTAAGTGGAGGGCCAGGGGGCACCCTGGGGCCTCTACTGCAAGTCCAGGGAGAGAGGTGGACCCCTGGGTAGTTTGCTGGGGTCAGAGGCCCGTAGGCGGAGAGACAGGGGTCTTCTTGGGGCCTCTACTTCAAGTCCAGGGAGAGAGGTGGACCCCTGGGTAGCTTGCTGGGTTCTGTAGCCCATAGGTGGAGGGCCAGGGGGTACCCTGGGGCCTATACTGCAAGTCCAGGGAGAGAGGTGGACCCCTGGGTAGCTTCCTAAGGTCAGAGGCCCCCAGGTAGAGGGCCAAGGGGCACCCTGGGGCCTATCCTGCAAGTCCAAGGAGAGAGGTGGACCCTTGAGTATTTTGCTGGGGTACGAGGCCCCTAGTTGGAGAGCCAGGGGGCACCCTGGGGCCTCTACTGAAAGTCCAGGGAGAGAGGTGGACCCCTGGGTAGCTTCCTGGGGTCAGAGTCCCTTAGGTGGAGGGTCAGGAGGTACCCTAGGGCCTCTACTGCAAGTCCAGGGAGAGAGGTGGACCCCTGGGTAGCTTGCTGGGGTCAGAGGCAACTAAGTGGAGGGCCAGGGGGCACCCTAGGGTATACTCTGCAAGTCCAGGGAGAGAGGTGGACCCCTGGGTAGCTTCCTAAGGTCAGAGGCCCCTAGGTGGAGGGCCAGGGGGCACCCTGGGTTCTATCCTGCAAGTCCACGGAGAGATGTGGACACCTGGGTAGCTTGCTGGGGTACGAAGCCCCTAGGTGGAGGGCCAGGGGGCACCCTGGGGCCTCTACTAAAAGTCCAGGGAGAGAGGAGGACAACTGGGTAGCTTGCTGGGGTCAGAGGCAACTAGGTGGAGGGACAGGGGGTACCCTGGGGCCTATTCTGCAAGTCCAGGGAGAGAGTTTGATCCCTGGGTAGCTTCCTGAGGTCAAAGGCCCCTAGGTGGAGGGCCAGGGGGCACCCTGGGGCCTATCCTGCAAGTCCAAGGAGAGAGGTGGACCCTTGGGTAGCTTGCAGGGGTACGAGGCCCCTAGTTGGAGAGCCGGGGGGCACCCTGGGGCCTCTACTGCAAGTCCAGGGAGAGAGGTGGACCCCTGGGTAGCTTGCTGGTGTCAGAGGCAACTAGGTGGAGGGACAGGGGGTACCCTGGGGCCAATACTGCAAGTCCAGGGAGAGAGGTGGACCCCTGGGTAGCTTCCATAGGTCAGAGGCCCCTAGGTGGAGGGCCAGGGGGCACCCTGGGGCCTAAACTGCAAGTCCAGGGAGAGAGGTGGACCCCTGGGTAGCTTGCTGGGGTACGGGGCCCCTAGGTGGAGGGCAAGGGGGCACCATGGGGCCTCTACTGCAAGTCCAGGGAGAGAGGTGGACCCCTGGGTAGTTTGCTGGGGTCAGAGGCCCCTAGGCGGAGGGACATGGGGCTTCCTAGGGCCTCTAGTGCAAGTCCAGGGAGAAAAGTGGACCCCAGGGTAGGTTGCTTGGGTCAGAGGCCCCTAGGTGGAGGTCAAGTGGGCACCCTGGGGCCTCTACTGCAATCCCAGGGAGAGTTGTGGACCCTTTTGTAGCTTGCTGGGGTCAGAGGCCCCTGGGTGGAGGGCCAAGGGGCACCCTGAGGCCTATACTGCAAGTCCAGAGAGAAAGGTGGTCCCCTGGGTAGCTTCCTGGGGTCAGAGGCCCCTAGGTGGAGGGCAAGGGGGCACCCTGGGGCCTCTACTGCAAGTCCAGGGAGAGAGGTGGACCCCTAGGTAGCATGCTGGGGTCGTAGGCAACTAGGTGGAGGGCCAGGGGACACCCTGAGGCCTATACTGCAAGTCCAGGGAGAGAGGTGGACACCTGGGTAGATTGTTGGGGTCAGAAGCCCCTAGGTTTAGTGCCAGGGGGCTTCCTGGGGCCTCAAATGCAAGTCCAAGGAGAAAAGTGGACCCCTGTGTAGCTTGCTGGGGTCAGAGGCCCCTAGGTGGAGGGTCAGGGGGCACGCTGGGGCCTATCTAGCAATCCCAGGGAGAGTTGTGGACCCTTGTGTAGCTTGCTAGGGTCAGAGGCCCCTGGGTGGAGGGCCAAGGGGCACCCTGGGGCTTATACTGCAAGTCCAGGGAGAGAGGTGGACACCTGGGTAGCTTGTTGGGGTCAGAAGTCCCTTGGTGGAAGGCCAGGGGCACCCTGGGGCCTATACTGCAAGTCCAGGGAGAGAGGTGGACTCATGGTTAGCTTACTGGGGTCAGAGACCCCTAGGTGGAGGGCCGGGGG
Source organism: Danio rerio (assembly GCF_049306965.1). Taxonomy (NCBI): domain Eukaryota; kingdom Metazoa; phylum Chordata; class Actinopteri; order Cypriniformes; family Danionidae; genus Danio; species Danio rerio. Next base: position 49,143,470 of record NC_133180.1, on the reverse strand, counting down.
CACCCTGGGGCCTCTACTGCAAGTCCAGGGAGAGAGGTGGACCCCTGGGTAGCTTGCTGGTGTCAGAGGCAACTAGGTGGAGGGACAGGGGGTACCCTGGGGCCTATAAAGCAAGTCCAGGGAGAGAGGTGGACCCCCGGGTAGCTTCCTGAGGTCAGAGGCCCCTGGGTGGAGGGTCAGGGGGCACCCTGGGGCTTATCCTGCAAGTCCAGGGAGAGAGGTGGACCCCTGGGTAGCTTGCTGGGGTACAACGCCCCTAGGTGGAGGGCCAGGGGGCACCCTGGGGCCTCTACTGCAAGTCCAGGGAGAGAGGTGGACCCCTGGGTAGCTTGCTGGGGTCAGAGGCCCCTAGGCGATGAGCCATGGAGCACCCTGGGGCCTCTACTGCAAGTCCAGGGAGAGAGATGGACCTCTGGGTTGCTTGCTGAGGTACGAGGCACTGGGTGGAGGGCAAGGGGGCACCCTGCGGCCTCTACTGCAAGTCCAGGGTGAGAGGTGGACCCTGGGTAGCTTGCTGGGGTACGAGGCCCCTAGGTGGAGGGCCAGGGGGAACCCTGGGGCCTCTACTGAAAGTCCAGGGAGAGAGGTGGACCCCTGGGTAGCTTCCTGGGGTCAGAGTCCCCTAGGTGGAGGGCCAGGAGGTACCCTAGGGCCTCTACTGCAAGTTCAGGGAGAGAGGTGGACCCCTGGGTAGCTTGCTGGGGTCAGAGGCAACTAGGTGGAGAGCCAGGAGGTACCCTGGGGCCTCTACTGCAAGTCCAGGGAGAGAGGTGGACCCCTGGGTTGCTTGCTGGGGTCAGAGGCAACTAGGTGGAGGGCCAGGGGGCACCCTAGGGTCTACACTGTAAGTCCAGGCAGAGAGGTTGACCCCTGGGTAGCTTCCTAAGGTCAGAGGCCCCTAGGTGAAGGGCCAGGGGGCACCCTGGGGCCTATCCTGCAAGTCCAGGGAGAGAGGTGGACCCCCCGGTAGCTTGCTGGGGTACGAAGCCCCTAGGTGGAGGGCCAGGGGGCACCATGGGGCCTCTAGTGCAAGTCCAGGGAGAGAGGTGGAACCCTGAGTAGCTTGCTGGGGTCAGAGGCAACTATGTGGAAGGACAGGGGTACCCTGGGGACTATACTGCAAGTCCAGGGAGAAAGGTGGACCCCTGGGTAGCTTCCTGAGGTCAAAGGCCCCTAAGTGGAGGGCCAGGGGGCACCCTGGGGCCTCTAATGCAAGCCCAGGGAGAGAGGTGGACCCCTGGGTAGCTTGCTGGTGTCAGAGGCAACTAGGTGGAGGGACAGGGGGTACCCTGGGGCCTATACTGCAAGTCCAAGGAGAGAGGTGGACCCCTGCGTAGCTTGCTGGGGTTATGAGGCCCCTAGTTGGAGGGCCAGGGGGCACCCTGGGGCCTCTAATGCAAGCCCAGGGAGAGAGGTGGACCCCTGGGTAGCTTGCTGGTGTCAGAGGCAACTAGGTGGAGGGACAGGGGGTACCCTGGGGCCTATACTGCAAGTCCAGGGAGAGAGGTGGACCCCTGGGTAGCTTGCTGGGGTCTGTAGCCCCTAGGTGGAGGGCCAGGGGGCACCCTGGGGCCTATCCTGCAAGTCCAGGGAGAGAGGTGGACCCCCCGGTAGCTTGCTGGGGTACGAGGCCCCTAGGTGGAGGGCCAGGGGGCAACTTGGGGCCTCTACTGCAAGTCCAGGGAGAGAGGTGGACCCCTGGGTAGCTTGCTGGGGTCAGAGGCCCCTAGGTGGAAGGCCAGGGGGCACCCTGGGGCCTCTACTGCAAGTCCAGGGAGAGAGGTGGACCCCTGGGTAGCTTGCTGGGGTCAGAGGCCTCTAGGTGGAGGGACAGGGGGCACCCTGGGGCCTCTACTGCAAGTTCAGGGAGAGAGGTGGACCCCTGGGTAGCTTGCTGGGGTCAGAGGCCTCTAGGTGGAGGGCCAGGGGGTAAACTGGGGCCTATACTGCAAGACCAGGGAGAGAGGTGGACCCTTGGGTAGCTTCCTAAGGTTAGAGGCCCCTAGGTGGAGGGCCAGGGGGCACCCTGGGGCCTATCCTGCAAGTCCAGGGAGAGAGGTGGACCCCTGGGTAGCTTGCTGGGGTAAAAGGCCCCTAGGCGATGAGCCATGGAGCACCCTGGGGCCTCTACTGCAAGTCCAGGGAGAGAGGTGGACCTCTGGGTTGCTTGCTGATGTAGGAGGCCCCTGGGTGGAGGGCAAGAGGGCACCCTGGGGACTATACTGCAAGTCCAGGGAGAAAGGTGGACCCCTGGGTAGCTTCCTGAGGTCAAAGGCCCCTAAGTGGAGAGCCAGGGGGCACCCTGGGGCTTATCCTGCAAGTCCAGGGAGAAAGGTGGACCCCTGGGTAGCTTGCTGGGGTACGAGGCCCCTAGGTGGAGGGCGAGGGGGCACCCTGGGGCCTCTACTGCAAGTCCAGGGAGAGAGGTGGACCCCTGGGTAGCTTGCTGGGGTCAGAGGCCCCTAGGTGGAGGGCCAGGGGGCACCCTGGGGCCTCTACTGCAAGTCCAGGGAGAGAGGTGGACCCTTGGGTAGCTTCCTAAGGTCAGAGGCCCCTAGGTGGAGGGCCAGGGGGCACCCTGGGGTCTATCCTGCAAGTCCAGGGAGAGAGGTGGACCCCTGGGTAGCTTGCTGGGGTATGGGGAACCTAGGTGGAGGGCAAGGGGGCACCATGGGGCCTCTACTGCAAGTCCAGGGAGAGAGGTAGACCCTTGGGTAGCTTGCTGGGGTCAGAGGCAACTAGGTGGAAGGACAGGGGTACCCTGGGGCCTATACTGCAAGTCCAGGGAGAGAGGTGGACCCCTGGGTAGCTTACTGAGGTCAAAGGCCCCTAGGTGGAGAGCCAGGGGGCACCCTGGGGCCTATCCTGCAAGTCCAAGGAGAGAGGTGGACCCCTGGGTAGCTTGCTGGGGTCAGAGTCCCCTTAGTGGAGGGTCAGGGGGCACCCTGGGGCCTCTACTGCAAGTCTAGGGAGAGAGATGGACTCATGGGTAGCTAGCTGGGGTAAAAGGCCCCTAAGTGGAGGGCCAGGGGGCACCCTGGGGCCTCTACTGCAAGTCCAGGGAGAGAGGTGGACCCCTGGGTAGTTTGCTGGGGTCAGAGGCCCGTAGGCGGAGAGACAGGGGGCTTCCTGGGGCCTCTACATCAAGTCCAGGGAGAAAGGTGGACCCCTGGGTAGCTTGCTTGGGTCAGAGGCCCCTGGGTGGAGGTCAAGGGGGCACCCTGGGGCCTCTACTGCAATCCCAGAGAGAGTTGTGGACCCTTGTGTAGCTTGCTGGGGTCAGAGGCCCCTGGGTGGAGGGACAAGGGGCACCCTGGGGCCTATACTGCAAGTCCAGAGAGAGAGGTGGACCCCTTGGTAGCTTCCTGGGGTCAGAGGCCCCTAGGTGGAGGGCAAGGGGGCACCCTGGGACCTTTACTGCAAGTCCAGGGAGAGAGGTGGACCCCTGGGTAGCATAATGGGGTCGGAGGAAACTAGGTGGAGGGCCAGGGGACACCCTGGGGCCTATCCTGCAAGTCCAGGGAGAGAGGTGGACACCTGGGTAGCTTGTTGGGGTCAGAAGCCCCTAGGCTTAGTGCCAGGGGGCTTCCTGGGGCCTCAACTGCAAGTCCAAGGAGAAAGGTGGACCCCTGTGTAGCTTGCTGGGGTCAGAGGCCCCTAGGTGGAGGGCCAGGGGACACCCTGGGGCCTATCCTGCAAGTCCAGGGAGAGAGGTGGACACCTGGGTAGCTTGTTGGGGTCAGAAGCCCCTAGGTTTAGTGCCAGGGGGCTTCCTGGGGCCTCAACTGCAAGTCCAAGGAGAAAGGTGGACCCCTGTGTAGCTTCCTAAGGTCAGAGGCCCCTAGGTGGAGGGTCAGGGGGCACCCTGGGGCCTATCCTGCAAGTCCAGGGAGAGAGGTGGACCTCTGGGTAACTTGCTGGGGTCAGAGGTCTCTAGGTGGAGGGCCAAGGGGCACCCTGGGGCCTCTACTGCAAGTCCAGGGAGAGAGGTGGACCCCTGGTTAGCTTGCTGGGGTCAGAGGCCTCTAGGTGGAGGGCGAGGGGGCACCCTGCGGCCTCTACTGCAAGTCCAGGGAGAGAGGTGGACCCCTGGGTAGCTTCCTAAGGTCAGAGGCCCCTAGGTGGAGGGCCAGGGGGCACCCTGGGGCCTATCCTGCAAGTCCAGGGAGAGAGGTGGACCCCTGGGTAGGTTGCTGGGGTCAGAGGCCTCTAGGTGGAGGGCCAGGGGGTAACCTGGGGCCTATATTGCAAGACCAGGGAGAGAGGTGGACCCTTGGGTAGCTTCCTAAGGTTAGAGGCCCCTAGGTGGAGGGCCAGGGGGAACCCTGGGGCCTCTACTGCAAGTCCAGGGAGAGAGGTGGACCCCTGGGTAGCTTCCTGGGGTCAGAGTCCCCTAGGTGGAGGGCCAGGAGGTACCCTGGGGCCTCTACTGCTAGTCCAGGGACAGAAGTGGACCCCTGGGTAGCTTGCTGGGGTCAGAGGCAACTAGGTGGAAGGCCAAGGGGCACCCTAGGGTCTACACTGCAAGACCAGGGAAAGAGGTGGACCCCTGGGTAGCTTCCTAAGGTCAGAGGCCCGTAGGTGGAGGGCCAGGGGCACCCTGGGGCCTATCCTGCAAGTCCAGGGAGAGAGGTGGACCCTTGGGTAGCTTGCTGGGGTCAGGCCCCTGGGTGGAGGGACAAGGGGCACCCTGGGGCCTATACTGCAAGTCCAGCGAGAGAGGTGGACCCCTTGGTAGCTTCCTGAGGTCAAAGGCCCCTAGGTGGAGAGCCAGGGGGCACCCTGGGGCCTATCCTGCAAGTCCAGGGAGAGAGGTGGACCCCTGGGTAGCTTCCTGGGGTCAGAGTCCCCTAGGTGGAGGGCCAGGAGGTACCCTGGGGCCTCTACTGCTAGTCCAGGGACAGAAGTGGACCCCTGGGTAGCTTGCTGGGGTCAGAGGCAACTAGGTGGAAGGCCAAGGGGCACCCTAGGGTCTACACTGCAAGACCAGGGAAAGAGGTGGACCTAGGTGGAAGGACAGGGGTACCCTGGGGCCTATACTGCAAGTCCAGGGAGAGAGGTGGACCCCTGGGTAGCTTACTGAGGTCAAAGGCCCCTAGGTGGAGAGCCAGGGGGCACCCTGGGGCCTATCCTGCAAGTCCAAGGAGAGAGGTGGACCCCTGGGTAGCTTGCTGGGGTCAGAGTCCCCTTAGTGGAGGGTCAGGGCGCACCCTGGGGCCTCTACTGCAAGTCTAGGGAGAGAGATGGACTCATGGGTAGCTAGCTGGGGTAAAAGGCCCCTAAGTGGAGGGCCAGGGGGCACCCTGGGGCCTCTACTGCAAGTCCAGGGAGAGAGGTGGACCCCTGGGTAGTTTGCTGGGGTCAGAGGCCCGTAGGCGGAGAGACAGGGGTCTTCTTGGGGCCTCTACTTCAAGTCCAGGGAGAGAGGTGGACCCCTGGGTAGCTTGCTGGGTTCTGTAGCCCATAGGTGGAGGGCCAGGGGGTACCCTGGGGCCTATACTGCAAGTCCAGGGAGAGAGGTGGACCCCTGGGTAGCTTCCTAAGGTCAGAGGCCCCCAGGTAGAGGGCCAAGGGGCACCCTGGGGCCTATCCTGCAAGTCCAAGGAGAGAGGTGGACCCTTGAGTATTTTGCTGGGGTACGAGGCCCCTAGTTGGAGAGCCAGGGGGCACCCTGGGGCCTCTACTGAAAGTCCAGGGAGAGAGGTGGACCCCTGGGTAGCTTCCTGGGGTCAGAGTCCCTTAGGTGGAGGGTCAGGAGGTACCCTAGGGCCTCTACTGCAAGTCCAGGGAGAGAGGTGGACCCCTGGGTAGCTTGCTGGGGTCAGAGGCAACTAAGTGGAGGGCCAGGGGGCACCCTAGGGTATACTCTGCAAGTCCAGGGAGAGAGGTGGACCCCTGGGTAGCTTCCTAAGGTCAGAGGCCCCTAGGTGGAGGGCCAGGGGGCACCCTGGGTTCTATCCTGCAAGTCCACGGAGAGATGTGGACACCTGGGTAGCTTGCTGGGGTACGAAGCCCCTAGGTGGAGGGCCAGGGGGCACCCTGGGGCCTCTACTAAAAGTCCAGGGAGAGAGGAGGACAACTGGGTAGCTTGCTGGGGTCAGAGGCAACTAGGTGGAGGGACAGGGGGTACCCTGGGGCCTATACTGCAAGTCCAGGGAGAGAGTTTGATCCCTGGGTAGCTTCCTGAGGTCAAAGGCCCCTAGGTGGAGGGCCAGGGGGCACCCTGGGGCCTATCCTGCAAGTCCAAGGAGAGAGGTGGACCCTTGGGTAGCTTGCAGGGGTACGAGGCCCCTAGTTGGAGAGCCGGGGGGCACCCTGGGGCCTCTACTGCAAGTCCAGGGAGAGAGGTGGACCCCTGGGTAGCTTGCTGGTGTCAGAGGCAACTAGGTGGAGGGACAGGGGGTACCCTGGGGCCAATACTGCAAGTCCAGGGAGAGAGGTGGACCCCTGGGTAGCTTCCATAGGTCAGAGGCCCCTAGGTGGAGGGCCAGGGGGCACCCTGGGGCCTAAACTGCAAGTCCAGGGAGAGAGGTGGACCCCTGGGTAGCTTGCTGGGGTACGGGGCCCCTAGGTGGAGGGCAAGGGGGCACCATGGGGCCTCTACTGCAAGTCCAGGGAGAGAGGTGGACCCCTGGGTAGTTTGCTGGGGTCAGAGGCCCCTAGGCGGAGGGACATGGGGCTTCCTAGGGCCTCTAGTGCAAGTCCAGGGAGAAAAGTGGACCCCAGGGTAGGTTGCTTGGGTCAGAGGCCCCTAGGTGGAGGTCAAGTGGGCACCCTGGGGCCTCTACTGCAATCCCAGGGAGAGTTGTGGACCCTTTTGTAGCTTGCTGGGGTCAGAGGCCCCTGGGTGGAGGGCCAAGGGGCACCCTGAGGCCTATACTGCAAGTCCAGAGAGAAAGGTGGTCCCCTGGGTAGCTTCCTGGGGTCAGAGGCCCCTAGGTGGAGGGCAAGGGGGCACCCTGGGGCCTCTACTGCAAGTCCAGGGAGAGAGGTGGACCCCTAGGTAGCATGCTGGGGTCGTAGGCAACTAGGTGGAGGGCCAGGGGACACCCTGAGGCCTATACTGCAAGTCCAGGGAGAGAGGTGGACACCTGGGTAGATTGTTGGGGTCAGAAGCCCCTAGGTTTAGTGCCAGGGGGCTTCCTGGGGCCTCAAATGCAAGTCCAAGGAGAAAAGTGGACCCCTGTGTAGCTTGCTGGGGTCAGAGGCCCCTAGGTGGAGGGTCAGGGGGCACGCTGGGGCCTATCTAGCAATCCCAGGGAGAGTTGTGGACCCTTGTGTAGCTTGCTAGGGTCAGAGGCCCCTGGGTGGAGGGCCAAGGGGCACCCTGGGGCTTATACTGCAAGTCCAGGGAGAGAGGTGGACACCTGGGTAGCTTGTTGGGGTCAGAAGTCCCTTGGTGGAAGGCCAGGGGCACCCTGGGGCCTATACTGCAAGTCCAGGGAGAGAGGTGGACTCATGGTTAGCTTACTGGGGTCAGAGACCCCTAGGTGGAGGGCCGGGGGCACCCTGGGGCCTCTACTGCAAGTCCAGGGAGAGAGGTGGACCCCTGGGTAGCTTGCTGGTGTCAGAGGCAACTAGGTGGAGGGACAGGGGGTACCCTGGGGCCTATAAAGCAAGTCCAGGGAGAGAGGTGGACCCCCGGGTAGCTTCCTGAGGTCAGAGGCCCCTGGGTGGAGGGTCAGGGGGCACCCTGGGGCTTATCCTGCAAGTCCAGGGAGAGAGGTGGACCCCTGGGTAGCTTGCTGGGGTACAACGCCCCTAGGTGGAGGGCCAGGGGGCACCCTGGGGCCTCTACTGCAAGTCCAGGGAGAGAGGTGGACCCCTGGGTAGCTTGCTGGGGTCAGAGGCCCCTAGGCGATGAGCCATGGAGCACCCTGGGGCCTCTACTGCAAGTCCAGGGAGAGAGATGGACCTCTGGGTTGCTTGCTGAGGTACGAGGCACTGGGTGGAGGGCAAGGGGGCACCCTGCGGCCTCTACTGCAAGTCCAGGGTGAGAGGTGGACCCTGGGTAGCTTGCTGGGGTACGAGGCCCCTAGGTGGAGGGCCAGGGGGAACCCTGGGGCCTCTACTGAAAGTCCAGGGAGAGAGGTGGACCCCTGGGTAGCTTCCTGGGGTCAGAGTCCCCTAGGTGGAGGGCCAGGAGGTACCCTAGGGCCTCTACTGCAAGTTCAGGGAGAGAGGTGGACCCCTGGGTAGCTTGCTGGGGTCAGAGGCAACTAGGTGGAGAGCCAGGAGGTACCCTGGGGCCTCTACTGCAAGTCCAGGGAGAGAGGTGGACCCCTGGGTTGCTTGCTGGGGTCAGAGGCAACTAGGTGGAGGGCCAGGGGGCACCCTAGGGTCTACACTGTAAGTCCAGGCAGAGAGGTTGACCCCTGGGTAGCTTCCTAAGGTCAGAGGCCCCTAGGTGAAGGGCCAGGGGGCACCCTGGGGCCTATCCTGCAAGTCCAGGGAGAGAGGTGGACCCCCCGGTAGCTTGCTGGGGTACGAAGCCCCTAGGTGGAGGGCCAGGGGGCACCATGGGGCCTCTAGTGCAAGTCCAGGGAGAGAGGTGGAACCCTGGGTAGCTTGCTGGGGTCAGAGGCAACTATGTGGAAGGACAGGGGTACCCTGGGGACTATACTGCAAGTCCAGGGAGAAAGGTGGACCCCTGGGTAGCTTCCTGAGGTCAAAGGCCCCTAAGTGGAGGGCCAGGGGGCACCCTGGGGCCTCTAATGCAAGCCCAGGGAGAGAGGTGGACCCCTGGGTAGCTTGCTGGTGTCAGAGGCAACTAGGTGGAGGGACAGGGGGTACCCTGGGGCCTATACTGCAAGTCCAAGGAGAGAGGTGGACCCCTGCGTAGCTTGCTGGGGTTATGAGGCCCCTAGTTGGAGGGCCAGGGGGCACCCTGGGGCCTCTAATGCAAGCCCAGGGAGAGAGGTGGACCCCTGGGTAGCTTGCTGGTGTCAGAGGCAACTAGGTGGAGGGACAGGGGGTACCCTGGGGCCTATACTGCAAGTCCAGGGAGAGAGGTGGACCCCTGGGTAGCTTGCTGGGGTCTGTAGCCCCTAGGTGGAGGGCCAGGGGGCACCCTGGGGCCTATCCTGCAAGTCCAGGGAGAGAGGTGGACCCCCCGGTAGCTTGCTGGGGTACGAGGCCCCTAGGTGGAGGGCCAGGGGGCAACTTGGGGCCTCTACTGCAAGTCCAGGGAGAGAGGTGGACCCCTGGGTAGCTTGCTGGGGTCAGAGGCCCCTAGGTGGAAGGCCAGGGGGCACCCTGGGGCCTCTACTGCAAGTCCAGGGAGAGAGGTGGACCCCTGGGTAGCTTGCTGGGGTCAGAGGCCTCTAGGTGGAGGGACAGGGGGCACCCTGGGGCCTCTACTGCAAGTTCAGGGAGAGAGGTGGACCCCTGGGTAGCTTGCTGGGGTCAGAGGCCTCTAGGTGGAGGGCCAGGGGGTAAACTGGGGCCTATACTGCAAGACCAGGGAGAGAGGTGGACCCTTGGGTAGCTTCCTAAGGTTAGAGGCCCCTAGGTGGAGGGCCAGGGGGCACCCTGGGGCCTATCCTGCAAGTCCAGGGAGAGAGGTGGACCCCTGGGTAGCTTGCTGGGGTAAAAGGCCCCTAGGCGATGAGCCATGGAGCACCCTGGGGCCTCTACTGCAAGTCCAGGGAGAGAGGTGGACCTCTGGGTTGCTTGCTGATGTAGGAGGCCCCTGGGTGGAGGGCAAGAGGGCACCCTGGGGACTATACTGCAAGTCCAGGGAGAAAGGTGGACCCCTGGGTAGCTTCCTGAGGTCAAAGGCCCCTAAGTGGAGAGCCAGGGGGCACCCTGGGGCTTATCCTGCAAGTCCAGGGAGAAAGGTGGACCCCTGGGTAGCTTGCTGGGGTACGAGGCCCCTAGGTGGAGGGCGAGGGGGCACCCTGGGGCCTCTACTGCAAGTCCAGGGAGAGAGGTGGACCCCTGGGTAGCTTGCTGGGGTCAGAGGCCCCTAGGTGGAGGGCCAGGGGGCACCCTGGGGCCTCTACTGCAAGTCCAGGGAGAGAGGTGGACCCCTGGGTAGCTTGCTGGGGTCAGAGGCCTCTAGGTGGAGGGCCAGGGGGCACCCTGGGGCCTCTACTGCAAGTCCAGGGAGAGAGGTGGACCCCTGGGTAGCTTGCTGGGGTCAGAGGCCTCTAGGTGGAGGGCCAGGGGGTAAACTGGGGCCTATACTGCAAGACCAGGGAGAGAGGTGGACCCTTGGGTAGCTTTCTAAGGTTAGAGGCCCCAAGGTGGAGGGCCAGGGGGCACCCTGGGGCCTATCCTGCAAGTCCAGGGAGAGAGGTGGACCCCTGGGTAGCTTGCTGGGGTCAAAGGCCCCTAGGCGGTGAACCAGGGAGCACCCTGGGGCCTCTACTGCAAGTCCAGGGAGAGAGGTGGACCTCTGGGTTGCTTGCTGGTGTACGAGGCCCCTAGGTGGAGGGCGAGGGGGCACCCTGCGGCCTATACTGCAAGTCCAGGGAGAGAGGTGGACCCCTGGGTAGCTTCCTGATGTCAGAGTCCCCTAGGTGGAGGGCCAGGAGGTACCCTAGGGCCTCTACTGCAAGTTCAGGGAGAGAGGTGGACCCCTGGGTAGCTTGCTGGGGTCAGAGGCAACTAGGTGGAGGGCCAGGAGGTACCCTGGGGCCTCTACTGCAAGTCCAGGGAGAGAGGTGGACCCCTGGGTAGCTTGCTGGGGTCAGAGGCAACTAGGTGGAGGGCCAGGGGGCACCCTAGGGTCTACACTGTAAGTCCAGGCAGAGAGGTTGACCCCTGGGTAGCTTCCTAAGGTCAGAGGCCCCTAGGTGGAGGGCCAGGGGGGGGCACCCTGGGGCCTATCCTGCAAGTCCAGGGAGAGAGGTGGACCCCCCGGTAGCTTGCTGGGGTACGAAGCCCCTAGGTGGAGGGCCAGGGGGCACCATGGGGCCTCTAGTGCAAGTCCAGGGAGAGAGGTGGACCCCTGGGTAGCTTGCTGGGGTCAAAGGCAACTATGTGGAAGGACAGGGGTACCCTGGGAACTATACTGCAAGTCCAGGGAGAGAGGTGGACCCCTGGGTAGCTTCCTGAGGTCAAAGGCCCCTAAGTGGAGAGCCAGGGGGTACCCTGGGGCCTATCCTGCAAGTCCAAGGAGAGAGGTGGACCCCTGGGTAGCTTGCTGGGGTTACGAGGCCCCTAGTTGGAGGGCCAGGGGGCACCCTGGGGCCTCTACTGCAAGCTTAGGGAGAGAGGTGGACCCCTGGGTAGCTTGCTGGTGTCAGAGGCAACTAGGTGGAGGGACAGGGGGTACCCTGGGGCCTATACTGCAAGTCCAGGGAGAGAGGTGGACCCCTGGGTAGCTTGCTGGGGTCTGTAGCCCCTAGGTGGAGGGCCAGGGGGCACCCTGGGGCCTATCCTGCAAGTCCAGGGAGAGAGGTGGACCCCCCAGTAGCTTGCTGGGGTACGAGGCCCCTAGGTGGAGGGCCAGGGAGCACCCTGGGGCCTCCACTGCAAGTCCAGGGAGAGAGGTGGACCCCTGGGTAGCTTCCTGGGGTCAGAGTCCCCTAGGTGGAGGGCCAGGAGGAACCCTAGGGCCTCTACTGCAAGTTCAGGGAGAGAGGTGGACCCCTGGGTAGCTTGCTGGGGTCAGAGGCAACTAGGTGGAGGGCCAGGAGGTACCCTGGGGCCTCTACTGCAAGTCCAGGGAGAGAGGTGGACCCTTGGGTAGCTTGCTGGGGTCAGAGGCAACTAGGTGGAGGGCCAGGGGGCACCCTAGGGTCTACACTGTAAGTCCAAGCAGAGAGGTTGACCCCTGGGTAGCTTCCTAAGGTCAGAGGCCCCTAGGTGGAGGGCCAGGGGGCACCCTGGGGCCTATCCTGCAAGTCCAGGGAGAGAGGTGGACCCCCCGGTAGCTTGCTGGGGTACGAAGCCCCTAGGTGGAGGGCCAGGGGGCACCATGGGGCCTCTAGTGCAAGTCCAGGGAGAGAGGTGGACCCCTGGGTAGCTTGCTGGGGTCAAAGGCAACTATGTGGAAGGACAGGGGTACCCTGGGGACTATACTGCAAGTCCAGGGAGAGAGGTGGACCCCTGGGTAGCTTCCTGAGGTCAAAGGCCCCTAAGTGGAGAGCCAGGGGGTACCCTGGGGCCTATCCTGCAAGTCCAAGGAGAGAGGTGGACCCCTGGGTAGCTTGCTGGGGTTACGAGGCCCCTAGTTGGAGGGCCAGGGGGCACCCTGGGGCCTCTACTGCAAGCCCAGGGAGAGAGGTGGACCCCTGAGTAGCTTGCTGGTGTCAGAGGCAACTAGGTGGAGGGACAGTGGGTACCCTGGGGCCTATACTGCAAGTCCAGGGAGAGAGGTGGACCCCTGGGTAGCTTGCTGGGGTCTGTAGCCCCTAGGTGGAGGGCCAGGGGGCACCCTGGGGCCTATCCTGCAAGTCCAGGGAGAGAGGTGGACCCCCCGGTAGCTTGCTGGGGTACGAGGCCCCTAGGTGGAGGGCCAGGGAGCACCCTGGGGCCTCTACTGCAAGTCCAGGGAGAGAGGAGGATCCCTGGGTAGCTTGCTGGGGTCAGAGGCAACTAGGTGGAGGGACAGGGGGTACCCTGGGGTCTATACTGCAAGTCCAGGGAGAGAGGTGGATCCCTGGGTAGCTTCCTGAGGTCAAAGGCCGCTAGGTGGAGGGCCAGGGGGCACCCTGGGGCCTATCCTGCAAGTCCAAGGAGAGAGGTGGACCCTTGGGTAGCTTGCTGGAATACGAGGCCCCTAGTTGGAGAGCCAGGGTGCACCCTGGGGCCTCTACTGCAAGTCCAGGGAGAGAGGTGGATCCCTGGGTAGCTTGCTTGTGTCAGAGGCAACTAGGTGGAGGGACAGGGGGTACCCTGGGGCCAATACTGCAAGTCCAGGGAGAGAGGTGGACCCCTGGGTAGCTTCCTGAGGACAGAGGCCCCTGGGTGGAGGGCCAGGGGCACCCTGGGGCCTATCCTGCAAGTCCAGGGAGAGAGGTGGACCCCTGGGTAGCTTGCTGGGGTACGAGGCCCCTAGGTGGAGGGCCAGGGGGCACCCTGGGGCCTCTACTGCAAGTCCAGGGAAAGAGGTGGACCCCTGGGTAGTTTGCTGGGGTCAGAGGCCCCTAGGCGGAGGGACATGGGGCTTCCTGGGGCCTCTACTGCAAGTCCAGGGAGAAAGGTGGACCCCAGGGTAGCTTGCTGGGGTCAGAGGCCCCTAGGTGGAGGTCAAGGGGGCACCCTGGGGCCTCTACTGCAATCCCAGGCAGAGTTGTGGACCCTTTTGTAGCTTGCTGGGGTCAGAGGCCCCTGGGTGGAGGGCCAAGGGGCACCCTGGGGCCTATACTGCAAGTCCAGAGAGAGAGGTGGTCCCCTGGGTAGCTTGCTGGGGTAAAAGGGCCCTAGGTGGAGAGCCAGGGGGCACCCTGGGGCCTCTACTGCAAGTCCAGGGAGAGAGGTGGACCTCTGGGTTGCTTGCTGGGGTCAGAGGCCTCTAGGTGGAGGGCCAAGGGGCACCCTGGGGCCTATACTGCAAGTCCAGGGAGAGAGGTGGACCACTGGGTAGCTTGCTGGGGTCTGTAGCCCATAGGTGGAGGGCCAGGGTTACCCTGGGGCCTATACTGCAAGTCCAGGGAGAGAGGTGGACCCCTGGGTAGCTTCCTAAGGTCAGAGGCCCCTAGGTGAAGGGCCAGGGGGCACCCTGGGGCCTATCCTGCAAGTCCAGGGAGAGAGGTGGACCACTGGGTAGCTTGCTGGGGTACGAGGCCCCTAGGTGGAGGGCCAGGGGGCACCCTGGGGCCTCTACTGCAAGTCCAGGGAGAGAGGTGGACCCCTGGGTAGCTTCCTGGGGTCAGAGTCCCTTAGGTGGAGGGTCAGGAGGTACCCTGGGGCCTCTACTGCTAGTCCAGGGACAGAAGTGGACCCCTGGGTAGCTTGCTGCGGTCAGAGGGAACTAGGTGGAAGGCCAGGGGGCACCCTAGGGTCTACACTGCAAGACCAGGGAAAGAGGTGGACCCCTGGGTAGCTTCCTAAGGTCAGAGGCCCGTAGGTGGAGGGCCAGGGGGCACCCTGGGGCCTATCCTGCAAGTCCAGGGAGAGATGTGGACCCGTGGGTAGCTTGCTGGGGTCAGAGGCAACTAGGTGGAAGGACAGGGGTACCCTGGGGCCTATTCTGCAAGTCCAGGGAGAGAGGTGGACCCCTGGGTAGCTTACTGAGGTCAAAGGCCCCTAGGTGGAGAGCCAGGGGGCACCCTGGGGCCTATCCTGCAAGTCCAAGGAGAGAGGTGGACCCCTGGGTAGCTTGCTGGGGTCTGAGTCCCCTTAGTGGAGGGTCAGGGGGCACCCTGGGGCCTCTACTGCAAGTCTAGGGAGAGAGATGGACTCATGGGTAGCTAGCTGGGGTAAAAGGCCCCTAAGTGGAGGGCCAGGGGGCACCCTGGGGCCTCTACTGCAAGTGCAGGGAGAGAGGTGGACCCCTGGGTAGTTTGCTGGGGTCAGAGGCCCCTAGGTGGACGGCCAGGGGGCTTCGTGGGGCCTCTACTGCAAGTCCAGGGAGAGAGGTGGACCCCTGGCTAGCTTGCTGGGGTCGGAAGCCCCTTGGTGGAGGGCAAGGGGGCACCCTGGGACCTCTACTGCAAGTCCAGGGAGAGAGGTGGACCCCTGGGTAGCATAATGGGGTCGGAGGAAACTAGGTGGAGGGCCAGGGGACACCCTGGGGCCTATCCTGCAAGTCCAGGGAGAGAGGTGGACACCTGGGTAGCTTGTTGGGGTCAGAAGCCCCTAGGTTTAGTGCCAGGGGGCTTCCTGGGGCCTCAACTGCAAGTCCAAGGAGAAAGGTGGACCCCTGTGTAGCTTGCTGGGGTCAGAGGCCCCTAGGTGGAGGGCCAGGGGACACCCTGGGGCCTATCCTGCAAGTCCAGGGAGAGAGGTGGACACCTGGGTAGCTTGTTGGGGTCAGAAGCCCCTAGGTTTAGTGCCAGGGGGCTTCCTGGGGCCTCAACTGCAAGTCCAAGGAGAAAGGTGGACCCCTGTGTAGCTTCCTAAGGTCAGAGGCCCCTAGGTGGAGGGCCAGGGGGCACCCTGGGGCCTCTACTGCAAGTCCAGGGAGAGAGGTGGACCCCTGGGTAGCTTGCTAGGGTCAGAGGCCCCTAGGTGGACGGCCAGGTGGCTTCGTGGGGCCTCTACTGCAAGTCCAGGGAGAGAGGTGGACCCCTGGTTAGCTTGCTGGGGTCAGAGGCCTCTAGGTGGAGGGCCAGGGGGTAACCTGGGGCCTATACTGCAAGACCAGGGAGAGAGGTGGACCCTTGGGTAGCTTCCTAAGGTTAGAGGCCCCTAGGTGGAGGGCCAGGGGGCACCCTGGGGCCTATCCTGCAAGTCCAGGGAGAGAGGTGGACCCCTGGGTAGCTTGCTGGGGTAAAAGGGCCCTAGGTGGAGAGCCAGGGGGCACCCTGGGGCCTCTACTGCAAGTCCAGGGAGAGAGGTGGACCTCTGGGTTGCTTGCTGGGGTAGGAGGCCCCTAGGTGGAGGGCGAAGGGGCACCCTGCGGCCTCTACTGCAAGTCCAGGGAGAGAGGTGGACCCCTGGGTAGCTTGCTGGGGTACGAGGCCCCTAGGTGGAGGGCCAGGGGGCACCCTGGGGCCTCTACTGCAAGTCCAGAGAGAGAGGTGGACCCCTGGGAAGCTTCCTGGAGTCAGAGCCCCTAGGTGGAGGGCCAGGAGGTACCCTAGGGCCTCTACTGCAAGTCCAGGGAGAGAGGTGGACCCCTTGGTAGCTTGCTGGGGTCAGAGGCAACTAGGTGGAGGTCAAGGGGGTAGCCTGGGGCCTCTACTGCAATCCCAGGGAGAGTTGTGGACCCTTGTGTAGGTTGCTGGGGTCAGAGGCCCCTGGGTGGAGGGCCAAGGGGCACCCTGGGGCCTATACTGCAAGTCCAGGGAGAGAGGTGGACACCTGGGTAGCTTGTTGGGGTCAGAAGCCCCTAGGTTTAGTGCCAGGGGGCTTCCTGGGGCCTCAACTGCAAGTCCAAGGAGATAGGTGGACCCCTGTGTAGCTTACTGGGGTCAGAGGCCCCTAGGTGGACGGTCAGGGGGCACCCAGGGGCCTATCCTGCAAGTCCAGGGAGAGAGGTGGACCTCTGGGTAACTTGCTGGGGTACGAGGCCCCTAGGTGGAGGGCGAGGGGGCACCCTGGGGCCTCTACTGCAAGTCCAGGGAGAGAGGTGGACCCCTGGTTAGCTTGCTGGGGTCAGAAGCCTCTTGGTGGAGGGCCAAGGGGCACCCGGGGCCTATACTGCAAGTCCAGGGAGAGAGGTGGACCCCTGGGTAGCTTGCTAAGGTCAGAGGCCCCTAGGTGGAGGGCCAGGGGGCATCCTGGGGCCTATCCTGCAAGTCCAGGGAGAGAGGTGGACCCCTGGGTAGCTTGCTGGGGTAAAAGGCCCCTAGGTGGAGAGCCAGGGGGTACCCTGGGGCCTCTACTGCAAGTCCAGGGAGAGAGGTGGACCTCTGGGTTGCTTGCTGGGGTACGAGGCCCCTAGGTGGAGGGCGAGGGGGCACCCTGCGGCCTCTACTGCAAGTCCAGGGAGAGAGGTGGACCCCTGGGTAGCTTGCTGGGGTCAGAGGCAACTATGTGGAAGGACAGGGGTACCCTGGGGACTATACTGCAAGTCCAGGGAGAGAGGTGGACCCCTGAGTAGCTTCCTGAGGTCAAAGGCCCCTAGGTGGAGAGCCAGGGGGTACCCTGGGGCCTATCCTGCAAGTCCAAGGAGAGGGGTGGACCCCTGGGTAGCTTGCTGGGGTTGCGAGGCCCCTAGTTGGAGGGCCAGGGGGCACCCTGGGGCCTCTACTGCAAGCCCAGGGAGAGAAGTGGACCCCTGGGTAGCTTGCTGGTGTCAGAGGCAACTAGGTGGAGGGAAAGGGGGTACCCTGGGGCCTCTACTGCAATCCCAGGGAGAGAGGTGGACCCTTGTGTAGCTTGCTGGGGTCAGAGGCCCCTGGGTGGAGGGCCAAGGGGCACCCTGGGGAATATACTGCAAGTCCAGGGAGAGAGGTGGACACCTGGGTAGCTTGTTGGGGTCAGAAGCCCCTAGGTTTAGTGCCAGGGGGCTTCCTGGGGCCTAAACTGCAAGTCCAAGGAGAAAGGTGGACCCCTGTGTAGCTTACTGGGGTCAGAGGCCCCTAGGTGGAGGGTCAGGGGGCACCCTGGGGCCTATCCTGCAAGTCCAGGGAGAGAGGTGGACCTCTGGGTAACTTGCTGGGGTACGAGGCCCCTAGGTGGAGGGCGAGGGGGCACCCTGGGGCCTCTACTGCAAGTCCAGGGAGAGAGGTGGACCCCTGGGTAGCTTGCTGGGGTCAGAGGTCTCTAGGTGGAGGGCCAAGGGGCACCCTGGGGCCTCTACTGCAAGTCCAGGGAGAGAGGTGGACCCCTGGGTTGCTTGCTGGGGTACGAGGCCCCTAGGTGGAGGGCGAGGGGGCACCCTGCGGCCTCTACTGCAAGTCCAGGGAGAGAGGTGGACCCCTGGGTAGCTTCCTAAGGTCAGAGGCCCCTAGGTGGAGGGCCAGGGGGCACCCTGGGGCCTATCCTGCAAGTCCAGGGAGAGAGGTGGACCCCTGGGTAGGTTGCTGGGGTCAGAGGCCTCTAGGTGGAGGGCCAGGGGGTAACCTGGGGCCTATACTGCAAGACCAGGGAGAGAGGTGGACCCCTGGGTAGGTTGCTGGGGTCAGAGGCCTCTAGGTGGAGGGCCAGGGGGTAACTTGGGGCCTATACTGCAAGACCAGAGAGAGGTGGACCCTTGGGTAGCTTCCTAAGGTTAGAGGCCCCTAGGTGGAGGGCCAGGGGGAACCCTGGGGCCTCTACTGCAAGTCCAGGGAGAGAGGTGGACCCCTGAGTAGCTTCCTGAGGTCAAAGGCCCCTAGGTGGAGAGCCAGGGGGTACCCTGGGGCCTATCCTGCAAGTCCAAGGAGAGGGGTGGACCCCTGGGTAGCTTGCTGGGGTTGCGAGGCCCCTAGTTGGAGGGCCAGGGGGCACCCTGGGCCCTCTACTGCAAGCCCAGGGAGAGAAGTGGACCCCTGGGTAGCTTGCTGGTGTCAGAGGCAACTAGGTGGAGGGAAAGGGGGTACCCTGGGGCCTCTACTGCAATCCCAGGGAGAGAGGTGGACCCTTGTGTAGCTTGCTGGTGTCAGAGGCCCCTGGGTGGAGGGCCAAGGGGCACCCTGGGGAATATACTGCAAGTCCAGGGAGAGAGGTGGACACCTGGGTAGCTTGTTGGGGTCAGAAGCCCCTGGGTTTAGTGCCAGGGGGCTTCCTGGGGCCTCAACTGCAAGTCCAAGGAGAATAATGGACCCCTGTGTAGCTTACTGAGGTCAGAGGCCCCTAGGTGGAGGGTCAGGGGGCACCCTGGGGCCTATCCTGCAAGTCCAGGGAGAGAGGTGGACCTCTGGGTAACTTGCTGGGGTACGAGCCCCCTAGGTGGAGGGCGAGGGGGCACCCTGGGGCCTCTACTGCAAGTCCAGGGAGAGAGGTGGACCCCTGGGTAGCTTGCTGGGGTCAGAGGTCTCTAGGTGGAGGGCCAAGGGGCACCCTGGGGCCTCTACTGCAAGTCCAGGGAGAGAGGTGGACCCCTGGGTTGCTTGCTGGGGTACGAGGCCCCTAGGTGGAGGGAGAGGGGGCACCCTGCGGCCTCTACTGCAAGTCCAGTGAGAGAGGTGGACCCCTGGGTAGCTTGCTGGGGTACGAGGCCCCTAGGTGGAGGGCCAGGGGAACCCTGGGGCCTCTACTGAAAGTCCAGGGAGAGAGGTGGACCCCTGGGTAGCTTCCTGGGGTCAGAGTCCCCTAGGTGGAGGGCCAGGAGGTACCCTAGGGCCTCTACTGCACGTCCAGGGAGAGAGGTGGACCCCTGGGTAGCTTGCTGGAGTCAGATTCAACTAGGTGGAGGGCCAGGAGGTACCCTGGGGCCTCTACTGCAAGTCCAGGGAGAGAGGTGGACCCCTGGGTAGTTTGCTGGGGTCAGAGGCAACTAGGTGGAGGGCCAGGGGGCACCCTATGGTCTACACTGTAAGTCCAGGCAGAGAGGTTGACCCCTGGGTAGCTTCCTAAGGTCAGAGGCAACTAGGTGGAGGGCCAGGGGGCACCCTAGGGTCTACACTGTAAGTCCAGGCAGAGAGGTTGACCCCTGGGTAGCTTCCTAAGGTCAGAGGCCCCTAGGTGGAGGGCCAGGGGGCACCCTGGGGCCTATCCTGCAAGTCCAGGGAGAGAGGTGGACCCCCCGGTAGCTTGCTGGGGTACGAAACCCCTAGGTGGAGGGCCAGGGGGCACCATGGGGCCTCTACTGCAAGTCCAGGGAGAGAGGTGGACCCCTGGGTAGCTTGCTGGGGTCAGAGGCCTCTAGGTGGAGGGCCAGGGGGTAACCTGGGGCCTATACTGCAAGACCAGGGAGAGAGGTGGACCCCTGGGTAGGTTGCTGGGGTCAGAGGCCTCTAGGTGGAGGGCCAGGGGGTAACTTGGGGCCTATACTGCAAGACCAGAGAGAGGTGGACCCTTGGGTAGCTTCCTAAGGTTAGAGGCCCCTAGGTGGAGGGCCAGGGGGAACCCTGGGGCCTCTACTGCAAGTCCAGGGAGAGAGGTGGACCCCTGGGTAGCTTCCTGGGGTCAGAGTCCCCTAGGTGGAGGGCCAGGAGGTACCCTAGGGCCTCTACTGCACGTCCAGGGAGAGAGGTGGACCCCTGGGTAGCTTCCTAAGGTCAGAGGCCCCTAGATGGAGGGCCAGGGGGCACCCTGGGGCCTATCCTGCAAGTCCAGGGAAAGAGGTGGACCCCTGGGTAGCTTGCTGGGGTAAAAGGCCCCTAGGTGGAGAGCCAGGGGGTACCCTGGGGCCTCTACTGCAAGTCCAGGGAGAGAGGTGGACCCTTGGGTAGCTTGCTGGGGTACGAGGCCCCTAGGTGGAGTGCCAGGGGGCAGCATGGGGCCTCTACTGCAAGTCCAGGGAGAGAGGTGGAATCCTGGGTAGCTTGCTGGGGTCAGAGGCAACTATGTAGAAGGACAGGGGTACCCTGGGGACTATACTGCAAGTCCAGGGAGAGAGGTGGACCCCTGAGTAGCTTCCTTAGGTCAAAGGCCCCTAGGTGGAGAGCCAGGGGGTACCCTGGGGCCTATCCTGCAAGTCCAAGGAGAGGGGTGGACCCCTGGGTAGTTTGCTGGGGTTACGAGGCCCCTAGTTGGAGGGACAGGGGGCACCCTGGGGCCTATACTGAAAGTCCAGGGAGAGAGGTGGACCCCTGGGTAGCTTGCTGGTGTCAGAGGCAACTAGGTGGAGGGACAGGGGGTACCCTGGGGCCTATACTGCAAGTCCAGGGAGAGAGGTGGACCCCTGGGTAGCTTGCTTGGGTCAGAGGCCCCTAGGTGGAGGTCAAGGGGGTACCCTGGGGCCTCTACTGCAATCCCAGGGAGCGTTGTAGACCCTTGTGTAGCTTGCTGGGGTCAGAGGCCCCTGGGTGGAGGGCCAAGGGGCACCTTGGGGCCTATACTGCAAGTCCAGGGAGAGAGGTGGACACCTGGGTAGCTTGTTGGGGTCAGAAGCCCCTAGGTTTAGTGCCAGGGGGCTTCCTGGGGCCTCAACTGCAAGTCCAAGGAGAAAGGTGGACCCCTGTGTAGCTTACTGGGGTCAGAGGCCCCTAGGTGGAGGGTCAGGGGGCACCCTGGGGCCTATCCTGCAAGTCCAGGGAGAGAGGTGGACCCCTGGGTAGCTTCCTAAGGTCAGAGGCCCCTAGGTGGAGGGCCAGGGGGCACCCTGGGGCCTATCCTGCAAGTCCAGGGAGAGAGCTGGACCCCTGGGTAGCTTGCTGGGGTCAGAGGCCTCTAGGTGGAGGGCCAGGGGGTAACCTAGGGCCTATACTGCAAGACCAGGGAGAGAGGTGGACCCTTGGGTAGCTTCCTAAGGTTAGAGGCCCCTAGGTGGAGGGCCAGGGGGAACCCTGGGGCCTCTACTGCAAGTCCAGGGAGAGAGGTGGACCCCTGGGTATTATGCTGGGGTCGGAGGCAACTAGGTGGAGGGCCAGGGGACACCCTGGGGCCTCTACTGCAAGTCTAGTTAGAGAGATGGACTCATGGGTAGCTAGCTGGGGTAAGAGGCCCCTAAGTGGAGGGCCAGGGGGCACCCTGGGGCCTCTACTGCAAGTCCAGGGAGAGAGGTGGACCCCTGGGAAGCTTCCTGGAGTCAGAGCCCCTAGGTGGAGGGCCAGGAGGTACCCTAGGGCCTCTACTGCAAGTCCAGGGAGAGAGGTGGACCCCTTGGTAGCTTGCTGGGGTCAGAGGCAACTAGGTGGAGGTCAAGGGGGTACCCTGGGGCCTCTACTGCAATCCCAGGGAGAGTTGTGGACCCTTGTGTAGGTTGCTGGGGTCAGAGGCCCCTGGGTGGAGGGCCAAGGGGCACCCTGCGGCCTATACTGCAAGTCCAGGGAGAGAGGTGGACACCTGGGTAGCTTGTTGGGGTCAGAAGCCCCTAGGTTTAGTGCCAGGGGGCTTCCTGGGGCCTCAACTGCAAGTCCAAGGAGATAGGTGGACCCCTGTGTAGCTTACTGGGGTCAGAGGCCCCTAGGTGGACGGTCAGGGGGCACCCTGGGGCCTATCCTGCAAGTCCAGGGAGAGAGGTGGACCTCTGGGTAACTTGCTGGGGTACGAGGCCCCTAGGTGGAGGGCGAGGGGGCACCCTGGGGCCTCTACTGCAAGTCCAGGGAGAGAGGTGGACCCCTGGTTAGCTTGCTGGGGTCAGAGGCCTCTAGGTGGAGGGCCAGGGGGCATCCTGGGGCCTATCCTGCAAGTCCAGGGAGAGAAGTGGACCCCTGGGTAGCTTGCTGGGGTAAAAGGCCCCTAGGTGGAGAGCCAGGGGGTACCCTGGGGCCTCTACTGCAAGTCCAGGGAGAGAGGTGGACCTCTGGGTTGCTTGCTGGGGTACGAGGCCCCTAGGTGGAGGGCGAGGGGGCACCCTGCGGCCTCTACTGCAAGTCCAGGGAGAGAGGTGGACCCCTGGGTAGCTTGCTGGGGTCAGAGGCAACTATGTGGAAGGACAGGGGTACCCTGGGGACTATACTGCAAGTCCAGGGAGAGAGGTGGACCCCTGAGTAGCTTCCTGAGGTCAAAGGCCCCTAGGTGGAGAGCCAGGGGGTACCCTGGGGCCTATCCTGCAAGTCCAAGGAGAGGGGTGGACCCCTGGGTAGCTTGCTGGGGTTGCGAGGCCCCTAGTTGGAGGGCCAGGGGGCACCCTGGGGCCTCTACTGCAAGCCCAGGGAGAGAAGTGGACCCCTGGGTAGCTTGCTGGTGTCAGAGGCAACTAGGTGGAGGGAAAGGGGGTACCCTGGGGCCTCTACTGCAATCCCAGGGAGAGAGGTGGACCCTTGTGTAGCTTGCTGGGGTCAGAGGCCCCTGGGTGGAGGGCCAAGGGGCACCCTGGGGAATATACTGCAAGTCCAGGGAGAGAGGTGGACACCTGGGTAGCTTGTTGGGGTCAGAAGCCCCTAGGTTTAGTGCCAGGGGGCTTCCTGGGGCCTCAACTGCAAGTCCAAGGAGAAAGGTGGACCCCTGTGTAGCTTACTGGGGTCAGAGGTCTCTAGGTGGAGGGCCAAGGGGCACCCTGGGGCCTCTACTGCAAGTCCAGGGAGAGAGGTGGACCCCTGGGTTGCTTGCTGGGGTACGAGGCCCCTAGGTGGAGGGCGAGGGGGCACCCTGCGGCCTCTACTGCAAGTCCAGGGAGAGAGGTGGACCCCTGGGTAGCTTCCTAAGGTCAGAGGCCCCTAGGTGGAGGGCCAGGGGGCACCCTGGGGCCTATCCTGCAAGTCCAGGGAGAGAGGTGGACCCCTGGGTAGGTTGCTGGGGTCAGAGGCCTCTAGGTGGAGGGCCAGGGGGTAACCTGGGGCCTATACTGCAAGACCAGGGAGAGAGGTGGACCCCTGGGTAGGTTGCTGGGGTCAGAGGCCTCTAGGTGGAGGGCCAGGGGGTAACTTGGGGCCTATACTGCAAGACCAGAGAGAGGTGGACCCTTGGGTAGCTTCCTAAGGTTAGAGGCCCCTAGGTGGAGGGCCAGGGGGAACCCTGGGGCCTCTACTGCAAGTCCAGGGAGAGAGGTGGACCCCTGAGTAGCTTCCTGAGGTCAAAGGCCCCTAGGTGGAGAGCCAGGGGGTACCCTGGGGCCTATCCTGCAAGTCCAAGGAGAGGGGTGGACCCCTGGGTAGCTTGCTGGGGTTGCGAGGCCCCTAGTTGGAGGGCCAGGGGGCACCCTGGGGCCTCTACTGCAAGCCCAGGGAGAGAAGTGGACCCCTGGGTAGCTTGCTGGGGTCAGAGGCAACTAGGTGGAGGGAAAGGGGGTACCCTGGGGCCTCTACTGCAATCCCAGGGAGAGAGGTGGACCCTTGTGTAGCTTGCTGGTGTCAGAGGCCCCTGGGTGGAAAGCCAAGGGGCACCCTGGGGAATATACTACAAGTCCAGGGAGAGAGGTGGACACCTGGGTAGCTTGTTGGGGTCAGAAGCCCCTGGGTTTAGTGCCAGGGGGCTTCCTGGGGCCTCAACTGCAAGTCCAAGGAGAAAAATGGACCCCTGTGTAGCTTACTGGGGTCAGAGGCCCCTAGGTGGAGGGTCAGGGGGCACCCTGGGGCCTATCCTGCAAGTCCAGGGAGAGAGGTGGACCTCTGGGTAACTTGCTGGGGTACGAGGCCCCTAGGTGGAGGGCGAGGGGGCACCCTGGGGCCTCTACTGCAAGTCCAGGGAGAGAGGTGGACCCCTGGGTAGCTTGCTGGGGTCAGAGGTCTCTAGGTGGAGGGCCAAGGGGCACCCTGGGGCCTCTACTGCAAGTCCAGGGAGAGAGGTGGACCCCTGGGTTGCTTGCTGGGGTACGAGGCCCCTAGGTGGAGGGCGAGGGGGCACCCTGCGGCCTCTACTGCAAGTCCAGTGAGAGAGGTGGACCCCTGGGTAGCTTGCTGGGGTACGAGGCCCCTAGGTGGAGGGCCAGGGGGAACCCTGGGGCATCTACTGAAAGTCCAGGGAGAGAGGTGGACCCCTGGGTAGCTTCCTGGGGTCAGAGTCCCCTAGGTGGAGGGCCAGGAGGTACCCTAGGGCCTCTACTGCACGTCCAGGGAGAGAGGTGGACCCCTGGGTAGCTTGCTGGAGTCAGATTCAACTAGGTGGAGGGCCAGGAGGTACCCTGGGGCCTCTACTGCAAGTCCAGGGAGAGAGGTGGACCCCTGGGTAGTTTGCTGGGGTCAGAGGCAACTAGGTGGAGGGCCAGGGGGCACCCTATGGTCTACACTGTAAGTCCAGGCAGAGAGGTTGACCCCTGGGTAGCTTCCTAAGGTCAGAGGCAACTAGGTGGAGGGCCAGGGGGCACCCTAGGGTCTACACTGTAAGTCCAGGCAGAGAGGTTGACCCCTGGGTAGCTTCCTAAGGTCAGAGGCCCCTAGGTGGAGGGCCAGGGGGCACCCTGGGGCCTATCCTGCAAGTCCAGGGAGAGAGGTGGACCCCCCGGTAGCTTGCTGGGGTACGAAACCCCTAGGTGGAGGGCCAGGGGGCACCATGGGGCGTCTACTGCAAGTCCAGGGAGAGAGGTGGACCCCTGGGTAGCTTGCTGGGGTCATAGGCAACTATGTGGAAGGACATTGGTACCCTGGGGACTATACTGCAAGTCCTGGGAGAGAGGTGGACCCCTGGGTAGCTTGCTGGGGTCAGAGGCCTCTAGGTGGAGGGCCAAGGGGCACCCTGGGGCCTATACTGCAAGTCCAGGGAGAGAGGTGGACCCCTGGGTAGCTTGCTGGGGTCTGTAGCCCATAGGTGGATGGCCAGGGGGTATCCTGGGGCCTATACTGCAAGTCCAGGGAGAGAGGTGGACCCCTGGGTAGCTTCCTAAGGTCAGAGGCCCCTAGATGGAGGGCCAGGGGGCACCCTGGGGCCTATCCTGCAAGTCCAGGGAAAGAGGTGGACCCCTGGGTAGCTTGCTGGGGTAAAAGGCCCCTAGGTGGAGAGCCAGGGGGTACCCTGGGGCCTCTACTGCAAGTCCAGGGAGAGAGGTGGACCTCTGGGTTGCTTGCTGGGGTACGAGGCCCCTAGGTGGAGGGCGAGGGGGCACCCTGCGGCTTCTACTGCAAGTCCAGGGAGAGAGGTGGACCCTTGGGTAGCTTGCTGGGGTACGAGGCCCCTAGGTGGAGTGCCAGGGGGCAGCATGGGGCCTCTACTGCAAGTCCAGGGAGAGAGGTGGAATCCTGGGTAGCTTGCTGGGGTCAGAGGCAACTATGTAGAAGGACAGGGGTACCCTGGGGACCATACTGCAAGTCCAGGGAGAGAGGTGGACCCCTGAGTAGCTTCCTTAGGTCAAAGGCCCCTAGGTGGAGAGCCAGGGGGTACCCTGGGGCCTATCCTGCAAGTCCAAGGAGAGGGGTGGACCCCTGGGTAGTTTGCTGGGGTTACGAGGCCCCTAGTTGGAGGGACAGGGGGCACCCTGGGGCCTATACTGAAAGTCCAGGGAGAGAGGTGGACCCCTGGGTAGCTTGCTGGTGTCAGAGGCAACTAGGTGGAGGGACAGGGGGTACCCTGGGGCCTATACTGCAAGTCCAGGGAGAGAGGTGGACCCCTGGGTAGCTTGCTTGGGTCAGAGGCCCCTAGGTGGAGGTCAAGGGGGTACCCTGGGGCCTCTACTGCAATCCCAGGGAGAGTTGTAGACCCTTGTGTAGCTAGCTGGGGTCAGAGGCCCCTGGGTGGAGGGCCAAGGGGCACCTTGGGGCCTATACTGCAAGTCCAGGGAGAGAGGTGGACACCTGGGTAGCTTGTTGGGGTCAGAAGCCCCTAGGTTTAGTGCCAGGGGGCTTCCTGGGGCCTCAACTGCAAGTCCAAGGAGAAAGGTGGACCCCTGTGTAGCTTACTGGGGTCAGAGGCCCCTAGGTGGAGGGTCAGGGGGCACCCTGGGGCCTATCCTGCAAGTCCAGGGAGAGAGGTGGACCCCTGGGTAGCTTCCTAAGGTCAGAGGCCCCTAGGTGGAGGGCCAGGGGGCACCCTGGGGCCTATCCTGCAAGTCCAGGGAGAGAGCTGGACCCCTGGGTAGCTTGCTGGGGTACGAGGCCTCTAGGTGGAGGGCCAGGGGGTAACCTAGGGCCTATACTGCAAGACCAGGGAGAGAGGTGGACCCTTGGGTAGCTTCCTAAGGTTAGAGGCCCCTAGGTGGAGGGCCAGGGGGAACCCTGGGGCCTCTACTGCAAGTCCAGGGAGAGAGGTGGACCCCTGGGTAGCTTCCTGGGGTCAGAGTCCCCTAGGTGGAGGGCCAGGATCTACCCAAGGGCCTCTACTGCAAGTCCAGGGAGAGAGGTGGACCCCTGGGTAGCTTGCTGGGTTCAGAGCCAACTAGGTGGAGGGCCAGGAGGTACCCTAGGGCCTCTACTGCAAGTCTAGGGAGAGAGGTGGACCCCTGGTTAGCTTGCTGGGGTCAGAGGCAACTAGGTGGAGGGCCAGGGGGCACCCTAGGGTCTACACTGTAAGTCAGGGCAGAGAGGTTGACCCCTGGGTAGCTTCCTAAGGTCAGAGGCCCCTAGATGGAGGGCCAGGGGGCACCCTGGGGCCTATCCTGCAAGTCCAGGGAGAGAGGTGGACCCCTGGGTAGCTTGCTGGGGTACGAGGCCTCTAGGTGGAGGACCAGGGGGCACCATGGGGCCTCTACTGCAAGTCCAGGGAGAGAGGTGGACCCCTGGGTAGCTTGCTGGGGTCAGAGGCAACTAGGTGGAAGGACAGGGATACCCTGGGGACTATACTGCAAATCCAGGGAGAGAGGTGGACCCCTGGGTAGCTTCCTGAGGTCAAAGGCCCCTAGGTAGAGGGCTAGGGGGCACCCTGGGGCCTATCCTGCAAGTCCAAGGAGAGAGGTGGACCCCTGGGCAGCTTGCTGGGGATACGAGGTCCCTAGTTGGAGGGCCAAGGGGCACCCTGGGGCCTCTACTGCAAGCCCAGTGAGAGAGATGGACCCCTGGGTAGCTTGTTGGTGTCAGAGGCAACTAGGTGGAGGGACAGGGGGTACCCTGGAGCCTATACTGCAAGTCCAGGGAGAGAGGTGGACCCCTGGGTAGCTTCCTGAGGTCAGAGGCCCCTAGGTGGAGGGCCAGGGGGCACCCTGGGGCCTCTACTGCAAGTCCAGGGAGAGAGGTGGACCCCTGGGTAGTTTGCTGGTGTCAGAGGCCCCTAGGCGGAGGGACAGGGGGCTTCCTGGGGCCTCTACTGCAAGTCCAGGGAGAAAGGTGGACCCCTGAGTAGCTTGCTTGGGTCAGAGGCCCCTAGGTGGAGGTCAAGGGGGTACCCTGGGGCCTCTACTGCAATCTCAGGGAGAGTTGTGGACCCTTGTGTAGCTTGCTAGGGTCAGAGGCCCCTGGGTGGAGGGCCAAGGGGCACCCTGGGGCCTATACTGCAAGTCCAGGGAGAGAGGTGGACACCTGGGTAGCTTGTTGGGGTCAGAAGTCCCTTGGTGGAAGGCCAGGGGGCACCCTCGGGCCTATACTGCAAGTCCAGGGAGAGAGGTGGACCCATGGTTAGCTTACTGGGGTTAGAGGCCCCTAGGTGGAGGGCCAGGGGCACCCTGGGGCCTCTACTGCAAGTCCAGGGAGAGAGGTGGACCCCTGGGTTGCTTGCTGGTGTCAGAGGCAACTAGGTGGAGGGACAGGGGGTACCCTGGGGCCTATAAAGCAAGTCCAAGGAGAGAGGTGGACCCCTGGGTAGCTTCCTGAGGTCAGAGGCCCCTGGGCGGAGGGCCAGGGGGCACCCTGGGGCCTATCCTGCAAGTCCAGGGAGAGAGGTGGACCCCTGGGTAGCTTGCTGGGGTCTGAAGCCCATAGGTGGAGAGCCAGGGGGTACCCTGGGGCCTATACTGCAAGTCCAGGGAGAGAGGTGGACCCTTGGGTAGCTTCCTAAGGTTAGAGGCCCCTAGGTGGAGGGCCAGGGGGCACCCTGGGGCCTATCCTGCAAGTCCAGGGAGAGAGGTTGACCCCTGAGTAGCTTGCTGGGGTACAAGGCCCCTAGGTGGAGGGCCAGGGGGCACCCTGGGGCCTCTACTGCAAGGCCAGGGAGAGAGGTGGACCCCTTGGTAGCTTGCTGGAGTCAGAGACCCCTAGGTGGAGGGCGAAGAGGCACCCTGGGGCCTCTACTGCAAGTATAGGGAAAGAGGTGGACCCATGGGTAGCTAGCTGGGGTAAGTGGCCCCTAAGTGGAGGGCCAGGGGGCACACAGGGGCCTCTACTGCAAGTCCAGGGAGAGAGGTGGACCCCTGGGTAGTTTGCTGGGGTCGGAGGCAACTAGGTGGAGGGCCAGGGGACACCCTGGGGCCTATCCTGCAATTCTAGGGAGAGAGGTGGACACCTTGGTAGCTTCCTGGGGTCAGAGGCCCCTAGGTGGAGGGCAAGGGGGCACCCTGGGTTCTCTACTGCAAGTCCAGGGAGAGAGGTGGACCCCTGGGTAGCTTGTTGGGGTCAGAAGTCCCTTGGTGGAAGGCCAGGGGGCACCCTCGGGCCTATACTGCAAGTCCAGGGAGAGAGGTGGACCCATGGTTAGCTTACTGGGGTTAGAGGCCCCTAGGTGGAGGGCCAGGGGCACCCTGGGGCCTCTACTGCAAGTCCAGGGAGAGAGGTGGACCCCTGGGTTGCTTGCTGGTGTCAGAGGCAACTAGGTGGAGGGACAGGGGGTACCCTGGGGCCTATAAAGCAAGTCCAAGGAGAGAGGTGGACCCCTGGGTAGCTTCCTGAGGTCAGAGGCCCCTGGGCGGAGGGCCAGGGGGCACCCTGGGGCCTATCCTGCAAGTCCAGGGAGAGAGGTGGACCCCTGGGTAGCTTGCTGGGGTCTGAAGCCCATAGGTGGAGAGCCAGGGGGTACCCTGGGGCCTATACTGCAAGTCCAGGGAGAGAGGTGGACCCTTGGGTAGCTTCCTAAGGTTAGAGGCCCCTAGGTGGAGGGCCAGGGGGCACCCTGGGGCCTATCCTGCAAGTCCAGGGAGAGAGGTTGACCCCTGAGTAGCTTGCTGGGGTACAAGGCCCCTAGGTGGAGGGCCAGGGGGCACCCTGGGGCCTCTACTGCAAGGCCAGGGAGAGAGGTGGACCCCTTGGTAGCTTGCTGGAGTCAGAGACCCCTAGGTGGAGGGCGAAGAGGCACCCTGGGGCCTCTACTGCAAGTATAGGGAGAGAGGTGGACCCATGGGTAGCTAGCTGGGATAAGTGGCCCCTAAGTGGAGGGCCAGGGGGCACACTGGGGCCTCTACTGCAAGTCCAGGGAGAGAGGTGGACCCCTGGGTAGTTTGCTGGGGTCGGAGGCAACTAGGTGGAGGGCCAGGGGACACCCTGGGGCCTATCCTGCAATTCCAGGGAGAGAGGTGGACACCTTGGTAGCTTCCTGGGGTCAGAGGCCCCTAGGTGGAGGGCAAGGGGGCACCCTGGGTTCTCTACTGCAAGTCCAGGGAGAGAGGTGGACCCCTGGGTTGCATGCTGGGGTCGGAGGCAACTAGGTGGAGGGCCAGGGGACACCCTGGGGCCTATCCTGCAATTCCAGGGAGAGAGGTGGACACCTGGGTAGCTTGTTGGGGTCAGAAGCCCCTAGGTTTAGTGCCAGGGGGCTTCCTGGGGCCTCAACTGCAAGTCCAAGGAGAAAGGTGGACCCCTGTGTAGCTTGCTGGGCTCAGAGGCCCCTAGGTGGAGGGTCAGGGGGCACCCTGGGGCCTATCCTGCAAGTCCAGGGAGAGAAGTGGACCTCTGGGTAGCTTGCTGGGGTACGAGGCCCCTAGGTGGAGGGCCAGGGGGCACCCTGGGGTCTCTACTGCAAGTCCAGGGAGAGAGGTGGACCCCTGGGTAGTTTGCTGGGGTCAGAGGCCTCTAGGTGGAGGGCCAAGGGGCACCCTGGGGCCTATACTGCAAGTCCAGGGAGAGAGGTGGACCAATGGGTAGCTTGCTGGGTTCTGTAGCCCATAGTTGGAGGGCCAGGGGGTACCCTGGGGCCTATACTGCAAGTCCAGGGAGAGAGGTGGACCCCTGGGTAGCTTCCTAAGGTCAGAGGCCCCTAGGTGGAGGGCCAGCGGGCACCCTGGGGCCTATCCTGCAAGTCAAGGGAGAGAGGTGGACCCCTGGGTAGCTTGCTGGGGTACGAGACCCCTAGGTGGAGGGCCAGGGGGCACCCTGGGGCCTCTACTGCAAGTCCAGGGAGAGAGGTGGACCCCTGGGTAGCTTCCTGGGGTCAGAGTCCCCTAGGTGGAGGGTCAGGAGGTACCCTAGGGCCTCTACTGCAAGTCCAGGGAGAGAGGTGGAGCCCTGGGTAGCTTGCTGGGGTCAGAGGCAACTAGGTGGAGGGCCAGGGGGCACCCTAGGGTATACTCTGCCAGTCCAGGGAGAGAGGTGGACCCCTGGGTAGCTTCCTAAGGTCAGAGGCTCCTAGGTGGAGGGCCAGGGGGAACCCTGGGGCCTATCCTGCAAGTCCAGGGAGAGATGTGGACCCCTGGGTAGCTTGCTGGGGTACGAAGCCCCTAGGTGGAGGGCCAGGGGGCACCCTGGGGCCTCTACTGCAAGTCCAGGGAGAGAGGAGGACCCCTGGGTAGCTTGCTGGGGTCAGAGGCAACTAGGTGGAGGGACAGGGGGTACCCTGGGGCCTATACTGCAAGTCCAGGGAGAGAGGTGGACCCCTGGTTAGCTTGCTGGGGTCGGAAGCCCCTTGCTCTAAGGCCAGGGGGCACCCTGGGGCCTATACTGCACGTCCAGGGAGAGAGGTGGACCCATGGGTAGCTTACTGGGTTCAGAGGCCCCTAGGTGGAGGGCCAGGGGCTTCCTGGGGCCTCTACTGCAAGTCCAGGGAGAGAGGTGGACCCCTGGGTAGCTTGCTGGTGTCAGAGGCAACTAGGTGGAGGGACAGGGGGTACCCTGGGGCCAATACTGCAAGTCCAGGGAGAGAGGTGGACCCCTGGGTAGCTTCCTGAGGTCAGAGGCCCCTAGGTGGAGGGCCAGGGGGCACTCTGGGGCCTATCCTGCAAGTCCAGGGAGAGAGGTGGACCCCTGGGTAGCTTGCTGGGGTACGAGGCCCCTAGGTGGAGGGCTAGGGGGCACCCTGGGGCCTCTACTGCAAGTCCAGGGAGAGAAGTGGACCCCAGGGTACCTTCCTGGGGTCAGAATCCCCTAAGTGGAGGGCCAGGGGGCTTCCTGGGGCCTCTACTGCAAGTCCAGGGAAAGAGGTGGACCCCTGGGTAGTTTGCTGGGGTCAGAGGCCTCTTGGTGGAGGGTCAGGGGGCACCCTGGGGCCTCTACTGCAAGTCCAGGGAGAGAGGTGGACCCCTGGGTAGCTTGCTGGGGTCTGAAGCCCATAGGTGGAGAGCCAGGGGGTACCCTGGGGCCTATACTGCAAGTCCAGGGAGAGAGGTGGACCCTTGGGTAGCTTCCTAAGGTTAGAGGCCCCTAGGTGGAGGGCCAGGGGGCACCTTAGGGCCTATCCTGCAAGTCCAGGGAGAGAGGTGGACCCCTGGGTAGCTTGCTGGGGTACAAGGCCCCTAGTTGGAAGGCCAGGGGGCACCCTGGGGCCTCTACTGCAAGTCCAGGGAGAGAGGTGGACCCCTGGGTAGCTTGCTGGGGTCTGTAGCCAATAGGTGGAGGGCCAGGGGGCACCCTAGGGTATACTCTGCAAGTCCATGGAGAGAGGTGGACCCCTGGGTAGCTTCCTAAGGTCAGAGGCCCCTAGGTGGAGGGCCAGGGGGCACCCTGGGGCCTATCTTGCAAGTCCAGGGAGAGAGGTGGACCCCTGGGTAGCTTGCTGGGGTTTGAAGCCCATAGGTGGAGGGCCAGGGGGCACCCTGGGGCCTCTACTTCAAGTCCAGGGAGAGAGGTGGACCCCTGGGTAGCTTCCTGGGGTCAGAGTACCCTAGGTGGAGGGCCAGGAGGTACCCTAGGGCCTCTACTGCAAGTCCAAGGAGAGAGGTGGACCCCTGGGTAGCTTGCTGGGGTCAGAGGCAACTAGGTGGAGGGCCAGGGGGCACCCTAGGGTCTACACTGCAAGTCCAGGGAGAGAGGTGGACCCCTGGGTAGCTTCCTAAGGTCAGAGGCCCCTAGGTAGAGGGCCAGGGGGCACCCTGGGGGCTATCCTGCAAGTCCAGGGAGAGAGGTTGACCCCTGGGTAGCTTGCTGGGGTACGAGGCCCCTAGGTGGAGGGCCAGGGGTCTTCCTGGGGCTTCTACTGCAAGTCTTGGGAGAAAGGTGGACCCCTGGCTTACTTGCTTGGGTCAGAGGCCGCTAGGTGGACGGCCAGGGGGCTTCGTGGGGCCTCTATTGCAAGTCCAGGGAGAGAAGTGGACCCCTGGGTAGCTTGCTGGGGTCGGAAGCCCCTTGGTGGAAGTCCAGGGGGCACCCTGGGGCCTATACTGCAAGTCCAGGGAGAGAGGTGGACCCATGGGTAGCTTACTGGGGTAAGAGGTTCCTAGGTGGAGGGCCAGGGGCACCCTGGGGCCTCTACTGCCAGTCCAGGGAGAGAGGTGGACCCCTGGGTAGCTTGCTGGGGTCAGAGGCCTCTAGGTGGAGGGCCAGGGGGCACCCTAGGGCCTCTACTGCAAGTCCAGGGAGAGAGGTGGACCACTGGGTAGCTTGCTGGGGTCTGAAGCCCATAGGTGGAGGGCCAGGGGGTACCCTGGGGCCTATACTGCAAGTCCAGGGAGAGAGGTGGAACCTTGGGTAGCTTCCTAAGGTTAGAGGCCCCTAAGTGGAGGGCCAGGGGGCACCCTGGGGCCTATCCTGCAAGTCCAGGGAGAGAGTTGGAGACCTGGGTAGCTTGCTGGGGTACAAGGCCCCTAGGTGGAGGGCCAGGGGGCACCCTGGGGCCTCTACTGCATGGCCAGGGAGAGAGGTGGACCCCTTGGTAGCTTGCTGGGGTCAGAGACCCCTAGGTGGAGGGCCAGGGGGCACCCTGGGGCCTCTACTGCAAGTCTAGGGAGAGAGGTGGACCCATGGGTAGCTAGCTGGGGTAAGAGACCCCTAAGTGGAGGGCCAGGGGACACCCTGGGGCCAATAATGCAAGTCCAGGGAGAGAGGTGGACACCTGGGTAGCGTGCTGGGGTCAGAGGCCCCTAGCTGGAGTGCCAGGACGCACCCTGGGGCCTCTACTGCAAGTCCAGGGAGAGAGGTGAACCCCTGGGTAGCTTGCTGGGGTCAGAGGCCCATAGGTGGAGGGCCAGGGGGCTTCCTGGGGCCTTTACTGCAAGTCCAGGGAGAGAGGTGGGCCCCTGGGTACCATGCTGGGGTCGGAGGCAACTAGGTGGAGGGCCAGGGGACACCCTGGGGCCAATACTGCAAGTCCAGGGAGAGAGGTGGACACCTGGGTAGCTTGTTGGGGTCAGAGGCCCCTAGGGGGAGGGTCAGGGGGCACCCTGGGGCCTATCCTGCAAGTCCAGGGAGAGAGGTGGACCCCTGGGTAGTTTGCTGGGGTCAGAGACCCCTAGGCGGAGGGACAGGACGCTTCCTGGGGCCTCTACTGCAAGTCCAGGGAGAAAGGTGGACCCCTGGGTAGCTTGCTTGGGGCAGAGGCCCCTAGGTGGAGGTCAAGGGGGCACCCTGGGGCCTCTACTGCAATCCAAGTGAGAGTTGTGGACCCTTGTGTAGCTTGCTGGGGTCAGAGGCCCCTGGGTGGAGGGCCAAGGGGGACCCTGGGGCATATACTGCAAGTCCAGAGAGAGAGGTGGACCTCTGGGTAGCTTCCTGGGGTCAGAGGCCCCTAGGTGGAGGGCAAGGGGGTACCTTGGGGCCTCTACTGTAAGTCCAGGGAGAGAGGTGGACAACTGGGTAGCTTGCTGGGGTCAGAGGCCCCTAGGTGGACGGCCAGGGGGCTTTGTGGGGCCTCTACTGCAAGTCCAGGGAGAGAGGTGGAACCCTGGCTAGCTTGCTGGGGTCGGAAGCCCCTTGGTGGAAGGCCAGGGGGCAACCTGGGGCCTATACTGCAAGTCCAGGGAGAGAGGTGGACCCATGGTTTGCTTACTGGGGTCAAAGGCCCCTAGGTGGATAGCCAGGGCCACCCTGGGGCCTATACTGCAAGTCCAGGGAGAGAGGTGGACCCCTGGGTAGCTTGCTGGTGTCAGAGGCAACTAGGTGGAGGGACAGGGGGTACCCTGGGGCCTATACTGCAAGTCCAGGGAGAGAGGTGGACCCCTGGGTAGCTTCCTGAGGTCAGAGGCCCCTAGGTGGAGGGCCAGGGGGCACCCTGGGGCCTATCCTGCAAGTCCAGGGAGAGAGGTGGACCCCTGGGTAGCTTGCTGGGGTACGAGGCCCCTAGGTGGAGGGCCAGGGTGCACCCTGGGGCCTCTACTGCAAGTCCAGGGAGAGAGGTGGACCCCTGGGTAGCTTGCTGGGGTCAGAGGCCCCTAGGTGGAGGGCCAGGAGGCACCCTGGTGCCTCTACTGCAAGTCCAGGGAGAGAGTTGGACCCCTGGAAAGCTTGCTGGGGTCCGAGGCCTCTTGGTGGAGGGCCAGGGGGCACCCTGGGGCCTCTACTGCAAGTCCAGGGAGAGAGTTGGACCCCTGGGTAGCTTGCTGGGGTCTGAAGCCCATAGGTGGAGAGCCAGGGGGTACCCTGGGGCCTATACTGCAAGTCCAGGGAGAGAGGTGGACCCTTGGGTAGCTTCCTAAGGTTAGAGGCCCCTAGGTGGAGGGCCAGGGGGCACCCTGGGGCCTATCCTGCAAGTCCAGGGAGAGAGGTTGACCCCTGAGTAGCTTGCTGGGGTACAAGGCCCCTAGGTGGAGGGCCAGGGGGCACCCTGGGGCCTCTACTGCAAGGCCAGGGAGAGAGGTGGACCCCTTGGTAGCTTGCTGGAGTCAGAGACCCCTAGGTGGAGGGCCAAGAGGCACCCTGGGGCCTCTACTGCAAGTATAGGGAGAGAGGTGGACCCATGGGTAGCTAGCTGGGGTAAGTGGCCCCTAAGTGGAGGGCCAGGGGGCACACTGGGGCCTCTACTGCAAGTCCAGGGAGAGAGGTGGACCCCTGGGTAGTTTGCTGGGGTCGGAGGCAACTAGGTGGAGGGCCAGGGGACACCCTGGGGCCTATCCTGCAATTCCAGGGAGAGAGGTGGACACCTTGGTAGCTTCCTGGGGTCAGAGGCCCCTAGGTGGAGGGCAAGGGGGCACCCTGGGTTCTCTACTGCAAGTCCAGGGAGAGAGGTGGACCCCTGGGTAGCATGCTGGGGTCGGAGGCAACTAGGTGGAGGGCCAGGGGACACCCTGGGGCCTATCCTGCAATTCAAGGGAGAGATGGGGACACCTGGGTAGCTTGTTGGGGTCAGAAGCCCCTAGGTTTAGTGCCAGGGGGCTTCCTGGGGCCTCAACTGCAAGTCCAAGGAGAAAGGTGGACCCCTGTGTAGCTTGCTGGGCTCAGAGGCCCCTAGGTGAAGGGTCAGGGGGCACCCTGGGGCCTATCCTGCAAGTCCAGGGAGAGAAGTGGACCTCTGGGTAGCTTGCTGGGGTACGAGGCCCCTAGGTGGAGGGCCAGGGGGCACCCTGGGGCCTCTACTGCAAGTCCAGGGAGAGAGGTGGACCCTGGGTAGCTTGCTGGGGTCAGAGGCCTCTAGGTGGAGGGCCAAGGGGCACCCTGGGGCCTATACTGCAAGTCCAGGGAGAGAGGTGGACCAATGGGTAGCTTGCTGGGTTCTGTAGCCCATAGTTGGAGGGCCAGGGGGTACCCTGGGGCCTATACTGCAAGTCCAGGGAGAGAGGTGGACCCCTGGGTAGCTTCCTAAGGTCAGAGGCCCCTAGGTGGAGGGCCAGCGGGCACCCTGGGGCCTATCCTGCAAGTCCAGGGAGAGAGGTGGACCCCTGGGTAGCTTGCTGGGGTACGAGACCCCTAGGTGGAGGGCCAGGGGGCACCCTGGGGCCTCTACTGCAAGTCCAGGGAGAGGTGTGGACCCCTGGGTAGCTTCCTGGGGTCAGAGTCCACTAGGTGGAGGGTCAGGAGGTACCCTAGGGCCTCTACTGCAAGTCCAGGGAGAGAGGTGGAGCCCTGGGTAGCTTGCTGGGGTCAGAGGCAACTAGGTGGAGGGCCAGGGGGCACCCTAGGGTATACTCTGCCAGTCCAGGGAGAGAGGTGGACCCCTGGGTAGCTTCCTAAGGTCAGAGGCTCCTAGGTGGAGGGCCAGGGGGCACCCTGGGGCCTATCCTGCAAGTCCAGGGAGAGATGTGGACCCCTGGGTAGCTTGCTGGGGTACGAGGCCCCTAGGTGGAGGGCCAGGGGGCACCCTGGGGCCTCTACTGCAAGTCGAGGGAGAGAGGAGGACCCCTGGGTAGCTTGCTGGGGTCAGAGGCAACTAGGTGGAGGGACAGGGGGTACCCTGGGGCCTATCCTGCAAGTCCAGGGAGAGAGGTGGACCCCTGTTTAGCTTGCTGGGGTCGGAAGCCCCTTGCTCTAAGGCCTGGGGGCACCCTGGGTTCTATACTGCAAGTCCAGGGAGAGAGGTGGACCCATGGGTAGCTTACTGGGTTCAGAGGCCCCTAGGTGGAGGGCCAGGGGCTTCCTGGGGCCTCTACTGCAAGTCCAGGGAGAGAGGTGGACCCCTGGGTAGCTTGCTGGTGTCAGAGGTAACTAGGTGGAGGGACAGGGGGTACCCTGGGGCC
Source organism: Danio rerio (assembly GCF_049306965.1). Lineage (NCBI taxonomy): Eukaryota > Metazoa > Chordata > Actinopteri > Cypriniformes > Danionidae > Danio > Danio rerio. Next base: position 49,106,899 of record NC_133180.1, on the reverse strand, counting down.
AATACTGCAAGTCCAGGGAGAGAGGTGGACCCCTGGGTAGCTTCCTGAGGTCAGAGGCCCCTAGGTGGAGGGCCAGGGGGCACTCTGGGGCCTATCCTGCAAGTCCAGGGAGAGAGGTGGACCCCTGGGTAGCTTGCTGGGGTACGAGGCCCCTAGGTGGAGGGCCAGGGGGCACCCTGGGGCCTCTACTGCAAGTCCAGGGAGAGAAGTGGACCCCTGGGTACCTTCCTGGGGTCAGAATCCCCTAAGTGGAGGGCCAGGGGGCTTCCTGGGGCCTCTACTGCAAGTCCAGGGAACGAGGTGGACCCCTGGGTAGTTTGCTGGGGTCAGAGGCCTCTTGGTGGAGGGTCAGGGGGCACCCTGGGGCCTCTACTGCAAGTCCAGGGAGAGAGGTGGACCCCTGGGTAGCTTGCTGGGGTCTGAAGCCCATAGGTGGAGAGCCAGGGGGTACCCTGGGGCCTATACTGCAAGTCCAGGGAGAGAGGTGGACCCTTGGGTAGCTTCCTAAGGTTAGAGGCCCCTAGGTGGAGGGCCAGGGGGCACCCTGGGGCCTCTACTGCAAGGCCAGGGAAAGAGGTGGACCCCTTGGTAACTTGCTGGGGTACAAGGCCCCTAGTTGGAAGGCCAGGGGGCACCCTGGGGCCTCTACTGCAAGGCCAGGGAGAGAGGTGGACCCCTTGGTAACTTGCTGGGGTCAGAGACCCCTAGGTGGAGGGCCAGGGGGCACCCTGGGGCCTCTACTGCAAGTCTAGGGAGAGAGATGGACTCATGGGTAGCTAGCTGGGGTAAGTGGCCCCTAGGCGGAGGGACAGGGGGCTTCCTGGGGCCTCTACTTCAAGTCCAGGGAGAAAGGTGGACCCCTGGGTAGCTTGCTTGGGTCAGAGGCCCCTAGGTGGAGGTCAAGGGGTTACCCTGGGGCCTCTACTGCAATCCAAGGGAGAGTTGTGGACCCTTGTGTAGCTTGCTGGGGTTAGAGGCCCCTGGGTGGAGGGACAAGGGGCACCCTGGGGCCTATACTGCAAGTCCAGAGAGAGAGGTGGACCCCTTGGTAGCTTCCTGGGGTCGGAGGCAACTAGGTGGAGGGCCAGGGGACACCCTGGGGCCTATCCTGCAAGTCCAGGGAGAGAGGTGCACACCTGGGTAGCTTGTTGGGGTGAGAAGCCCCTAGGTTTAGTGCCAGGGGGCTTCCTGGGGCCTCAACTGCAAGTCCAAGGAGAAAGGTGGACCCCTGTGTAGCTTGCTGGGGTCAAAGACCCCTAGGTGGAGGGCCAGGGGGACCCCTGGGGCCTATCCTGCAAGTCCAGGGAGAGAGGTGGACCCCTGGGTAGCTTGCTGGGGTACGAGGCCCCTAGGTGGAGGGCCAGGGGGCATCCTGGGGCCTCTACTGCAAGTCCAGGGAGAGAGGAGGACCCCTAGGTAGCTTGCTGGGGTCAGAGGCAACTTGGTGGAGGGACAGGGGGTACCCTGGGGCCTATACTGCAAGTCCAGGGAGATAGGTGGACCCCTGGGTAAATTCCTGAGGTCAAAGGCCCCTAGGTGGAGGGCCAGGGGGCACCCTGGGGCCTATCCTGCAAGTCCAAGGAGAGAGGTAGACCCCTGGGTAGCTTGCTGGGGTACGAGGCCCCTAGTTGGAGGGCCAGGGGGCACCCTGGGGCCTCTACTGCAAGTCCAGGGAGAGAGGTGGACCCGTGGGTAGCTTGCTGGGGTCGGAAGCCCCTTGGTGTAAGGCCAGGGGGCACCCAGGGGCCTATACTGCAAGTCTAGGGAGAGAGGTGGACCCATGGGTAGCTAGCTGGGGTAAGAGGCCCCTAAGTGGAGGGCCAGGGGGCACCCTGGGGCCTCTACTGCAAGTCCAGGGAGAGAGGTGGACCCCTGGGTAGTTTGCTGGGGTCAGAGGCCCCTAGGCGGAGGGACAGGGGGCTTCCTGGGGCCTCCACTGCAAGTCCAGGGAGAAAGGTGGACCCCTGGGTAGCTTCCTGGGGTCAGAGGTCCCTAGGTGGAGGGCAAGGGGGCACCCTGGGGCCTCTACTGCAAGTACAGGGAGAGAGGTGGACCCCTGGGTATTATGCTGGGGTCGGAGGCAACTAGGTGGAGGGCCAGGGGACACCCTGGGGCCTATCCTGCAAGTCCAGGGAGAGAGGTGGACACCTGGGTGGCTTGTTGGGGTCAGAAGCCCCTAGGTTTAGTGCCAGGGGGCTTCCTGGGGCCTCAACTGCAAGTCCAAGGAGAAAGGTGGACCGCTGTGTAGCTTGCTGGGGTCAGAGGCCCCTAGGTGGAGGGTCAGGGGGCACCCTGGGGCCTTTCCTGCAAGTCCAGGGAGAGAAGTGGACCCCTTGGTAGCTTGCTGGGGTCAGAGGCCCCTAGCTGGAGGGCCAGGACGCACCCTGGGGCCTCTATTGCAAGTCCAGGGAGAGAGGTGAACCCCTGGATAGCTTGCTTGGGTCAGAGGCCGCTAGGTGGACGGCCAGGGGGCTTCGTGGGGCCTCTATTGCAAGTCCAGGGAGAGAAGTGGACCCCTGGGTAGCTTGCTGGGGTCGGAAGCCCCTTGGTGGAAGTCCAGGGGGCACCCTGGGGCCTATACTGCAAGTCCAGGGAGAGAGGTGGACCCATGGGTAGCTTACTGGGGTCAGAGGCCCCTAGGTGGAGGGCCAGGGGCACCCTGGGGCCTCTACTGCAAGTCCAGGAAGAGAGGTGGACCCCTGGGTAGCTTGCTGGGGTACTAGGCCCCTAGGTGGATGGCGAGGGGGCACCCTGGGGCCTCTACTGCAAGTCCAGGGAGAGAGGTGGAACCCTGGGTAGCTTGCTGGGGTCAGAGGCCTCTAGGTGGAGGGCCAAGGGGCACCCTGGGGCCTCTACTGCAAGTCCAGGGAGAGAGGTGGACCCCTGGGTAGCTTGCTGGGGTCTGTAGCCAATAGGTGGAGGGCCAGGGGGTACCCTGGGGCCTACACTGCAAGTCCATGGAGAGAGGTGGACCCCTGGGTAGCTTCCTAAGGTCAGAGGCCCCTAGGTGGAGGGCCAGGGGGCACCCTGGGGCCTATCTTGCAAGTCCAGGGAGAGAGGTGGACCCCTGGGTAGCTTGCTGGGGTCTGAAGCCCATAGGTGGAGGGCCAGGGGGCACCCTGGGGCCTCTACTTCAAGTCCAGGGAGAGAGGTGGACAACTAGGTAGCTTCCTGGGGTCAGAGTACCCTAGGTGGAGGGCCAGGAGGTACCCTAGGGCCTCTACTGCAAGTCCAGGGAGAGAGGTGGACCCCTGGGCAGCTTGCTGGGGTCAGAGGCAACTAGGTGGAGGGCCAGGGTGCACCCTGGGGCCTCTACTGCTAGTCCAGGGAGAGAGGTGGACCCCTGGGTAGCTTGCTGGGGTACGAGGCCCCTAGGTGGAGGGCCAGGGGGCACCCTGGGGCCTCTACTGCAAGTCCAGGGAGAGAGGTGGACCCTGGGTAGCTTGCTGGGGTCAGAGGCCTCTAGGTGGAGGGCCAAGGGGCACCCTGGGGCCTATACTGCAAGTCCAGGGAGAGAGGTGGACCAATGGGTAGCTTGCTGGGTTCTGTAGCCCATAGTTGGAGGGCCAGGGGGTACCCTGGGGCCTATACTGCAAGTCCAGGGAGAGAGGTGGACCCCTGGGTAGCTTCCTAAGGTCAGAGGCCCCTAGGTGGAGGGCCAGCGGGCACCCTGGGGCCTATCCTGCAAGTCCAGGGAGAGAGGTGGACCCCTGGGTAGCTTGCTGGGGTACGAGACCCCTAGGTGGAGGGCCAGGGGGCACCCTGGGGCCTCTACTGCAAGTCCAGGGAGAGGTGTGGACCCCTGGGTAGCTTCCTGGGGTCAGAGTCCACTAGGTGGAGGGTCAGGAGGTACCCTAGGGCCTCTACTGCAAGTCCAGGGAGAGAGGTGGAGCCCTGGGTAGCTTGCTGGGGTCAGAGGCAACTAGGTGGAGGGCCAGGGGGCACCCTAGGGTATACTCTGCCAGTCCAGGGAGAGAGGTGGACCCCTGGGTAGCTTCCTAAGGTCAGAGGCTCCTAGGTGGAGGGCCAGGGGGCACCCTGGGTTCTATACTGCAAGTCCAGGGAGAGAGGTGGACCCATGGGTAGCTTACTGGGTTCAGAGGCCCCTAGGTGGAGGGCCAGGGGCTTCCTGGGGCCTCTACTGCAAGTCCAGGGAGAGAGGTGGACCCCTGGGTAGCTTGCTGGTGTCAGAGGTAACTAGGTGGAGGGACAGGGGGTACCCTGGGGCCAATACTGCAAGTCCAGGGAGAGAGGTGGACCCCTGGGTAGCTTCCTGAGGTCAGAGGCCCCTAGGTGGAGGGCCAGGGGGCACTCTGGGGCCTATCCTGCAAGTCCAGGGAGAGAGGTGGACCCCTGGGTAGCTTGCTGGGGTACGAGGCCCCTAGGTGGAGGGCCAGGGGGCACCCTGGGGCCTCTACTGCAAGTCCAGGGAGAGAAGTGGACCCCTGGGTACCTTCCTGGGGTCAGAATCCCCTAAGTGGAGGGCCAGGGGGCTTCCTGGGGCCTCTACTGCAAGTCCAGGGAACGAGGTGGACCCCTGGGTAGTTTGCTGGGGTCAGAGGCCTCTTGGTGGAGGGTCAGGGGGCACCCTGGGGCCTCTACTGCAAGTCCAGGGAGAGAGGTGGACCCCTGGGTAGCTTGCTGGGGTCTGAAGCCCATAGGTGGAGAGCCAGGGGGTACCCTGGGGCCTATACTGCAAGTCCAGGGAGAGAGGTGGACCCTTGGGTAGCTTCCTAAGGTTAGAGGCCCCTAGGTGGAGGGCCAGGGGGCACCCTGGGGCCTCTACTGCAAGGCCAGGGAAAGAGGTGGACCCCTTGGTAACTTGCTGGGGTACAAGGCCCCTAGTTGGAAGGCCAGGGGGCACCCTGGGGCCTCTACTGCAAGGCCAGGGAGAGAGGTGGACCCCTTGGTAACTTGCTGGGGTCAGAGACCCCTAGGTGGAGGGCCAGGGGGCACCCTGGGGCCTCTACTGCAAGTCTAGGGAGAGAGATGGACTCATGGGTAGCTAGCTGGGGTAAGTGGCCCCTAGGCGGAGGGACAGGGGGCTTCCTGGGGCCTCTACTTCAAGTCCAGGGAGAAAGGTGGACCCCTGGGTAGCTTGCTTGGGTCAGAGGCCCCTAGGTGGAGGTCAAGGGGTTACCCTGGGGCCTCTACTGCAATCCAAGGGAGAGTTGTGGACCCTTGTGTAGCTTGCTGGGGTTAGAGGCCCCTGGGTGGAGGGACAAGGGGCACCCTGGGGCCTATACTGCAAGTCCAGAGAGAGAGGTGGACCCCTTGGTAGCTTCCTGGGGTCGGAGGCAACTAGGTGGAGGGCCAGGGGACACCCTGGGGCCTATCCTGCAAGTCCAGGGAGAGAGGTGCACACCTGGGTAGCTTGTTGGGGTGAGAAGCCCCTAGGTTTAGTGCCAGGGGGCTTCCTGGGGCCTCAACTGCAAGTCCAAGGAGAAAGGTGGACCCCTGTGTAGCTTGCTGGGGTCAAAGACCCCTAGGTGGAGGGCCAGGGGGACCCCTGGGGCCTATCCTGCAAGTCCAGGGAGAGAGGTGGACCCCTGGGTAGCTTGCTGGGGTACGAGGCCCCTAGGTGGAGGGCCAGGGGGCATCCTGGGGCCTCTACTGCAAGTCCAGGGAGAGAGGAGGACCCCTAGGTAGCTTGCTGGGGTCAGAGGCAACTTGGTGGAGGGACAGGGGGTACCCTGGGGCCTATACTGCAAGTCCAGGGAGATAGGTGGACCCCTGGGTAAATTCCTGAGGTCAAAGGCCCCTAGGTGGAGGGCCAGGGGGCACCCTGGGGCCTATCCTGCAAGTCCAAGGAGAGAGGTAGACCCCTGGGTAGCTTGCTGGGGTACGAGGCCCCTAGTTGGAGGGCCAGGGGGCACCCTGGGGCCTCTACTGCAAGTCCAGGGAGAGAGGTGGACCCGTGGGTAGCTTGCTGGGGTCGGAAGCCCCTTGGTGTAAGGCCAGGGGGCACCCAGGGGCCTATACTGCAAGTCTAGGGAGAGAGGTGGACCCATGGGTAGCTAGCTGGGGTAAGAGGCCCCTAAGTGGAGGGCCAGGGGGCACCCTGGGGCCTCTACTGCAAGTCCAGGGAGAGAGGTGGACCCCTGGGTAGTTTGCTGGGGTCAGAGGCCCCTAGGCGGAGGGACAGGGGGCTTCCTGGGGCCTCCACTGCAAGTCCAGGGAGAAAGGTGGACCCCTGGGTAGCTTCCTGGGGTCAGAGGTCCCTAGGTGGAGGGCAAGGGGGCACCCTGGGGCCTCTACTGCAAGTACAGGGAGAGAGGTGGACCCCTGGGTATTATGCTGGGGTCGGAGGCAACTAGGTGGAGGGCCAGGGGACACCCTGGGGCCTATCCTGCAAGTCCAGGGAGAGAGGTGGACACCTGGGTGGCTTGTTGGGGTCAGAAGCCCCTAGGTTTAGTGCCAGGGGGCTTCCTGGGGCCTCAACTGCAAGTCCAAGGAGAAAGGTGGACCGCTGTGTAGCTTGCTGGGGTCAGAGGCCCCTAGGTGGAGGGTCAGGGGGCACCCTGGGGCCTTTCCTGCAAGTCCAGGGAGAGAAGTGGACCCCTTGGTAGCTTGCTGGGGTCAGAGGCCCCTAGCTGGAGGGCCAGGACGCACCCTGGGGCCTCTATTGCAAGTCCAGGGAGAGAGGTGAACCCCTGGATAGCTTGCTTGGGTCAGAGGCCGCTAGGTGGACGGCCAGGGGGCTTCGTGGGGCCTCTATTGCAAGTCCAGGGAGAGAAGTGGACCCCTGGGTAGCTTGCTGGGGTCGGAAGCCCCTTGGTGGAAGTCCAGGGGGCACCCTGGGGCCTATACTGCAAGTCCAGGGAGAGAGGTGGACCCATGGGTAGCTTACTGGGGTCAGAGGCCCCTAGGTGGAGGGCCAGGGGCACCCTGGGGCCTCTACTGCAAGTCCAGGAAGAGAGGTGGACCCCTGGGTAGCTTGCTGGGGTACTAGGCCCCTAGGTGGATGGCGAGGGGGCACCCTGGGGCCTCTACTGCAAGTCCAGGGAGAGAGGTGGAACCCTGGGTAGCTTGCTGGGGTCAGAGGCCTCTAGGTGGAGGGCCAAGGGGCACCCTGGGGCCTCTACTGCAAGTCCAGGGAGAGAGGTGGACCCCTGGGTAGCTTGCTGGGGTCTGTAGCCAATAGGTGGAGGGCCAGGGGGTACCCTGGGGCCTACACTGCAAGTCCATGGAGAGAGGTGGACCCCTGGGTAGCTTCCTAAGGTCAGAGGCCCCTAGGTGGAGGGCCAGGGGGCACCCTGGGGCCTATCTTGCAAGTCCAGGGAGAGAGGTGGACCCCTGGGTAGCTTGCTGGGGTCTGAAGCCCATAGGTGGAGGGCCAGGGGGCACCCTGGGGCCTCTACTTCAAGTCCAGGGAGAGAGGTGGACAACTAGGTAGCTTCCTGGGGTCAGAGTACCCTAGGTGGAGGGCCAGGAGGTACCCTATGGCCTCTACTGCAAGTCCAGGGAGAGAGGTGGACCCCTGGGCAGCTTGCTGGGGTCAGAGGCAACTAGGTGGAGGGCCAGGGGGCACCCTAGGGTCTACACTGCAAGTCCAGGGAGAGAGGTGGACCCCTGGGTAGCTTCCTAAGGTCAGAGGCCCCTAGGTAGAGGGCCAGGGGGCACCCTGGGGGCTATCCTGCAAGTCCAGGGAGAGAGGTGGACCCCTGGGTAGCTTGCTGGGGTACGAGGCCCCTAGGTGGAGGGCCAGGGGGCTTCCTGGGGCTTCTACTGCAAGTCTTGGGAGAAAAGTGGACCCCTGGCTAGCTTGCTTGGGTCAAAGGCCGCTAGGTGGACGGCCAGGGGGCTTCGTGGGGCCTCTACTGCAAGTCCAGGGAGAGAAGTGGACCCCTGGGTAGCTTGCTGGGGTCGGAAGCCCCTTGGTGGAAGTCCAGGGGGCACCCTGGGGCCTATACTGCAAGTCCAGGGAGAGAGGTGGACCCATGGGTAGCTTACTGGGGTCAGAGGCCCCTAGGTGGAGGGCCAGGGGCACCCTGGGGCCTCTACTGCAAGTCCAGGAAGAGAGGTGGACCCCTGGGTAGCTTGCTGGGGTACGAGGCCTCTAGGTGGAGGGCCAGGGGGCACCCTGGGGCCTCTACTGCAAGTCCAGGGAGAGAGGTGGACCCCTGGGTAGCTTGCTGGGGTCAGAGGCCCCTAGGTGGAGGGCCACGGGGCACCCTGGGGCCTCTACTGCAAGTACAGGGAGAGAGGTGGACCCCTGGGTAGCTTGCTAAGGTCAGAGGCCTCTAGGTGGAGGGCCAGGGGGCACCCTGGGGCCTCTACTGCATGGCCAGGGAGAGAGGTGGACCACTGGGTAGCTTGCTGGGGTCTGAAGCCCATAGGTGCAGGGCCAGGGGGCACCCTGGGGCTTCTACTGCAAGTCTAGGGAGAGAGGTGGACCCATGGGTAGCTAGCTGGGGAAAGAGACCCCTAAGTGGAGGGCCAGGGGACACCCTGGGGCCAATACTGCAAGTCCAGGGAGAGAGGTGGACACCTGGGTAGCTTGCTGGGGTCAGAGGCCCATAGGTGGAGGGCCAGGGGGCTTCCTGGGGCCTTTACTGCAAGTCCAGGAAGAGAGAGGTGGGCCCCTGGGTACCATGCTGGGGTCGGAGGCAACTAGGTGGAGGGCCAGGGGACACCCTGGGGCCAATACTGCAAGTCCAGGGAGAGAGGTGGACACCTGGGTAGCTTGTTGGGGTCAGAGGCCCCTAGGGGGAGGGTCAGGGGGCACCCTGGGGCCTATCCTGCAAGTCCAGGGAGAGAGGTGGACCCCTGGGTAGCTTGCTGGGGTCAGAGGCCTCTTGGTGGAGGGCCAGGGGGCACCCTGGGGCCTATACTGCAAGTCCAGGGAGAGAGGTGGACCCTTGGGTAGCTTCCTAAGGTTAGAGGCCCCTAGGTGGAGGGCCAGGGGGCACCTTGGGGCCTATCCTGCAAGTCCAGGGAGAGAGGTGGACCCCTGGGTAGCTTGCTGGGGTACAAGGCCCCTAGGTGGAAGGCCAGGGGGCACCCTGGGGCCTCTACTGCAAGGCCAGGGAGAGAGGTGGACCCCTTGGTAACTTGCTGGGGTCAGAGACCCCTAGGTGGAGGGCCAGGGGGCACCCTGGGGCCTCTACTGCAAGTCTAGTTAGAGAGATGGACTCATGGGTAGCTAGCTGGGGTAAGAGGCCCCTAAGTGGAGGGCCAGGGGGCACCCTGGGGCCTCTACTGCAAGTCCAGGGAGAGAGGTGGACCCCTGGGTAGTTTGCTGGGGTCAGAGGCCCTTAGGCGGAGGGACAGGGGGCTTCCTGGGGCCTCTACTTCAAGTCCAGGGAGAAAGGTGGACCCCTGGGTAGCTTGCTTGGGTCAGAGGCCCCTAGGTGGAGGTCAAGGGGTTACCCTGGGGCCTCTACTGCAATCCAAGGGAGAGTTGTGGACCCTTGTGTAGCTTGCTGGGGTTAGAGGCCCCTGGGTGGAGGGACAAGGGGCACCCTGGGGCATATACTTCAAGTCCAGGGAGAGAGGTGGACCCCTGGGTAGCTTCCTGGGGTCAGAGTACCCTAGGTGGAGGGCCAGGAGGTACCCTAGGGCCTCTACTGCAAGTCCAGGGAGAGAGGTAGACCCCTGGGTAGCTTGCTGGGGTCAGAGGCAACTAGATGGAGGGCCAGGGGGCACCCTAGGGTCTACACTGCAAGTCCAGGGAGAGAGGTGGACCCCTGGGTAGCTTCCTAAGGTCAGAGGCCCCTAGGTAGAGGGCCAGGGGGCACCCTGGGGGCTATCCTGCAAGTCCAGGGAGAGAGGTGGACCCCTGGGTAGCTTGCTGGGGTACGAGGCCCCTAGGTGGAGGGCCAGGGGGCTTCCTGGGGCTTCTACTGCAAGTCTTGGGAGAAAAGTGGACCCCTGGCTAGCTTGCTTGGGTCAGAGGCCGCTAGGTGGACAGCCAGGGGGCTTCGTGGGGCCTCTACTGCAAGTCCAGGGAGAGAAGTGGACCCCTGGGTAGCTTGCTGGGGTCGGAAGCCCCTTGGTGGAAGTCCAGGGGGCACCCTGGGGCCTATACTGCAAGTCCAGGGAGAGAGGTGGACCCATGGGTAGCTTACTGGGGTCAGAGGCCCCTAGGTGGAGGGCCAGGGGCACCCTGGGGCCTCTACTGCAAGTCCAGGAAGAGAGGTGGACCCCTGGGTAGCTTGCTGGGGTACGAGGCCTCTAGGTGGAGGGCCAGGGGGCACCCTGGGGCCTCTACTGCAAGTCCAGGGAGAGAGGTGGACCCCTGGGTAGCTTGCTGGGGTCAGAGGCCCCTAGGTGGAGGGCCACGGGGCACCCTGGGGCCTCTACTGCAAGTACAGGGAGAGAGGTGGACCCCTGGGTAGCTTGCTGGGGTCAGAGGCCTCTAGGTGGAGGGCCAGGGGGCACCCTGGGGCCTCTACTGCATGGCCAGGGAGAGAGGTGGACCACTGGGTAGCTTGCTGGGGTCTGAAGCCCATAGGTGGAGGGCCAGGGGGCACCCTGGGGCTTCTACTGCAAGTCTAGGGAGAGAGGTGGACCCATGGGTAGCTAGCTGGGGAAAGAGACCCCTAAGTGGAGGGCCAGGGGACACCCTGGGGCCAATACTGCAAGACCAGGGAGAGAGGTGGACACCTGGGTAGCTTGCTGGGGTCAGAGGCCCCTAGCTGGAGGGCCAGGACGCACCCTGGGGCCTCTACTGCAAGTCCAGGGAGAGAGGTGAACCCCTGGGTAGCTTGCTGGGGTCAGAGGCCCATAGGTGGAGGGCCAGGGGGCTTCCTGGGGCCTTTACTGCAAGTCCAGGGAGAGAGGTGGACCCTTGTGTAGCTTCCTAAGGTTAGAGGCCCCTAGGTGGAGGGCCAGGGGGCACCTTGGGGCCTATCCTGCAAGTCCAGGGAGAGAGGTGGACCCCTGGGTAGCTTGCTGGGGTACAAGGCCCCTAGGTGGAAGGCCAGGGGGCACCCTGGGGCCTCTACTGCAAGGCCAGGGAGAGAGGTGGACCCCTTGGTAACTTGCTGGGGTCAGAGACCCCTAGGTGGAGGGCCAGGGGGCACCCTGGGGCCTATCCTGCAAGTCCAGGGAGAGAGGTGGAACCCTGGGTAGTTTGCTGGGGTCAGAGACCCCTAGGCGGAGGGACAGGAGGCTTCCTGGGGCCTCTACTTCAAGTCCAGGGAGAAAGGTGGACCCCTGGGTAGCTTGCTTGGGGCAGAGGCCCCTAGGTGGAGGTCAAGGGGGCACCCTGGGGCCTCTACTGCAATCCCAGTGAGAGTTGTGGACCCTTGTGTAGCTTGCTGGGGTCAGAGGCCCCTGGGTGGAAGGAAAAGGGGCACCCTGGGGCCTATACTGCAAGTCCAGAGAGAGAGGTGGACCCCTGGGTAGCTTCCTGGGGTCAGAGGCCCCTAGGTTAAGGGCAAGGGGGTACCTTGGGGCCTCTACTGTAAGTCCAGGGAGAGAGGTGGACCCCTGGGTAACTTGCTGGGGTCAGAGGCCCCTAGGTGGACGGCCAGGGGGCTTTGTGGGGCCTCTACTGCAAGTCCAGGGAGAGAGGTGGACCCCTGGCTAGCTTGCTGGGGTCGGAAGCCCCTTGGTGGAAGGCCAGGGGGCAACCTGGGGCCTATACTGCAAGTCCAGGGAGAGAGGTGGACCCATGGGTTGCTTACTGGGGTCAGAGGCCCCTAGGTGGAGGGCCAGGGCCACCCTGGGGCCTATACTGCAAGTCCAGGGAGAGAGGTGGACCCCTGGGTTGCTTGCTGGTGTCAGAGGCAACTAGGTGGAGGGACAGGGGGTACCCTGGGGCCTATACTGCAAGTCCAGGGAGAGAGGTGGACCCCTGGGTAGCTTCCTGAGGTCAGAGGCCCCTAGGTGGAGGGCCAGGGGGCACCCTGGGACCTATACTGCAAGTCCAGGGAGAGAGGTGGACCCCTGGGTAGCTTGCTGGGGTACGAGGCCCCAAGGTGGAGGGCCAGGGTGCACCCTGGGGCCTCTACTGCAAGTCCAGGGAGAGAGGTGGACCCCTGGGTAGCTTGCTGGGGTCAGAGGCCCCTAGGTGGAGGGCCAGGAGGCACCCTGGTGCCTCTACTGCAAGTCCAGGGAGAGAGTTGGACCCCTGGAAAGCTTGCTGGGGTCAGAGGCCTCTTGGTGGAGGGCCAGGGGGCACCCTGGGGCCTCTACTGCAAGTCCAGGGAGAGAGGTGGACCCCTGGGTAGCATGCTGGGGTCGGAGGCAACTAGGTGGAGGGCCAGGGGGCACCCTGGGGCCTATACTGCAAGTCCAGAGAGAGAGGTGGACCCCTTGGTAGCTTCCTGGGGTCAGAGGCCCCTAGGTGGAGGGCAAGGGGGCACCCTGGGGCCTCTACTGCAAGTCCAGGGAGAGAGGTGGACCCCTGGGTAGCATGCTGGGGTCGGAGGCAACTAGGTGGAGGGCCAGGGGGCACCCTAGGGTATACTCTGCAAGTCCAGGGAGAGAGGTGGACCCCTGGGTAGCTTCCTAAGGTCAGAGGCTCCTAGGTGGAGGGCCAGGGGGCACCCTGGGGCCTATCCTGCAAGTCCAGGGAGAGATGTGGACCTCTGGGTAGCTTGCTGGGGTACGAGGCCCCTAGGTGAAGGGCCAGGGGGCACCCTGGGGCCTCTACTGCAAGTCCAGGGAGAGAGGAGGACCCCTGGGTAGCTTGCTGGGGTCAGAGGCAACTAGGTGGAGGGACAGGGGGTACCCTGGGGCCTATACTGCAAGTCCAGGGAGAGAGGTGGACCCCTGGTTAGCTTGCTGGGGTCGGAAGCCCCTTGCTCTAACGCCAGGGGGCACCCTGGGGCCTATACTGCAAGTCCAGGAAGAGAGGTGGACCCATGGGTAGCTTACTGGGGTCAGAGGCCCCTAGGTGGAGGGCCAGGGGCTTCCTGGGGCCTCTACTGCAAGTCCAGGGAGAGAGGTGGACCCCTGGGTAGCTTGCTGGTGTCAGAGGCAACTAGGTGGAGGGACAGGGGGTACCCTGGGGCCTCTACTGCAAGTCCAGGGAGAGAGGTGGACCACTGGGTAGCTTCCTGAGGTCAGAGGCCCCTAGGTGGAGGGCCAGGGGGCACTCTGGGGCCTATCCTGCAAGTCCAGGGAGAGAGGTGGACCCCTGGGTAGCTTGCAGGGGTACAAGGCCCCTAGGTGGAGGGCCAGGGGGCACCCTGGGGCCTCTACTGCAAGTCCAGGGAGAGAAGTGGACCCCTGGGTACCTTCCTGGGGTCAGAATCCCCTAAGTGGAGGGCCAAGGGGCTTCCTGGGGCCTCTACTGCAAGTCCTGGGAAAGAGGTGGACCCCTGGGTAGTTTGCTGGGGTCAGAGGCCTCTTGGTGGAGGGTCAGGGAGCACCCTGGGGCCTCTACTGCAAGTCCAGGAAGAGAAGTGGACCCCTGGGTACCTTCCTGGGGTCAGAATCCCCTAAGTGGAGGGCCAGGGGTCTTCCTGGGGCCTCTACTGCAAGTCCTGGGAAAGAGGTGGACCCCTGGGTAGCTTGCTGGGGTCTGAAGCCCATAGGTGGAGAGCCAGGGGGTACCCTGGGGCCTATACTGCAAGTCCAGGGAGAGAGGTGGACCCTTGTGTAGCTTCCTAAGGTTAGAGGCCCCTAGGTGGAGGGCCAGGGGGCACCTTGGGGCCTATCCTGCAAGTCCAGGGAGAGAGGTGGACCCCTGGGTAGCTTGCTGGGGTACAAGGCCCCTAGGTGGAAGGCCAGGGGGCACCCTGGGGCCTCTACTGCAAGGCCAGGGAGAGAGGTGGACCCCTTGGTAACTTGCTGGGGTCAGAGACCCCTAGGTGGAGGGCCAGGGGGCACCCTGGGGCCTCTACTGCAAGTCTAGTTAGAGAGATGGACTCATGGGTAGCTAGCTGGGGTAAGAGGCCCCTAAGTGGAGGGCCAGGGGGCACCCTGGGGCCTCTACTGCAAGTCCAGGGAGAGAGGTGGACCCCTGGGTAGTTTGCTGGGGTCAGAGGCCCCTAGGCGGAGGGACAGGGGGCTTCCTGGGGCCTCTACTTCAAGTCCAGGGAGAAAGGTGGACCCCTGGGTAGCTTGCTTGGGTCAGAGGCCCCTAGGTGGAGGTCAAGGGGTTACCCTGAGGCCTCTACTGCAATCCAAGGGAGAGTTGTGGACCCTTGTGTAGCTTGCTGGGGTTAGAGGCCCCTGGGTGTAGGGACAAGGGGCACCCTGGGGCCTATACTGCAAGTCCAGAGAGAGAGGTGGACCCCTTGGTAGCTTCCTGGGGTCAGAGGCCCCTAGGTGGAGGGCAAGGGGGCACCCTGGGGCCTCTACAGCAAGTCCAGGGAGAGAGGTGGACCCCTGGGTAGCATGCTGGGGTCGCAGGCAACTAGGTGGAGGGCCAGGGGACACCCTGGGGCCTATCCTGCAAGTCCAGGGAGAGAAGTGGACACCTGGGTAGCTTGTTGGGGTCAGAAGCCCCTAGGTTTAGTGCCAGGGGGCTTCCTGGGGCCTCAACTGCAAGTCCAAGGAGAAAGGTGGACCCCTGTGTAGCTTGCTGGGGTCAAAGACCCCTAGGTGGAGGGCCAGGGGGACACCTGGGGTCTATCTTGCAAGTCCAGGGAGAGAGGTGGACCCCTGGGTAGCTTGCTGGGGTACGAGGCCCCTAGGTGGAGGGCCAGGGGGCACCCTGGGGCCTCTACTGCAAGTCTCAGGGAGAGAGGAGGACCCCTAGGTAGCTTGCTGGGGTAAGAGGCAACTAGGTGGAGGGACAGGGGGTACCCTGGGGCCTATACTGCAAGTCCAAGGAGAGAGGTAGACCCCTGGGTAGCTTGCTGGGGTACGAGGCCCCTAGTTGGAGGGCCAAGGGGCACCCTGGGGCCTCTACTGCAAGTCCAGGGAGAGAGGTGGACCCGTGGGTAGCTTGCTGGGGTCGGAAGCCCCTTGGTGTAAGGCCAGGGGGCACCCAGGGGCCTATACTGCAAGTCCAGGGAGAGAGGTGGACCCATGGGTAGCTTACTGGGGTCAGAGGCCCCTAGGTGGAGGGCCAGGGGCTTCCTGGGGCCTCTACTGCAAGTCCATGGAGGGAGTGGGCCTCTGGGTAGCTTGCTGGTGTCAGAGGCAACAAGGTGGAGGGACAGGGGGTACCCTGGGGCCAATACTGCAAGTCCAGGCAGAGTTGTGGACCCTTGTGTAGCTTGCTGGGGTTAGAGGCCCCTGGGTAGAGGGACAAGGGGCACCCTGGGGCCTATACTGCAAGTCCAGAGAGAGAGGTGGACCCCCTGGTAGCTTCCTGAGGTTCAGAGGCCCCTAGGTGGAGGGCAAGGGGGCACCCTGGGACCTCTACTGCAAGTCCAGGGAGAGAGGTGGACCCCTGGGTAGCATGCTGGGGTCGGAGGCAACTAGGTGGAGGGCCAAGGGACACCCTGGGGCCTATCCAGCAAGTCCAGGGAGAGAGGTGGACACCTGGGTAGCTTGTTGGGGTCAGAAGCCCCTAGGTTTAGTGCCAGGGGGCTTCCTGGGGCCTCAACTGCAAATCCAAGGAGAAGAGTGGACCCCTGTGTAGCTTGCTGGGGTCAAAGACCCCTAGGTGGAGGGCCAGGGGGACCCCTTGGGCCTCTACTTCAAGTCCAGGGAGAAAGGTGGACCCCTGGGTAGCTTGCTTGGTTCAGAGGCCCCTAGGTGGAGGTCAAGGGGTTACCCTGGGGCCTCTACTGCAATCCAAGGGAGAGTTGTGGACCCTTGTGTAGCTTCCTGGGGTTAGAGGCCCCTGGGTGGAGGGACAAGGGGCACCCTGGGGCCTATACTGCAAGTCCAGGGAGAGAGTGGGCCCCTGGGTAGCTTGCTGGTGTCAGAGGCAACAAGGTGGAGGGACAGGGGGTACCCTGGGGCCAATACTGCAAGTCCAGGGAGAGAGGTGGACCCCTGGGTAGCTTCCTGAGGTCAGAGGCCCCTAGGTGGAGGGCCAGGGGGCACCCTGGGGCCTATCCTGCAAGTCCTGGGAGAGAGGTGGACCCCTGGGTAGCTTGCTGGGATACGAGGACCCTAAGTGGAGGGCCAGGGGGCACCCTGGGGCCTCTACTGCAAGTCCAGGGACAGAGGTGGACCCCTGGGTAGTTTGCTGGGGTCAGAGGCCCCTAGGCGGAGGGACAGGGGGCTTCCTGGGGCCTCCACTGCAAGTCCAGGGAGAAAGGTGGACCCCTGGGTAGCTTCCTGGGGTCAGAGGCCCCTAGGTGGAGGGCAGGGGGGCACCCTGGGGCCTCTACTGCAAGTCCAGGGAGAGAGGTGGACCCCTGGGTATTATGCTGGGGTCGGAGGCAACTAGGTGGAGGGCCAGGGGACACCCTGGGGCCTATCCTGCAAGTCCAGGGAGAGAGGTGGACACCTGGGTAGCTTGTTGGGGTCAGAAGCCCCTAGGTTTAGTGCCAGGGGGCTTCCTGGGGCCTCAACTGCAAGTCCAAGGAGAAAGGTGGACCGCTGTGTAGCTTGCTGGGGTCAGAGGCCCCTAGGTGGAGGGTCGAGGGCACCCTGGGGCCTTTCCTGCAAGTCCAGTGAGAATAGTGGACCCCTTGGTAGCTTGCTGGGGTCAGAGGCCCCTAGCTGGAGGGCCAGGACGCACCCTGGGGCCTCTACTGCAAGTCCAGGGAGAGAGGTGAACCCCTGGGTAGCTTGCTGGGGTCAGAGGCCCATAGGTGGAGGGCCAGGGGGCTTCCTGGGGCCTTTACTGCAAGTGCAGGGAGAGAGGTGGACACCTGGGTAGCTTGTTGGGGTCAGAAGCCCCTAGGTTTAGTTCCAGGGGGCTACCTGGGGCCTCAACTGCAAGTCCAAGGAGAAAGGTGGACCCCTGTGTAGCTTGCTGGGGTCAAAGGCCCCTAGGTGGAGGGTCAGGGGGCACCCTGGGGCCTATCCTGCAAGTCCAGAGAGAGAGGTGGACCTCTGGGTAGCTTGCTGGGGTACGAGGCCTCTAGGTGGAGGGCGAGGGGGCACCCTGGGGCCTCTACTGCAAGTCCAGGGAGAGAGGTGGACCCCTGGGTAGCTTGCTGGGGTCAGAGGCCTCTAGGTGGAGGGCCAAGGGGCACCCTGGGGCCTATACTGCAAGTCCAGGGAGAGAGTTTGACCCCTGGGTAGCTTGCTGGGGTCTGTAGCCAATAGGTGGAGGGCCAGGGGGTACCCTGGGGCCTACACTGCAAGTCCATGGAGAGAGGTGGACCCCTGGGTAGCTTTTTAAGGTCAGAGGCCCCTAGGTGGAGGGCCAGGGGGCACCCTGGGGCCTATCTTGCAAGTCCATGGAGAGAAGTGGACCCCTGGGTAGCTTGCTGGGGTCTGATGCCCATAGGTGGAGGGCCAGGGGCACCCTGGGGCCTCTACTTCAAGTCCAGGGAGAGAGGTGGACCCCTGGGTAGCTTCCTGGGGTCAGAGTACCCTAGGTGGAGGGCCAGGAGGTACCCTAGGGCCTCTACTGCAAGTCCAGGGAGAGAAGTGGACCCCTGAATACCTTCCTGGGGTCAGAATCCCCTAAGTGGAGGGCCAGGGGGCTTCCTGGGGCCTCTACTGCAAGTCCAGGGAAAGAGGTGGACCCCTGGGTAGTTTGCTGGGGTCAGAGGCCTCTTGGTGGAGGGTCAGGGGGCACCCTGGGGCCTCTACTGCCAGTCCAAGGAGAGAGGTGGACCCCTGGGTAGCTTGCTGGGGTCTGAAGCCCATAGGTGGAGAGCCAGGGGGTACCCTGGGGCCTATACTGCAAGTCCAGGGAGAGAGGTGGACCCTTGGGTAGCTTCCTAAGGTTAGCGGCCCCTAGGTGGAGGGCCAGGGGGCACCTTGGGGCCTATCCTGCAAGTCCAGGGAGAGAGGTGGACCCCTGGGTAGCTTGCTGGGGTACAAGGCCCCTAGGTGGAAGGCCAGGGGGCACCCTGGGGCCTCTACTGCAAGGCCAGGGAGAGAGGTGGACCCCTTGGTAACTTGCTATGGTCAGAGACCCCTAGGTGGAAGGCCAGGGGGCACCCTGGGGCCTCTACTGCAAGTCTAGGGAGAGAGATGGACTCATGGGTAGCTAGCTGGGGTAAGAGGCCCCTAAGTGGAGGGCCAGGGGTCACCCTGGGCCCTCTACTGCAAGTCCAGGGAGAGAGGTGGACCCCTGGGTAGTTTGCTGGGGTCAGAAGCCCCTAGGCGGAGGGACAGGGGGCTTCCTGGGGCCTCTACTTCAAGTCCAGGGAGAAAGGTGGACCCCTGGGTAGCTTGCTTGGGTCAGAGGCCCCTAGGTGGAGGTCAAGGGGTTACCCTGGGGCCTCTACTGCAATCCAAGGGAGAGTTGTGGACCCTTGTGTAGCTTGCTGGGGTTAGAGGCCCCTGGGTGGAGGGACAAGGGGCACCCTGGGGCCTATACTGCAAGTCCAGAGAGAGAGGTGGACCCCTTGGTAGCTTCCTGGGGTCAGAGGCCCCTAGGTGGAGGGCAAGGGGGCACCCTGGGGCCTCTACTGCAAGTCCAGGGAGAGAGGTGGACCCCTGGGTAGCATGCTGGGGTCGGAGGCAACTAGGTGGAGGGCCAGGGGACACCCTGGGGCCTATCCTGCAAGTCCAGGGAGAGAGGTGGACACCTGGGTAGCTTGTTGGGGTCAGAAGCCCCTAGGTTTAGTGCCAGGGGGCTTCCTGGGGCCTCAACTGCAAGTCCAAGGAGAAAGGTGGACCCCTGTGTAGCTTGCTGGGGTCAAAGACCCCTAGGTGGAGGGCCAGGGGGACCCCTGGGGCATATCCTGCAAGTCCAGGGAGAGAGGTGGACCCCTGGGTAGCTTGCTGGGGTACGAGGCCCCTAGGTGGAGGGCCAGGGGGCACCCTGGGGCCTCTACTGCAAGTCCAGGGATAGAGGAGGACCCCTAGGTAGCTTGCTGGGGTCAGAGGCAACTAGGTGGAGGGACAGGGGGTACCCTGGGGCCTATACTGCAAGTCCAGGGAGAGAGGTGGACCCCTGGGTAGCTTCTTGAGGTCAAAGGCCCCTAGGTGGAGGGCCAGGAGGCACCCTGGGGCCTCTCCTGCAAGTCCAAGGAGAGAGGTAGACCCCTGGGTAGCTTGCTGGGGTACGAAGCCCCTAGTTGGAGGGCCAGGGGGCACCCTTGGCCCTCTACTGCAAGTCCAGGGAGAGAGGTGGACCCGTGGGTAGCTTGCTGGGGTCGGAAGCCCCTTGGTGTAAGGCCAGGGGGCACCCAGGGGCCTATACTGCAAGTCCAGGGAGAGAGGTGGACCCATGGGTAGCTTACTGGGGTCAGAGGCCCCTAGGTGGAGGGCCAGGGGCTTCCTGGGGCCTCTACTGCAAGTCCAGGGAGAGAGTGGGCCCCTGGGTAGCTTGCTGGTGTCAGAGGCAACAAGGTGGAGGGACAGGGGGTACGCTGGGGCCAATACTGCAAGTCCAGGGAGAGAGGTGGACCCCTGGGTAGCTTCCTGAGGTCAGAGGCCCCTAGGTGGAGGGCCAGGGGGCACCCTGGGGCCTATCCTGCAAGTCCTGGGAGAGAGGTGGACCCCTGGGTAGCTTGCTGGGGTACGAGGACCCTAGGTGGAGGGCCAGGGGGCACCCTCGGGCCTCTACTGCAAGTCTAGGGAAAGAGGTGGACCCATGGGTAGCTAGTTGGGGTAAGAGGTCCCTAAGTGGAGGGCCAGGCGGCACCCTGGGGCCTCTACTGCAAGTCCAGGGAGAGAGGTGGACCCCTGGGTAGTTTGCTGGGGTCAGAGGCCCCTAGGCGGAGGGACAGCGGGCTTCCTGGGGCCTCCACTGCAAGTCCAGGGAGAAAGGTGGACCCCTGGGTAGCTTCCTGGGGTCAGAGGCCCCTAGGTGGAGGGCAAGGGGGCACCCTGTGGCCTCTACTGCAAGTCCAGGGAGAGAGGTGGACCCCTGGGTATTATGCTGGGGTCGGAGGCAACTAGGTGGAGGGCCAGGGGACACCCTGGGGCCTATCCTGCAAGTCCAGGGAGAGAGGTGGACACCTGGGTAGCTTGTTGGGGTCAGAAGCCCTTAGGTTTAGTGCCAGGGGGCTTCCTGGGGCCTCAACTGCAAGTCCAGGGAGAGAGGTGGACCCCTGGGTAGCTTGCTTGGGTACGAGGCCCCTAGGTGGAGGGCCAGGGGGCACCCTGTGGCCTCTACTGCAAGTCCAGGGAGAGAGGTGGACCCCTGGGTAGCTTGCTGGGGTCAGAGGCCCCTAGGTGGAGGGCCACGGGGCACCCTGGGGCCTCTACTGCAAGTACAGGGAGAGAGGTGGACCCCTGGGTAGCTTGCTGGGGTCAGAGGCCTCTAGGTGGAGGGCCAGGGGGCACCCTAGGGCCTCTACTGCAAGTCGAGGTAGAGAGGTGGAACACTGGGTAGCTTGCT
This sequence comes from Danio rerio, assembly GCF_049306965.1. NCBI lineage: Eukaryota > Metazoa > Chordata > Actinopteri > Cypriniformes > Danionidae > Danio > Danio rerio. Next base: position 49,086,624 of record NC_133180.1, on the reverse strand, counting down.
GGGTTCTGAAGCCCATAGGTGGAGGGCCAGGGGGTACCCTGGGGCCTATACTGCAAGTCCAGGGAGAGAGGTGGAACCTTGGGTAGCTTCCTAAGGTTAGAGGCCCCTAAGTGGAGGGCCAGGGGGCACCCTGGGGCCTATCCTGCAAGTCCAGGGAGAGAGTTGGAGCCCTGGGTAGCTTGCTGGGGTACAAGGCCCCTAGGTGGAGGGCCAGGGGGCACCCTGGGGCCTCTACTGCATGGCCAGGGAGAGAGGTGGACCCCTTGGTAGCTTGCTGGGGTCAGAGACCCCTAGGTGGAGGGCCAGGGGGCACCCTGGGGCCTCTACTGCAAGTCTAGGGAGAGAGGTGGACCCATGGGTAGCTAGCTGGGGTAAGAGACCCCTAAGTGGAGGGCCAGGGGACACCCTGGGGCCAATAATGCAAGTCCAGGGAGAGAGGTGGACACCTGGGTAGCGTGCTGGGGTCAGAGGCCCCTAGCTGGAGTGCCAGGACGCACCCTGGGGCCTCTACTGCAAGTCCAGGGAGAGAGGTGAACCCCTGGGTAGCTTGCTGGGGTCAGAGGCCCATAGGTGGAGGGCCAGGGGGCTTCCTGGGGCCTTTACTGCAAGTCCAGGGAGAGAGGTGGGCCCCTGGGTACCATGCTGGGGTCGGAGGCAACTAGGTGGAGGGCCAGGGGACACCCTGGGGCCAATACTGCAAGTCCAGGGAGAGAGGTGGACACCTGGGTAGTTTGCTGGGGTCAGAGACCCCTAGGCGGAGGGACAGGAGGCTTCCTGGGGCCTCTACTCCAAGTCCAGGGAGAAAGGTGGACCCCTGGGTAGCTTGCTTGGGGCAGAGGCCCCTAGGTGGAGGTCAAGGGGGCACCCTGGGGCCTCTACTGCAATCCCAGTGAGAGTTGTGGACCCTTGTGTAGCTTGCTGGGGTCAGAGGCCCCTGGGTGGAGGGCCAAGGGGCACCCTGGGGCCTATACTGCAAGTCCAGAGAGAGAGGTGGACCCCTGGGTAGCTTCCTGGGGTCAGAGGCCCCTAGGTGGAGGGCAAGGGGGTACCTTGGGGCCTCTACTGTAAGTCCAGGGAGAGAGGTGGACAACTGGGTAGCTTGCTGGGGTCAGAGGCCCCTAGGTGGACGGCCAGGGGGCTTTGTGGGGCCTCTACTGCAAGTCCAGGGAGAGAGGTGGACCCCTGGCTAGCTTGCTGGGGTCGGAAGCCCCTTGGTGGAAGGCCAGGGGGCAACCTGGGGCCTATACTGCAAGTCCAGGGAGAGAGGTGGACCCATGGGTTGCTTACTGGGGTCAGAGGCCCCTATGTGGAGGGCCAGGGCCACCCTGGGGCCTATACTGCAAGTCCAGGGAGAGAGGTGGACCCCTGGGTAGCTTGCTGGTGTCAGAGGCAACTAGGTGGAGGGACAGGGGGTACCCTGGGGCCTATACTGCAAGTCCAGGGAGAGAGGTGGACCCCTGGGTAGCTTCCTGAGGTCAGAGGCCCCTAGGTGGAGGGCCAGGGGGCACCCTGGGGCCTATCCTGCTAGTCCAGGGAGAGAGGTGGACACCTGGGTAGCTTGCTGGGGTACGAGGCCCCTAGGTGGAGGGCCAGGGTGCACCCTGGGGCCTCTACTGCAAGTCCAGGGAGAGAGGTGGACCCCTGGGTAGCTTGCTGGGGTCAGAGGCCCCTAGGTGGAGGGCCAGGAGGCACCCTGGTGCCTCTACTGCAAGTCCAGGGAGAGAGTTGGACCCCTGGTTAGCTTGCTGGGGTCCGAGGCCTCTTGGTGGAGGGCCAGGGGGCACCCTGGGGCCTCTACTGCAAGTCCAGGGAGAGAGTTGGACCCCTGGGTAGCTTGCTGGGGTCTGAAGCCCCTAGGTGGAGGGCGAAGAGGCACCCTGGGGCCTCTACTGCAAGTATAGGGAGAGAGGTGGACCCATGGGTAGCTAGCTGGGGTAAGTGGCCCCTAAGTGGAGGGCCAGGGGGCACACTGGGGCCTCTACTGCAAGTCCAGGGAGAGAGGTGGACCCCTGGGTAGTTTGCTGGGGTCGGAGGCAACTAGGTGGAGGGCCAGGGGACACCCTGGGGCCTATCCTGCAATTCCAGGGAGAGAGGTGGACACCTTGGTAGCTTCCTGGGGTCAGAGGCCCCTAGGTGGAGGGCAAGGGGGCACCCTGGGTTCTCTACTGCAAGTCCAGGGAGAGAGGTGGACCCCTGGGTAGCATGCTGGGGTCGGAGGCAACTAGGTGGAGGGCCAGGGGACACCCTGGGGCCTATCCTGCAATTCCAGGGAGAGAGGTGGACACCTGGGTAGCTTGTTGGGGTCAGAAGCCCCTAGGTTTAGTGCCAGGGGGCTTCCTGGGGCCTCAACTGCAAGTCCAAGGAGAAAGGTGGACCCCTGTGTAGCTTGCTGGGCTCAGAGGCCCCTAGGTGGAGGGTCAGGGGGCACCCTGGGGCCTATCCTGCAAGTCCAGGGAGAGAAGTGGACCTCTGGGTAGCTTGCTGGGGTACGAGGCCCCTAGGTGGAGGGCCAGGGGGCACCCTGGGGCCTCTACTGCAAGTCCAGGGAGAGAGGTGGACCCCTGGGTAGCTTGCTGGGGTCAGAGGCCTCTAGGTGGAGGGCCAAGGGGCACCCTGGGGCCTATACTGCAAGTCCAGGGAGAGAGGTGGACCAATGGGTAGCTTGCTGGGTTCTGTAGCCCATAGTTGGAGGGCCAGGGGGTACCCTGGGGCCTATACTGCAAGTCCAGGGAGAGAGGTGGACCCCTGGGTAGCTTCCTAAGGTCAGAGGCCCCTAGGTGGAGGGCCAGCGGGCACCCTGGGGCCTATCCTGCAAGTCCAGGGAGAGAGGTGGACCCCTGGGTAGCTTGCTGGGGTACGAGACCCCTAGGTGGAGGGCCAGGGGGCACCCTGGGGCCTCTACTGCAAGTCCAGGGAGTGAGGTGGACCCCTGGGTAGCTTCCTGGGGTCAGAGTCCCCTAGGTGGAGGGTCAGGAGGTACCCTAGGGCCTCTACTGCAAGTCCAGGGAGAGAGGTGGAGCCCTGGGTAGCTTGCTGGGGTCAGAGGCAACTAGGTGGAGGGCCAGGGGGCACCCTAGGGTATACTCTGCCAGTCCAGGGAGAGAGGTGGACCCCTGGGTAGCTTCCTAAGGTCAGAGGCTCCTAGGTGGAGGGCCAGGGGGCACCCTGGGGCCTATCCTGCAAGTCCAGGGAGAGATGTGGACCCCTGGGTAGCTTGCTGGGGTACGAGGCCCCTAGGTGGAGGGCCAGGGGGCACCCTGGGGCCTCTACTGCAAGTCCAGGGAGAGAGGAGGACCCCTGGGTAGCTTGCTGGGGTCAGAGGCAACTAGGTGGAGGGACAGGGGGTACCCTGGGGCCTATACTGCAAGTCCAGGGAGAGAGGTGGACCCCTGGTTAGCTTGCTGGGGTCGGAAGCCCCTTGCTCTAAGGCCAGGGGGCACCCTGGGGCCTATACTGCAAGTCCAGGGAGAGAGGTGGACCCATGGGTAGCTTACTGGGTTCAGAGGCCCCTAGGTGGAGGGCCAGGGGCTTCCTGGGGCCTCTACTGCAAGTCCAGGGAGAGAGGTGGACCCCTGGGTAGCTTGCTGGTGTCAGAGGCAACTAGGTGGAGGGACAGGGGGTACCCTGGGGCCAATACTGCAAGTCCAGGGAGAGAGGTGGACCCCTGGGTAGCTTCCTGAGGTCAGAGGCCCCTAGGTGGAGGGCCAGGGGGCACTCTGGGGCCTATCCTGCAAGTCCAGGGAGAGAGGTGGACCCCTGGGTAGCTTGCTGGGGTACGAGGCCCCTAGGTGGAGGGCTAGGGGGCACCCTGGGGCCTCTACTGCAAGTCCAGGGAGAGAAGTGGACCCCTGGGTACCTTCCTGGGGTCAGAATCCCCTAAGTGGAGGGCCAGGGGGCTTCCTGGGGCCTCTACTGCAAGTCCAGGGAAAGAGGTGGACCCCTGGGTAGTTTGCTGGGGTCAGAGGCCTCTTGGTGGAGGGTCAGGGGGCACCCTGGGGCCTCTACTGCAAGTCCAGGGAGAGAGGTGGACCCCTGGGTAGCTTGCTGGGGTCTGAAGCCCATAGGTGGAGAGCCAGGGGGTACCCTGGGGCCTATACTGCAAGTCCAGGGAGAGAGGTGGACCCTTGGGTAGCTTCCTAAGGTTAGAGGCCCCTAGGTGGAGGGCCAGGGGGCACCTTAGGGCCTATCCTGCAAGTCCAGGGAGAGAGGTGGACCCCTGGGTAGCTTGCTGGGGTACAAGGCCCCTAGTTGGAAGGCCAGGGGGCACCCTGGGGCCTCTACTGCAAGTCCAGGGAGAGAGGTGGACCCCTGGGTAGCTTGCTGGGGTCTGTAGCCAATAGGTGGAGGGCCAGGGGGCACCCTAGGGTATACTCTGCAAGTCCATGGAGAGAGGTGGACCCCTGGGTAGCTTCCTAAGGTCAGAGGCCCCTAGGTGGAGGGCCAGGGGGCACCCTGGGGCCTATCTTGCAAGTCCAGGGAGAGAGGTGGACCCCTGGGTAGCTTGCTGGGGTTTGAAGCCCATAGGTGGAGGGCCAGGGGGCACCCTGGGGCCTCTACTTCAAGTCCAGGGAGAGAGGTGGACCCCTGGGTAGCTTCCTGGGGTCAGAGTACCCTAGGTGGAGGGCCAGGAGGTACCCTAGGGCCTCTACTGCAAGTCCAAGGAGAGAGGTGGACCCCTGGGTAGCTTGCTGGGGTCAGAGGCAACTAGGTGGAGGGCCAGGGGGCACCCTAGGGTCTACACTGCAAGTCCAGGGAGAGAGGTGGACCCCTGGGTAGCTTCCTAAGGTCAGAGGCCCCTAGGTAGAGGGCCAGGGGGCACCCTGGGGGCTATCCTGCAAGTCCAGGGAGAGAGGTTGACCCCTGGGTAGCTTGCTGGGGTACGAGGCCCCTAGGTGGAGGGCCAGGGGTCTTCCTGGGGCTTCTACTGCAAGTCTTGGGAGAAAGGTGGACCCCTGGCTTACTTGCTTGGGTCAGAGGCCGCTAGGTGGACGGCCAGGGGGCTTCGTGGGGCCTCTACTGCAAGTCCAGGGAGAGAAGTGGACCCCTGGGTAGCTTGCTGGGGTCGGAAGCCCCTTGGTGGAAGTCCAGGGGGCACCCTGGGGCCTATACTGCAAGTCCAGGGAGAGAGGTGGACCCATGGGTAGCTTACTGGGGTAAGAGGTTCCTAGGTGGAGGGCCAGGGGCACCCTGGGGCCTCTACTGCCAGTCCAGGGAGAGAGGTGGACCCCTGGGTAGCTTGCTGGGGTCAGAGGCCTCTAGGTGGAGGGCCAGGGGGCACCCTAGGGCCTCTACTGCAAGTCCAGGGAGAGAGGTGGACCACTGGGTAGCTTGCTGGGGTCTGAAGCCCATAGGTGGAGGGCCAGGGGGTACCCTGGGGCCTATACTGCAAGTCCAGGGAGAGAGGTGGAACCTTGGGTAGCTTCCTAAGGTTAGAGGCCCCTAAGTGGAGGGCCAGGGGGCACCCTGGGGCCTATCCTGCAAGTCCAGGGAGAGAGTTGGAGCCCTGGGTAGCTTGCTGGGGTACAAGGCCACTAGGTGGAGGGCCAGGGGGCACCCTGGGGCCTCTACTGCATGGCCAGGGAGAGAGGTGGACCCCTTGGTAGCTTGCTGGGGTCAGAGACCCCTAGGTGGAGGGCCAGGGGGCACCCTGGGGCCTCTACTGCAAGTCTAGGGAGAGAGGTGGACCCATGGGTAGCTAGCTGGGGTAAGAGACCCCTAAGTGGAGGGCCAGGGGACACCCTGGGGCCAATAATGCAAGTCCAGGGAGAGAGGTGGACACCTGGGTAGCATGCTGGGGTCAGAGGCCCCTAGCTGGAGTGCCAGGACGCACCCTGGGGCCTCTACTGCAAGTCCAGGGAGAGAGGTGAACCCCTGGGTAGCTTGCTGGGGTCAGAGGCCCATAGGTGGAGGGCCAGGGGGCTTCCTGGGGCCTTTACTGCAAGTCCAGGGAGAGAGGTGGGCCCCTGGGTACCATGCTGGGGTCGGAGGCAACTAGGTGGAGGGCCAGGGGACACCCTGGGGCCAATACTGCAAGTCCAGGGAGAGAGGTGGACACCTGGGTAGCTTGTTGGGGTCAGAGGCCCCTAGGGGGAGGGTCAGGGGGCACCCTGGGGCCTATCCTGCAAGTCCAGGGAGAGAGGTGGACCCCTGGGTAGTTTGCTGGGGTCAGAGACCCCTAGGCGGAGGGACAGGAGGCTTCCTGGGGCCTCTACCGCAAGTCCAGGGAGAAAGGTGGACCCCTGGGTAGCTTGCTTGGGGCAGAGGCCCCTAGGTGGAGGTCAAGGGGGCACCCTGGGGCCTCTACTGCAATCCCAGTGAGAGTTGTGGACCCTTGTGTAGCTTGCTGGGGTCAGAGGCCCCTGGGTGGAGGGCCAAGGGGCACCCTGGGGCCTATACTGCAAGTCCAGAGAGAGAGGTGGACCCCTGGGTAGCTTCCTGGGGTCAGAGGCCCCTAGGTGGAGGGCAAGGGGGTACCTTGGGGCCTCTACTGTAAGTCCAGGGAGAGAGGTGGACAACTGGGTAGCTTGCTGGGGTCAGAGGCCCCTAGGTGGACGGCCAGGGGGCATTGTGGGGCCTCTACTGCAAGTCCAGGGAGAGAGGTGGAACCCTGGCTAGCTTGCTGGGGTCGGAAGCCCCTTGGTGGAAGGCCAGGGGGCAACCTGGGGCCTATACTGCAAGTCCAGGGAGAGAGGTGGACCCATGGGTTGCTTACTGGGGTCAGAGGCCCCTAGGTGGAGGGCCAGGGCCACCCTGGGGCCTATACTGCAAGTCCAGGGAGAGAGGTGGACCCCTGGGTAGCTTGCTGGTGTCAGAGGCAACTAGGTGGAGGGACAGGGGGTACCCTGGGGCCTATACTGCAAGTCCAGGGAGAGAGGTGGACCCCTGGGTAGCTTCCTGAGGTCAGAGGCCCCTAGGTGGAGGGCCAGGGGGCACCCTGGGGCCTATCCTGCAAGTCCAGGGAGAGAGGTGGACCCCTGGGTAGCTTGCTGGGGTAAGAGGCCCCTAGGTGGAGGGCCAGGGTGCACCCTGGGGCCTCTACTGCAAGTCCAGGGAGAGAGGTGGACCCCTGGGTAGCTTGCTGGGGTCAGAGGCCCCTAGGTGGAGGGCCAGGAGGCACCCTGGTGCCTCTACTGCAAGTCCAGGGAGAGAGTTGGACCCCTGGAAAGCTTGCTGGGGTCCGAGGCCTCTTGTTGGAGGGCCAGGGGGCACCCTGGGGCCTCTACTGCAAGTCCAGGGAGAGAGTTGGACCACTGGGTAGCTTGCTGGGGTCTGAAGCCCATAGGTGGAGAGCCAGGGGGTACCCTGGGGCCTATACTGCAAGTCCAGGGAGAGAGGTGGACCCTTGGGTAGCTTCCTAAGGTTAGAGGCCCCTAGGTGGAGGGCCAGGGGGCACCCTGGGGCCTATCCTGCAAGTCCAGGGAGAGAGGTTGACCCCTGAGTAGCTTGCTGGGGTACAAGGCCCCTAGGTGGAGGGCCAGGGGGCACCCTGGGGCCTCTACTGCAAGGCCAGGGAGAGAGGTGGACCCCTTGGTAGCTTGCTGGAGTCAGAGACCCCTAGGTGGAGGGCCAAGAGGCACCCTGGGGCCTCTACTGCAAGTATAGGGAGAGAGGTGGACCCATGGGTAGCTAGCTGGGGTAAGTGGCCCCTAAGTGGAGGGCCAGGGGGCACACTGGGGCCTCTACTGCAAGTCCAGGGAGAGAGGTGGACCCCTGGGTAGTTTGCTGGGGTCGGAGGCAACTAGGTGGAGGGCCAGGGGACACCCTGGGACCTATCCTGCAATTCCAGGGAGAGAGGTGGACACCTTGGTAGCTTCCTGGGGTCAGAGGCCCCTAGGTGGAGGGCAAGGGGGCACCCTGGGTTCTCTACTGCAAGTCCAGGGAGAGAGGTGGACCCCTAGGTAGCATGCTGGGGTCGGAGGCAACTAGGTGGAAGGCCAGGGGACACCCTGGGGCCTATCCTGCAATTCCAGGGAGAGAGGTGGACACCTGGGTAGCTTGTTGGGGTCAGAAGCCCCTAGGTTTAGTGCCAGGGGGCTTCCTGGGGCCTCAACTGCAAGTCCAAGGAGAAAGGTGGACCCCTGTGTAGCTTGCTGGGCTCAGAGGCCCCTAGGTGGAGGGTCAGGGGGCACCCTGGGGCCTATCCTGCAAGTCCAGGGAGAGAAGTGGACCTCTGGGTAGCTTGCTGGGGTACGAGGCCCCTAGGTGGAGGGCCAGGGGGCACCCTGGGGCCTCTACTGCAAGTCCAGGGAGAGAGGTGGACCCCTGGGTAGCTTGCTGGGGTCAGAGGCCTCTAGGTGGAGGGCCAAGGGGCACCCTGGGGCCTATACTGCAAGTCCAGGGAGAGAGGTGGACCAATGGGTAGCTTGCTGGGTTCTGTAGCCCATAGTTGGAGGGCCAGGGGGTACCCTGGGGCCTATACTGCAAGTCCAGGGAGAGAGGTGGACCCCTGGGTAGCTTCCTAAGGTCAGAGGCCCCTAGGTGGAGGGCCAGCGGGCACCCTGGGGCCTATCCTGCAAGTCCAGGGAGAGAGGTGGACCCCTGGGTAGCTTGCTGGGGTACGAGACCCCTAGGTGGAGGGCCAGGGGGCACCCTGGGGCCTCTACTGCAAGTCCAGGGAGAGAGGTGGACCCCTGAGTAGCTTCCTGGGGTCAGAGTCCCCTAGGTGGAGGGTCAGGAGGTACCCTAGGGCCTCTACTGCAAGTCCAGGGAGAGAGGTGGAGCCCTGGGTAGCTTGCTGGGGTCAGAGGCAACTAGGTGGAGGGCCAGGGGGCACCCTAGGGTATACTCTGCCAGTCCAGGGAGAGAGGTGGACCCCTGGGTAGCTTCCTAAGGTCAGAGGCTCCTAGGTGGAGGGCCAGGGGGCACCCTGGGGCCTATCCTGCAAGTCCAGGGAGAGATGTGGACCCCTGGGTAGCTTGCTGGGGTACGAGGCCCCTAGGTGGAGGGCCAGGGGGCACCCTGGGGCCTCTACTGCAAGTCCAGGGAGAGAGGAGGACCCCTGGGTAGCTTGCTGGGGTCAGAGGCAACTAGGTGGAGGGACAGGGGGTACCCTGGGGCCTATACTGCAAGTCCAGGGAGAGAGGTGGACCCCTGGTTAGCTTGCTGGGGTCGGAAGCCCCTTGCTCTAAGGCCAGGGGGCACCCTGGGGCCTATACTACAAGTCCAGGGAGAGAGGTGGACCCATGGGTAGCTTACTGGGCTCAGAGGCCCCTAGGTGGAGGGCCAGGGGCTTCCTGGGGCCTCTACTGCAAGTCCAGGGAGAGAGGTGGACCCCTGGGTAGCTTGCTGGTGTCAGAGGCAACTAGGTGGAGGGACAGGGGGTACCCTGGGGCCAATACTGCAAGTCCAGGGAGAGAGGTGGACCCCTGGGTAGCTTCCTGAGGTCAGAGGCCCCTAGGTGGAGGGCCAGGGGGCACTCTGGGGCCTATCCTGCAAGTCCAGGGAGAGAGGTGGACCCCTGGGTAGCTTGCTGGGGTACGAGGCCCCTAGGTGGAGGGCCAGGGGGCACCCTGGGGCCTCTACTGCAAGTCCAGGGAGAGAAGTGGACCCCTGGGTACCTTCCTGGGGTCAGAATCCCCTAAGTGGAGGGCCAGGGGGCTTCCTGGGGCCTCTACTGCAAGTCCAGGGAAAGAAGTGGACCCCTGGGTAGTTTGCTGGGGTCAGAGGCCTCTTGGTGGAGGGTCAGGGGGCACCCTGGGGCCTCTACTGCAAGTCCAGGGAGAGAGGTGGACCCCTGGGTAGCTTGCTGGGGTCTGAAGCCCATAGGTGGAGAGCCAGGGGTACCCTGGGGCCTATACTGCAAGTCCAGGGAGAGAGGTGGACCCTTGGGTAGCTTCCTAAGGTTAGAGGCCCCTAGGTGGAGGGCCAGGGGGCACCTTAGGGCCTATCCTGCAAGTCCAGGGAGAGAGGTGGACCCCTGGGTAGCTTGCTGGGGTACAAGGCCCCTAGTTGGAAGGCCAGGGGGCACCCTGGGGCCTCTACTGCAAGGCCAGGGAGAGAGGTGGACCCCTTGGTAACTTGCTGGGGTCAGAGACCCCTAGGTGGAGGGCCAGGGGGCACCCTGGGGCCTCTACTGCAAGTCTAGGGAGAGAGATGGACTCATGGGTAGCTAGCTGGGGTAAGTGGCCCCTAAGTGGAGGGCCAGGGGGCACCCTGGGGCCTCTACTGCAAGTCCAGGGAGAGAGGTGGACCCCTGGGTAGTTTGCCGGGGTAAGAGGCCCCTAGGCGGAGGGACAGGGGGCTTCCTGGGGCCTCTACTTCAAGTCCAGGGAGAAAGGTGGACCCCTGGGTAGCTTGCTTGGGTCAGAGGCCCCTAGGTGGAGGTCAAGGGGTTACCCTGGGGCCTCTACTGCAATCCAAGGGAGAGTTGTGGACCCTTGTGTAGCTTGCTGGGGTTAGAGGCCCCTGGGTGGAGGGACAAGGGGCACCCTGGGGCCTATACTGCAAGTCCAGAGAGAGAGGTGGACCCCTTGGTAGCTTCCTGGGGTCGGAGGCAACTAGGTGGAGGGCCAGGGGACACCCTGGGGCCTATCCTGCAAGTCCAGGGAGAGAGGTGCACACCTGGGTAGCTTGTTGGGGTGAGAAGCCCCTAGGTTTAGTGCCAGGGGGCTTCCTGGGGCCTCAACTGCAAGTCCAAGGAGAAAGGTGGACCCCTGTGTAGCTTGCTGGGGTCAAAGACCCCTAGGTGGAGGGCCAGGGGGAACCCTGGGGCCTATCCTGCAAGTCCAGGGAGAGAGGTGGACCACTGGGTAGCTTGCTGGGGTACGAGACCCCTAGGTGGAGGGCCAGGGGGCACCCTGGGGCCTCTACTGCAAGTCCAGGGAGAGAGGTGGACCCCTGGGTAGCTTCCTGGGGTCAGAGTCCCCTAGGTGGAGGGTCAGGAGGTACCCTAGGGCCTCTACTGCAAGTCCAGGGAGAGAGGTGGAGCCCTGGGTAGCTTGCTGGGGTCAGAGGCAACTAGGTGGAGGGCCAGGGGGCACCCTAGGGTATACTCTGCCAGTCCAGGGAGAGAGGTGGACCCCTGGGTAGCTTCCTAAGGTCAGAGGCTCCTAGGTGGAGGGCCAGGGGGCACCCTGGGGCCTATCCTGCAAGTCCAGGGAGAGAGGTGGACCCCTGGGTAGCTTCCTGAGGTCAGAGGCCCCTAGGTGGAGGGCCAGGGGGCACTCTGGGGCCTTTCCTGCAAGTCCAGGGAGAGAGGTGGACCCCTGGGTAGCTTGCTGGGGTACGAGGCCCCTAGGTGGAGGGCTAGGGGGCACCCTGGGGCCTCTACTGCAAGTCCAGGGAGAGAAGTGGACCCCTGGGTACCTTCCTGGGGTCAGAATCCCCTAAGTGGAGGGCCAGGGGGCTTCCTGGGGCCTCTACTGCAAGTCCAGGGAAAGAGGTGGACCCCTGGGTAGTTTGCTGGGGTCAGAGGCCTCTTGGTGGAGGGTCAGGGGGCACCCTGGGGCCTCTACTGCAAGTCCAGGGAGAGAGGTGGACCCCTGGGTAGCTTGCTGGGGTCTGAAGCCCATAGGTGGAGAGCCAGGGGGTACCCTGGGGCCTATACTGCAAGTCCAGGGAGAGAGGTGGACCCTTGGGTAGCTTCCTAAGGTTAGAGGCCCCTAGGTGGAGGGCCAGGGGGCACCTTAGGGCCTATCCTGCAAGTCCAGGGAGAGAGGTGGACCCCTGGGTAGCTTGCTGGGGTACAAGGCCCCTAGTTGGAAGGCCAGGGGGCACCCTGGGGCCTCTACTGCAAGTCCAGGGAGAGAGGTGGACCCCTGGGTAGCTTGCTGGGGTCTGTAGCCAATAGGTGGAGGGCCAGGGGGCACCCTAGGGTATACTCTGCAAGTCCATGGAGAGAGGTGGACCCCTGGGTAGCTTCCTAAGGTCAGAGGCCCCTAGGTGGAGGGCCAGGGGGCACCCTGGGGCCTATCTTGCAAGTCCAGGGAGAGAGGTGGACCCCTGGGTAGCTTGCTGGGGTTTGAAGCCCATAGGTGGAGGGCCAGGGGGCACCCTGGGGCCTCTACTTCAAGTCCAGGGAGAGAGGTGGACCCCTGGGTAGCTTCCTGGGGTCAGAGTACCCTAGGTGGAGGGCCAGGAGGTACCCTAGGGCCTCTACTGCAAGTCCAAGGAGAGAGGTGGACCCCTGGGTAGCTTGCTGGGGTCAGAGGCAACTAGGTGGAGGGCCAGGGGGCACCCTAGGGTCTACACTGCAAGTCCAGGGAGAGAGGTGGACCCCTGGGTAGCTTCCTAAGGTCAGAGGCCCCTAGGTAGAGGGCCAGGGGGCACCCTGGGGGCTATCCTGCAAGTCCAGGGAGAGAGGTTGACCCCTTTGTAGCTTGCTGGGGTACGAGGCCCCTAGGTGGAGGGCCAGGGGTCTTCCTGGGGCTTCTACTGCAAGTCTTGGGAGAAAGGTGGACCCCTGGCTTACTTGCTTGGGTCAGAGGCCGCTAGGTGGACGGCCAGGGGGCTTCGTGGGGCCTCTACTGCAAGTCCAGGGAGAGAAGTGGACCCCTGGGTAGCTTGCTGGGGTCGGAAGCCCCTTGGTGGAAGTCCAGGGGGCACCCTGGGGCCTATACTGCAAGTCCAGGGAGAGAGGTGGACCCATGGGTAGCTTACTGGGGTAAGAGGTTCCTAGGTGGAGGGCCAGGGGCACCCTGGGGCCTCTACTGCCAGTCCAGGGAGAGAGGTGGACCCCTGGGTAGCTTGCTGGGGTCAGAGGCCTCTAGGTGGAGGGCCAGGGGGCACCCTAGGGCCTCTACTGCAAGTCCAGGGAGAGAGGTGGACCACTGGGTAGCTTGCTGGGGTCTGAAGCCCATAGGTGGAGGGCCAGGGGGTACCCTGGGGCCTATACTGCAAGTCCAGGGAGAGAGGTGGAACCTTGGGTAGCTTCCTAAGGTTAGAGGCCCCTAAGTGGAGGGCCAGGGGGCACCCTGGGGCCTATCCTGCAAGTCCAGGGAGAGAGTTGGAGCCCTGGGTAGCTTGCTGGGGTACAAGGCCACTAGGTGGAGGGCCAGGGGGCACCCTGGGGCCTCTACTGCATGGCCAGGGAGAGAGGTGGACCCCTTGGTAGCTTGCTGGGGTCAGAGACCCCTAGGTGGAGGGCCAGGGGGCACCCTGGGGCCTCTACTGCAAGTCTAGGGAGAGAGGTGGACCCATGGGTAGCTAGCTGGGGTAAGAGACCCCTAAGTGGAGGGCCAGGGGACACCCTGGGGCCAATAATGCAAGTCCAGGGAGAGAGGTGGACACCTGGGTAGCGTGCTGGGGTCAGAGGCCCCTAGCTGGAGTGCCAGGACGCACCCTGGGGCCTCTACTGCAAGTCCAGGGAGAGAGGTGAACCCCTGGGTAGCTTGCTGGGGTCAGAGGCCCATAGGTGGAGGGCCAGGGGGCTTCCTGGGGCCTTTACTGCAAGTCCAGGGAGAGAGGTGGGCCCCTGGGTACCATGCTGGGGTCGGAGGCAACTAGGTGGAGGGCCAGGGGACACCCTGGGGCCAATACTGCAAGTCCAGGGAGAGAGGTGGACACCTGGGTAGCTTGTTGGGGTCAGAGGCCCCTAGGGGGAGGGTCAGGGGGCACCCTGGGGCCTATCCTGCAAGTCCAGGGAGAGAGGTGGACCCCTGGGTAGTTTGCTGGGGTCAGAGACCCCTAGGCGGAGGGACAGGAGGCTTCCTGGGGCCTCTACCGCAAGTCCAGGGAGAAAGGTGGACCCCTGGGTAGCTTGCTTGGGGCAGAGGCCCCTAGGTGGAGGTCAAGGGGGCACCCTGGGGCCTCTACTGCAATCCCAGTGAGAGTTGTGGACCCTTGTGTAGCTTGCTGGGGTCAGAGGCCCCTGGGTGGAGGGCCAAGGGGCACCCTGGGGCCTATACTGCAAGTCCAGAGAGAGAGGTGGACCCCTGGGTAGCTTCCTGGGGTCAGAGGCCCCTAGGTGGAGGGCAAGGGGGTACCTTGGGGCCTCTACTGTAAGTCCAGGGAGAGAGGTGGACAACTGGGTAGCTTGCTGGGGTCAGAGGCCCCTAGGTGGACGGCCAGGGGGCTTTGTGGGGCCTCTACTGCAAGTCCAGGGAGAGAGGTGGAACCCTGGCTAGCTTGCTGGGGTCGGAAGCCCCTTGGTGGAAGGCCAGGGGGCAACCTGGGGCCTATACTGCAAGTCCAGGGAGAGAGGTGGACCCATGGGTTGCTTACTGGGGTCAGAGGCCCCTAGGTGGAGGGCCAGGGCCACCCTGGGGCCTATACTGCAAGTCCAGGGAGAGAGGTGGACCCCTGGGTAGCTTGCTGGTGTCAGAGGCAACTAGGTGGAGGGACAGGGGGTACCCTGGGGCCTATACTGCAAGTCCAGGGAGAGAGGTGGACCCCTGGGTAGCTTCCTGAGGTCAGAGGCCCCTAGGTGGAGGGCCAGGGGGCACCCTGGGGCCTATCCTGCAAGTCCAGGGAGAGAGGTGGACCCCTGGGTAGCTTGCTGGGGTAAGAGGCCCCTAGGTGGAGGGCCAGGGTGCACCCTGGGGCCTCTACTGCAAGTCCAGGGAGAGAGGTGGACCCCTGGGTAGCTTGCTGGGGTCAGAGGCCCTTAGGTGGAGGGCCAGGAGGCACCCTGGTGCCTCTACTGCAAGTCCAGGGAGAGAGTTGGACCCCTGGAAAGCTTGCTGGGGTCCGAGGCCTCTTGGTGGAGGGCCAGGGGGCACCCTGGGGCCTCTACTGCAAGTCCAGGGAGAGAGTTGGACCCCTGGGTAGCTTGCTGGGGTCTGAAGCCCATAGGTGGAGAGCCAGGGGGTACCCTGGGGCCTATACTGCAAGTCCAGGGAGAGAGGTGGACCCTTGGGTAGCTTCCTAAGGTTAGAGGCCCCTAGGTGGAGGGCCAGGGGGCACCCTGGGGCCTATCCTGCAAGTCCAGGGAGAGAGGTTGACCCCTGAGTAGCTTGCTGGGGTACAAGGCCCCTAGGTGGAGGGCCAGGGGGCACCCTGGGGCCTCTACTGCAAGGCCAGGGAGAGAGGTGGACCCCTTGGTAGCTTGCTGGAGTCAGAGACCCCTAGGTGGAGGGCCAAGAGGCACCCTGGGGCCTCTACTGCAAGTATAGGGAGAGAGGTGGACCCATGGGTAGCTAGCTGGGGTAAGTGGCCCCTAAGTGGAGGGCCAGGGGGCACACTGGGGCCTCTACTGCAAGTCCAGGGAGAGAGGTGGACCCCTGGGTAGTTTGCTGGGGTCGGAGGCAACTAGGTGGAGGGCCAGGGGACACCCTGGGACCTATCCTGCAATTCCAGGGAGAGAGGTGGACACCTTGGTAGCTTCCTGGGGTCAGAGGCCCCTAGGTGGAGGGCAAGGGGGCACCCTGGGTTCTCTACTGCAAGTCCAGGGAGAGAGGTGGACCCCTAGGTAGCATGCTGGGGTCGGAGGCAACTAGGTGGAAGGCCAGGGGACACCCTGGGGCCTATCCTGCAATTCCAGGGAGAGAGGTGGACACCTGGGTAGCTTGTTGGGGTCAGAAGCCCCTAGGTTTAGTGCCAGGGGGCTTCCTGGGGCTTCAACTGCAAGTCCAAGGAGAAAGGTGGACCCCTGTGTAGCTTGCTGGGCTCAGAGGCCCCTAGGTGGAGGGTCAGGGGGCACCCTGGGGCCTATCCTGCAAGTCCAGGGAGAGAAGTGGACCTCTGGGTAGCTTGCTGGGGTACGAGGCCCCTAGGTGGAGGGCCAGGGGGCACCCTGGGGCCTCTACTGCAAGTCCAGGGAGAGAGGTGGACCCCTGGGTAGCTTGCTGGGGTCAGAGGCCTCTAGGTGGAGGGCCAAGGGGCACCCTGGGGCCTATACTGCAAGTCCAGGGAGAGAGGTGGACCAATGGGTAGCTTGCTGGGTTCTGTAGCCCATATTTGGAGGGCCAGGGGGTACCCTGGGGCCTATACTGCAAGTCCAGGGAGAGAGGTGGACCCCTGGGTAGCTTCCTAAGGTCAGAGGCCCCTAGGTGGAGGGCCAGCGGGCACCCTGGGGCCTATCCTGCAAGTCCAGGGAGAGAGGTGGACCCCTGGGTAGCTTGCTGGGGTACGAGACCCCTAGGTGGAGGGCCAGGGGGCACCCTGGGGCCTCTACTGCAAGTCCAGGGAGAGAGGTGGACCCCTGAGTAGCTTCCTGGGGTCAGAGTCCCCTAGGTGGAGGGTCAGGAGGTACCCTAGGGCCTCTACTGCAAGTCCAGGGAGAGAGGTGGAGCCCTGGGTAGCTTGCTGGGGTCAGAGGCAACTAGGTGGAGGGCCAGGGGGCACCCTAGGGTATACTCTGCCAGTCCAGGGAGAGAGGTGGACCCCTGGGTAGCTTCCTAAGGTCAGAGGCTCCTAGGTGGAGGGCCAGGGGGCACCCTGGGGCCTATCCTGCAAGTCCAGGGAGAGATGTGGACCCCTGGGTAGCTTGCTGGGGTACGAGGCCCCTAGGTGGAGGGCCAGGGGGCACCCTGGGGCCTCTACTGCAAGTCCAGGGAGAGAGGAGGACCCCTGGGTAGCTTGCTGGGGTCAGAGGCAACTAGGTGGAGGGACAGGGGGTACCCTGGGGCCTATACTGCAAGTCCAGGGAGAGAGGTGGACCCCTGGTTAGCTTGCTGGGGTCGGAAGCCCCTTGCTCTAAGGCCAGGGGGCACCCTGGGGCCTATACTGCAAGTCCAGGGAGAGAGGTGGACCCATGGGTAGCTTACTGGGCTCAGAGGCCCCTAGGTGGAGGGCCAGGGGCTTCCTGGGGCCTCTACTGCAAGTCCAGGGAGAGAGGTGGACCCCTGGGTAGCTTGCTGGTGTCAGAGGCAACTAGGTGGAGGGACAGGGGGTACCCTGGGGCCAATACTGCAAGTCCAGGGAGAGAGGTGGACCCCTGGGTAGCTTCCTGAGGTCAGAGGCCCCTAGGTGGAGGGCCAGGGGGCACTCTGGGGCCTATCCTGCAAGTCCAGGGAGAGAGGTGGACCCCTGGGTAGCTTGCTGGGGTACGAGGCCCCTAGGTGGAGGGCCAGGGGGCACCCTGGGGCCTCTACTGCAAGTCCAGGGAGAGAAGTGGACCCCTGGGTACCTTCCTGGGGTCAGAATCCCCTAAGTGGAGGGCCAGGGGGCTTCCTGGGGCCTCTACTGCAAGTCCAGGGAAAGAAGTGGACCCCTGGGTAGTTTGCTGGGGTCAGAGGCCTCTTGGTGGAGGGTCAGGGGGCACCCTGGGGCCTCTACTGCAAGTCCAGGGAGAGAGGTGGACCCCTGGGTAGCTTGCTGGGGTCTGAAGCCCATAGGTGGAGAGCCAGGGGTACCCTGGGGCCTATACTGCAAGTCCAGGGAGAGAGGTGGACCCTTGGGTAGCTTCCTAAGGTTAGAGGCCCCTAGGTGGAGGGCCAGGGGGCACCTTAGGGCCTATCCTGCAAGTCCAGGGAGAGAGGTGGACCCCTGGGTAGCTTGCTGGGGTACAAGGCCCCTAGTTGGAAGGCCAGGGGGCACCCTGGGGCCTCTACTGCAAGGCCAGGGAGAGAGGTGGACCCCTTGGTAACTTGCTGGGGTCAGAGACCCCTAGGTGGAGGGCCAGGGGGCACCCTGGGGCCTCTACTGCAAGTCTAGGGAGAGAGATGGACTCATGGGTAGCTAGCTGGGGTAAGTGGCCCCTAAGTGGAGGGCCAGGGGGCACCCTGGGGCCTCTACTGCAAGTCCAGGGAGAGAGGTGGACCCCTGGGTAGTTTGCCGGGGTAAGAGGCCCCTAGGCGGAGGGACAGGGGGCTTCCTGGGGCCTCTACTTCAAGTCCAGGGAGAAAGGTGGACCCCTGGGTAGCTTGCTTGGGTCAGAGGCCCCTAGGTGGAGGTCAAGGGGTTACCCTGGGGCCTCTACTGCAATCCAAGGGAGAGTTGTGGACCCTTGTGTAGCTTGCTGGGGTTAGAGGCCCCTGGGTGGAGGGACAAGGGGCACCCTGGGGCCTATACTGCAAGTCCAGAGAGAGAGGTGGACCCCTTGGTAGCTTCCTGGGGTCGGAGGCAACTAGGTGGAGGGCCAGGGGACACCCTGGGGCCTATCCTGCAAGTCCAGGGAGAGAGGTGCACACCTGGGTAGCTTGTTGGGGTGAGAAGCCCCTAGGTTTAGTGCCAGGGGGCTTCCTGGGGCCTCAACTGCAAGTCCAAGGAGAAAGGTGGACCCCTGTGTAGCTTGCTGGGGTCAAAGACCCCTAGGTGGAGGGCCAGGGGGACCCCTGGGGCCTATCCTGCAAGTCCAGGGAGAGAGGTGGACCCCTGGGTAGCTTGCTGGGGTACGAGACCCCTAGGTGGAGGGCCAGGGGGCACCCTGGGGCCTCTACTGCAAGTCCAGGGAGAGAGGTGGACCCCTGGGTAGCTTCCTGGGGTCAGAGTCCCCTAGGTGGAGGGTCAGGAGGTACCCTAGGGCCTCTACTGCAAGTCCAGGGAGAGAGGTGGAGCCCTGGGT
The DNA here is from genome assembly GCF_049306965.1 of Danio rerio. NCBI lineage: Eukaryota > Metazoa > Chordata > Actinopteri > Cypriniformes > Danionidae > Danio > Danio rerio. The sequence goes on along the minus strand of NC_133180.1, from coordinate 49,068,242 downwards.
AGCTTGCTGGGGTCAGAGGCAACTAGGTGGAGGGCCAGGGGGCACCCTAGGGTATACTCTGCCAGTCCAGGGAGAGAGGTGGACCCCTGGGTAGCTTCCTAAGGTCAGAGGCTCCTAGGTGGAGGGCCAGGGGGCACCCTGGGGCCTATCCTGCAAGTCCAGGGAGAGATGTGGACCCCTGGGTAGCTTGCTGGGGTACGAGGCCCCTAGGTGGAGGGCCAGGGGGCACCCTGGGGCCTCTACTGCAAGTCCAGGGAGAGAGGAGGACCCCTGGGTAGCTTGCTGGGGTCAGAGGCAACTAGGTGGAGGGACAGGGGGTACCCTGGGGCCTATACTGCAAGTCCAGAGAGAGAGGTGGACCCCTGGTTAGCTTGCTGGGGTCGGAAGCCCCTTGCTCTAAGGCCAGGGGGCACCCTGGGGCCTATACTGCAAGTCCAGGAAGAGAGGTGGACCCATGGGTAGCTTACTGGGTTCAGAGGCCCCTAGGTGGAGGGCCAGGGGCTTCCTGGGGCCTCTACTGCAAGTCCAGGGAGAGAGGTGGACCCCTGGGTAGCTTGCTGGTGTCAGAGGCAACTAGGTGGAGGGACAGGGGGTACCCTGGGGCCAATACTGCAAGTCCAGGGAGAGAGGTGGACCCCTGGGTAGCTTCCTGAGGTCAGAGGCCCCTAGGTGGAGGGCCAGGGGGCACTCTGGGGCCTATCCTGCAAGTCCAGGGAGAGAGGTGGACCCCTGGGTAGCTTGCTGGGGTACGAGGCCCCTAGGTGGAGGGCCAGGGGGCACCCTGGGGCCTCTACTGCAAGTCCAGGGAGAGAAGTGGACCCCTGGGTACCTTCCTGGGGTCAGAATCCCCTAAGTGGAGGGCCAGGGGGCTTCCTGGGGCCTCTACTGCAAGTCCAGGGAAAGAAGTGGACCCCTGGGTAGTTTGCTGGGGTCAGAGGCCTCTTGGTGGAGGGTCAGGGGGCACCCTGGGGCCTCTACTGCAAGTCCAGGGAGAGAGGTGGACCCCTGGGTAGCTTGCTGGGGTCTGAAGCCCATAGGTGGAGAGCCAGGGGGTACCCTGGGGCCTATACTGCAAGTCCAGGGAGAGAGGTGGACCCTTGGGTAGCTTCCTAAGGTTAGAGGCCCCTAGGTGGATGGCAAGGGGGCACCTTAGGGCCTATCCTGCAAGTCCAGGGAGAGAGGTGGACCCCTGGGTAGCTTGCTGGGGTACAAGGCCCCTAGTTGGAAGGCCAGGGGGCACCCTGGGGCCTCTACTGCAAGGCCAGGGAGAGAGGTGGACCCCTTGGTAACTTGCTGGGGTCAGAGACCCCTAGGTGGAGGGCCAGGGGGCACCCTGGGGCCTCTACTGCAAGTCTAGGGAGAGAGATGGACTCATGGGTAGCTAGCTGGGGTAAGTGGCCCCTAAGTGGAGGGCCAGGGGGCACCCTGGGGCCTCTACTGCAAGTCCAGGGAGAGAGGTGGACCCCTGGGTAGTTTGCCGGGGTAAGAGGCCCCTAGGCGGAGGGACAGGGGGCTTCCTGGGGCCTCTACTTCAAGTCCAGGGAGAAAGGTGGACCCCTGGGTAGCTTGCTTGGGTCAGAGGCCCCTAGGTGGAGGTCAAGGGGTTACCCTGGGGCCTCTACTGCAATCCAAGGGAGAGTTGTGGACCCTTGTGTAGCTTGCTGGGGTTAGAGGCCCCTGGGTGGAGGGACAAGGGGCACCCAGGGGCCTATACTGCAAGTCCAGAGAGAGAGGTGGACCCCTTGGTAGCTTCCTGGGGTCGGAGGCAACTAGGTGGAGGGCCAGGGGACACCCTGGGTTCTATCCTGCAAGTCCAGGGAGAGAGGTGCACACCTGGGTAGCTTGTTGGGGTGAGAAGCCCCTATGTTTAGTGCCAGGGGGCTTCCTGGGGCCTCAACTGCAAGTCCAAGGAGAAAGGTGGACCCCTGTGTAGCTTGCTGGGGTCAAAGACCCCTAGGTGGAGGGCCAGGGGGACCCCTGGGGCCTATCCTGCAAGTCCAGGGAGAGAGGTGGACCCCTGGGTAGCTTGCTGGGGTACGAGGCCCCTAGGTGGAGGGCCAGGGGGCATCCTGGGGCCTCTACTGCAAGTCCAGGGAGAGAGGAGGACCCCTAGGTAGCTTGCTGGGGTCAGAGGCAACTTGGTGGAGGGACAGGGGGTACCCTGGGGACTATACTGCAAGTCCAGGGAGAGAGGTGGACCCCTGGGTAGCTTCCTGAGGTCAAAGGCCCCTAGGTGGAGGGCCAGGGGGCACCCTGGGGCCTATCCTGCAAGTCCAAGGAGAGAGGTAGACCCCTGGGTAGCTTGCTGGGGTACGAGGCCCCTGGTTGGAGGGCCAGGGGGCACCCTGGGGCCTCTACTGCAAGTCCAGGGAGAGAGGTGGACCCGTGGGTAGCTTGCTGGGGTCGGAAGCCCCTTGGTGTAAGGCCAGGGGGCACCCAGGGGCCTATACTGCAAGTCTAGGGAGAGAGGTGGACCCATGGGTAGCTAGCTGGGGTAAGAGGCCCCTAAGTGGAGGGCCAGGGGGCACCCTGGGGCCTCTACTGCAAGTCCAGGGAGAGAGGTGGACCCCTGGGTAGTTTGCTGGGGTCAGAGGCCCCTAGGCGGAGGGACAGGGGGCTTCCTGGGGCCTCCACTGCAAGTCCAGGGAGAAAGGTGGACCCCTGGGTAGCTTCCTGGGGTCAGAGGTCCCTAGGTGGAGGGCAAGGGGGCACCCTGGGGCCTCTACTGCAAGTACAGGGAGAGAGGTGGACCCCTGGGTATTATGCTGGGGTCGGAGGCAACTAGGTGGAGGGCCAGGGGACACCCTGGGGCCTATCCTGCAAGTCCAGGGAGAGAGGTGGACACCTGGGTGGCTTGTTGGGGTCAGAAGCCCCTAGGTTTAGTGCCAGGGGGCTTCCTGGGGCCTCAACTGCAAGTCCAAGGAGAAAGGTGGACCGCTGTGTAGCTTGCTGGGGTCAGAGGCCCCTAGGTGGAGGGTCAGGGGGCACCCTGGGGCCTTTCCTGCAAGTCCAGGGAGAGAAGTGGACCCCTTGGTAGCTTGCTGGGGTCAGAGGCCCCTAGCTGGAGGGCCAGGACGCACCCTGGGGCCTCTATTGCAAGTCCAGGGAGAGAGGTGAACCCCTGGCTAGCTTGCTTGGGTCAGAGGCCGCTAGGTGGACGGCCAGGGGGCTTCGTGGGGCCTCTACTGCAAGTCCAGGGAGAGAAGTGGACCCCTGGGTAGCTTGCTGGGGTCGGAAGCCCCTTGGTGGAAGTCCAGGGGGCACCCTGGGGCCTATACTGCAAGTCCAGGGAGAGAGGTGGACCCCTGGGTAGCTTGCTGGGGTCTGAAGCCCATAGGTGGAGAGCCAGGGGGTACCCTGGGGCCTATACTGCAAGTCCAGGGAGAGAGGTGGACCCTTGGGTAGCTTCCTAAGGTTAGAGGCCCCTAGGTGGAGGGCCAGGGGGCACCTTAGGGCCTATCCTGCAAGTCCAGGGAGAGAGGTGGACCCCTGGGTAGCTTGCTGGGGTACAAGGCCCCTAGTTGGAAGGCCAGGGGGCACCCTGGGGCCTCTACTGCAAGTCCAGGGAGAGAGGTGGACCCCTGGGTAGCTTGCTGGGGTCTGTAGCCAATAGGTGGAGGGCCAGGGGGCACCCTAGGGTATACTCTGCAAGTCCATGGAGAGAGGTGGACCCCTGGGTAGCTTCCTAAGGTCAGAGGCCCCTAGGTGGAGGGCCAGGGGGCACCCTGGGGCCTATCTTGCAAGTCCAGGGAGAGAGGTGGACCCCTGGGTAGCTTGCTGGGGTTTGAAGCCCATAGGTGGAGGGCCAGGGGGCACCCTGGGGCCTCTACTTCAAGTCCAGGGAGAGAGGTGGACCCCTGGGTAGCTTCCTGGGGTCAGAGTACCCTAGGTGGAGGGCCAGGAGGTACCCTAGGGCCTCTACTGCAAGTCCAAGGAGAGAGGTGGACCCCTGGGTAGCTTGCTGGGGTCAGAGGCAACTAGGTGGAGGGCCAGGGGGCACCCTAGGGTCTACACTGCAAGTCCAGGGAGAGAGGTGGACCCCTGGGTAGCTTCCTAAGGTCAGAGGCCCCTAGGTAGAGGGCCAGGGGGCACCCTGGGGGCTATCCTGCAAGTCCAGGGAGAGAGGTTGACCCCTTTGTAGCTTGCTGGGGTACGAGGCCCCTAGGTGGAGGGCCAGGGGTCTTCCTGGGGCTTCTACTGCAAGTCTTGGGAGAAAGGTGGACCCCTGGCTTACTTGCTTGGGTCAGAGGCCGCTAGGTGGACGGCCAGGGGGCTTCGTGGGGCCTCTACTGCAAGTCCAGGGAGAGAAGTGGACCCCTGGGTAGCTTGCTGGGGTCGGAAGCCCCTTGGTGGAAGTCCAGGGGGCACCCTGGGGCCTATACTGCAAGTCCAGGGAGAGAGGTGGACCCATGGGTAGCTTACTGGGGTAAGAGGTTCCTAGGTGGAGGGCCAGGGGCACCCTGGGGCCTCTACTGCCAGTCCAGGGAGAGAGGTGGACCCCTGGGTAGCTTGCTGGGGTCAGAGGCCTCTAGGTGGAGGGCCAGGGGGCACCCTAGGGCCTCTACTGCAAGTCCAGGGAGAGAGGTGGACCACTGGGTAGCTTGCTGGGGTCTGAAGCCCATAGGTGGAGGGCCAGGGGGTACCCTGGGGCCTATACTGCAAGTCCAGGGAGAGAGGTGGAACCTTGGGTAGCTTCCTAAGGTTAGAGGCCCCTAAGTGGAGGGCCAGGGGGCACCCTGGGGCCTATCCTGCAAGTCCAGGGAGAGAGTTGGAGCCCTGGGTAGCTTGCTGGGGTACAAGGCCACTAGGTGGAGGGCCAGGGGGCACCCTGGGGCCTCTACTGCATGGCCAGGGAGAGAGGTGGACCCCTTGGTAGCTTGCTGGGGTCAGAGACCCCTAGGTGGAGGGCCAGGGGGCACCCTGGGGCCTCTACTGCAAGTCTAGGGAGAGAGGTGGACCCATGGGTAGCTAGCTGGGGTAAGAGACCCCTAAGTGGAGGGCCAGGGGACACCCTGGGGCCAATAATGCAAGTCCAGGGAGAGAGGTGGACACCTGGGTAGCGTGCTGGGGTCAGAGGCCCCTAGCTGGAGTGCCAGGACGCACCCTGGGGCCTCTACTGCAAGTCCAGGGAGAGAGGTGAACCCCTGGGTAGCTTGCTGGGGTCAGAGGCCCATAGGTGGAGGGCCAGGGGGCTTCCTGGGGCCTTTACTGCAAGTCCAGGGAGAGAGGTGGGCCCCTGGGTACCATGCTGGGGTCGGAGGCAACTAGGTGGAGGGCCAGGGGACACCCTGGGGCCAATACTGCAAGTCCAGGGAGAGAGGTGGACACCTGGGTAGCTTGTTGGGGTCAGAGGCCCCTAGGGGGAGGGTCAGGGGGCACCCTGGGGCCTATCCTGCAAGTCCAGGGAGAGAGGTGGACCCCTGGGTAGTTTGCTGGGGTCAGAGACCCCTAGGCGGAGGGACAGGAGGCTTCCTGGGGCCTCTACCGCAAGTCCAGGGAGAAAGGTGGACCCCTGGGTAGCTTGCTTGGGGCAGAGGCCCCTAGGTGGAGGTCAAGGGGGCACCCTGGGGCCTCTACTGCAATCCCAGTGAGAGTTGTGGACCCTTGTGTAGCTTGCTGGGGTCAGAGGCCCCTGGGTGGAGGGCCAAGGGGCACCCTGGGGCCTATACTGCAAGTCCAGAGAGAGAGGTGGACCCCTGGGTAGCTTCCTGGGGTCAGAGGCCCCTAGGTGGAGGGCAAGGGGGTACCTTGGGGCCTCTACTGTAAGTCCAGGGAGAGAGGTGGACAACTGGGTAGCTTGCTGGGGTCAGAGGCCCCTAGGTGGACGGCCAGGGGGCTTTGTGGGGCCTCTACTGCAAGTCCAGGGAGAGAGGTGGAACCCTGGCTAGCTTGCTGGGGTCGGAAGCCCCTTGGTGGAAGGCCAGGGGGCAACCTGGGGCCTATACTGCAAGTCCAGGGAGAGAGGTGGACCCATGGGTTGCTTACTGGGGTCAGAGGCCCCTAGGTGGAGGGCCAGGGCCACCCTGGGGCCTATACTGCAAGTCCAGGGAGAGAGGTGGACCCCTGGGTAGCTTGCTGGTGTCAGAGGCAACTAGGTGGAGGGACAGGGGGTACCCTGGGGCCTATACTGCAAGTCCAGGGAGAGAGGTGGACCCCTGGGTAGCTTCCTGAGGTCAGAGGCCCCTAGGTGGAGGGCCAGGGGGCACCCTGGGGCCTATCCTGCAAGTCCAGGGAGAGAGGTGGACCCCTGGGTAGCTTGCTGGGGTAAGAGGCCCCTAGGTGGAGGGCCAGGGTGCACCCTGGGGCCTCTACTGCAAGTCCAGGGAGAGAGGTGGACCCCTGGGTAGCTTGCTGGGGTCAGAGGCCCTTAGGTGGAGGGCCAGGAGGCACCCTGGTGCCTCTACTGCAAGTCCAGGGAGAGAGTTGGACCCCTGGAAAGCTTGCTGGGGTCCGAGGCCTCTTGGTGGAGGGCCAGGGGGCACCCTGGGGCCTCTACTGCAAGTCCAGGGAGAGAGTTGGACCCCTGGGTAGCTTGCTGGGGTCTGAAGCCCATAGGTGGAGAGCCAGGGGGTACCCTGGGGCCTATACTGCAAGTCCAGGGAGAGAGGTGGACCCTTGGGTAGCTTCCTAAGGTTAGAGGCCCCTAGGTGGAGGGCCAGGGGGCACCCTGGGGCCTATCCTGCAAGTCCAGGGAGAGAGGTTGACCCCTGAGTAGCTTGCTGGGGTACAAGGCCCCTAGGTGGAGGGCCAGGGGGCACCCTGGGGCCTCTACTGCAAGGCCAGGGAGAGAGGTGGACCCCTTGGTAGCTTGCTGGAGTCAGAGACCCCTAGGTGGAGGGCCAAGAGGCACCCTGGGGCCTCTACTGCAAGTATAGGGAGAGAGGTGGACCCATGGGTAGCTAGCTGGGGTAAGTGGCCCCTAAGTGGAGGGCCAGGGGGCACACTGGGGCCTCTACTGCAAGTCCAGGGAGAGAGGTGGACCCCTGGGTAGTTTGCTGGGGTCGGAGGCAACTAGGTGGAGGGCCAGGGGACACCCTGGGACCTATCCTGCAATTCCAGGGAGAGAGGTGGACACCTTGGTAGCTTCCTGGGGTCAGAGGCCCCTAGGTGGAGGGCAAGGGGGCACCCTGGGTTCTCTACTGCAAGTCCAGGGAGAGAGGTGGACCCCTAGGTAGCATGCTGGGGTCGGAGGCAACTAGGTGGAAGGCCAGGGGACACCCTGGGGCCTATCCTGCAATTCCAGGGAGAGAGGTGGACACCTGGGTAGCTTGTTGGGGTCAGAAGCCCCTAGGTTTAGTGCCAGGGGGCTTCCTGGGGCTTCAACTGCAAGTCCAAGGAGAAAGGTGGACCCCTGTGTAGCTTGCTGGGCTCAGAGGCCCCTAGGTGGAGGGTCAGGGGGCACCCTGGGGCCTATCCTGCAAGTCCAGGGAGAGAAGTGGACCTCTGGGTAGCTTGCTGGGGTACGAGGCCCCTAGGTGGAGGGCCAGGGGGCACCCTGGGGCCTCTACTGCAAGTCCAGGGAGAGAGGTGGACCCCTGGGTAGCTTGCTGGGGTCAGAGGCCTCTAGGTGGAGGGCCAAGGGGCACCCTGGGGCCTATACTGCAAGTCCAGGGAGAGAGGTGGACCAATGGGTAGCTTGCTGGGTTCTGTAGCCCATAGTTGGAGGGCCAGGGGGTACCCTGGGGCCTATACTGCAAGTCCAGGGAGAGAGGTGGACCCCTGGGTAGCTTCCTAAGGTCAGAGGCCCCTAGGTGGAGGGCCAGCGGGCACCCTGGGGCCTATCCTGCAAGTCCAGGGAGAGAGGTGGACCCCTGGGTAGCTTGCTGGGGTACGAGACCCCTAGGTGGAGGGCCAGGGGGCACCCTGGGGCCTCTACTGCAAGTCCAGGGAGAGAGGTGGACCCCTGAGTAGCTTCCTGGGGTCAGAGTCCCCTAGGTGGAGGGTCAGGAGGTACCCTAGGGCCTCTACTGCAAGTCCAGGGAGAGAGGTGGAGCCCTGGGTAGCTTGCTGGGGTCAGAGGCAACTAGGTGGAGGGCCAGGGGGCACCCTAGGGTATACTCTGCCAGTCCAGGGAGAGAGGTGGACCCCTGGGTAGCTTCCTAAGGTCAGAGGCTCCTAGGTGGAGGGCCAGGGGGCACCCTGGGGCCTATCCTGCAAGTCCAGGGAGAGATGTGGACCCCTGGGTAGCTTGCTGGGGTACGAGGCCCCTAGGTGGAGGGCCAGGGGGCACCCTGGGGCCTCTACTGCAAGTCCAGGGAGAGAGGAGGACCCCTGGGTAGCTTGCTGGGGTCAGAGGCAACTAGGTGGAGGGACAGGGGGTACCCTGGGGCCTATACTGCAAGTCCAGGGAGAGAGGTGGACCCCTGGTTAGCTTGCTGGGGTCGGAAGCCCCTTGCTCTAAGGCCAGGGGGCACCCTGGGGCCTATACTGCAAGTCCAGGGAGAGAGGTGGACCCATGGGTAGCTTACTGGGCTCAGAGGCCCCTAGGTGGAGGGCCAGGGGCTTCCTGGGGCCTCTACTGCAAGTCCAGGGAGAGAGGTGGACCCCTGGGTAGCTTGCTGGTGTCAGAGGCAACTAGGTGGAGGGACAGGGGGTACCCTGGGGCCAATACTGCAAGTCCAGGGAGAGAGGTGGACCCCTGGGTAGCTTCCTGAGGTCAGAGGCCCCTAGGTGGAGGGCCAGGGGGCACTCTGGGGCCTATCCTGCAAGTCCAGGGAGAGAGGTGGACCCCTGGGTAGCTTGCTGGGGTACGAGGCCCCTAGGTGGAGGGCCAGGGGGCACCCTGGGGCCTCTACTGCAAGTCCAGGGAGAGAAGTGGACCCCTGGGTACCTTCCTGGGGTCAGAATCCCCTAAGTGGAGGGCCAGGGGGCTTCCTGGGGCCTCTACTGCAAGTCCAGGGAAAGAAGTGGACCCCTGGGTAGTTTGCTGGGGTCAGAGGCCTCTTGGTGGAGGGTCAGGGGGCACCCTGGGGCCTCTACTGCAAGTCCAGGGAGAGAGGTGGACCCCTGGGTAGCTTGCTGGGGTCTGAAGCCCATAGGTGGAGAGCCAGGGGTACCCTGGGGCCTATACTGCAAGTCCAGGGAGAGAGGTGGACCCTTGGGTAGCTTCCTAAGGTTAGAGGCCCCTAGGTGGAGGGCCAGGGGGCACCTTAGGGCCTATCCTGCAAGTCCAGGGAGAGAGGTGGACCCCTGGGTAGCTTGCTGGGGTACAAGGCCCCTAGTTGGAAGGCCAGGGGGCACCCTGGGGCCTCTACTGCAAGGCCAGGGAGAGAGGTGGACCCCTTGGTAACTTGCTGGGGTCAGAGACCCCTAGGTGGAGGGCCAGGGGGCACCCTGGGGCCTCTACTGCAAGTCTAGGGAGAGAGATGGACTCATGGGTAGCTAGCTGGGGTAAGTGGCCCCTAAGTGGAGGGCCAGGGGGCACCCTGGGGCCTCTACTGCAAGTCCAGGGAGAGAGGTGGACCCCTGGGTAGTTTGCCGGGGTAAGAGGCCCCTAGGCGGAGGGACAGGGGGCTTCCTGGGGCCTCTACTTCAAGTCCAGGGAGAAAGGTGGACCCCTGGGTAGCTTGCTTGGGTCAGAGGCCCCTAGGTGGAGGTCAAGGGGTTACCCTGGGGCCTCTACTGCAATCCAAGGGAGAGTTGTGGACCCTTGTGTAGCTTGCTGGGGTTAGAGGCCCCTGGGTGGAGGGACAAGGGGCACCCTGGGGCCTATACTGCAAGTCCAGAGAGAGAGGTGGACCCCTTGGTAGCTTCCTGGGGTCGGAGGCAACTAGGTGGAGGGCCAGGGGACACCCTGGGGCCTATCCTGCAAGTCCAGGGAGAGAGGTGCACACCTGGGTAGCTTGTTGGGGTGAGAAGCCCCTAGGTTTAGTGCCAGGGGGCTTCCTGGGGCCTCAACTGCAAGTCCAAGGAGAAAGGTGGACCCCTGTGTAGCTTGCTGGGGTCAAAGACCCCTAGGTGGAGGGCCAGGGGGACCCCTGGGGCCTATCCTGCAAGTCCAGGGAGAGAGGTGGACCCCTGGGTAGCTTGCTGGGGTACGAGACCCCTAGGTGGAGGGCCAGGGGGCACCCTGGGGCCTCTACTGCAAGTCCAGGGAGAGAGGTGGACCCCTGGGTAGCTTCCTGGGGTCAGAGTCCCCTAGGTGGAGGGTCAGGAGGTACCCTAGGGCCTCTACTGCAAGTCCAGGGAGAGAGGTGGAGCCCTGGGTAGCTTGCTGGGGTCAGAGGCAACTAGGTGGAGGGCCAGGGGGCACCCTAGGGTATACTCTGCCAGTCCAGGGAGAGAGGTGGACCCCTGGGTAGCTTCCTAAGGTCAGAGGCTCCTAGGTGGAGGGCCAGGGGGCACCCTGGGGCCTATCCTGCAAGTCCAGGGAGAGATGTGGACCCCTGGGTAGCTTGCTGGGGTACGAGGCCCCTAGGTGGAGGGCCAGGGGGCACCCTGGGGCCTCTACTGCAAGTCCAGGGAGAGAGGAGGACCCCTGGGTAGCTTGCTGGGGTCAGAGGCAACTAGGTGGAGGGACAGGGGGTACCCTGGGGCCTATACTGCAAGTCCAGAGAGAGAGGTGGACCCCTGGTTAGCTTGCTGGGGTCGGAAGCCCCTTGCTCTAAGGCCAGGGGGCACCCTGGGGCCTATACTGCAAGTCCAGGAAGAGAGGTGGACCCATGGGTAGCTTACTGGGTTCAGAGGCCCCTAGGTGGAGGGCCAGGGGCTTCCTGGGGCCTCTACTGCAAGTCCAGGGAGAGAGGTGGACCCCTGGGTAGCTTGCTGGTGTCAGAGGCAACTAGGTGGAGGGACAGGGGGTACCCTGGGGCCAATACTGCAAGTCCAGGGAGAGAGGTGGACCCCTGGGTAGCTTCCTGAGGTCAGAGGCCCCTAGGTGGAGGGCCAGGGGGCACTCTGGGGCCTATCCTGCAAGTCCAGGGAGAGAGGTGGACCCCTGGGTAGCTTGCTGGGGTACGAGGCCCCTAGGTGGAGGGCCAGGGGGCACCCTGGGGCCTCTACTGCAAGTCCAGGGAGAGAAGTGGACCCCTGGGTACCTTCCTGGGGTCAGAATCCCCTAAGTGGAGGGCCAGGGGGCTTCCTGGGGCCTCTACTGCAAGTCCAGGGAAAGAAGTGGACCCCTGGGTAGTTTGCTGGGGTCAGAGGCCTCTTGGTGGAGGGTCAGGGGGCACCCTGGGGCCTCTACTGCAAGTCCAGGGAGAGAGGTGGACCCCTGGGTAGCTTGCTGGGGTCTGAAGCCCATAGGTGGAGAGCCAGGGGGTACCCTGGGGCCTATACTGCAAGTCCAGGGAGAGAGGTGGACCCTTGGGTAGCTTCCTAAGGTTAGAGGCCCCTAGGTGGATGGCAAGGGGGCACCTTAGGGCCTATCCTGCAAGTCCAGGGAGAGAGGTGGACCCCTGGGTAGCTTGCTGGGGTACAAGGCCCCTAGTTGGAAGGCCAGGGGGCACCCTGGGGCCTCTACTGCAAGGCCAGGGAGAGAGGTGGACCCCTTGGTAACTTGCTGGGGTCAGAGACCCCTAGGTGGAGGGCCAGGGGGCACCCTGGGGCCTCTACTGCAAGTCTAGGGAGAGAGATGGACTCATGGGTAGCTAGCTGGGGTAAGTGGCCCCTAAGTGGAGGGCCAGGGGGCACCCTGGGGCCTCTACTGCAAGTCCAGGGAGAGAGGTGGACCCCTGGGTAGTTTGCCGGGGTAAGAGGCCCCTAGGCGGAGGGACAGGGGGCTTCCTGGGGCCTCTACTTCAAGTCCAGGGAGAAAGGTGGACCCCTGGGTAGCTTGCTTGGGTCAGAGGCCCCTAGGTGGAGGTCAAGGGGTTACCCTGGGGCCTCTACTGCAATCCAAGGGAGAGTTGTGGACCCTTGTGTAGCTTGCTGGGGTTAGAGGCCCCTGGGTGGAGGGACAAGGGGCACCCAGGGGCCTATACTGCAAGTCCAGAGAGAGAGGTGGACCCCTTGGTAGCTTCCTGGGGTCGGAGGCAACTAGGTGGAGGGCCAGGGGACACCCTGGGTTCTATCCTGCAAGTCCAGGGAGAGAGGTGCACACCTGGGTAGCTTGTTGGGGTGAGAAGCCCCTATGTTTAGTGCCAGGGGGCTTCCTGGGGCCTCAACTGCAAGTCCAAGGAGAAAGGTGGACCCCTGTGTAGCTTGCTGGGGTCAAAGACCCCTAGGTGGAGGGCCAGGGGGACCCCTGGGGCCTATCCTGCAAGTCCAGGGAGAGAGGTGGACCCCTGGGTAGCTTGCTGGGGTACGAGGCCCCTAGGTGGAGGGCCAGGGGGCATCCTGGGGCCTCTACTGCAAGTCCAGGGAGAGAGGAGGACCCCTAGGTAGCTTGCTGGGGTCAGAGGCAACTTGGTGGAGGGACAGGGGGTACCCTGGGGACTATACTGCAAGTCCAGGGAGAGAGGTGGACCCCTGGGTAGCTTCCTGAGGTCAAAGGCCCCTAGGTGGAGGGCCAGGGGGCACCCTGGGGCCTATCCTGCAAGTCCAAGGAGAGAGGTAGACCCCTGGGTAGCTTGCTGGGGTACGAGGCCCCTGGTTGGAGGGCCAGGGGGCACCCTGGGGCCTCTACTGCAAGTCCAGGGAGAGAGGTGGACCCGTGGGTAGCTTGCTGGGGTCGGAAGCCCCTTGGTGTAAGGCCAGGGGGCACCCAGGGGCCTATACTGCAAGTCTAGGGAGAGAGGTGGACCCATGGGTAGCTAGCTGGGGTAAGAGGCCCCTAAGTGGAGGGCCAGGGGGCACCCTGGGGCCTCTACTGCAAGTCCAGGGAGAGAGGTGGACCCCTGGGTAGTTTGCTGGGGTCAGAGGCCCCTAGGCGGAGGGACAGGGGGCTTCCTGGGGCCTCCACTGCAAGTCCAGGGAGAAAGGTGGACCCCTGGGTAGCTTCCTGGGGTCAGAGGTCCCTAGGTGGAGGGCAAGGGGGCACCCTGGGGCCTCTACTGCAAGTACAGGGAGAGAGGTGGACCCCTGGGTATTATGCTGGGGTCGGAGGCAACTAGGTGGAGGGCCAGGGGACACCCTGGGGCCTATCCTGCAAGTCCAGGGAGAGAGGTGGACACCTGGGTGGCTTGTTGGGGTCAGAAGCCCCTAGGTTTAGTGCCAGGGGGCTTCCTGGGGCCTCAACTGCAAGTCCAAGGAGAAAGGTGGACCGCTGTGTAGCTTGCTGGGGTCAGAGGCCCCTAGGTGGAGGGTCAGGGGGCACCCTGGGGCCTTTCCTGCAAGTCCAGGGAGAGAAGTGGACCCCTTGGTAGCTTGCTGGGGTCAGAGGCCCCTAGCTGGAGGGCCAGGACGCACCCTGGGGCCTCTATTGCAAGTCCAGGGAGAGAGGTGAACCCCTGGCTAGCTTGCTTGGGTCAGAGGCCGCTAGGTGGACGGCCAGGGGGCTTCGTGGGGCCTCTACTGCAAGTCCAGGGAGAGAAGTGGACCCCTGGGTAGCTTGCTGGGGTCGGAAGCCCCTTGGTGGAAGTCCAGGGGGCACCCTGGGGCCTATACTGCAAGTCCAGGGAGAGAGGTGGACCCATGGGTAGCTTACTGGGGTCAGAGGCCCCTAGGTGGAGGGCCAGGGGCACCCTGGGGCCTCTACTGCAAGTCCAGGAAGAGAGGTGGACCCCTGGGTAGCTTGCTGGGGTACTAGGCGCCTAGGTGGATGGCGAGGGGGCACCCTGGGGCCTCTACTGCAAGTCCAGGGAGAGAGGTGGAACCCTGGGTAGCTTGCTGGGGTCAGAGGCCTCTAGGTGGAGGGCCAAGGGGCACCCTGGGGCCTCTACTGTGAGGCCAGGGAGAGAGGTGGACCCCTGGGTAGCTTGCTGGGGTCTGTAGCCAATAGGTGGAGGGCCAGGGGGTACCCTGGGGCCTACACTGCAAGTCCATGGAGAGAGGTGGACCCCTGGGTAGCTTCCTAAGGTCAGAGGCCCCTAGGTGGAGGGCCAGGGGGCACCCTGGGGCGTATCTTGCAAGTCCAGGGAGAGAGGTGGACCCCTGGGTAGCTTGCTGGGGTCTGAAGCCCATAGGTGGAGGGCCAGGGGGCACCCTGGGGCCTCTACTTCAAGTCCAGGGAGAGAGGTGGACCCCTGGGTAGCTTCCTGGGGTCAGAGTACCCTAGGTGGAGGGCCAGGAGGTACCCTAGGGCCTCTACTGCAAGTCCAGGGAGAGAGGTGGACCCCTGGGTAGCTTGCTGGGGTCAGAGGCAACTAGGTGGAGGGCCAGGGGGCACCCTAGGGTCTACACTGCAAGTCCAGGGAGAGAAGTGGACCCCTGGGTAGCTTCCTAAGGTCAGAGGCCCCTAGGTAGAGGGCCAGGGGGCACCCTGGGGGCTATCCTGCAAGTCCAGGGAGAGAGGTGGACCCCTGGGTAGCTTGCTGGGGTACGAGGCCCCTAGGTGGAGGGCCAGGGGGCTTCCTGGGGCTTCTACTGCAAGTCTTGGGAGAAAAGTGGACCCCTGGCTAGCTTGCTTGGGTCAAAGGCCGCTAGGTGGACGGCCAGGGGGCTTCGTGGGGCCTCTACTGCAAGTCCAGGGAGAGAAGTGGACCCCTGGGTAGCTTGCTGGGGTCGGGAGCCCCTTGGTGGAAGTCCAGGGGGCACCCTGGGGCCTATACTGCAAGTCCAGGGAGAGAGATGGACCCATGGGTAGCTTACTGGGGTCAGAGGCCCCTAGGTGGAGGGCCAGGGGCACCATGGGGCCTCTACTGCAAGTCCAGGAAGAGAGGTGGACCCCTGGGTAGCTTGCTGGGGTACGAGGCCTCTAGGTGGAGGGCCAGGGGGCACCCTGGGGCCTCTACTGCAAGTCCAGGGAGAGAGGTGGACCCCTGGGTAGCTTGCTGGGGTCAGAGGCCCCTAGGTGGAGGGCCACGGGGCACCCTGGGGCCTCTACTGCAAGTACAGGGAGAGAGGTGGACCCCTGGGTAGCTTGCTAAGGTCAGAGGCCTCTAGGTGGAGGGCCAGGGGGCACCCTGGGGCCTCTACTGCATGGCCAGGGAGAGAGGTGGACCACTGGGTAGCTTGCTGGGGTCTGAAGCCCATAGGTGCAGGGCCAGGGGGCACCCTGGGGCTTCTACTGCAAGTCTAGGGAGAGAGGTGGACCCATGGGTAGCTAGCTGGGGAAAGAGACCCCTAAGTGGAGGGCCAGGGGACACCCTGGGGCCAATACTGCAAGTCCAGGGAGAGAGGTGGACACCTGGGTAGCTTGCTGGGGTCAGAGGCCCATAGGTGGAGGGCCAGGGGGCTTCCTGGGGCCTTTACTGCAAGTCCAGGAAGAGAGAGGTGGGCCCCTGGGTACCATGCTGGGGTCGGAGGCAACTAGGTGGAGGGCCAGGGGACACCCTGGGGCCAATACTGCAAGTCCAGGGAGAGAGGTGGACACCTGGGTAGCTTGTTGGGGTCAGAGGCCCCTAGGGGGAGGGTCAGGGGGCACCCTGGGGCCTATCCTGCAAGTCCAGGGAGAGAGGTGGAACCCTGGGTAGTTTGCTGGGGTCAGAGACCCCTAGGCGGAGGGACAGGAGGCTTCCTGGGGCCTCTACTGCAAGTCCAGTTAGAAAGGTGGACCCCTGGGTAGCTTGCTTGGGGCAGAGGCCCCTAGGTGGAGGTCAAGGGGGCACCCTGGGGCCTCTACTGCAATCCCAGTGAGAGTTGTGGACCCTTGTGTAGCTTGCTGGGGTCAGAGGCCCCTGGGTGGAGGGAAAAGGGGCACCCTGGGGCCTATACTGCAAGTCCAGAGAGAGAGGTGGACCCCTGGGTAGCTTCCTGGGGTCAGAGGCCCCTAGGTGGAGGGCAAGGGGGTACCTTGGGGCCTCTACTGTAAGTCCAGGGAGAGAGGTGGACCCCTGGGTAGCTTGCTGGGGTCAGAGGCCCCTAGGTGGACGGCCAGGGGGCTTTGTGGGGCCTCTACTGCAAGTCAAGGGAGAGAGGTGGACCCCTGGCTAGCTTGCTGGGGTCGGAAGCCCCTTGGTGGAAGGCCAGGGGGCAACCTGGGGCCTTTACTGCAAGTCCAGGGAGAGAGGTGTACCCATTGGTTGCTTACTGGGGTCAGAGGCCCCTAGGTGGAGGGCCAGGGCCACCCTGGGGCCTATACTGCAAGTCCAGGGAGAGAGGTGGACCCCTGGGTTGCTTGCTGGTGTCAGAGGCAACTAGGTGGAGGGACAAGGGGTACCCTGGGGCCTATACTGCAAGTCCAGGGAGAGAGGTGGACCCCTGGGTAGCTTCCTGAGGTCAGAGGCCCCTAGGTGGAGGGCCAGGGGGCACCCTGGGACCTATACTACAAGTCCAGGGAGAGAGGTGGACCCCTGGGTAGCTTGCTGGGGTACGAGGCCCCTAGGTGGAGGGCCAGGGTGCACCCTGCGGCCTCTACTGCAAGTCCAGGGAGAGAGGTGGACCCCTGGGTAGCTTGCTGGGGTCAGAGGCCCCTAGGTGGAGGGCCAGGAGGCACCCTGGTGCCTCTACTGCAAGTCCAGGGAGAGAGTTGGACCCCTGGAAAGCTTGCTGGGGTCAGAGGCCTCTTGGTGGAGGGCCAGGGGGCACCCTGGGGCCTCTACTGCAAGTCCAGGGAGAGAGGTGGACCCCTGGGTAGCTTGCTGGGGTCTGAAGCCCATAGGTGGAGAGCCAGAGGGTACCCTGGGGCCTATACTGCAAGTCCAGGGAGAGAGGTGGACCCTTGGGTAGCTTCCTAAGGTTAGAGGCCCCTAGGTGGAGGGCCAGGGGGCACCCTGGGGCCTCTACTGCAAGGCCAGGGAGAGAGGTGGACCCCTTGGTAGCTTGCTGGGGTCAGAGACCCCTAGGTGGAGGGCCAGGGGGCACCCTAGGGCCTCTACTGCAAGTATAGGGAGAGAGGTGGACCCATGGGTAGCTAGCTGGGGTGAGTGGCCCCTAAGTGGAGGGCCAGGGGGCACCCTGGGGCCTCTACTGCAAGTCCAGGGAGAGAGGTGGACCCCTGGGTAGTTTGCTGGGGTCAGAGGCCTCTTGGTGGAGGGTCAGGGGGCACCCTGGGGCCTCTACTGCAAGTCCAGGAAGAGAAGTGGACCCCTGGGTACCTTCCTGGGGTCAGAATCCCCTAAGTGGAGGGCCAGGGGGCTTCCTGGGGCCTCTACTACAAGTCCTGGGAAAGAGGTGGACCCCTGGGTAGCTTGCTGGGGTCTGAAGCCCATAGGTGGAGAGCCAGGGGGTACCCTGGGGCCTATACTGCAAGTCCAGGGAGAGAGGTGGACCCTTGGGTAGCTTCCTAAGGTTAGAGGCCCCTAGGTGGAGGGCCAGGGGGCACCTTGGGGCCTATCCTGCAAGTCCAGGGAGAGAGGTGGACCCCTGGGTAGCTTGCTGGGGTACAAGGCCCCTAGGTGGAAGGCCAGGGGGCACCCTGGGGCCTCTACTGCAAGGCCAGGGAGAGAGGTGGACCCCTTGGTAACTTGCTGGGGTCAGAGACCCCTAGGTGGAGGGCCAGGGGGCACCCTGGGGCCTCTACTGCAAGTCTAGTTAGAGAGATGGACTCATGGGTAGCTAGCTGGGGTAAGAGGCCCCTAAGTGGAGGGCCAGGGGGCACCCTGGGGCCTCTACTGCAAGTCCAGGGAGAGAGGTGGACCCCTGGGTAGTTTGCTGGGGTCAGAGGCCTCTTGGTGGAGGGTCAGGGGGCACCCTGGGGCCTCTACTGCAAGTCCAGGAAGAGAAGTGGACCCCTGGGTACCTTCCTGGGGTCAGAATCCCCTAAGTGGAGGGCCAGGGGGCTTCCTGGGGCCTCTACTACAAGTCCTGGGAAAGAGGTGGACCCCTGGGTAGCTTGCTGGGGTCTGAAGCCCATAGGTGGAGAGCCAGGGGGTACCCTGGGGCCTAT
Organism: Danio rerio; assembly: GCF_049306965.1. NCBI lineage: Eukaryota > Metazoa > Chordata > Actinopteri > Cypriniformes > Danionidae > Danio > Danio rerio. Next base: position 49,050,436 of record NC_133180.1, on the reverse strand, counting down.
ACTGCAAGTCCAGGGAGAGAGGTGGACCCTTGGGTAGCTTCCTAAGGTTAGAGGCCCCTAGGTGGAGGGCCAGGGGGCACCTTGGGGCCTATCCTGCAAGTCCAGGGAGAGAGGTGGACCCCTGGGTAGCTTGCTGGGGTACAAGGCCCCTAGGTGGAAGGCCAGGGGGCACCCTGGGGCCTCTACTGCAAGGCCAGGGAGAGAGGTGGACCCCTTGGTAACTTGCTGGGGTCAGAGACCCCTAGGTGGAGGGCCAGGGGGCACCCTGGGGCCTCTACTGCAAGTCTAGTTAGAGAGATGGACTCATGGGTAGCTAGCTGGGGTAAGAGGCCCCTAAGTGGAGGGCCAGGGGGCACCCTGGGGCCTCTACTGCAAGTCCAGGGAGATAGGTGGACCCCTGGGTAGTTTGCTGGGGTCAGAGGCCCTTAGGTGGAGGGACAGGGGGCTTCCTGGGGCCTCTACTTCAAGTCCAGGGAGAAAGGTGGACCCCTGGGTAGCTTGCTTGGGTCAGAGGCCCCTAGGTGGAGGTCAAGGGGTTACCCTGGGGCCTCTACTGCAATCCAAGGGAGAGTTGTGGACCCTTGTGTAGCTTGCTGGGGTTAGAGGCCCCTGGGTGGAGGGACAAGGGGCACCCTGGGGCCTATACTTCAAGTCCAGGGAGAGAGGTGGACCCCTGGGTAGCTTTCTGGGGTCAGAGTACCCTAGGTGGAGGGCCAGGAGGTACCCTAGGGCCTCTACTGCAAGTCCAGGGAGAGAGGTAGACCCCTGGGTAGCTTGCTGGGGTCAGAGGCAACTAGATGGAGGGCCAGGGGGCACCCTAGGGTCTACACTGCAAGTCCAGGGAGAGAGGTGGACCCCTGGGTAGCTTCCTAAGGTCAGAGGCCCCTAGGTAGAGGGCCAGGGGGCACCCTGGGGGCTATCCTGCAAGTCCAGGGAGAGAGGTGGACCCCTGGGTAGCTTGCTGGGGTACGAGGCCCCTAGGTGGAGGGCCAGGGGGCTTCCTGGGGCTTCTACTGCAAGTCTTGGGAGAGAGGTGGACCCCTGGGTAGCTTGCTGGGGTCAGAGGCCTCTAGGTGGAGGGCCAAGGGGCACCCTGGGGCCTATACTGCAAGTCCAGGGAGAGAGTTTGACCCCTGGGTAGCTTGCTGGTGTCAGAGGCAACTAGGTGGAGGGACAGGGGGTACCCTGGGGCCTCTACTGCAAGTCCAGGGAGAGAGGTGGACCACTGGGTAGCTTCCTGAGGTCAGAGGCCCCTAGGTGGAGGGCCAGGGGGCACTCTGGGGCCTATCCTGCAAGTCCAGGGAGAGAGGTGGACCCCTGGGTAGCTTGCAGGGGTACAAGGCCCCTAGGTGGAGGGCCAGGGGGCACCCTGGGGCCTCTACTGCAAGTCCAGGGAGAGAAGTGGACCCCTGGGTACCTTCCTGGGGTCAGAATCCCCTAAGTGGAGGGCCAAGGGGCTTCCTGGGGCCTCTACTGCAAGTCCTGGGAAAGAGGTGGACCCCTGGGTAGTTTGCTGGGGTCAGAGGCCTCTTGGTGGAGGGTCAGGGAGCACCCTGGGGCCTCTACTGCAAGTCCAGGAAGAGAAGTGGACCCCTGGGTACCTTCCTGGGGTCAGAATCCCCTAAGTGGAGGGCCAGGGGTCTTCCTGGGGCCTCTACTGCAAGTCCTGGGAAAGAGGTGGACCCCTGGGTAGCTTGCTGGGGTCTGAAGCCCATAGGTGGAGAGCCAGGGGGTACCCTGGGGCCTATACTGCAAGTCCAGGGAGAGAGGTGGACCCTTGTGTAGCTTCCTAAGTTTAGAGGCCCCTAGGTGGAGGGCCAGGGGGCACCTTGGGGCCTATCCTGCAAGTCCAGGGAGAGAGGTGGACCCCTGGGTAGCTTGCTGGGGTACAAGGCCCCTAGGTGGAAGGCCAGGGGGCACCCTGGGGCCTCTACTGCAAGGCCAGGGAGAGAGGTGGACCCCTTGGTAACTTGCTGGGGTCAGAGACCCCTAGGTGGAGGGCCAGGGGGCACCCTGGGGCCTCTACTGCAAGTCTAGTTAGAGAGATGGACTCATGGGTAGCTAGCTGGGGTAAGAGGCCCCTAAGTGGAGGGCCAGGGGGCACCCTGGGGCCTCTACTGCAAGTCCAGGGAGAGAGGTGGACCCCTGGGTAGTTTGCTGGGGTCAGAGGCCCCTAGGCGGAGGGACAGGGGGCTTCCTGGGGCCTCTACTTCAAGTCCAGGGAGAAAGGTGGACCCCTGGGTAGCTTGCTTGGGTCAGAGGCCCCTAGGTGGAGGTCAAGGGGTTACCCTGAGGCCTCTACTGCAATCCAAGGGAGAGTTGTGGACCCTTGTGTAGCTTGCTGGGGTTAGAGGCCCCTGGGTGTAGGGACAAGGGGCACCCTGGGGCCTATACTGCAAGTCCAGAGAGAGAGGTGGACCCCTTGGTAGCTTCCTGGGGTCAGAGGCCCCTAGGTGGAGGGCAAGGGGGCACCCTGGGGCCTCTACAGCAAGTCCAGGGAGAGAGGTGGACCCCTGGGTAGCATGCTGGGGTCGCAGGCAACTAGGTGGAGGGCCAGGGGACACCCTGGGGCCTATCCTGCAAGTCCAGGGAGAGAAGTGGACACCTGGGTAGCTTGTTGGGGTCAGAAGCCCCTAGGTTTAGTGCCAGGGGGCTTCCTGGGGCCTCAACTGCAAGTCCAAGGAGAAAGGTGGACCCCTGTGTAGCTTGCTGGGGTCAAAGACCCCTAGGTGGAGGGCCAGGGGGACACCTGGGGTCTATCTTGCAAGTCCAGGGAGAGAGGTGGACCCCTGGGTAGCTTGCTGGGGTACGAGGCCCCTAGGTGGAGGGCCAGGGGGCACCCTGGGGCCTCTACTGCAAGTCTCAGGGAGAGAGGAGGACCCCTAGGTAGCTTGCTGGGGTAAGAGGCAACTAGGTGGAGGGACAGGGGGTACCCTGGGGCCTATACTGCAAGTCCAAGGAGAGAGGTAGACCCCTGGGTAGCTTGCTGGGGTACGAGGCCCCTAGTTGGAGGGCCAAGGGGCACCCTGGGGCCTCTACTGCAAGTCCAGGGAGAGAGGTGGACCCGTGGGTAGCTTGCTGGGGTCGGAAGCCCCTTGGTGTAAGGCCAGGGGGCACCCAGGGGCCTATACTGCAAGTCCAGGGAGAGAGGTGGACCCATGGGTAGCTTACTGGGGTCAGAGGCCCCTAGGTGGAGGGCCAGGGGCTTCCTGGGGCCTCTACTGCAAGTCCATGGAGGGAGTGGGCCTCTGGGTAGCTTGCTGGTGTCAGAGGCAACAAGGTGGAGGGACAGGGGGTACCCTGGGGCCAATACTGCAAGTCCAGGCAGAGTTGTGGACCCTTGTGTAGCTTGCTGGGGTTAGAGGCCCCTGGGTAGAGGGACAAGGGGCACCCTGGGGCCTATACTGCAAGTCCAGAGAGAGAGGTGGACCCCCTGGTAGCTTCCTGAGGTTCAGAGGCCCCTAGGTGGAGGGCAAGGGGGCACCCTGGGACCTCTACTGCAAGTCCAGGGAGAGAGGTGGACCCCTGGGTAGCATGCTGGGGTCGGAGGCAACTAGGTGGAGGGCCAAGGGACACCCTGGGGCCTATCCAGCAAGTCCAGGGAGAGAGGTGGACACCTGGGTAGCTTGTTGGGGTCAGAAGCCCCTAGGTTTAGTGCCAGGGGGCTTCCTGGGGCCTCAACTGCAAATCCAAGGAGAAGAGTGGACCCCTGTGTAGCTTGCTGGGGTCAAAGACCCCTAGGTGGAGGGCCAGGGGGACCCCTTGGGCCTCTACTTCAAGTCCAGGGAGAAAGGTGGACCCCTGGGTAGCTTGCTTGGTTCAGAGGCCCCTAGGTGGAGGTCAAGGGGTTACCCTGGGGCCTCTACTGCAATCCAAGGGAGAGTTGTGGACCCTTGTGTAGCTTCCTGGGGTTAGAGGCCCCTGGGTGGAGGGACAAGGGGCACCCTGGGGCCTATACTGCAAGTCCAGGGAGAGAGTGGGCCCCTGGGTAGCTTGCTGGTGTCAGAGGCAACAAGGTGGAGGGACAGGGGGTACCCTGGGGCCAATACTGCAAGTCCAGGGAGAGAGGTGGACCCCTGGGTAGCTTCCTGAGGTCAGAGGCCCCTAGGTGGAGGGCCAGGGGGCACCCTGGGGCCTATCCTGCAAGTCCTGGGAGAGAGGTGGACCCCTGGGTAGCTTGCTGGGATACGAGGACCCTAAGTGGAGGGCCAGGGGGCACCCTGGGGCCTCTACTGCAAGTCCAGGGACAGAGGTGGACCCCTGGGTAGTTTGCTGGGGTCAGAGGCCCCTAGGCGGAGGGACAGGGGGCTTCCTGGGGCCTCCACTGCAAGTCCAGGGAGAAAGGTGGACCCCTGGGTAGCTTCCTGGGGTCAGAGGCCCCTAGGTGGAGGGCAGGGGGGCACCCTGGGGCCTCTACTGCAAGTCCAGGGAGAGAGGTGGACCCCTGGGTATTATGCTGGGGTCGGAGGCAACTAGGTGGAGGGCCAGGGGACACCCTGGGGCCTATCCTGCAAGTCCAGGGAGAGAGGTGGACACCTGGGTAGCTTGTTGGGGTCAGAAGCCCCTAGGTTTAGTGCCAGGGGGCTTCCTGGGGCCTCAACTGCAAGTCCAAGGAGAAAGGTGGACCGCTGTGTAGCTTGCTGGGGTCAGAGGCCCCTAGGTGGAGGGTCGAGGGCACCCTGGGGCCTTTCCTGCAAGTCCAGTGAGAATAGTGGACCCCTTGGTAGCTTGCTGGGGTCAGAGGCCCCTAGCTGGAGGGCCAGGACGCACCCTGGGGCCTCTACTGCAAGTCCAGGGAGAGAGGTGAACCCCTGGGTAGCTTGCTGGGGTCAGAGGCCCATAGGTGGAGGGCCAGGGGGCTTTCTGGGGCCTTTACTGCAAGTGCAGGGAGAGAGGTGGACACCTGGGTAGCTTGTTGGGGTCAGAAGCCCCTAGGTTTAGTTCCAGGGGGCTACCTGGGGCCTCAACTGCAAGTCCAAGGAGAAAGGTGGACCCCTGTGTAGCTTGCTGGGGTCAAAGGCCCCTAGGTGGAGGGTCAGGGGGCACCCTGGGGCCTATCCTGCAAGTCCAGAGAGAGAGGTGGACCTCTGGGTAGCTTGCTGGGGTACGAGGCCTCTAGGTGGAGGGCGAGGGGGCACCCTGGGGCCTCTACTGCAAGTCCAGGGAGAGAGGTGGACCCCTGGGTAGCTTGCTGGGGTCAGAGGCCTCTAGGTGGAGGGCCAAGGGGCACCCTGGGGCCTATACTGCAAGTCCAGGGAGAGAGTTTGACCCCTGGGTAGCTTGCAGGGGTCTGTAGCCAATAGGTGGAGGGCCAGGGGGTACCCTGGGGCCTACACTGCAAGTCCATGGAGAGAGGTGGACCCCTGGGTAGCTTTTTAAGGTCAGAGGCCCCTAGGTGGAGGGCCAGGGGGCACCCTGGGGCCTATCTTGCAAGTCCATGGAGAGAAGTGGACCCCTGGGTAGCTTGCTGGGGTCTGATGCCCATAGGTGGAGGGCCAGGGGGCACCCTGGGGCCTCTACTTCAAGTCCAGGGAGAGAGGTGGACCCCTGGGTAGCTTCCTGGGGTCAGAGTACCCTAGGTGGAGGGCCAGGAGGTACCCTAGGGCCTCTACTGCAAGTCCAGGGAGAGAAGTGGACCCCTGAATACCTTCCTGGGGTCAGAATCCCCTAAGTGGAGGGCCAGGGGGCTTCCTGGGGCCTCTACTGCAAGTCCAGGGAAAGAGGTGGACCCCTGGGTAGTTTGCTGGGGTCAGAGGCCTCTTGGTGGAGGGTCAGGGGGCACCCTGGGGCCTCTACTGCCAGTCCAAGGAGAGAGGTGGACCCCTGGGTAGCTTGCTGGGGTCTGAAGCCCATAGGTGGAGAGCCAGGGGGTACCCTGGGGCCTATACTGCAAGTCCAGGGAGAGAGGTGGACCCTTGGGTAGCTTCCTAAGGTTAGCGGCCCCTAGGTGGAGGGCCAGGGGGCACCTTGGGGCCTATCCTGCAAGTCCAGGGAGAGAGGTGGACCCCTGGGTAGCTTGCTGGGGTACAAGGCCCCTAGGTGGAAGGCCAGGGGGCACCCTGGGGCCTCTACTGCAAGGCCAGGGAGAGAGGTGGACCCCTTGGTAACTTGCTATGGTCAGAGACCCCTAGGTGGAAGGCCAGGGGGCACCCTGGGGCCTCTACTGCAAGTCTAGGGAGAGAGATGGACTCATGGGTAGCTAGCTGGGGTAAGAGGCCCCTAAGTGGAGGGCCAGGGGTCACCCTGGGCCCTCTACTGCAAGTCCAGGGAGAGAGGTGGACCCCTGGGTAGTTTGCTGGGGTCAGAAGCCCCTAGGCGGAGGGACAGGGGGCTTCCTGGGGCCTCTACTTCAAGTCCAGGGAGAAAGGTGGACCCCTGGGTAGCTTGCTTGGGTCAGAGGCCCCTAGGTGGAGGTCAAGGGGTTACCCTGGGGCCTCTACTGCAATCCAAGGGAGAGTTGTGGACCCTTGTGTAGCTTGCTGGGGTTAGAGGCCCCTGGGTGGAGGGACAAGGGGCACCCTGGGGCCTATACTGCAAGTCCAGAGAGAGAGGTGGACCCCTTGGTAGCTTCCTGGGGTCAGAGGCCCCTAGGTGGAGGGCAAGGGGGCACCCTGGGGCCTCTACTGCAAGTCCAGGGAGAGAGGTGGACCCCTGGGTAGCATGCTGGGGTCGGAGGCAACTAGGTGGAGGGCCAGGGGACACCCTGGGGCCTATCCTGCAAGTCCAGGGAGAGAGGTGGACACCTGGGTAGCTTGTTGGGGTCAGAAGCCCCTAGGTTTAGTGCCAGGGGGCTTCCTGGGGCCTCAACTGCAAGTCCAAGGAGAAAGGTGGACCCCTGTGTAGCTTGCTGGGGTCAAAGACCCCTAGGTGGAGGGCCAGGGGGACCCCTGGGGCATATCCTGCAAGTCCAGGGAGAGAGGTGGACCCCTGGGTAGCTTGCTGGGGTACGAGGCCCCTAGGTGGAGGGCCAGGGGGCACCCTGGGGCCTCTACTGCAAGTCCAGGGATAGAGGAGGACCCCTAGGTAGCTTGCTGGGGTCAGAGGCAACTAGGTGGAGGGACAGGGGGTACCCTGGGGCCTATACTGCAAGTCCAGGGAGAGAGGTGGACCCCTGGGTAGCTTCTTGAGGTCAAAGGCCCCTAGGTGGAGGGCCAGGAGGCACCCTGGGGCCTCTCCTGCAAGTCCAAGGAGAGAGGTAGACCCCTGGGTAGCTTGCTGGGGTACGAAGCCCCTAGTTGGAGGGCCAGGGGGCACCCTTGGCCCTCTACTGCAAGTCCAGGGAGAGAGGTGGACCCGTGGGTAGCTTGCTGGGGTCGGAAGCCCCTTGGTGTAAGGCCAGGGGGCACCCAGGGGCCTATACTGCAAGTCCAGGGAGAGAGGTGGACCCATGGGTAGCTTACTGGGGTCAGAGGCCCCTAGGTGGAAGGCCAGGGGCTTCCTGGGGCCTCTACTGCAAGTCCAGGGAGAGAGTGGGCCCCTGGGTAGCTTGCTGGTGTCAGAGGCAACAAGGTGGAGGGACAGGGGGTACGCTGGGGCCAATACTGCAAGTCCAGGGAGAGAGGTGGACCCCTGGGTAGCTTCCTGAGGTCAGAGGCCCCTAGGTGGAGGGCCAGGGGGCACCCTGGGGCCTATCCTGCAAGTCCTGGGAGAGAGGTGGACCCCTGGGTAGCTTGCTGGGGTACGAGGACCCTAGGTGGAGGGCCAGGGGGCACCCTCGGGCCTCTACTGCAAGTCTAGGGAAAGAGGTGGACCCATGGGTAGCTAGTTGGTGTAAGAGGTCCCTAAGTGGAGGGCCAGGCGGCACCCTGGGGCCTCTACTGCAAGTCCAGGGAGAGAGGTGGACCCCTGGGTAGTTTGCTGGGGTCAGAGGCCCCTAGGCGGAGGGACAGCGGGCTTCCTGGGGCCTCCACTGCAAGTCCAGGGAGAAAGGTGGACCCCTGGGTAGCTTCCTGGGGTCAGAGGCCCCTAGGTGGAGGGCAAGGGGGCACCCTGTGGCCTCTACTGCAAGTCCAGGGAGAGAGGTGGACCCCTGGGTATTATGCTGGGGTCGGAGGCAACTAGGTGGAGGGCCAGGGGACACCCTGGGGCCTATCCTGCAAGTCCAGGGAGAGAGGTGGACACCTGGGTAGCTTGTTGGGGTCAGAAGCCCTTAGGTTTAGTGCCAGGGGGCTTCCTGGGGCCTCAACTGCAAGTCCAGGGAGAGAGGTGGACCCCTGGGTAGCTTGCTTGGGTACGAGGCCCCTAGGTGGAGGGCCAGGGGGCACCCTGGGGCCTCTACTGCAAGTCCAGGGAGAGAGGTGGACCCCTGGGTAGCTTGCTGGGGTCAGAGGCCCCTAGGTGGAGGGCCACGGGGCACCCTGGGGCCTCTACTGCAAGTACAGGGAGAGAGGTGGACCCCTGGGTAGCTTGCTGGGGTCAGAGGCCTCTAGGTGGAGGGCCAGGGGGCACCCTAGGGCCTCTACTGCAAGTCGAGGTAGAGAGGTGGAACACTGGGTAGCTTGCTGGGGTCTGAAGCCCATAGGTGGAGGGCCAGGGGGTACCCTGGGGCCTATACTGCAAGTCCAGGGAGAGAGGTGGAACCTTGGGTAGCTTCCTAAGGTTAGAGGCCCCTAAGTGGAGGGCCAGGGGGCACCCTGGGGCCTATCCTGCAAGTCCAGGGAGAGAGTTGGAGCCCTGGGTAGCTTACTGGGGTACAAGGCCCCTAGGTGGAGGGCCAGGGGGCACCCTGGGGCCTCTACTGCATGGCCAGGGAGAGAGGTGGACCCCTTGGTAGCTTGCTGGGGTCAGAGACCCCTAGGTGGAGGGCCAGGGGGCACCCTGGGGCCTCTACTGCAAGTCTAGGGAGAGAGGTGGACCCATGGGTAGCTAGCTGGGGTAAGAGACCCCTAAGTGGAGGGCCAGGGGACACCCTGGGGCCAATAATGCAAGTCCAGGGAGAGAGGTGGACACCTGGGTAGCGTGCTGGGGTCAGAGGCCCCTAGCTGGAGTGCCAGGACGCACCCTGGGGCCTCTACTGCAAGTCCAGGGAGAGAGGTGAACCCCTGGGTAGCTTGCTGGGGTCAGAGGCCCATAGGTGGAGGGCCAGGGGGCTTCCTGGGGCCTTTACTGCAAGTCCAGGGAGAGAGGTGGGCCCCTGGGTACCATGCTGGGGTCGGAGGCAACTAGGTGGAGGGCCAGGGGACACCCTGGGGCCAATACTGCAAGTCCAGGGAGAGAGGTGGACACCTGGGTAGTTTGCTGGGGTCAGAGACCCCTAGGCGGAGGGACAGGAGGCTTCCTGGGGCCTCTACTCCAAGTCCAGGGAGAAAGGTGGACCCCTGGGTAGCTTGCTTGGGGCAGAGGCCCCTAGGTGGAGGTCAAGGGGGCACCCTGGGGCCTCTACTGCAATCCCAGTGAGAGTTGTGGACCCTTGTGTAGCTTGCTGGGGTCAGAGGCCCCTGGGTGGAGGGCCAAGGGGCACCCTGGGGCCTATACTGCAAGTCCAGAGAGAGAGGTGGACCCCTGGGTAGCTTCCTGGGGTCAGAGGCCCCTAGGTGGAGGGCAAGGGGGTACCTTGGGGCCTCTACTGTAAGTCCAGGGAGAGAGGTGGACAACTGGGTAGCTTGCTGGGGTCAGAGGCCCCTAGGTGGACGGCCAGGGGGCTTTGTGGGGCCTCTACTGCAAGTCCAGGGAGAGAGGTGGACCCCTGGCTAGCTTGCTGGGGTCGGAAGCCCCTTGGTGGAAGGCCAGGGGGCAACCTGGGGCCTATACTGCAAGTCCAGGGAGAGAGGTGGACCCATGGGTTGCTTACTGGGGTCAGAGGCCCCTATGTGGAGGGCCAGGGCCACCCTGGGGCCTATACTGCAAGTCCAGGGAGAGAGGTGGACCCCTGGGTAGCTTGCTGGTGTCAGAGGCAACTAGGTGGAGGGACAGGGGGTACCCTGGGGCCTATACTGCAAGTCCAGGGAGAGAGGTGGACCCCTGGGTAGCTTCCTGAGGTCAGAGGCCCCTAGGTGGAGGGCCAGGGGGCACCCTGGGGCCTATCCTGCTAGTCCAGGGAGAGAGGTGGACCCCTGGGTAGCTTGCTGGGGTACGAGGCCCCTAGGTGGAGGGCCAGGGTGCACCCTGGGGCCTCTACTGCAAGTCCAGGGAGAGAGGTGGACCCCTGGGTAGCTTGCTGGGGTCAGAGGCCCCTAGGTGGAGGGCCAGGAGGCACCCTGGTGCCTCTACTGCAAGTCCAGGGAGAGAGTTGGACCCCTGGTTAGCTTGCTGGGGTCCGAGGCCTCTTGGTGGAGGGCCAGGGGGCACCCTGGGGCCTCTACTGCAAGTCCAGGGAGAGAGTTGGACCCCTGGGTAGCTTGCTGGGGTCTGAAGCCCCTAGGTGGAGGGCGAAGAGGCACCCTGGGGCCTCTACTGCAAGTATAGGGAGAGAGGTGGACCCATGGGTAGCTAGCTGGGGTAAGTGGCCCCTAAATGGAGGGCCAGGGGGCACACTGGGGCCTCTACTGCAAGTCCAGGGAGAGAGGTGGACCCCTGGGTAGTTTGCTGGGGTCGGAGGCAACTAGGTGGAGGGCCAGGGGACACCCTGGGGCCTATCCTGCAATTCCAGGGAGAGAGGTGGACACCTTGGTAGCTTCCTGGGGTCAGAGGCCCCTAGGTGGAGGGCAAGGGGGCACCCTGGGTTCTCTACTGCAAGTCCAGGGAGAGAGGTGGACCCCTGGGTAGCATGCTGGGGTCGGAGGCAACTAGGTGGAGGGCCAGGGGACACCCTGGGGCCTATCCTGCAATTCCAGGGAGAGAGGTGGACACCTGGGTAGCTTGTTGGGGTCAGAAGCCCCTAGGTTTAGTGCCAGGGGGCTTCCTGGGGCCTCAACTGCAAGTCCAAGGAGAAAGGTGGACCCCTGTGTAGCTTGCTGGGCTCAGAGGCCCCTAGGTGGAGGGTCAGGGGGCACCCTGGGGCCTATCCTGCAAGTCCAGGGAGAGAAGTGGACCTCTGGGTAGCTTGCTGGGGTACGAGGCCCCTAGGTGGAGGGCCAGGGGGCACCCTGGGGCCTCTACTGCAAGTCCAGGGAGAGAGGTGGACCCCTGGGTAGCTTGCTGGGGTCAGAGGCCTCTAGGTGGAGGGCCAAGGGGCACCCTGGGGCCTATACTGCAAGTCCAGGGAGAGAGGTGGACCAATGGGTAGCTTGCTGGGTTCTGTAGCCCATAGTTGGAGGGCCAGGGGGTACCCTGGGGCCTATACTGCAAGTCCAGGGAGAGAGGTGGACCCCTGGGTAGCTTCCTAAGGTCAGAGGCCCCTAGGTGGAGGGCCAGCGGGCACCCTGGGGCCTATCCTGCAAGTCCAGGGAGAGAGGTGGACCCCTGGGTAGCTTGCTGGGGTACGAGACCCCTAGGTGGAGGGCCAGGGGGCACCCTGGGGCCTCTACTGCAAGTCCAGGGAGTGAGGTGGACCCCTGGGTAGCTTCCTGGGGTCAGAGTCCCCTAGGTGGAGGGTCAGGAGGTACCCTAGGGCCTCTACTGCAAGTCCAGGGAGAGAGGTGGAGCCCTGGGTAGCTTGCTGGGGTCAGAGGCAACTAGGTGGAGGGCCAGGGGGCACCCTAGGGTATACTCTGCCAGTCCAGGGAGAGAGGTGGACCCCTGGGTAGCTTCCTAAGGTCAGAGGCTCCTAGGTGGAGGGCCAGGGGGCACCCTGGGGCCTATCCTGCAAGTCCAGGGAGAGATGTGGACCCCTGGGTAGCTTGCTGGGGTACGAGGCCCCTAGGTGGAGGGCCAGGGGGCACCCTGGGGCCTCTACTGCAAGTCCAGGGAGAGAGGAGGACCCCTGGGTAGCTTGCTGGGGTCAGAGGCAACTAGGTGGAGGGACAGGGGGTACCCTGGGGCCTATACTGCAAGTCCAGGGAGAGAGGTGGACCCCTGGTTAGCTTGCTGGGGTCGGAAGCCCCTTGCTCTAAGGCCAGGGGGCACCCTGGGGCCTATACTGCAAGTCCAGGGAGAGAGGTGGACCCATGGGTAGCTTACTGGGTTCAGAGGCCCCTAGGTGGAGGGCCAGGGGCTTCCTGGGGCCTCTACTGCAAGTCCAGGGAGAGAGGTGGACCCCTGGGTAGCTTGCTGGTGTCAGAGGCAACTAGGTGGAGGGACAGGGGGTACCCTGGGGCCAATACTGCAAGTCCAGGGAGAGAGGTGGACCCCTGGGTAGCTTCCTGAGGTCAGAGGCCCCTAGGTGGAGGGCCAGGGGGCACTCTGGGGCCTATCCTGCAAGTCCAGGGAGAGAGGTGGACCCCTGGGTAGCTTGCTGGGGTACGAGGCCCCTAGGTGGAGGGCTAGGGGGCACCCTGGGGCCTCTACTGCAAGTCCAGGGAGAGAAGTGGACCCCTGGGTACCTTCCTGGGGTCAGAATCCCCTAAGTGGAGGGCCAGGGGGCTTCCTGGGGCCTCTACTGCAAGTCCAGGGAAAGAGGTGGACCCCTGGGTAGTTTGCTGGGGTCAGAGGCCTCTTGGTGGAGGGTCAGGGGGCACCCTGGGGCCTCTACTGCAAGTCCAGGGAGAGAGGTGGACCCCTGGGTAGCTTGCTGGGGTCTGAAGCCCATAGGTGGAGAGCCAGGGGGTACCCTGGGGCCTATACTGCAAGTCCAGGGAGAGAGGTGGACCCTTGGGTAGCTTCCTAAGGTTAGAGATCCCTAGGTGGAGGGCCAGGGGGCACCTTAGGGCCTATCCTGCAAGTCCAGGGAGAGAGGTGGACCCCTGGGTAGCTTGCTGGGGTACAAGGCCCCTAGTTGGAAGGCCAGGGGGCACCCTGGGGCCTCTACTGCAAGTCCAGGGAGAGAGGTGGACCCCTGGGTAGCTTGCTGGGGTCTGTAGCCAATAGGTGGAGGGCCAGGGGGCACCCTAGGGTATACTCTGCAAGTCCATGGAGAGAGGTGGACCCCTGGGTAGCTTCCTAAGGTCAGAGGCCCCTAGGTGGAGGGCCAGGGGGCACCCTGGGGCCTATCTTGCAAGTCCAGGGAGAGAGGTGGACCCCTGGGTAGCTTGCTGGGGTTTGAAGCCCATAGGTGGAGGGCCAGGGGGCACCCTGGGGCCTCTACTTCAAGTCCAGGGAGAGAGGTGGACCCCTGGGTAGCTTCCTGGGGTCAGAGTACCCTAGGTGGAGGGCCAGGAGGTACCCTAGGGCCTCTACTGCAAGTCCAAGGAGAGAGGTGGACCCCTGGGTAACTTGCTGGGGTCAGAGGCAACTAGGTGGAGGGCCAGGGGGCACCCTAGGGTCTACACTGCAAGTCCAGGGAGAGAGGTGGACCCCTGGGTAGCTTCCTAAGGTCAGAGGCCCCTAGGTAGAGGGCCAGGGGGCACCCTGGGGGCTATCCTGCAAGTCCAGGGAGAGAGGTTGACCCCTGGGTAGCTTGCTGGGGTACGAGGCCCCTAGGTGGAGGGCCAGGGGTCTTCCTGGGGCTTCTACTGCAAGTCTTGGGAGAAAGGTGGACCCCTGGCTTACTTGCTTGGGTCAGAGGCCGCTAGGTGGACGGCCAGGGGGCTTCGTGGGGCCTCTACTGCAATTCCAGGGAGAGAAGTGGACCCCTGGGTAGCTTGCTGGGGTCGGAAGCCCCTTGGTGGAAGTCCAGGGGGCACCCTGGGGCCTATACTGCAAGTCCAGGGAGAGAGGTGGACCCATGGGTAGCTTACTGGGGTAAGAGGTTCCTAGGTGGAGGGCCAGGGGCACCCTGGGGCCTCTACTGCCAGTCCAGGGAGAGAGGTGGACCCCTGGGTAGCTTGCTGGGGTCAGAGGCCTCTAGGTGGAGGGCCAGGGGGCACCCTAGGGCCTCTACTGCAAGTCCAGGGAGAGAGGTGGACCACTGGGTAGCTTGCTGGGGTCTGAAGCCCATAGGTGGAGGGCCAGGGGGTACCCTGGGGCCTATACTGCAAGTCCAGGGAGAGAGGTGGAACCTTGGGTAGCTTCCTAAGGTTAGAGGCCCCTAAGTGGAGGGCCAGGGGGCACCCTGGGGCCTATCCTGCAAGTCCAGGGAGAGAGGTGGAGCCCTGGGTAGCTTGCTGGGGTACAAGGCCACTAGGTGGAGGGCCAGGGGGCACCCTGGGGCCTCTACTGCATGGCCAGGGAGAGAGGTGGACCCCTTGGTAGCTTGTTGGGGTCAGAGACCCCTAGGTGGAGGGCCAGGGGGCACCCTGGGGCCTCTACTGCAAGTCTAGGGAGAGAGGTGGACCCATGGGTAGCTAGCTGGGGTAAGAGACCCCTAAGTGGAGGGCCAGGGGACACCCTGGGGCCAATAATGCAAGTCCAGGGAGAGAGGTGGACACCTGGGTAGCGTGCTGGGGTCAGAGGCCCCTAGCTGGAGTGCCAGGACGCACCCTGGGGCCTCTACTGCAAGTCCAGGGAGAGAGGTGAACCCCTTGGTAGCTTGCTGGGGTCAGAGGCCCATAGGTGGAGGGCCAGGGGGCTTCCTGGGGCCTTTACTGCAAGTCCAGGGAGAGAGGTGGGCCCCTGGGTACCATGCTGGGGTCGGAGGCAACTAGGTGGAGGGCCAGGGGACACCCTGGGGCCAATACTGCAAGTCCAGGGAGAGAGGTGGACACCTGGGTAGCTTGTTGGGGTCAGAGGCCCCTAGGGGGAGGGTCAGGGGGCACCCTGGGGCCTATCCTGCAAGTCCAGGGAGAGAGGTGGACCCCTGGGTAGTTTGCTGGGGTCAGAGACCCCTAGGCGGAGGGACAGGAGGCTTCCTGGGGCCTCTACCGCAAGTCCAGGGAGAAAGGTGGACCCCTGGGTAGCTTGCTTGGGGCAGAGGCCCCTAGGTGGAGGTCAAGGGGGCACCCTGGGGCCTCTACTGCAATCCCAGTGAGAGTTGTGGACCCTTGTGTAGCTTGCTGGGGTCAGAGGCCCCTGGGTGGAGGGCCAAGGGGCACCCTGGGGCCTATACTGCAAGTCCAGAGAGAGAGGTGGACCCCTGGGTAGCTTCCTGGGGTCAGAGGCCCCTAGGTGGAGGGCAAGGGGGTACCTTGGGGCCTCTACTGTAAGTCCAGGGAGAGAGGTGGACAACTGGGTAGCTTGCTGGGGTCAGAGGCCCCTAGGTGGACGGCCAGGGGGCTTTGTGGGGCCTCTACTGCAAGTCCAGGGAGAGAGGTGGAACCCTGGCTAGCTTGCTGGGGTCGGAAGCCCCTTGGTGGAAGGCCAGGGGGCAACCTGGGGCCTATACTGCAAGTCCAGGGAGAGAGGTGGACCCATGGGTTGCTTACTGGGGTCAGAGGCCCCTAGGTGGAGGGCCAGGGCCACCCTGGGGCCTATACTGCAAGTCCAGGGAGAGAGGTGGACCCCTGGGTAGCTTGCTGGTGTCAGAGGCAACTAGGTGGAGGGACAGGGGGTACCCTGGGGCCTATACTGCAAGTCCAGGGAGAGAGGTGGACCCCTGGGTAGCTTCCTGAGGTCAGAGGCCCCTAGGTGGAGGGCCAGGGGGCACCCTGGGGCCTATCCTGCAAGTCCAGGGAGAGAGGTGGACCCCTGGGTAGCTTGCTGGGGTAAGAGGCCCCTAGGTGGAGGGCCAGGGTGCACCCTGGGGCCTCTACTGCAAGTCCAGGGAGAGAGGTGGACCCCTGGGTAGCTTGCTGGGGTCAGAGGCCCCTAGGTGGAGGGCCAGGAGGCACCCTGGTGCCTCTACTGCAAGTCCAGGGAGAGAGTTGGACCCCTGGAAAGCTTGCTGGGGTCCGAGGCCTCTTGGTGGAGGGCCAGGGGGCACCCTGGGGCCTCTACTGCAAGTCCAGGGAGAGAGTTGGACCCCTGGGTAGCTTGCTGGGGTCTGAAGCCCATAGGTGGAGAGCCAGGGGGTACCCTGGGGCCTATACTGCAAGTCCAGGGAGAGAGGTGGACCCTTGGGTAGCTTCCTAAGGTTAGAGGCCCCTAGGTGGAGGGCCAGGGGGCACCCTGGGGCCTATCCTGCAAGTCCAGGGAGAGAGGTTGACCCCTGAGTAGCTTGCTGGGGTACAAGGCCCCTAGGTGGAGGGCCAGGGGGCACCCTGGGGCCTCTACTGCAAGGCCAGGGAGAGAGGTGGACCCCTTGGTAGCTTGCTGGAGTCAGAGACCCCTAGGTGGAGGGCCAAGAGGCACCCTGGGGCCTCTACTGCAAGTATAGGGAGAGAGGTGGACCCATGGGTAGCTAGCTGGGGTAAGTGGCCCCTAAGTGGAGGGCCAGGGGGCACACTGGGGCCTCTACTGCAAGTCCAGGGAGAGAGGTGGACCCCTGGGTAGTTTGCTGGGGTCGGAGGCAACTAGGTGGAGGGCCAGGGGACACCCTGGGACCTATCCTGCAATTCCAGGGAGAGAGGTGGACACCTTGGTAGCTTCCTGGGGTCAGAGGCCCCTAGGTGGAGGGCAAGGGGGCACCCTGGGTTCTCTACTGCAAGTCCAGGGAGAGAGGTGGACCCCTAGGTAGCATGCTGGGGTCGGAGGCAACTAGGTGGAAGGCCAGGGGACACCCTGGGGCCTATCCTGCAATTCCAGGGAGAGAGGTGGACACCTGGGTAGCTTGTTGGGGTCAGAAGCCCCTAGGTTTAGTGCCAGGGGGCTTCCTGGGGCCTCAACTGCAAGTCCAAGGAGAAAGGTGGACCCCTGTGTAGCTTGCTGGGCTCAGAGGCCCCAAGGTGGAGGGTCAGGGGGCACCCTGGGGCCTATCCTGCAAGTCCAGGGAGAGAAGTGGACCTCTGGGTAGCTTGCTGGGGTACGAGGCCCCTAGGTGGAGGGCCAGGGGGCACCCTGGGGCCTCTACTGCAAGTCCAGGGAGAGAGGTGGACCCCTGGGTAGCTTGCTGGGGTCAGAGGCCTCTAGGTGGAGGGCCAAGGGGCACCCTGGGGCCTATACTGCAAGTCCAGGGAGAGAGGTGGACCAATGGGTAGCTTGCTGGGTTCTGTAGCCCATAGTTGGAGGGCCAGGGGGTACCCTGGGGCCTATACTGCAAGTCCAGGGAGAGAGGTGGACCCCTGGGTAGCTTCCTAAGGTCAGAGGCCCCTAGGTGGAGGGCCAGCGGGCACCCTGGGGCCTATCCTGCAAGTCCAGGGAGAGAGGTGGACCCCTGGGTAGCTTGCTGGGGTACGAGACCCCTAGGTGGAGGGCCAGGGGGCACCCTGGGGCCTCTACTGCAAGTCCAGTGAGAGAGGTGGACCCCTGAGTAGCTTCCTGGGGTCAGAGTCCCCTAGGTGGAGGGTCAGGAGGTACCCTAGGGCCTCTACTGCAAGTCCAGGGAGAGAGGTGGAGCCCTGGGTAGCTTGCTGGGGTCAGAGGCAACTAGGTGGAGGGCCAGGGGGCACCCTAGGGTATACTCTGCCAGTCCAGGGAGAGAGGTGGACCCCTGGGTAGCTTCCTAAGGTCAGAGGCTCCTAGGTGGAGGGCCAGGGGGCACCCTGGGGCCTATCCTGCAAGTCCAGGGAGAGATGTGGACCCCTGGGTAGCTTGCTGGGGTACGAGGCCCCTAGGTGGAGGGCCAGGGGGCACCCTGGGGCCTCTACTGCAAGTCCAGGGAGAGAGGAGGACCCCTGGGTAGCTTGCTGGGGTCAGAGGCAACTAGGTGGAGGGACAGGGGGTACCCTGGGGCCTATACTGCAAGTCCAGGGAGAGAGGTGGACCCCTGGTTAGCTTGCTGGGGTCGGAAGCCCCTTGCTCTAAGGCCAGGGGGCACCCTGGGGCCTATACTGCAAGTCCAGGGAGAGAGGTGGACCCATGGGTAGCTTACTGGGCTCAGAGGCCCCTAGGTGGAGGGCCAGGGGCTTCCTGGGACCTCTACTGCAAGTCCAGGGAGAGAGGTGGACCCCTGGGTAGCTTGCTGGTGTCAGAGGCAACTAGGTGGAGGGACAGGGGGTACCCTGGGGCCAATACTGCAAGTCCAGGGAGAGAGGTGGACCCCTGGGTAGCTTCCTGAGGTCAGAGGCCCCTAGGTGGAGGGCCAGGGGGCACTCTGGGGCCTATCCTGCAAGTCCAGGGAGAGAGGTGGACCCCTGGGTAGCTTGCTGGGGTACGAGGCCCCTAGGTGGAGGGCCAGGGGGCACCCTGGGGCCTCTACTGCAAGTCCAGGGAGAGAAGTGGACCCCTGGGTACCTTCCTGGGGTCAGAATCCCCTAAGTGGAGGGCCAGGGGGTACCCTGGGGCCTCTACTGCAAGTCCAGGGAAAGAAGTGGACCCCTGGGTAGTTTGCTGGGGTCAGAGGCCTCTTGGTGGAGGGTCAGGGGGCACCCTGGGGCCTCTACTGCAAGTCCAGGGAGAGAGGTGGACCCCTGGGTAGCTTGCTGGGGTCTGAAGCCCATAGGTGGAGAGCCAGGGGTACCCTGGGGCCTATACTGCAAGTCCAGGGAGAGAGGTGGACCCTTGGGTAGCTTCCTAAGGTTAGAGGCCCCTAGGTGGAGGGCCAGGGGGCACCTTAGGGCCTATCCTGCAAGTCCAGGGAGAGAGGTGGACCCCTGGGTAGCTTGCTGGGGTACAAGGCCCCTAGTTGGAAGGCCAGGGGGCACCCTGGGGCCTCTACTGCAAGGCCAGGGAGAGAGGTGGACCCCTTGGTAACTTGCTGGGGTCAGAGACCCCTAGGTGGAGGGCCAGGGGGCACCCTGGGGCCTCTACTGCAAGTCTAGGGAGAGAGATGGACTCATGGGTAGCTAGCTGGGGTAAGTGGCCCCTAAGTGGAGGGCCAGGGGGCACCCTGGGGCCTCTACTGCAAGTCCAGGGAGAGAGGTGGACCCCTGGGTAGTTTGCCGGGGTAAGAGGCCCCTAGGCGGAGGGACAGGGGGCTTCCTGGGGCCTCTACTTCAAGTCCAGGGAGAAAGGTGGACCCCTGGGTAGCTTGCTTGGGTCAGAGGCCCCTAGGTGGAGGTCAAGGGGTTACCCTGGGGCCTCTACTGCAATCCAAGGGAGAGTTGTGGACCCTTGTGTAGCTTGCTGGGGTTAGAGGCCCCTGGGTGGAGGGACAAGGGGCACCCTGGGGCCTATACTGCAAGTCCAGAGAGAGAGGTGGACCCCTTGGTAGCTTCCTGGGGTCGGAGGCAACTAGGTGGAGGGCCAGGGGACACCCTGGGGCCTATCCTGCAAGTCCAGGGAGAGAGGTGCACACCTGGGTAGCTTGTTGGGGTGAGAAGCCCCTAGGTTTAGTGCCAGGGGGCTTCCTGGGGCCTCAACTGCAAGTCCAAGGAGAAAGGTGGACCCCTGTGTAGCTTGCTGGGGTCAAAGACCCCTAGGTGGAGGGCCAGGGGGACCCCTGGGGCCTATCCTGCAAGTCCAGGGAGAGAGGTGGACCCCTGGGTAGCTTGCTGGGGTACGAGACCCCTAGGTGGAGGGCCAGGGGGCACCCTGGGGCCTCTACTGCAAGTCCAGGGAGAGAGGTGGACCCCTGGGTAGCTTCCTGGGGTCAGAGTCCCCTAGGTGGAGGGTCAGGAGGTACCCTAGGGCCTCTACTGCAAGTCCAGGGAGAGAGGTGGAGCCCTGGGTAGCTTGCTGGGGTCAGAGGCAACTAGGTGGAGGGCCAGGGGGCACCCTAGGGTATACTCTGCCAGTCCAGGGAGAGAGGTGGACCCCTGGGTAGCTTCCTAAGGTCAGAGGCTCCTAGGTGGAGGGCCAGGGGGCACCCTGGGGCCTATCCTGCAAGTCCAGGGAGAGAGGTGGACCCCTGGGTAGCTTCCTGAGGTCAGAGGCCCCTAGGTGGAGGGCCAGGGGGCACTCTGGGGCCTATCCTGCAAGTCCAGGGAGAGAGGTGGACCCCTGGGTAGCTTGCTGGGGTACGAGGCCCCTAGGTGGAGGGCTAGGGGGCACCCTGGGGCCTCTACTGCAAGTCCAGGGAGAGAAGTGGACCCCTGGGTACCTTCCTGGGGTCAGAATCCCCTAAGTGGAGGGCCAGGGGGCTTCCTGGGGCCTCTACTGCAAGTCCAGGGAAAGAGGTGGACCCCTGGGTAGTTTGCTGGGGTCAGAGGCCTCTTGGTGGAGGGTCAGGGGGCACCCTGGGGCCTCTACTGCAAGTCCAGGGAGAGAGGTGGACCCCTGGGTAGCTTGCTGGGGTCTGAAGCCCATAGGTGGAGAGCCAGGGGGTACCCTGGGGCCTATACTGCAAGTCCAGGGAGAGAGGTGGACCCTTGGGTAGCTTCCTAAGGTTAGAGGCCCCTAGGTGGAGGGCCAGGGGGCACCTTAGGGCCTATCCTGCAAGTCCAGGGAGAGAGGTGGACCCCTGGGTAGCTTGCTGGGGTACAAGGCCCCTAGTTGGAAGGCCAGGGGGCACCCTGGGGCCTCTACTGCAAGTCCAGGGAGAGAGGTGGACCCCTGGGTAGCTTGCTGGGGTCTGTAGCCAATAGGTGGAGGGCCAGGGGGCACCCTAGGGTATTCTCTGCAAGTCCATGGAGAGAGGTGGACCCCTGGGTAGCTTCCTAAGGTCAGAGGCCCCTAGGTGGAGGGCCAGGGGGCACCCTGGGGCCTATCTTGCAAGTCCAGGGAGAGAGGTGGACCCCTGGGTAGCTTGCTGGGGTTTGAAGCCCATAGGTGGAGGGCCAGGGGGCACCCTGGGGCCTCTACTTCAAGTCCAGGGAGAGAGGTGGACCCCTGGGTAGCTTCCTGGGGTCAGAGTACCCTAGGTGGAGGGCCAGGAGGTACCCTAGGGCCTCTACTGCAAGTCCAAGGAGAGAGGTGGACCCCTGGGTAGCTTGCTGGGGTCAGAGGCAACTAGGTGGAGGGCCAGGGGGCACCCTAGGGTCTACACTGCAAGTCCAGGGAGAGAGGTGGACCCCTGGGTAGCTTCCTAAGGTCAGAGGCCCCTAGGTAGAGGGCCAGGGGGCACCCTGGGGGCTATCCTGCAAGTCCAGGGAGAGAGGTTGACCCCTGGGTAGCTTGCTGGGGTACGAGGCCCCTAGGTGGAGGGCCAGGGGTCTTCCTGGGGCTTCTACTGCAAGTCTTGGGAGAAAGGTGGACCCCTGGCTTACTTGCTTGGGTCAGAGGCCGCTAGGTGGACGGCCAGGGGGCTTCGTGGGGCCTCTACTGCAAGTCCAGGGAGAGAAGTGGACCCCTGGGTAGCTTGCTGGGGTCGGAAGCCCCTTGGTGGAAGTCCAGGGGGCACCCTGGGGCCTATACTGCAAGTCCAGGGAGAGAGGTGGACCCATGGGTAGCTTACTGGGGTAAGAGGTTCCTAGGTGGAGGGCCAGGGGCACCCTGGGGCCTCTACTGCCAGTCCAGGGAGAGAGGTGGACCCCTGGGTAGCTTGCTGGGGTCAGAGGCCTCTAGGTGGAGGGCCAGGGGGCACCCTAGGGCCTCTACTGCAAGTCCAGGGAGAGAGGTGGACCACTGGGTAGCTTGCTGGGGTCTGAAGCCCATAGGTGGAGGGCCAGGGGGTACCCTGGGGCCTATACTGCAAGTCCAGGGAGAGAGGTGGAACCTTGGGTAGCTTCCTAAGGTTAGAGGCCCCTAAGTGGAGGGCCAGGGGGCACCCTGGGGCCTATCCTGCAAGTCCAGGGAGAGAGTTGGAGCCCTGGGTAGCTTGCTGGGGTACAAGGCCACTAGGTGGAGGGCCAGGGGGCACCCTGGGGCCTCTACTGCATGGCCAGGGAGAGAGGTGGACCCCTTGGTAGCTTGCTGGGGTCAGAGACCCCTAGGTGGAGGGCCAGGGGGCACCCTGGGGCCTCTACTGCAAGTCTAGGGAGAGAGGTGGACCCATGGGTAGCTAGCTGGGGTAAGAGACCCCTAAGTGGAGGGCCAGGGGACACCCTGGGGCCAATAATGCAAGTCCAGGGAGAGAGGTGGACACCTGGGTAGCGTGCTGGGGTCAGAGGCCCCTAGCTGGAGTGCCAGGACGCACCCTGGGGCCTCTACTGCAAGTCCAGGGAGAGAGGTGAACCCCTGGGTAGCTTGCTGGGGTCAGAGGCCCATAGGTGGAGGGCCAGGGGGCTTCCTGGGGCCTTTACTGCAAGTCCAGGGAGAGAGGTGGGCCCCTGGGTACCATGCTGGGGTCGGAGGCAACTAGGTGGAGGGCCAGGGGACACCCTGGGGCCAATACTGCAAGTCCAGGGAGAGAGGTGGACACCTGGGTAGCTTGTTGGGGTCAGAGGCCCCTAGGGGGAGGGTCAGGGGGCACCCTGGGGCCTATCCTGCAAGTCCAGGGAGAGAGGTGGACCCCTGGGTAGTTTGCTGGGGTCAGAGACCCCTAGGCGGAGGGACAGGAGGCTTCCTGGGGCCTCTACCGCAAGTCCAGGGAGAAAGGTGGACCCCTGGGTAGCTTGCTTGGGGCAGAGGCCCCTAGGTGGAGGTCAAGGGGGCACCCTGGGGCCTCTACTGCAATCCCAGTGAGAGTTGTGGACCCTTGTGTAGCTTGCTGGGGTCAGAGGCCCCTGGGTGGAGGGCCAAGGGGCACCCTGGGGCCTATACTGCAAGTCCAGAGAGAGAGGTGGACCCCTGGGTAGCTTCCTGGGGTCAGAGGCCCCTAGGTGGAGGGCAAGGGGGTACCTTGGGGCCTCTACTGTAAGTCCAGGGAGAGAGGTGGACAACTGGGTAGCTTGCTGGGGTCAGAGGCCCCTAGGTGGACGGCCAGGGGGCTTTGTGGGGCCTCTACTGCAAGTCCAGGGAGAGAGGTGGAACCCTGGCTAGCTTGCTGGGGTCGGAAGCCCCTTGGTGGAAGGCCAGGGGGCAACCTGGGGCCTATACTGCAAGTCCAGGGAGAGAGGTGGACCCATGGGTTGCTTACTGGGGTCAGAGGCCCCTAGGTGGAGGGCCAGGGCCACCCTGGGGCCTATACTGCAAGTCCAGGGAGAGAGGTGGACCCCTGGGTAGCTTGCTGGTGTCAGAGGCAACTAGGTGGAGGGACAGGGGGTACCCTGGGGCCTATACTGCAAGTCCAGGGAGAGAGGTGGACCCCTGGGTAGCTTCCTGAGGTCAGAGGCCCCTAGGTGGAGGGCCAGGGGGCACCCTGGGGCCTATCCTGCAAGTCCAGGGAGAGAGGTGGACCCCTGGGTAGCTTGCTGGGGTAAGAGGCCCCTAGGTGGAGGGCCAGGGTGCACCCTGGGGCCTCTACTGCAAGTCCAGGGAGAGAGGTGGACCCCTGGGTAGCTTGCTGGGGTCAGAGGCCCCTAGGTGGAGGGCCAGGAGGCACCCTGGTGCCTCTACTGCAAGTCCAGGGAGAGAGTTGGACCCCTGGAAAGCTTGCTGGGGTCCGAGGCCTCTTGGTGGAGGGCCAGGGGGCACCCTGGGGCCTCTACTGCAAGTCCAGGGAGAGAGTTGGACCCCTGGGTAGCTTGCTGGGGTCTGAAGCCCATAGGTGGAGAGCCAGGGGGTACCCTGGGGCCTATACTGCAAGTCCAGGGAGAGAGGTGGACCCTTGGGTAGCTTCCTAAGGTTAGAGGCCCCTAGGTGGAGGGCCAGGGGGCACCCTGGGGCCTATCCTGCAAGTCCAGGGAGAGAGGTTGACCCCTGAGTAGCTTGCTGGGGTACAAGGCCCCTAGGTGGAGGGCCAGGGGGCACCCTGGGGCCTCTACTGCAAGGCCAGGGAGAGAGGTGGACCCCTTGGTAGCTTGCTGGAGTCAGAGACCCCTAGGTGGAGGGCCAAGAGGCACCCTGGGGCCTCTACTGCAAGTATAGGGAGAGAGGTGGACCCATGGGTAGCTAGCTGGGGTAAGTGGCCCCTAAGTGGAGGGCCAGGGGGCACACTGGGGCCTCTACTGCAAGTCCAGGGAGAGAGGTGGACCCCTGGGTAGTTTGCTGGGGTCGGAGGCAACTAGGTGGAGGGCCAGGGGACACCCTGGGACCTATCCTGCAATTCCAGGGAGAGAGGTGGACACCTTGGTAGCTTCCTGGGGTCAGAGGCCCCTAGGTGGAGGGCAAGGGGGCACCCTGGGTTCTCTACTGCAAGTCCAGGGAGAGAGGTGGACCCCTAGGTAGCATGCTGGGGTCGGAGGCAACTAGGTGGAAGGCCAGGGGACACCCTGGGGCCTATCCTGCAATTCCAGGGAGAGAGGTGGACACCTGGGTAGCTTGTTGGGGTCAGAAGCCCCTAGGTTTAGTGCCAGGGGGCTTCCTGGGGCCTCAACTGCAAGTCCAAGGAGAAAGGTGGACCCCTGTGTAGCTTGCTGGGCTCAGAGGCCCCTAGGTGGAGGGTCAGGGGGCACCCTGGGGCCTATCCTGCAAGTCCAGGGAGAGAAGTGGACCTCTGGGTAGCTTGCTGGGGTACGAGGCCCCTAGGTGGAGGGCCAGGGGGCACCCTGGGGCCTCTACTGCAAGTCCAGGGAGAGAGGTGGACCCCTGGGTAGCTTGCTGGGGTCAGAGGCCTCTAGGTGGAGGGCCAAGGGGCACCCTGGGGCCTATACTGCAAGTCCAGGGAGAGAGGTGGACCAATGGGTAGCTTGCTGGGTTCTGTAGCCCTTAGTTGGAGGGCCAGGGGGTACCCTGGGGCCTATACTGCAAGTCCAGGGAGAGAGGTGGACCCCTGGGTAGCTTCCTAAGGTCAGAGGCCCCTAGGTGGAGGGCCAGCGGGCACCCTGGGGCCTATCCTGCAAGTCCAGGGAGAGAGGTGGACCCCTGGGTAGCTTGCTGGGGTACGAGACCCCTAGGTGGAGGGCCAGGGGGCACCCTGGGGCCTCTACTGCAAGTCCAGGGAGAGAGGTGGACCCCTGAGTAGCTTCCTGGGGTCAGAGTCCCCTAGGTGGAGGGTCAGGAGGTACCCTAGGGCCTCTACTGCAAGTCCAGGGAGAGAGGTGGAGCCCTGGGTAGCTTGCTGGGGTCAGAGGCAACTAGGTGGAGGGCCAGGGGGCACCCTAGGGTATACTCTGCCAGTCCAGGGAGAGAGGTGGACCCCTGGGTAGCTTCCTAAGGTCAGAGGCTCCTAGGTGGAGGGCCAGGGGGCACCCTGGGGCCTATCCTGCAAGTCCAGGGAGAGATGTGGACCCCTGGGTAGCTTGCTGGGGTACGAGGCCCCTAGGTGGAGGGCCAGGGGGCACCCTGGGGCCTCTACTGCAAGTCCAGGGAGAGAGGAGGACCCCTGGGTAGCTTGCTGGGGTCAGAGGCAACTAGGTGGAGGGACAGGGGGTACCCTGGGGCCTATACTGCAAGTCCAGGGAGAGAGGTGGACCCCTGGTTAGCTTGCTGGGGTCGGAAGCCCCTTGCTCTAAGGCCAGGGGGCACCCTGGGGCCTATACTGCAAGTCCAGGGAGAGAGGTGGACCCATGGGTAGCTTACTGGGCTCAGAGGCCCCTAGGTGGAGGGCCAGGGGCTTCCTGGGGCCTCTACTGCAAGTCCAGGGAGAGAGGTGGACCCCTGGGTAGCTTGCTGGTGTCAGAGGCAACTAGGTGGAGGGACAGGGGGTACCCTGGGGCCAATACTGCAAGTCCAGGGAGAGAGGTGGACCCCTGGGTAGCTTCCTGAGGTCAGAGGCCCCTAGGTGGAGGGCCAGGGGGCACTCTGGGGCCTATCCTGCAAGTCCAGGGAGAGAGGTGGACCCCTGGGTAGCTTGCTGGGGTACGAGGCCCCTAGGTGGAGGGCCAGGGGGCACCCTGGGGCCTCTACTGCAAGTCCAGGGAGAGAAGTGGACCCCTGGGTACCTTCCTGGGGTCAGAATCCCCTAAGTGGAGGGCCAGGGGGCTTCCTGGGGCCTCTACTGCAAGTCCAGGGAAAGAAGTGGACCCCTGGGTAGTTTGCTGGGGTCAGAGGCCTCTTGGTGGAGGGTCAGGGGGCACCCTGGGGCCTCTACTGCAAGTCCAGGGAGAGAGGTGGACCCCTGGGTAGCTTGCTGGGGTCTGAAGCCCATAGGTGGAGAGCCAGGGGTACCCTGGGGCCTATACTGCAAGTCCAGGGAGAGAGGTGGACCCTTGGGTAGCTTCCTAAGGTTAGAGGCCCCTAGGTGGAGGGCCAGGGGGCACCTTAGGGCCTATCCTGCAAGTCCAGGGAGAGAGGTGGACCCCTGGGTAGCTTGCTGGGGTACAAGGCCCCTAGTTGGAAGGCCAGGGGGCACCCTGGGGCCTCTACTGCAAGGCCAGGGAGAGAGGTGGACCCCTTGGTAACTTGCTGGGGTCAGAGACCCCTAGGTGGAGGGCCAGGGGGCACCCTGGGGCCTCTACTGCAAGTCTAGGGAGAGAGATGGACTCATGGGTAGCTAGCTGGGGTAAGTGGCCCCTAAGTGGAGGGCCAGGGGGCACCCTGGGGCCTCTACTGCAAGTCCAGGGAGAGAGGTGGACCCCTGGGTAGTTTGCCGGGGTAAGAGGCCCCTAGGCGGAGGGACAGGGGGCTTCCTGGGGCCTCTACTTCAAGTCCAGGGAGAAAGGTGGACCCCTGGGTAGCTTGCTTGGGTCAGAGGCCCCTAGGTGGAGGTCAAGGGGTTACCCTGGGGCCTCTACTGCAATCCAAGGGAGAGTTGTGGACCCTTGTGTAGCTTGCTGGGGTTAGAGGCCCCTGGGTGGAGGGACAAGGGGCACCCTGGGGCCTATACTGCAAGTCCAGAGAGAGAGGTGGACCCCTTGGTAGCTTCCTGGGGTCGGAGGCAACTAGGTGGAGGGCCAGGGGACACCCTGGGGCCTATCCTGCAAGTCCAGGGAGAGAGGTGCACACCTGGGTAGCTTGTTGGGGTGAGAAGCCCCTAGGTTTAGTGCCAGGGGGCTTCCTGGGGCCTCAACTGCAAGTCCAAGGAGAAAGGTGGACCCCTGTGTAGCTTGCTGGGGTCAAAGACCCCTAGGTGGAGGGCCAGGGGGACCCCTGGGGCCTATCCTGCAAGTCCAGGGAGAGAGGTGGACCCCTGGGTAGCTTGCTGGGGTACGAGACCCCTAGGTGGAGGGCCAGGGGGCACCCTGGGGCCTCTACTGCAAGTCCAGGGAGAGAGGTGGACCCCTGGGTAGCTTCCTGGGGTCAGAGTCCCCTAGGTGGAGGGTCAGGAGGTACCCTAGGGCCTCTACTGCAAGTCCAGGGAGAGAGGTGGAGCCCTGGGTAGCTTGCTGGGGTCAGAGGCAACTAGGTGGAGGGCCAGGGGGCACCCTAGGGTATACTCTGCCAGTCCAGGGAGAGAGGTGGACCCCTGGGTAGCTTCCTAAGGTCAGAGGCTCCTAGGTGGAGGGCCAGGGGGCACCCTGGGGCCTATCCTGCAAGTCCAGGGAGAGATGTGGACCCCTGGGTAGCTTGCTGGGGTACGAGGCCCCTAGGTGGAGGGCCAGGGGGCACCCTGGGGCCTCTACTGCAAGTCCAGGGAGAGAGGAGGACCCCTGGGTAGCTTGCTGGGGTCAGAGGCAACTAGGTGGAGGGACAGGGGGTACCCTGGGGCCTATACTGCAAGTCCAGAGAGAGAGGTGGACCCCTGGTTAGCTTGCTGGGGTCGGAAGCCCCTTGCTCTAAGGCCAGGGGGCACCCTGGGGCCTATACTGCAAGTCCAGGAAGAGAGGTGGACCCATGGGTAGCTTACTGGGTTCAGAGGCCCCTAGGTGGAGGGCCAGGGGCTTCCTGGGGCCTCTACTGCAAGTCCAGGGAGAGAGGTGGACCCCTGGGTAGCTTGCTGGTGTCAGAGGCAACTAGGTGGAGGGACAGGGGGTACCCTGGGGCCAATACTGCAAGTCCAGGGAGAGAGGTGGACCCCTGGGTAGCTTCCTGAGGTCAGAGGCCCCTAGGTGGAGGGCCAGGGGGCACTCTGGGGCCTATCCTGCAAGTCCAGGGAGAGAGGTGGACCCCTGGGTAGCTTGCTGGGGTACGAGGCCCCTAGGTGGAGGGCCAGGGGGCACCCTGGGGCCTCTACTGCAAGTCCAGGGAGAGAAGTGGACCCCTGGGTACCTTCCTGGGGTCAGAATCCCCTAAGTGGAGGGCCAGGGGGCTTCCTGGGGCCTCTACTGCAAGTCCAGGGAAAGAAGTGGACCCCTGGGTAGTTTGCTGGGGTCAGAGGCCTCTTGGTGGAGGGTCAGGGGGCACCCTGGGGCCTCTACTGCAAGTCCAGGGAGAGAGGTGGACCCCTGGGTAGCTTGCTGGGGTCTGAAGCCCATAGGTGGAGAGCCAGGGGGTACCCTGGGGCCTATACTGCAAGTCCAGGGAGAGAGGTGGACCCTTGGGTAGCTTCCTAAGGTTAGAGGCCCCTAGGTGGATGGCAAGGGGGCACCTTAGGGCCTATCCTGCAAGTCCAGGGAGAGAGGTGGACCCCTGGGTAGCTTGCTGGGGTACAAGGCCCCTAGTTGGAAGGCCAGGGGGCACCCTGGGGCCTCTACTGCAAGGCCAGGGAGAGAGGTGGACCCCTTGGTAACTTGCTGGGGTCAGAGACCCCTAGGTGGAGGGCCAGGGGGCACCCTGGGGCCTCTACTGCAAGTCTAGGGAGAGAGATGGACTCATGGGTAGCTAGCTGGGGTAAGTGGCCCCTAAGTGGAGGGCCAGGGGGCACCCTGGGGCCTCTACTGCAAGTCCAGGGAGAGAGGTGGACCCCTGGGTAGTTTGCCGGGGTAAGAGGCCCCTAGGCGGAGGGACAGGGGGCTTCCTGGGGCCTCTACTTCAAGTCCAGGGAGAAAGGTGGACCCCTGGGTAGCTTGCTTGGGTCAGAGGCCCCTAGGTGGAGGTCAAGGGGTTACCCTGGGGCCTCTACTGCAATCCAAGGGAGAGTTGTGGACCCTTGTGTAGCTTGCTGGGGTTAGAGGCCCCTGGGTGGAGGGACAAGGGGCACCCAGGGGCCTATACTGCAAGTCCAGAGAGAGAGGTGGACCCCTTGGTAGCTTCCTGGGGTCGGAGGCAACTAGGTGGAGGGCCAGGGGACACCCTGGGTTCTATCCTGCAAGTCCAGGGAGAGAGGTGCACACCTGGGTAGCTTGTTGGGGTGAGAAGCCCCTATGTTTAGTGCCAGGGGGCTTCCTGGGGCCTCAACTGCAAGTCCAAGGAGAAAGGTGGACCCCTGTGTAGCTTGCTGGGGTCAAAGACCCCTAGGTGGAGGGCCAGGGGGACCCCTGGGGCCTATCCTGCAAGTCCAGGGAGAGAGGTGGACCCCTGGGTAGCTTGCTGGGGTACGAGGCCCCTAGGTGGAGGGCCAGGGGGCATCCTGGGGCCTCTACTGCAAGTCCAGGGAGAGAGGAGGACCCCTAGGTAGCTTGCTGGGGTCAGAGGCAACTTGGTGGAGGGACAGGGGGTACCCTGGGGACTATACTGCAAGTCCAGGGAGAGAGGTGGACCCCTGGGTAGCTTCCTGAGGTCAAAGGCCCCTAGGTGGAGGGCCAGGGGGCACCCTGGGGCCTATCCTGCAAGTCCAAGGAGAGAGGTAGACCCCTGGGTAGCTTGCTGGGGTACGAGGCCCCTGGTTGGAGGGCCAGGGGGCACCCTGGGGCCTCTACTGCAAGTCCAGGGAGAGAGGTGGACCCGTGGGTAGCTTGCTGGGGTCGGAAGCCCCTTGGTGTAAGGCCAGGGGGCACCCAGGGGCCTATACTGCAAGTCTAGGGAGAGAGGTGGACCCATGGGTAGCTAGCTGGGGTAAGAGGCCCCTAAGTGGAGGGCCAGGGGGTACCCTGGGGCCTCTACTGCAAGTCCAGGGAGAGAGGTGGACCCCTGGGTAGTTTGCTGGGGTCAGAGGCCCCTAGGCGGAGGGACAGGGGGCTTCCTGGGGCCTCCACTGCAAGTCCAGGGAGAAAGGTGGACCCCTGGGTAGCTTCCTGGGGTCAGAGGTCCCTAGGTGGAGGGCAAGGGGGCACCCTGGGGCCTCTACTGCAAGTACAGGGAGAGAGGTGGACCCCTGGGTATTATGCTGGGGTCGGAGGCAACTAGGTGGAGGGCCAGGGGACACCCTGGGGCCTATCCTGCAAGTCCAGGGAGAGAGGTGGACACCTGGGTGGCTTGTTGGGGTCAGAAGCCCCTAGGTTTAGTGCCAGGGGGCTTCCTGGGGCCTCAACTGCAAGTCCAAGGAGAAAGGTGGACCGCTGTGTAGCTTGCTGGGGTCAGAGGCCCCTAGGTGGAGGGTCAGGGGGCACCCTGGGGCCTTTCCTGCAAGTCCAGGGAGAGAAGTGGACCCCTTGGTAGCTTGCTGGGGTCAGAGGCCCCTAGCTGGAGGGCCAGGACGCACCCTGGGGCCTCTATTGCAAGTCCAGGGAGAGAGGTGAACCCCTGGCTAGCTTGCTTGGGTCAGAGGCCGCTAGGTGGACGGCCAGGGGGCTTCGTGGGGCCTCTACTGCAAGTCCAGGGAGAGAAGTGGACCCCTGGGTAGCTTGCTGGGGTCGGAAGCCCATTGGTGGAAGTCCAGGGGGCACCCTGGGGCCTATACTGCAAGTCCAGGGAGAGAGGTGGACCCATGGGTAGCTTACTGGGGTCAGAGGCCCCTAGGTGGAGGGCCAGGGGCACCCTGGGGCCTCTACTGCAAGTCCAGGAAGAGAGGTGGACCCCTGGGTAGCTTGCTGGGGTACTAGGCCCCTAGGTGGATGGCGAGGAGGCACCCTGGGGCCTCTACTGCAAGTCCAGGGAGAGAGGTGGAACCCTGGGTAGCTTGCTGGGGTCAGAGGCCTCTAGGTGGAGGGCCAAGGGGCACCCTGGGGCCTCTACTGCAAGTCCAGGGAGAGAGGTGGACCCCTGGGTAGCTTGCTGGGGTCTGTAGCCAATAGGTGGAGGGCCAGGGGGTACCCTGGGGCCTACACTGCAAGTCCATGGAGAGAGGTGGACCCCTGGGTAGCTTCCTAAGGTCAGAGGCCCCTAGGTGGAGGGCCAGGGGGCACCCTGGGGCGTATCTTGCAAGTCCAGGGAGAGAGGTGGACCCCTGGGTAGCTTGCTGGGGTCTGAAGCCCATAGGTGGAGGGCCAGGGGGCACCCTGGGGCCTCTACTTCAAGTCCAGGGAGAGAGGTGGACCCCTGGGTAGCTTCCTGGGGTCAGAGTACCCTAGGTGGAGGGCCAGGAGGTACCCTAGGGCCTCTACTGCAAGTCCAGGGAGAGAGGTGGACCCCTGGGTAGCTTGCTGGGGTCAGAGGCAACTAGGTGGAGGGCCAGGGGGCACCCTAGGGTCTACACTGCAAGTCCAGGGAGAGAAGTGGACCCCTGGGTAGCTTCCTAAGGTCAGAGGCCCCTAGGTAGAGGGCCAGGGGGCACCCTGGGGGCTATCCTGCAAGTCCAGGGAGAGAGGTGGACCCCTGGGTAGCTTGCTGGGGTACGAGGCCCCTAGGTGGAGGGCCAGGGGGCTTCCTGGGGCTTCTACTGCAAGTCTTGGGAGAAAAGTGGACCCCTGGCTAGCTTGCTTGGGTCAAAGGCCGCTAGGTGGACGGCCAGGGGGCTTCGTGGGGCCTCTACTGCAAGTCCAGGGAGAGAAGTGGACCCCTGGGTAGCTTGCTGGGGTCGGAAGCCCCTTGGTGGAAGTCCAGGGGGCACCCTGGGGCCTATACTGCAAGTCCAGGGAGAAAGGTGGACCCATGGGTAGCTTACTGGGGTCAGAGGCCCCTAGGTGGAGGGCCAGGGGCACCATGGGGCCTCTACTGCAAGTCCAGGAAGAGAGGTGGACCCCTGGGTAGCTTGCTGGGGTACGAGGCCTCTAGGTGGAGGGCCAGGGGGCACCCTGGGGCCTCTACTGCAAGTCCAGGGAGAGAGGTGGACCCCTGGGTAGCTTGCTGGGGTCAGAGGCCCCTAGGTGGAGGGCCACGGGGCACCCTGGGGCCTCTACTGCAAGTACAGGGAGAGAGGTGGACCCCTGGGTAGCTTGCTAAGGTCAGAGGCCTCTAGGTGGAGGGCCAGGGGGCACCCTGGGGCCTCTACTGCATGGCCAGGGAGAGAGGTGGACCACTGGGTAGCTTGCTGGGGTCTGAAGCCCATAGGTGCAGGGCCAGGGGGCACCCTGGGGCTTCTACTGCAAGTCTAGGGAGAGAGGTGGACCCATGGGTAGCTAGCTGGGGAAAGAGACCCCTAAGTGGAGGGCCAGGGGACACCCTGGGGCCTCTACTGCAAGTCCAGGGAGAGAGGTGGACACCTGGGTAGCTTGCTGGGGTCAGAGGCCCATAGGTGGAGGGCCAGGGGGCTTCCTGGGGCCTTTACTGCAAGTCCAGGAAGAGAGAGGTGGGCCCCTGGGTACCATGCTGGGGTCGGAGGCAACTAGGTGGAGGGCCAGGGGACACCCTGGGGCCAATACTGCAAGTCCAGGGAGAGAGGTGGACACCTGGGTAGCTTGTTGGGGTCAGAGGCCCCTAGGGGGAGGGTCAGGGGGCACCCTGGGGCCTATCCTGCAAGTCCAGGGAGAGAGGTGGAACCCTGGGTAGTTTGCTGGGGTCAGAGACCCCTAGGCGGAGGGACAGGAGGCTTCCTGGGGCCTCTACTGCAAGTCCAGTTAGAAAGGTGGACCCCTGGGTAGCTTGCTTGGGGCAGAGGCCCCTAGGTGGAGGTCAAGGGGGCACCTTGGGGCCTCTACTGCAATCCCAGTGAGAGTTGTGGACCCTTGTGTAGCTTGCTGGGGTCAGAGGCCCCTGGGTGGAGGGAAAAGGGGCACCCTGGGGCCTATACTGCAAGTCCAGAGAGAGAGGTGGACCCCTGGGTAGCTTCCTGGGGTCAGAGGCCCCTAGGTGGAGGGCAAGGGGGTACCTTGGGGCCTCTACTGTAAGTCCAGGGAGAGAGGTGGACCCCTGGGTAGCTTGCTGGGGTCAGAGGCCCCTAGGTGGACGGCCAGGGGGCTTTGTGGGGCCTCTACTGCAAGTCAAGGGAGAGAGGTGGACCCCTGGCTAGCTTGCTGGGGTCGGAAGCCCCTTGGTGGAAGGCCAGGGGGCAACCTGGGGCCTTTACTGCAAGTCCAGGGAGAGAGGTGTACCCATTGGTTGCTTACTGGGGTCAGAGGCCCCTAGGTGGAGGGCCAGGGCCACCCTGGGGCCTATACTGCAAGTCCAGGGAGAGAGGTGGACCCCTGGGTTGCTTGCTGGTGTCAGAGGCAACTAGGTGGAGGGACAAGGGGTACCCTGGGGCCTATACTGCAAGTCCAGGGAGAGAGGTGGACCCCTGGGTAGCTTCCTGAGGTCAGAGGCCCCTAAGTGGAGGGCCAGGGGGCACCCTGGGACCTATACTACAAGTCCAGGGAGAGAGGTGGACCCCTGGGTAGCTTGCTGGGGTACGAGGCCCCTAGGTGGAGGGCCAGGGTGCACCCTGCGGCCTCTACTGCAAGTCCAGGGAGAGAGGTGGACCCCTGGGTAGCTTGCTGGGGTCAGAGGCCCCTAGGTGGAGGGCCAGGAGGCACCCTGGTGCCTCTACTGCAAGTCCAGGGAGAGAGTTGGACCCCTGGAAAGCTTGCTGGGGTCAGAGGCCTCTTGTTGGAGGGCCAGGGGGCACCCTGGGGCCTCTACTGCAAGTCCAGGGAGAGAGGTGGACCCCTGGGTAGCTTGCTGGGGTCTGAAGCCCATAGGTGGAGAGCCAGAGGGTACCCTGGGGCCTATACTGCAAGTCCAGGGAGAGAGGTGGACCCTTGGGTAGCTTCCTAAGGTTAGAGGCCCCTAGGTGGAGGGCCAGGGGGCACCCTGGGGCCTCTACTGCAAGGCCAGGGAGAGAGGTGGACCCCTTGGTAGCTTGCTGGGGTCAGAGACCCCTAGGTGGAGGGCCAGGGGGCACCCTAGGGCCTCTACTGCAAGTATAGGGAGAGAGGTGGACCCATGGGTAGCTAGCTGGGGTGAGTGGCCCCTAAGTGGAGGGCCAGGGGGCACCCTGGGGCCTCTACTGCAAGTCCAGGGAGAGAGGTGGACCCCTGGGTAGTTTGCTGGGGTCAGAGGCCTCTTGGTGGAGGGTCAGGGGGCACCCTGGGGCCTCTACTGCAAGTCCAGGAAGAGAAGTGGACCCCTGGGTACCTTCCTGGGGTCAGAATCCCCTAAGTGGAGGGCCAGGGGGCTTCCTGGGGCCTCTACTACAAGTCCTGGGAAAGAGGTGGACCCCTGGGTAGCTTGCTGGGGTCTGAAGCCCATAGGTGGAGAGCCAGGGGGTACCCTGGGGCCTATACTGCAAGTCCAGGGAGAGAGGTGGACCCTTGGGTAGCTTCCTAAGGTTAGAGGCCCCTAGGTGGAGGGCCAGGGGGCACCTTGGGGCCTATCCTGCAAGTCCAGGGAGAGAGGTGGACCCCTGGGTAGCTTGCTGGGGTACAAGGCCCCTAGGTGGAAGGCCAGGGGGCACCCTGGGGCCTCTACTGCAAGGCCAGGGAGAGAGGTGGACCCCTTGGTAACTTGCTGGGGTCAGAGACCCCTAGGTGGAGGGCCAGGGGGCACCCTGGGGCCTCTACTGCAAGTCTAGTTAGAGAGATGGACTCATGGGTAGCTAGCTGGGGTAAGAGGCCCCTAAGTGGAGGGCCAGGGGGCACCCTGGGGCCTCTACTGCAAGTCCAGGGAGATAGGTGGACCCCTGGGTAGTTTGCTGGGGTCAGAGGCCCTTAGGTGGAGGGACAGGGGGCTTCCTGGGGCCTCTACTTCAAGTCCAGGGAGAAAGGTGGACCCCTGGGTAGCTTGCTTGGGTCAGAGGCCCCTAGGTGGAGGTCAAGGGGTTACCCTGGGGCCTCTACTGCAATCCAAGGGAGAGTTGTGGACCCTTGTGTAGCTTGCTGGGGTTAGAGGCCCCTGGGTGGAGGGACAAGGGGCACCCTGGGGCCTATACTTCAAGTCCAGGGAGAGAGGTGGACCCCTGGGTAGCTTCCTGGGGTCAGAGTACCCTAGGTGGAGGGCCAGGAGGTACCCTAGGGCCTCTACTGCAAGTCCAGGGAGAGAGGTAGACCCCTGGGTAGCTTGCTGGGGTCAGAGGCAACTAGATGGAGGGCCAGGGGGCACCCTAGGGTCTACACTGCAAGTCCAGGGAGAGAGGTGGACCCCTGGGTAGCTTCCTAAGGTCAGAGGCCCCTAGGTAGAGGGCCAGGGGGCACCCTGGGGGCTATGCTGCATGTCCAGGGAGAGAGGTGGACCCCTGGGTAGCTTGCTGGGGTACGAGGCCCCTAGGTGGAGGGCCAGGGGGCTTCCTGGGGCTTCTACTGCAAGTCTTGGGAGAAAAGTGGACCCCTGGCTAGCTTGCTTGGGTCAGAGGCCGCTAGGTGGACGGCCAGGGGGCTTCGTGGGGCCTCTACTGCAAGTCCAGGGAGAGAAGTGGACCCCTGGGTAGCTTGCTGGGGTACGAGGCCTCTAGGTGGAGGGCCAGGGGGCACCCTGGGGCCTCTACTGCAAGTCCAGGGAGAGAGGTGGACCCCTGGGTAGCTTGCTGGGGTCAGAGGCCCCTAGGTGGAGGGCCACGGGGCACCCTGGGGCCTCTACTGCAAGTACAGGGAGAGAGGTGGACCCCTGGGTAGCTTGCTGGGGTCAGAGGCCTCTAGGTGGAGGGCCAGGGGGCACCCTGGGGCCTCTACTGCATGGCCAGGGAGAGAGGTGGACCACTGGGTAGCTTGCTGGGGTCTGAAGCCCATAGGTGGAGGGCCAGGGGGCACCCTGGGGCTTCTACTGCAAGTCTAGGGAGAGAGGTGGACCCATGGGTAGCTAGCTGGGGAAAGAGACCCCTAAGTGGAGGGCCAGGGGACACCCTGGGGCCAATACTGCAAGACCAGGGAGAGAGGTGGACACCTGGGTAGCTTGGTGGGGTCAGAGGCCCCTAGCTGGAGGGCTAGGACGCACCCTGGGGCCTCTACTGCAAGTCCAGGGAGAGAGGTGAACCCCTGGGTAGCTTGCTGGGGTCAGAGGCCCATAGGTGGAGGGCCAGGGGGCTTCCTGGGGCCTTTACTGCAAGTCCAGGAAGAGAGAGGTGGGCCCCTGGGTACAATGCTGGGGTCGGAGGCAACTAGGTGGAGGGCCAGGGGACACCCTGGGGCCAATACTGCAAGTCCAGGGAGAGAGGTGGACACCTGGGTAGCTTGTTGGGGTCAGAGGCCCCTAGGTGGAAGGCCAGGGGGCACCCTGGGGCCTCTACTGCAAGGCCAGGGAGAGAGGTGGACCCCTTGGTAACTTGCTGGGGTCAGAGACCCCTAGGTGGAGGGCCAGGGGGCACCCTGGGGCCTCTACTGCAAGTCTAGTTAGAGAGATGGACTCATGGGTAGCTAGCTGGGGTAAGAGGCCTCTAAGTGGAGGGCCAGGGGGCACCCTGGGGCCTCTACTGCAAGTCCAGGGAGATAGGTGGACCCCTGGGTAGTTTGCTGGGGTCAGAGGCCCTTAGGTGGAGGGACAGGGGGCTTCCTGGGGCCTCTACTTCAAGTCCAGGGAGAAAGGTGGACCCCTGGGTAGCTTGCTTGGGTCAGAGGCCCCTAGGTGGAGGTCAAGGGGTTACCCTGGGGCCTCTACTGCAATCCAAGGGAGAGTTGTGGACCCTTGTGTAGCTTGCTGGGGTTAGAGGCCCCTGGGTGGAGGGACAAGGGGCACCCTGGGGCCTATACTTCAAGTCCAGGGAGAGAGGTGGACCCCTGGGTAGCTTTCTGGGGTCAGAGTACCCTAGGTGGAGGGCCAGGAGGTACCCTAGGGCCTCTACTGCAAGTCCAGGGAGAGAGGTAGACCCCTGGGTAGCTTGCTGGGGTCAGAGGCAACTAGATGGAGGGCCAGGGGGCACCCTAGGGTCTACACTGCAAGTCCAGGGAGAGAGGTGGACCCCTGGGTAGCTTCCTAAGGTCAGAGGCCCCTAGGTAGAGGGCCAGGGGGCACCCTGGGGGCTATCCTGCAAGTCCAGGGAGAGAGGTGGACCCCTGGGTAGCTTGCTGGGGTACGAGGCCCCTAGGTGGAGGGCCAGGGGGCTTCCTGGGGCTTCTACTGCAAGTCTTGGGAGAAAAGTGGACCCCTGGCTAGCTTGCTTGGGTCAGAGGCCGCTAGGTGGACGGCCAGGGGGCTTCGTGGGGCCTCTACTGCAAGTCCAGGGAGAGAAGTGGACCCCTGGGTAGCTTGCTGGGGTCGGAAGCCCCTTGGTGGAAGTCCAGGGGGCACCCTGGGGCCTATACTGCAAGTCCAGGGAGAGAGGTGGACCCATGGGTAGCTTACTGGGGTCAGAGGCCCCTAGGTGGAGGGCCAGGGGCACCCTGGGGCCTCTACTGCAAGTCCAGGAAGAGAGGTGGACCCCTGGGTAGCTTGCTGGGGTACGAGGCCTCTAGGTGGAGGGCCAGGGGGCACCCTGGGGCCTCTACTGCAAGTCCAGGGAGAGAGGTGGACCCCTGGGTAGCTTGCTGGGGTCAGAGGCCCCTAGGTGGAGGGCCACGGGGCACCCTGGGGCCTCTAGTGCAAGTTCAGGGAGAGAGGTGGACCCCTGGGTAGCTTGCTGGGGTCAGAGGCCTCTAGGTGGAGGGCCAGGGGGCACCCTGGGGCCTCTACTGCATGGCCAGGGAGAGAGGTGGACCACTGGGTAGCTTGCTGGGGTCTGAAGCCCATAGGTGGAGGGCCAGGGGGCACCCTGGGGCTTCTACTGCAAGTCTAGGGAGAGAGGTGGACCCATGGGTAGCTAGCTGGGGAAAGAGACCCCTAAGTGGAGGGCCAGGGGACACCCTGGGGCCAATACTGCAAGACCAGGGAGAGAGGTGGACACCTGGGTAGCTTGGTGGGGTCAGAGGCCCCTAGCTGGAGGGCTAGGACGCACCCTGGGGCCTCTACTGCAAGTCCAGGGAGAGAGGTGAACCCCTGGGTAGCTTGCTGGGGTCAGAGGCCCATAGGTGGAGGGCCAGGGGGCTTCCTGGGGCCTTTACTGCAAGTCCAGGAAGAGAGAGGTGGGCCCCTGGGTACAATGCTGGGGTCGGAGGCAACTAGGTGGAGGGCCAGGGGACACCCTGGGGCCAATACTGCAAGTCCAGGGAGAGAGGTGGACACCTGGGTAGCTTGTTGGGGTCTGAGGCCCCTAGGGGGAGGGTCAGGGGGCACCCTGGGGCCTATCCTGCAAGTCCAGGGAGAGAGGTGGAACCCTGGGTAGTTTGCTGGGGTCAGTGACCCCTAGGCGGAGGGACAGGAGGCTTCCTGGGGCCTCTACTTCAAGTCCAGGGAGAAAGGTGGACCCCTGGGTAGCTTGCTTGGGGCAGAGGCCCCTAGGTGGAGGTCAAGGGGGCACCCTGGGGCCTCTACTGCAATCCCAGTGAGAGTTGTGGACCCTTGTGTAGCTTGCTGGGGTCAGAGGCCCCTGGGTGGAGGGAAAAGGGGCACCTTGGGGCCTATACTGCAAGTCCAGAGAGAGAGGTGGACCCCTGGGTAGCTTCCTGGGGTCAGAGGCCCCTAGGTGGAGGGCAAGGGGGTACCTTGGGGCCTCTACTGTAAGTCCAGGGAGAGAGGTGGACCCCTGGGTAGCTTGCTGGGGTCAGAGGCCCCTAGGTGGACGGCCAGGGGGCTTTGTGGGGCCTCTACTGCAAGTCCAGGGAGAGAGGTGGACCCCTGGCTAGCTTGCTGGGGTCGGAAGCCCCTTGGTGGAAGGCCAGGGGGCAACCTGGGGCCTATACTGCAAGTCCAGGGAGAGAGGTGGACCCATGGGTTGCTTACTGGGGTCAGAGGCCCCTAGGTGGAGGGCCAGGGCCACCCTGGGGCCTATACTGCAAGTCCAGGGAGAGAGGTGGACCCCTGGGTTGCTTGCTGGTGTCAGAGGCAACTAGGTGGAGGGACAGGGGGTACCCTGGGGCCTATACTGCAAGTCCAGGGAGAGAGGTGGACCCCGGAGTAGCTTCCTGAGGTCAGAGGCCCCTAGGTGGAGGGCCAGGGGGCACCCTGGGACCTATACTGCAAGTCCAGGGAGAGAGGTGGACCCCTGGGTAGCTTGCTGGGGTACGAGGCCCCAAGGTGGAGGGCCAGGGTGCACCCTGGGGCCTCTACTGCAAGTCCAGGGAGAGAGGTGGACCCCTGGGTAGCTTGCTGGGGTCAGAGGCCCCTAGGTGGAGGGCCAGGAGGCACCCTGGTGCCTCTACTGCAAGTCCAGGGAGAGAGTTGGACCCCTGGAAAGCTTGCTGGGGTCAGAGGCCTCTTGGTGGAGGGCCAGGGGGCACCCTGGGGCCTCTACTGCAAGTCCAGGGAGAGAGGTGGACCCCTGGGTAGCATGCTGGGGTCGGAGGCAACTAGGTGGAGGGCCAGGGGGCACCCTGGGGCCTATACTGCAAGTCCAGGGAGAGAGGTGGACCCCTGGGTAGCATGCTGGGGTCGGAGGCAACTAGGTGGAGGGCCAGGGGGCACCCTAGGGTATACTCTGCAAGTCCAGGGAGAGAGGTGGACCCCTGGGTAGCTTCCTAAGGTCAGAGGCTCCTAGGTGGAGGGCCAGGGGGCACCCTGGGGCCTATCCTGCAAGTCCAGGGAGAGATGTGGACCCCTGGGTAGCTTGCTGGGGTACGAGGCCCCTAGGTGAAGGGCCAGGGGGCACCCTGGGGCCTCTACTGCAAGTCCAGGGAGAGAGGAGGACCCCTGGGTAGCTAGCTGGGGAAAGAGACCCCTAAGTGGAGGGCCAGGGGACACCCTGGGGCCAATACTGCAAGACCAGGGAGAGAGGTGGACACCTGGGTAGCTTGGTGGGGTCAGAGGCCCCTAGCTGGAGGGCTAGGACGCACCCTGGGGCCTCTACTGCAAGTCCAGGGAGAGAGGTGAACCCTTGGGTAGCTTGCTGGGGTCAGAGGCCCATAGGTGGAGGGCCAGGGGGCTTCCTGGGGCCTTTACTGCAAGTCCAGGAAGAGAGAGGTGGGCCCCTGGGTACAATGCTGGGGTCGGAGGCAACTAGGTGGAGGGCCAGGGGACACCCTGGGGCCAATACTGCAAGTCCAGGGAGAGAGGTGGACACCTGGGTAGCTTGTTGGGGTCTGAGGCCCCTAGGGGGAGGGTCAGGGGGCACCCTGGGGCCTATCCTGCAAGTCCAGGGAGAGAGGTGGAACCCTGGGTAGTTTGCTGGGGTCAGTGACCCCTAGGCGGAGGGACAGGAGGCTTCCTGGGGCCTCTACTTCAAGTCCAGGGAGAAAGGTGGACCCCTGGGTAGCTTGCTTGGGGCAGAGGCCCCTAGGTGGAGGTCAAGGGGGCACCCTGGGGCCTCTACTGCAATCCCAGTGAGAGTTGTGGACCCTTGTGTAGCTTGCTGGGGTCAGAGGCCCCTGGGTGGAGGGAAAAGGGGCACCTTGGGGCCTATACTGCAAGTCCAGAGAGAGAGGTGGACCCCTGGGTAGCTTCCTGGGGTCAGAGGCCCCTAGGTGGAGGGCAAGGGGGTACCTTGGGGCCTCTACTGTAAGTCCAGGGAGAGAGGTGGACCCCTGGGTAGCTTGCTGGGGTCAGAGGCCCCTAGGTGGACGGCCAGGGGGCTTTGTGGGGCCTCTACTGCAAGTCCAGGGAGAGAGGTGGACCCCTGGCTAGCTTGCTGGGGTCGGAAGCCCCTTGGTGGAAGGCCAGGGGGCAACCTGGGGCCTATACTGCAAGTCCAGGGAGAGAGGTGGACCCATGGGTTGCTTACTGGGGTCAGAGGCCCCTAGGTGGAGGGCCAGGGCCACCCTGGGGCCTATACTGCAAGTCCAGGGAGAGAGGTGGACCCCTGGGTTGCTTGCTGGTGTCAGAGGCAACTAGGTGGAGGGACAGGGGGTACCCTGGGGCCTATACTGCAAGTCCAGGGAGAGAGGTGGACCCCGGAGTAGCTTCCTGAGGTCAGAGGCCCCTAGGTGGAGGGCCAGGGGGCACCCTGGGACCTATACTGCAAGTCCAGGGAGAGAGGTGGACCCCTGGGTAGCTTGCTGGGGTACGAGGCCCCAAGGTGGAGGGCCAGGGTGCACCCTGGGGCCTCTACTGCAAGTCCAGGGAGAGAGGTGGACCCCTGGGTAGCTTGCTGGGGTCAGAGGCCCCTAGGTGGAGGGCCAGGAGGCACCCTGGTGCCTCTACTGCAAGTCCAGGGAGAGAGTTGGACCCCTGGAAAGCTTGCTGGGGTCAGAGGCCTCTTGGTGGAGGGCCAGGGGGCACCCTGGGGCCTCTACTGCAAGTCCAGGGAGAGAGGTGGACCCCTGGGTAGCATGCTGGGGTCGGAGGCAACTAGGTGGAGGGCCAGGGGGCACCCTGGGGCCTATACTGCAAGTCCAGGGAGAGAGGTGGACCCCTGGGTAGCATGCTGGGGTCGGAGGCAACTAGGTGGAGGGCCAGGGGGCACCCTAGGGTATACTCTGCAAGTCCAGGGAGAGAGGTGGACCCCTGGGTAGCTTCCTAAGGTCAGAGGCTCCTAGGTGGAGGGCCAGGGGGCACCCTGGGGCCTATCCTGCAAGTCCAGGGAGAGATGTGGACCCCTGGGTAGCTTGCTGGGGTACGAGGCCCCTAGGTGAAGGGCCAGGGGGCACCCTGGGGCCTCTACTGCAAGTCCAGGGAGAGAGGAGGACCCCTGGGTAGCTTGCTGGGGTCAGAGGCAACTAGGTGGAGGGACAGGGGGTACCCTGGGGCCTATACTGCAAGTCCAGGGAGAGAGGTGGACCCCTGGTTAGCTTGCTGGGGTCGGAAGCCCCTTGCTCTAAGGCCAGGGGGCACCCTGGGGCCTATACTGCAAGTCCAGGGAGAGAGGTGGACCCATGGGTAGCTTACTGGGGTCAGAGGCCCCTAGGTGGAGGGCCAGGGGCTTCCTGGGGCCTCTACTGCAAGTCCAGGGAGAGAGGTGGACCCCTGGGTAGCTTGCTGGTGTCAGAGGCAACTAGGTGGAGGGACAGGGGGTACCCTGGGGCCTCTACTGCAAGTCCAGGGAGAGAGGTGGACCACTGGGTAGCTTCCTGAGGTCAGAGGCCCCTAGGTGGAGGGCCAGGGGGCACTCTGGGGCCTATCCTGCAAGTCCAGGGAGAGAGGTGGACCCCTGGGTACCTTCATGGGGTCAGAATCCCCTAAGTGGAGGGCCAAGGGGCTTCCTGGGGCCTCTACTGCAAGTCCTGGGAAAGAGGTGGACCCCTGGGTAGTTTGCTGGTGTCAGAGGCCTCTTGGTGGAGGGTCAGGGAGCACCCTGGGGCCTCTACTGCAAGTCCAGGAAGAGAAGTGGACCCCTGGGTACCTTCCTGGGGTCAGAATCCCCTAAGTGGAGGGCCAGGGGTCTTCCTGGGGCCTCTACTGCAAGTCTAGTTAGAGAGATGGACTCATGGGTAGCTAGCTGGGGTAAGAGGCCCCTAGGTGGAGGGCCTGTGGGCACCCTGGGGCCTCTACTGCAAGTCTAGGGAGAGAGATGGACCCCTGGGTAGCTTGCTGGGGTACGAGGCCCCTAGGTGGAGGGCCAGGGGGCACCCTGGGGCCTCTACTGCAAGTCTCAGGGAGAGAGGAGGACCCCTAGGTAGCTTGCTGGGGTAAGAGGCAACTAGGTGGAGGGACAGGGGGTACCCTGGGGCCTATACTGCAAGTCCAGGGAGAGAGGTGGACCCCTGGGTAGCTTCCTGAGGTCAAAGGCCCCTAGGTGGAGGGCCAGGGGGCACCCTGGGGCCTATCCTGCAAGTCCAAGGAGAGAGGTAGACCCCTGGGTAGCTTGCTGGGGTACGAGGCCCCTAGTTGGAGGGCCAAGGGGCACCCTGGGGCCTCTACTGCAAGTCCAGGGAGAGAGGTGGACCCGTGGGTAGCTTGCTGGGGTCGGAAGCCCCTTGGTGTAAGGCCAGGGGGCACCCAGGGGCCTATACTGCAAGTCCAGGGAGAGAGGTAGACCCATGGGTAGCTTACTGGGGTCAGAGGCCCCTAGGTGGAGGGCCAGGGGCTTCCTGGGTTCTCTACTGCAAGTCCATGGAGGGAGTGGGCCTTTGGGTAGCTTGCTGGTGTCAGAGGCAACAAGGTGGAGGGACAGGGGGTACCCTGGGGCCAATACTGCAAGTCCAGGGAGAGTTGTGGACCCTTGTGTAGCTTGCTGGGGTTAGAGGCCCCTGGGTAGAGGGACAAGGGGCACCCTGGGGCCTATACTGCAAGTCCAGAGAGAGAGGTGGACCCCTTGGTAGCTTCCTGGGGTTCAGAGGCCCCTAGGTGGAGGGCAAGGGGGCACCCTGGGACCTCTACTGCAAGTCCAGGGAGAGAGGTGGACCCCTGGGTAGCATGCTGGGGTCGGAGGCAACT
Organism: Danio rerio; assembly: GCF_049306965.1. Lineage (NCBI taxonomy): Eukaryota > Metazoa > Chordata > Actinopteri > Cypriniformes > Danionidae > Danio > Danio rerio. Next base: position 49,007,611 of record NC_133180.1, on the reverse strand, counting down.
AGGTGGAGGGCCAAGGGACACCCTGGGGCCTATCCAGCAAGTCCAGGGAGAGAGGTGGACACCTGGGTAGCTTGTTGGGGTCAGAAGCCCCTAGGTTTAGTGCCAGGGGGCTTCCTGGGGCCTCAACTGCAAGTCCAAGGAGAAGAGTGGACCCCTGTGTAGCTTGCTGGGGTCAAAGACCCCTAGGTGGAGGGCCAGGGGGACCCCTTGGGCCTCTACTTCAAGTCCAGGGAGAAAGGTGGACCCCTGGGTAGCTTGCTTGGTTCAGAGGCCCCTAGGTGGAGGTCAAGGGGTTACCCTGGGGCCTCTACTGCAATCCAAGGGAGAGTTGTGGACCCTTGTGTAGCTTCCTGGGGTTAGAGGCCCCTGGGTGGAGGGACAAGGGGCACCCTGGGGCCTATACTGCAAGTCCAGGGAGAGAGTGGGCCCCTGGGTAGCTTGCTGGTGTCAGAGGCAACAAGGTGGAGGGACAGGGGGTACCCTGGGGCCAATACTGCAAGTCCAGGGAGAGAAGTGGACCCCTGGGTACCTTCCTGGGGTCAGAATCCCCTAAGTGGAGGGCCAGGGGGCTTCCTGGGGCCTCTACTGCAAGTCCAGGGAAAGAGGTGGACCCCTGGGTAGTTTGCTGGGGTCAGAGGCCTCTTGGTGGAGGGTCAGGGGGCACCCTGGGGCCTCTACTGCAAGTCCAGGGAGAGAGGTGGACCCCTGGGTAGCTTGCTGGGGTCTGAAGCCCATAGGTGGAGAGCCAGGGGGTACCCTGGGGCCTATACTGCAAGTCCAGGGAGAGAGGTGGACCCTTGGGTAGCTTCCTAAGGTTAGAGGCCCCTAGGTGGAGGGCCAGGGGGCACCTTAGGGCCTATCCTGCAAGTCCAGGGAGAGAGGTGGACCCCTGGGTAGCTTGCTGGGGTACAAGGCCCCTAGTTGGAAGGCCAGGGGGCACCCTGGGGCCTCTACTGCAAGTCCAGGGAGAGAGGTGGACCCCTGGGTAGCTTGCTGGGGTCTGTAGCCAATAGGTGGAGGGCCAGGGGGCACCCTAGGGTATTCTCTGCAAGTCCATGGAGAGAGGTGGACCCCTGGGTAGCTTCCTAAGGTCAGAGGCCCCTAGGTGGAGGGCCAGGGGGCACCCTGGGGCCTATCTTGCAAGTCCAGGGAGAGAGGTGGACCCCTGGGTAGCTTGCTGGGGTTTGAAGCCCATAGGTGGAGGGCCAGGGGGCACCCTGGGGCCTCTACTTCAAGTCCAGGGAGAGAGGTGGACCCCTGGGTAGCTTCCTGGGGTCAGAGTACCCTAGGTGGAGGGCCAGGAGGTACCCTAGGGCCTCTACTGCAAGTCCAAGGAGAGAGGTGGACCCCTGGGTAGCTTGCTGGGGTCAGAGGCAACTAGGTGGAGGGCCAGGGGGCACCCTAGGGTCTACACTGCAAGTCCAGGGAGAGAGGTGGACCCCTGGGTAGCTTCCTAAGGTCAGAGGCCCCTAGGTAGAGGGCCAGGGGGCACCCTGGGGGCTATCCTGCAAGTCCAGGGAGAGAGGTTGACCCCTGGGTAGCTTGCTGGGGTACGAGGCCCCTAGGTGGAGGGCCAGGGGTCTTCCTGGGGCTTCTACTGCAAGTCTTGGGAGAAAGGTGGACCCCTGGCTTACTTGCTTGGGTCAGAGGCCGCTAGGTGGACGGCCAGGGGGCTTCGTGGGGCCTCTACTGCAAGTCCAGGGAGAGAAGTGGACCCCTGGGTAGCTTGCTGGGGTCGGAAGCCCCTTGGTGGAAGTCCAGGGGGCACCCTGGGGCCTATACTGCAAGTCCAGGGAGAGAGGTGGACCCATGGGTAGCTTACTGGGGTAAGAGGTTCCTAGGTGGAGGGCCAGGGGCACCCTGGGGCCTCTACTGCCAGTCCAGGGAGAGAGGTGGACCCCTGGGTAGCTTGCTGGGGTCAGAGGCCTCTAGGTGGAGGGCCAGGGGGCACCCTAGGGCCTCTACTGCAAGTCCAGGGAGAGAGGTGGACCACTGGGTAGCTTGCTGGGGTCTGAAGCCCATAGGTGGAGGGCCAGGGGGTACCCTGGGGCCTATACTGCAAGTCCAGGGAGAGAGGTGGAACCTTGGGTAGCTTCCTAAGGTTAGAGGCCCCTAAGTGGAGGGCCAGGGGGCACCCTGGGGCCTATCCTGCAAGTCCAGGGAGAGAGTTGGAGCCCTGGGTAGCTTGCTGGGGTACAAGGCCACTAGGTGGAGGGCCAGGGGGCACCCTGGGGCCTCTACTGCATGGCCAGGGAGAGAGGTGGACCCCTTGGTAGCTTGCTGGGGTCAGAGACCCCTAGGTGGAGGGCCAGGGGGCACCCTGGGGCCTCTACTGCAAGTCTAGGGAGAGAGGTGGACCCATGGGTAGCTAGCTGGGGTAAGAGACCCCTAAGTGGAGGGCCAGGGGACACCCTGGGGCCAATAATGCAAGTCCAGGGAGAGAGGTGGACACCTGGGTAGCGTGCTGGGGTCAGAGGCCCCTAGCTGGAGTGCCAGGACGCACCCTGGGGCCTCTACTGCAAGTCCAGGGAGAGAGGTGAACCCCTGGGTAGCTTGCTGGGGTCAGAGGCCCATAGGTGGAGGGCCAGGGGGCTTCCTGGGGCCTTTACTGCAAGTCCAGGGAGAGAGGTGGGCCCCTGGGTACCATGCTGGGGTCGGAGGCAACTAGGTGGAGGGCCAGGGGACACCCTGGGGCCAATACTGCAAGTCCAGGGAGAGAGGTGGACACCTGGGTAGCTTGTTGGGGTCAGAGGCCCCTAGGGGGAGGGTCAGGGGGCACCCTGGGGCCTATCCTGCAAGTCCAGGGAGAGAGGTGGACCCCTGGGTAGTTTGCTGGGGTCAGAGACCCCTAGGCGGAGGGACAGGAGGCTTCCTGGGGCCTCTACCGCAAGTCCAGGGAGAAAGGTGGACCCCTGGGTAGCTTGCTTGGGGCAGAGGCCCCTAGGTGGAGGTCAAGGGGGCACCCTGGGGCCTCTACTGCAATCCCAGTGAGAGTTGTGGACCCTTGTGTAGCTTGCTGGGGTCAGAGGCCCCTGGGTGGAGGGCCAAGGGGCACCCTGGGGCCTATACTGCAAGTCCAGAGAGAGAGGTGGACCCCTGGGTAGCTTCCTGGGGTCAGAGGCCCCTAGGTGGAGGGCAAGGGGGTACCTTGGGGCCTCTACTGTAAGTCCAGGGAGAGAGGTGGACAACTGGGTAGCTTGCTGGGGTCAGAGGCCCCTAGGTGGACGGCCAGGGGGCTTTGTGGGGCCTCTACTGCAAGTCCAGGGAGAGAGGTGGAACCCTGGCTAGCTTGCTGGGGTCGGAAGCCCCTTGGTGGAAGGCCAGGGGGCAACCTGGGGCCTATACTGCAAGTCCAGGGAGAGAGGTGGACCCATGGGTTGCTTACTGGGGTCAGAGGCCCCTAGGTGGAGGGCCAGGGCCACCCTGGGGCCTATACTGCAAGTCCAGGGAGAGAGGTGGACCCCTGGGTAGCTTGCTGGTGTCAGAGGCAACTAGGTGGAGGGACAGGGGGTACCCTGGGGCCTATACTGCAAGTCCAGGGAGAGAGGTGGACCCCTGGGTAGCTTCCTGAGGTCAGAGGCCCCTAGGTGGAGGGCCAGGGGGCACCCTGGGGCCTATCCTGCAAGTCCAGGGAGAGAGGTGGACCCCTGGGTAGCTTGCTGGGGTAAGAGGCCCCTAGGTGGAGGGCCAGGGTGCACCCTGGGGCCTCTACTGCAAGTCCAGGGAGAGAGGTGGACCCCTGGGTAGCTTGCTGGGGTCAGAGGCCCCTAGGTGGAGGGCCAGGAGGCACCCTGGTGCCTCTACTGCAAGTCCAGGGAGAGAGTTGGACCCCTGGAAAGCTTGCTGGGGTCCGAGGCCTCTTGGTGGAGGGCCAGGGGGCACCCTGGGGCCTCTACTGCAAGTCCAGGGAGAGAGTTGGACCCCTGGGTAGCTTGCTGGGGTCTGAAGCCCATAGGTGGAGAGCCAGGGGGTACCCTGGGGCCTATACTGCAAGTCCAGGGAGAGAGGTGGACCCTTGGGTAGCTTCCTAAGGTTAGAGGCCCCTAGGTGGAGGGCCAGGGGGCACCCTGGGGCCTATCCTGCAAGTCCAGGGAGAGAGGTTGACCCCTGAGTAGCTTGCTGGAGTACAAGGCCCCTAGGTGGAGGGCCAGGGGGCACCCTGGGGCCTCTACTGCAAGGCCAGGGAGAGAGGTGGACCCCTTGGTAGCTTGCTGGAGTCAGAGACCCCTAGGTGGAGGGCCAAGAGGCACCCTGGGGCCTCTACTGCAAGTATAGGGAGAGAGGTGGACCCATGGGTAGCTAGCTGGGGTAAGTGGCCCCTAAGTGGAGGGCCAGGGGGCACACTGGGGCCTCTACTGCAAGTCCAGGGAGAGAGGTGGACCCCTGGGTAGTTTGCTGGGGTCGGAGGCAACTAGGTGGAGGGCCAGGGGACACCCTGGGACCTATCCTGCAATTCCAGGGAGAGAGGTGGACACCTTGGTAGCTTCCTGGGGTCAGAGGCCCCTAGGTGGAGGGCAAGGGGGCACCCTGGGTTCTCTACTGCAAGTCCAGGGAGAGAGGTGGACCCCTAGGTAGCATGCTGGGGTCGGAGGCAACTAGGTGGAAGGCCAGGGGACACCCTGGGGCCTATCCTGCAATTCCAGGGAGAGAGGTGGACACCTGGGTAGCTTGTTGGGGTCAGAAGCCCCTAGGTTTAGTGCCAGGGGGCTTCCTGGGGCCTCAACTGCAAGTCCAAGGAGAAAGGTGGACCCCTGTGTAGCTTGCTGGGCTCAGAGGCCCCTAGGTGGAGGGTCAGGGGGCACCCTGGGGCCTATCCTGCAAGTCCAGGGAGAGAAGTGGACCTCTGGGTAGCTTGCTGGGGTACGAGGCCCCTAGGTGGAGGGCCAGGGGGCACCCTGGGGCCTCTACTGCAAGTCCAGGGAGAGAGGTGGACCCCTGGGTAGCTTGCTGGGGTCAGAGGCCTCTAGGTGGAGGGCCAAGGGGCACCCTGGGGCCTATACTGCAAGTCCAGGGAGAGAGGTGGACCAATGGGTAGCTTGCTGGGTTCTGTAGCCCTTAGTTGGAGGGCCAGGGGGTACCCTGGGGCCTATACTGCAAGTCCAGGGAGAGAGGTGGACCCCTGGGTAGCTTCCTAAGGTCAGAGGCCCCTAGGTGGAGGGCCAGCGGGCACCCTGGGGCCTATCCTGCAAGTCCAGGGAGAGAGGTGGACCCCTGGGTAGCTTGCTGGGGTACGAGACCCCTAGGTGGAGGGCCAGGGGGCACCCTGGGGCCTCTACTGCAAGTCCAGGGAGAGAGGTGGACCCCTGAGTAGCTTCCTGGGGTCAGAGTCCCCTAGGTGGAGGGTCAGGAGGTACCCTAGGGCCTCTACTGCAAGTCCAGGGAGAGAGGTGGAGCCCTGGGTAGCTTGCTGGGGTCAGAGGCAACTAGGTGGAGGGCCAGGGGGCACCCTAGGGTATACTCTGCCAGTCCAGGGAGAGAGGTGGACCCCTGGGTAGCTTCCTAAGGTCAGAGGCTCCTAGGTGGAGGGCCAGGGGGCACCCTGGGGCCTATCCTGCAAGTCCAGGGAGAGATGTGGACCCCTGGGTAGCTTGCTGGGGTACGAGGCCCCTAGGTGGAGGGCCAGGGGGCACCCTGGGGCCTCTACTGCAAGTCCAGGGAGAGAGGAGGACCCCTGGGTAGCTTGCTGGGGTCAGAGGCAACTAGGTGGAGGGACAGGGGGTACCCTGGGGCCTATACTGCAAGTCCAGGGAGAGAGGTGGACCCCTGGTTAGCTTGCTGGGGTCGGAAGCCCCTTGCTCTAAGGCCAGGGGGCACCCTGGGGCCTATACTGCAAGTCCAGGGAGAGAGGTGGACCCATGGGTAGCTTACTGGGCTCAGAGGCCCCTAGGTGGAGGGCCAGGGGCTTCCTGGGGCCTCTACTGCAAGTCCAGGGAGAGAGGTGGACCCCTGGGTAGCTTGCTGGTGTCAGAGGCAACTAGGTGGAGGGACAGGGGGTACCCTGGGGCCAATACTGCAAGTCCAGGGAGAGAGGTGGACCCCTGGGTAGCTTCCTGAGGTCAGAGGCCCCTAGGTGGAGGGCCAGGGGGCACTCTGGGGCCTATCCTGCAAGTCCAGGGAGAGAGGTGGACCCCTGGGTAGCTTGCTGGGGTACGAGGCCCCTAGGTGGAGGGCCAGGGGGCACCCTGGGGCCTCTACTGCAAGTCCAGGGAGAGAAGTGGACCCCTGGGTACCTTCCTGGGGTCAGAATCCCCTAAGTGGAGGGCCAGGGGGCTTCCTGGGGCCTCTACTGCAAGTCCAGGGAAAGAAGTGGACCCCTGGGTAGTTTGCTGGGGTCAGAGGCCTCTTGGTGGAGGGTCAGGGGGCACCCTGGGGCCTCTACTGCAAGTCCAGGGAGAGAGGTGGACCCCTGGGTAGCTTGCTGGGGTCTGAAGCCCATAGGTGGAGAGCCAGGGGTACCCTGGGGCCTATACTGCAAGTCCAGGGAGAGAGGTGGACCCTTGGGTAGCTTCCTAAGGTTAGAGGCCCCTAGGTGGAGGGCCAGGGGGCACCTTAGGGCCTATCCTGCAAGTCCAGGGAGAGAGGTGGACCCCTGGGTAGCTTGCTGGGGTACAAGGCCCCTAGTTGGAAGGCCAGGGGGCACCCTGGGGCCTCTACTGCAAGGCCAGGGAGAGAGGTGGACCCCTTGGTAACTTGCTGGGGTCAGAGACCCCTAGGTGGAGGGCCAGGGGGCACCCTGGGGCCTCTACTGCAAGTCTAGGGAGAGAGATGGACTCATGGGTAGCTAGCTGGGGTAAGTGGCCCCTAAGTGGAGGGCCAGGGGGCACCCTGGGGCCTCTACTGCAAGTCCAGGGAGAGAGGTGGACCCCTGGGTAGTTTGCCGGGGTAAGAGGCCCCTAGGCGGAGGGACAGGGGGCTTCCTGGGGCCTCTACTTCAAGTCCAGGGAGAAAGGTGGACCCCTGGGTAGCTTGCTTGGGTCAGAGGCCCCTAGGTGGAGGTCAAGGGGTTACCCTGGGGCCTCTACTGCAATCCAAGGGAGAGTTGTGGACCCTTGTGTAGCTTGCTGGGGTTAGAGGCCCCTGGGTGGAGGGACAAGGGGCACCCTGGGGCCTATACTGCAAGTCCAGAGAGAGAGGTGGACCCCTTGGTAGCTTCCTGGGGTCGGAGGCAACTAGGTGGAGGGCCAGGGGACACCCTGGGGCCTATCCTGCAAGTCCAGGGAGAGAGGTGCACACCTGGGTAGCTTGTTGGGGTGAGATGCCCCTAGGTTTAGTGCCAGGGGGCTTCCTGGGGCCTCAACTGCAAGTCCAAGGAGAAAGGTGGACCCCTGTGTAGCTTGCTGGGGTCAAAGACCCCTAGGTGGAGGGCCAGGGGGACCCCTGGGGCCTATCCTGCAAGTCCAGGGAGAGAGGTGGACCCCTGGGTAGCTTGCTGGGGTACGAGACCCCTAGGTGGAGGGCCAGGGGGCACCCTGGGGCCTCTACTGCAAGTCCAGGGAGAGAGGTGGACCCCTGGGTAGCTTCCTGGGGTCAGAGTCCCCTAGGTGGAGGGTCAGGAGGTACCCTAGGGCCTCTACTGCAAGTCCAGGGAGAGAGGTGGAGCCCTGGGTAGCTTGCTGGGGTCAGAGGCAACTAGGTGGAGGGCCAGGGGGCACCCTAGGGTATACTCTGCCAGTCCAGGGAGAGAGGTGGACCCCTGGGTAGCTTCCTAAGGTCAGAGGCTCCTAGGTGGAGGGCCAGGGGGCACCCTGGGGCCTATCCTGCAAGTCCAGGGAGAGATGTGGACCCCTGGGTAGCTTGCTGGGGTACGAGGCCCCTAGGTGGAGGGCCAGGGGGCACCCTGGGGCCTCTACTGCAAGTCCAGGGAGAGAGGAGGACCCCTGGGTAGCTTGCTGGGGTCAGAGGCAACTAGGTGGAGGGACAGGGGGTACCCTGGGGCCTATACTGCAAGTCCAGAGAGAGAGGTGGACCCCTGGTTAGCTTGCTGGGGTCGGAAGCCCCTTGCTCTAAGGCCAGGGGGCACCCTGGGGCCTATACTGCAAGTCCAGGAAGAGAGGTGGACCCATGGGTAGCTTACTGGGTTCAGAGGCCCCTAGGTGGAGGGCCAGGGGCTTCCTGGGGCCTCTACTGCAAGTCCAGGGAGAGAGGTGGACCCCTGGGTAGCTTGCTGGTGTCAGAGGCAACTAGGTGGAGGGACAGGGGGTACCCTGGGGCCAATACTGCAAGTCCAGGGAGAGAGGTGGACCCCTGGGTAGCTTCCTGAGGTCAGAGGCCCCTAGGTGGAGGGCCAGGGGGCACTCTGGGGCCTATCCTGCAAGTCCAGGGAGAGAGGTGGACCCCTGGGTAGCTTGCTGGGGTACGAGGCCCCTAGGTGGAGGGCCAGGGGGCACCCTGGGGCCTCTACTGCAAGTCCAGGGAGAGAAGTGGACCCCTGGGTACCTTCCTGGGGTCAGAATCCCCTAAGTGGAGGGCCAGGGGGCTTCCTGGGGCCTCTACTGCAAGTCCAGGGAAAGAAGTGGACCCCTGGGTAGTTTGCTGGGGTCAGAGGCCTCTTGGTGGAGGGTCAGGGGGCACCCTGGGGCCTCTACTGCAAGTCCAGGGAGAGAGGTGGACCCCTGGGTAGCTTGCTGGGGTCTGAAGCCCATAGGTGGAGAGCCAGGGGGTACCCTGGGGCCTATACTGCAAGTCCAGGGAGAGAGGTGGACCCTTGGGTAGCTTCCTAAGGTTAGAGGCCCCTAGGTGGATGGCAAGGGGGCACCTTAGGGCCTATCCTGCAAGTCCAGGGAGAGAGGTGGACCCCTGGGTAGCTTGCTGGGGTACAAGGCCCCTAGTTGGAAGGCCAGGGGGCACCCTGGGGCCTCTACTGCAAGGCCAGGGAGAGAGGTGGACCCCTTGGTAACTTGCTGGGGTCAGAGACCCCTAGGTGGAGGGCCAGGGGGCACCCTGGGGCCTCTACTGCAAGTCTAGGGAGAGAGATGGACTCATGGGTAGCTAGCTGGGGTAAGTGGCCCCTAAGTGGAGGGCCAGGGGGCACCCTGGGGCCTCTACTGCAAGTCCAGGGAGAGAGGTGGACCCCTGGGTAGTTTGCCGGGGTAAGAGGCCCCTAGGCGGAGGGACAGGGGGCTTCCTGGGGCCTCTACTTCAAGTCCAGGGAGAAAGGTGGACCCCTGGGTAGCTTGCTTGGGTCAGAGGCCCCTAGGTGGAGGTCAAGGGGTTACCCTGGGGCCTCTACTGCAATCCAAGGGAGAGTTGTGGACCCTTGTGTAGCTTGCTGGGGTTAGAGGCCCCTGGGTGGAGGGACAAGGGGCACCCAGGGGCCTATACTGCAAGTCCAGAGAGAGAGGTGGACCCCTTGGTAGCTTCCTGGGGTCGGAGGCAACTAGGTGGAGGGCCAGGGGACACCCTGGGTTCTATCCTGCAAGTCCAGGGAGAGAGGTGCAAACCTGGGTAGCTTGTTGGGGTGAGAAGCCCCTATGTTTAGTGCCAGGGGGCTTCCTGGGGCCTCAACTGCAAGTCCAAGGAGAAAGGTGGACCCCTGTGTAGCTTGCTGGGGTCAAAGACCCCTAGGTGGAGGGCCAGGGGGACCCCTGGGGCCTATCCTGCAAGTCCAGGGAGAGAGGTGGACCCCTGGGTAGCTTGCTGGGGTACGAGGCCCCTAGGTGGAGGGCCAGGGGGCATCCTGGGGCCTCTACTGCAAGTCCAGGGAGAGAGGAGGACCCCTAGGTAGCTTGCTGGGGTCAGAGGCAACTTGGTGGAGGGACAGGGGGTACCCTGGGGACTATACTGCAAGTCCAGGGAGAGAGGTGGACCCCTGGGTAGCTTCCTGAGGTCAAAGGCCCCTAGGTGGAGGGCCAGGGGGCACCCTGGGGCCTATCCTGCAAGTCCAAGGAGAGAGGTAGACCCCTGGGTAGCTTGCTGGGGTACGAGGCCCCTGGTTGGAGGGCCAGGGGGCACCCTGGGGCCTCTACTGCAAGTCCAGGGAGAGAGGTGGACCCGTGGGTAGCTTGCTGGGGTCGGAAGCCCCTTGGTGTAAGGCCAGGGGGCACCCAGGGGCCTATACTGCAAGTCTAGGGAGAGAGGTGGACCCATGGGTAGCTAGCTGGGGTAAGAGGCCCCTAAGTGGAGGGCCAGGGGGTACCCTGGGGCCTCTACTGCAAGTCCAGGGAGAGAGGTGGACCCCTGGGTAGTTTGCTGGGGTCAGAGGCCCCTAGGCGGAGGGACAGGGGGCTTCCTGGGGCCTCCACTGCAAGTCCAGGGAGAAAGGTGGACCCCTGGGTAGCTTCCTGGGGTCAGAGGTCCCTAGGTGGAGGGCAAGGGGGCACCCTGGGGCCTCTACTGCAAGTACAGGGAGAGAGGTGGACCCCTGGGTATTATGCTGGGGTCGGAGGCAACTAGGTGGAGGGCCAGGGGACACCCTGGGGCCTATCCTGCAAGTCCAGGGAGAGAGGTGGACACCTGGGTGGCTTGTTGGGGTCAGAAGCCCCTAGGTTTAGTGCCAGGGGGCTTCCTGGGGCCTCAACTGCAAGTCCAAGGAGAAAGGTGGACCGCTGTGTAGCTTGCTGGGGTCAGAGGCCCCTAGGTGGAGGGTCAGGGGGCACCCTGGGGCCTTTCCTGCAAGTCCAGGGAGAGAAGTGGACCCCTTGGTAGCTTGCTGGGGTCAGAGGCCCCTAGCTGGAGGGCCAGGACGCACCCTGGGGCCTCTATTGCAAGTCCAGGGAGAGAGGTGAACCCCTGGCTAGCTTGCTTGGGTCAGAGGCCGCTAGGTGGACGGCCAGGGGGCTTCGTGGGGCCTCTACTGCAAGTCCAGGGAGAGAAGTGGACCCCTGGGTAGCTTGCTGGGGTCGGAAGCCCCTTGGTGGAAGTCCAGGGGGCACCCTGGGGCCTATACTGCAAGTCCAGGGAGAGAGGTGGACCCATGGGTAGCTTACTGGGGTCAGAGGCCCCTAGGTGGAGGGCCAGGGGCACCCTGGGGCCTCTACTGCAAGTCCAGGAAGAGAGGTGGACCCCTGGGTAGCTTGCTGGGGTACTAGGCCCCTAGGTGGATGGCGAGGAGGCACCCTGGGGCCTCTACTGCAAGTCCAGGGAGAGAGGTGGAACCCTGGGTAGCTTGCTGGGGTCAGAGGCCTCTAGGTGGAGGGCCAAGGGGCACCCTGGGGCCTCTACTGCAAGTCCAGGGAGAGAGGTGGACCCCTGGGTAGCTTGCTGGGGTCTGTAGCCAATAGGTGGAGGGCCAGGGGGTACCCTGGGGCCTACACTGCAAGTCCATGGAGAGAGGTGGACCCCTGGGTAGCTTCCTAAGGTCAGAGGCCCCTAGGTGGAGGGCCAGGGGGCACCCTGGGGCGTATCTTGCAAGTCCAGGGAGAGAGGTGGACCCCTGGGTAGCTTGCTGGGGTCTGAAGCCCATAGGTGGAGGGCCAGGGGGCACCCTGGGGCCTCTACTTCAAGTCCAGGGAGAGAGGTGGACCCCTGGGTAGCTTCCTGGGGTCAGAGTACCCTAGGTGGAGGGCCAGGAGGTACCCTAGGGCCTCTACTGCAAGTCCAGGGAGAGAGGTGGACCCCTGGGTAGCTTGCTGGGGTCAGAGGCAACTAGGTGGAGGGCCAGGGGGCACCCTAGGGTCTACACTGCAAGTCCAGGGAGAGAAGTGGACCCCTGGGTAGCTTCCTAAGGTCAGAGGCCCCTAGGTAGAGGGCCAGGGGGCACCCTGGGGGCTATCCTGCAAGTCCAGGGAGAGAGGTGGACCCCTGGGTAGCTTGCTGGGGTACGAGGCCCCTAGGTGGAGGGCCAGGGGGCTTCCTGGGGCTTCTACTGCAAGTCTTGGGAGAAAAGTGGACCCCTGGCTAGCTTGCTTGGGTCAAAGGCCGCTAGGTGGACGGCCAGGGGGCTTCGTGGGGCCTCTACTGCAAGTCCAGGGAGAGAAGTGGACCCCTGGGTAGCTTGCTGGGGTCGGAAGCCCCTTGGTGGAAGTCCAGGGGGCACCCTGGGGCCTATACTGCAAGTCCAGGGAGAGAGGTGGACCCATGGGTAGCTTACTGGGGTCAGAGGCCCCTAGGTGGAGGGCCAGGGGCACCATGGGGCCTCTACTGCAAGTCCAGGAAGAGAGGTGGACCCCTGGGTAGCTTGCTGGGGTACGAGGCCTCTAGGTGGAGGGCCAGGGGGCACCCTGGGGCCTCTACTGCAAGTCCAGGGAGAGAGGTGGACCCCTGGGTAGCTTGCTGGGGTCAGAGGCCCCTAGGTGGAGGGCCACGGGGCACCCTGGGGCCTCTACTGCAAGTACAGGGAGAGAGGTGGACCCCTGGGTAGCTTGCTAAGGTCAGAGGCCTCTAGGTGGAGGGCCAGGGGGCACCCTGGGGCCTCTACTGCATGGCCAGGGAGAGAGGTGGACCACTGGGTAGCTTGCTGGGGTCTGAAGCCCATAGGTGCAGGGCCAGGGGGCACCCTGGGGCTTCTACTGCAAGTCTAGGGAGAGAGGTGGACCCATGGGTAGCTAGCTGGGGAAAGAGACCCCTAAGTGGAGGGCCAGGGGACACCCTGGGGCCAATACTGCAAGTCCAGGGAGAGAGGTGGACACCTGGGTAGCTTGCTGGGGTCAGAGGCCCATAGGTGGAGGGCCAGGGGGCTTCCTGGGGCCTTTACTGCAAGTCCAGGAAGAGAGAGGTGGGCCCCTGGGTACCATGCTGGGGTCGGAGGCAACTAGGTGGAGGGCCAGGGGACACCCTGGGGCCAATACTGCAAGTCCAGGGAGAGAGGTGGACACCTGGGTAGCTTGTTGGGGTCAGAGGCCCCTAGGGGGAGGGTCAGGGGGCACCCTGGGGCCTATCCTGCAAGTCCAGGGAGAGAGGTGGAACCCTGGGTAGTTTGCTGGGGTCAGAGACCCCTAGGCGGAGGGACAGGAGGCTTCCTGGGGCCTCTACTGCAAGTCCAGTTAGAAAGGTGGACCCCTGGGTAGCTTGCTTGGGGCAGAGGCCCCTAGGTGGAGGTCAAGGGGGCACCCTGGGGCCTCTACTGCAATCCCAGTGAGAGTTGTGGACCCTTGTGTAGCTTGCTGGGGTCAGAGGCCCCTGGGTGGAGGGAAAAGGGGCACCCTGGGGCCTATACTGCAAGTCCAGAGAGAGAGGTGGACCCCTGGGTAGCTTCCTGGGGTCAGAGGCCCCTAGGTGGAGGGCAAGGGGGTACCTTGGGGCCTCTACTGTAAGTCCAGGGAGAGAGGTGGACCCCTGGGTAGCTTGCTGGGGTCAGAGGCCCCTAGGTGGACGGCCAGGGGGCTTTGTGGGGCCTCTACTGCAAGTCAAGGGAGAGAGGTGGACCCCTGGCTAGCTTGCTGGGGTCGGAAGCCCCTTGGTGGAAGGCCAGGGGGCAACCTGGGGCCTTTACTGCAAGTCCAGGGAGAGAGGTGTACCCATTGGTTGCTTACTGGGGTCAGAGGCCCCTAGGTGGAGGGCCAGGGCCACCCTGGGGCCTATACTGCAAGTCCAGGGAGAGAGGTGGACCCCTGGGTTGCTTGCTGGTGTCAGAGGCAACTAGGTGGAGGGACAAGGGGTACCCTGGGGCCTATACTGCAAGTCCAGGGAGAGAGGTGGACCCCTGGGTAGCTTCCTGAGGTCAGAGGCCCCTAGGTGGAGGGCCAGGGGGCACCCTGGGACCTATACTACAAGTCCAGGGAGAGAGGTGGACCCCTGGGTAGCTTGCTGGGGTACGAGGCCCCTAGGTGGAGGGCCAGGGTGCACCCTGCGGCCTCTACTGCAAGTCCAGGGAGAGAGGTGGACCCCTGGGTAGCTTGCTGGGGTCAGAGGCCCCTAGGTGGAGGGCCAGGAGGCACCCTGGTGCCTCTACTGCAAGTCCAGGGAGAGAGTTGGACCCCTGGAAAGCTTGCTGGGGTCAGAGGCCTCTTGGTGGAGGGCCAGGGGGCACCCTGGGGCCTCTACTGCAAGTCCAGGGAGAGAGGTGGACCCCTGGGTAGCTTGCTGGGGTCTGAAGCCCATAGGTGGAGAGCCAGAGGGTACCCTGGGGCCTATACTGCAAGTCCAGGGAGAGAGGTGGACCCTTGGGTAGCTTCCTAAGGTTAGAGGCCCCTAGGTGGAGGGCCAGGGGGCACCCTGGGGCCTCTACTGCAAGGCCAGGGAGAGAGGTGGACCCCTTGGTAGCTTGCTGGGGTCAGAGACCCCTAGGTGGAGGGCCAGGGGGCACCCTAGGGCCTCTACTGCAAGTATAGGGAGAGAGGTGGACCCATGGGTAGCTAGCTGGGGTGAGTGGTCCCTAAGTGGAGGGCCAGGGGGCACCCTGGGGCCTCTACTGCAAGTCCAGGGAGAGAGGTGGACCCCTGGGTAGTTTGCTGGGGTCAGAGGCCTCTTGGTGGAGGGTCAGGGGGCACCCTGGGGCCTCTACTGCAAGTCCAGGAAGAGAAGTGGACCCCTGGGTACCTTCCTGGGGTCAGAATCCCCTAAGTGGAGGGCCAGGGGGCTTCCTGGGGCCTCTACTACAAGTCCTGGGAAAGAGGTGGACCCCTGGGTAGCTTGCTGGGGTCTGAAGCCCATAGGTGGAGAGCCAGGGGGTACCCTGGGGCCTATACTGCAAGTCCAGGGAGAGAGGTGGACCCTTGGGTAGCTTCCTAAGGTTAGAGGCCCCTAGGTGGAGGGCCAGGGGGCACCTTGGGGCCTATCCTGCAAGTCCAGGGAGAGAGGTGGACCCCTGGGTAGCTTGCTGGGGTACAAGGCCCCTAGGTGGAAGGCCAGGGGGCACCCTGGGGCCTCTACTGCAAGGCCAGGGAGAGAGGTGGACCCCTTGGTAACTTGCTGGGGTCAGAGACCCCTAGGTGGAGGGCCAGGGGGCACCCTGGGGCCTCTACTGCAAGTCTAGTTAGAGAGATGGACTCATGGGTAGCTAGCTGGGGTAAGAGGCCCCTAAGTGGAGGGCCAGGGGGCACCCTGGGGCCTCTACTGCAAGTCCAGGGAGATAGGTGGACCCCTGGGTAGTTTGCTGGGGTCAGAGGCCCTTAGGTGGAGGGACAGGGGGCTTCCTGGGGCCTCTACTTCAAGTCCAGGGAGAAAGGTGGACCCCTGGGTAGCTTGCTTGGGTCAGAGGCCCCTAGGTGGAGGTCAAGGGGTTACCCTGGGGCCTCTACTGCAATCCAAGGGAGAGTTGTGGACCCTTGTGTAGCTTGCTGGGGTTAGAGGCCCCTGGGTGGAGGGACAAGGGGCACCCTGGGGCCTATACTTCAAGTCCAGGGAGAGAGGTGGACCCCTGGGTAGCTTCCTGGGGTCAGAGTACCCTAGGTGGAGGGCCAGGAGGTACCCTAGGGCCTCTACTGCAAGTCCAGGGAGAGAGGTAGACCCCTGGGTAGCTTGCTGGGGTCAGAGGCAACTAGATGGAGGGCCAGGGGGCACCCTAGGGTCTACACTGCAAGTCCAGGGAGAGAGGTGGACCCCTGGGTAGCTTCCTAAGGTCAGAGGCCCCTAGGTAGAGGGCCAGGGGGCACCCTGGGGGCTATGCTGCAAGTCCAGGGAGAGAGGTGGACCCCTGGGTAGCTTGCTGGGGTACGAGGCCCCTAGGTGGAGGGCCAGGGGGCTTCCTGGGGCTTCTACTGCAAGTCTTGGGAGAAAAGTGGACCCCTGGCTAGCTTGCTTGGGTCAGAGGCCGCTAGGTGGACGGCCAGGGGGCTTCGTGGGGCCTCTACTGCAAGTCCAGGGAGAGAAGTGGACCCCTGGGTAGCTTGCTGGGGTACGAGGCCTCTAGGTGGAGGGCCAGGGGGCACCCTGGGGCCTCTACTGCAAGTCCAGGGAGAGAGGTGGACCCCTGGGTAGCTTGCTGGGGTCAGAGGCCCCTAGGTGGAGGGCCACGGGGCACCCTGGGGCCTCTACTGCAAGTACAGGGAGAGAGGTGGACCCCTGGGTAGCTTGCTGGGGTCAGAGGCCTCTAGGTGGAGGGCCAGGGGGCACCCTGGGGCCTCTACTGCATGGCCAGGGAGAGAGGTGGACCACTGGGTAGCTTGCTGGGGTCTGAAGCCCATAGGTGGAGGGCCAGGGGGCACCCTGGGGCTTCTACTGCAAGTCTAGGGAGAGAGGTGGACCCATGGGTAGCTAGCTGGGGAAAGAGACCCCTAAGTGGAGGGCCAGGGGACACCCTGGGGCCAATACTGCAAGACCAGGGAGAGAGGTGGACACCTGGGTAGCTTGGTGGGGTCAGAGGCCCCTAGCTGGAGGGCTAGGACGCACCCTGGGGCCTCTACTGCAAGTCCAGGGAGAGAGGTGAACCCCTGGGTAGCTTGCTGGGGTCAGAGGCCCATAGGTGGAGGGCCAGGGGGCTTCCTGGGGCCTTTACTGCAAGTCCAGGAAGAGAGAGGTGGGCCCCTGGGTACAATGCTGGGGTCGGAGGCAACTAGGTGGAGGGCCAGGGGACACCCTGGGGCCAATACTGCAAGTCCAGGGAGAGAGGTGGACACCTGGGTAGCTTGTTGGGGTCAGAGGCCCCTAGGTGGAAGGCCAGGGGGCACCCTGGGGCCTCTACTGCAAGGCCAGGGAGAGAGGTGGACCCCTTGGTAACTTGCTGGGGTCAGAGACCCCTAGGTGGAGGGCCAGGGGGCACCCTGGGGCCTCTACTGCAAGTCTAGTTAGAGAGATGGACTCATGGGTAGCTAGCTGGGGTAAGAATCCCCTAAGTGGAGGGCCAGGGGGCTTCCTGGGGCCTCTACTGCAAGTCCAGGGAAAGAAGTGGACCCCTGGGTAGCTTGCTTGGGGCAGAGGCCCCTAGGTGGAGGTCAAGGGGGCACCCTGGGGCCTCTACTGCAATCCCAGTGAGAGTTGTGGACCCTTGTGTAGCTTGCTGGGGTCAGAGGCCCCTGGGTGGAGGGAAAAGGGGCACCTTGGGGCCTATACTGCAAGTCCAGAGAGAGAGGTGGACCCCTGGGTAGCTTCCTGGGGTCAGAGGCCCCTAGGTGGAGGGCAAGGGGGTACCTTGGGGCCTCTACTGTAAGTCCAGGGAGAGAGGTGGACCCCTGGGTAGCTTGCTGGGGTCAGAGGCCCCTAGGTGGACGGCCAGGGGGCTTTGTGGGGCCTCTACTGCAAGTCCAGGGAGAGAGGTGGACCCCTGGCTAGCTTGCTGGGGTCGGAAGCCCCTTGGTGGAAGGCCAGGGGGCAACCTGGGGCCTATACTGCAAGTCCAGGGAGAGAGGTGGACCCATGGGTTGCTTACTGGGGTCAGAGGCCCCTAGGTGGAGGGCCAGGGCCACCCTGGGGCCTATACTGCAAGTCCAGGGAGAGAGGTGGACCCCTGGGTTGCTTGCTGGTGTCAGAGGCAACTAGGTGGAGGGACAGGGGGTACCCTGGGGCCTATACTGCAAGTCCAGGGAGAGAGGTGGACCCCGGGGTAGCTTCCTGAGGTCAGAGGCCCCTAGGTGGAGGGCCAGGGGGCACCCTGGGACCTATACTGCAAGTCCAGGGAGAGAGGTGGACCCCTGGGTAGCTTGCTGGGGTACGAGGCCCCAAGGTGGAGGGCCAGGGTGCACCCTGGGGCCTCTACTGCAAGTCCAGGGAGAGAGGTGGACCCCTGGGTAGCTTGCTGGGGTCAGAGGCCCCTAGGTGGAGGGCCAGGAGGCACCCTGGTGCCTCTACTGCAAGTCCAGGGAGAGAGTTGGACCCCTGGAAAGCTTGCTGGGGTCAGAGGCCTCTTGGTGGAGGGCCAGGGGGCACCCTGGGGCCTCTACTGCAAGTCCAGGGAGAGAGGTGGACCCCTGGGTAGCATGCTGGGGTCGGAGGCAACTAGGTGGAGGGCCAGGGGGCACCCTGGGGCCTATACTGCAAGTCCAGGGAGAGAGGTGGACCCCTGGGTAGCATGCTGGGGTCGGAGGCAACTAGGTGGAGGGCCAGGGGGCACCCTAGGGTATACTCTGCAAGTCCAGGGAGAGAGGTGGACCCCTGGGTAGCTTCCTAAGGTCAGAGGCTCCTAGGTGGAGGGCCAGGGGGCACCCTGGGGCCTATCCTGCAAGTCCAGGGAGAGATGTGGACCCCTGGGTAGCTTGCTGGGGTACGAGGCCCCTAGGTGAAGGGCCAGGGGGCACCCTGGGGCCTCTACTGCAAGTCCAGGGAGAGAGGAGGACCCCTGGGTAGCTTGCTGGGGTCAGAGGCAACTAGGTGGAGGGACAGGGGGTACCCTGGGGCCTATACTGCAAGTCCAGGGAGAGAGGTGGACCCCTGGTTAGCTTGCTGGGGTCGGAAGCCCCTTGCTCTAAGGCCAGGGGGCACCCTGGGGCCTATACTGCAAGTCCAGGGAGAGAGGTGGACCCATGGGTAGCTTACTGGGGTCAGAGGCCCCTAGGTGGAGGGCCAGGGGCTTCCTGGGGCCTCTACTGCAAGTCCAGGGAGAGAGGTGGACCCCTGGGTAGCTTGCTGGTGTCAGAGGCAACTAGGTGGAGGGACAGGGGGTACCCTGGGGCCTCTACTGCAAGTCCAGGGAGAGAGGTGGACCACTGGGTAGCTTCCTGAGGTCAGAGGCCCCTAGGTGGAGGGCCAGGGGGCACTCTGGGGCCTATCCTGCAAGTCCAGGGAGAGAGGTGGACCCCTGGGTAGCTTGCTGGGGTACAAGGCCCCTAGGTGGAGGGCCAGGGGGCACCCTGGGGCCTCTACTGCAAGTCCAGGGAGAGAAGTGGACCCCTGGGTACCTTCATGGGGTCAGAATCCCCTAAGTGGAGGGCCAAGGGGCTTCCTGGGGCCTCTACTGCAAGTCCTGGGAAAGAGGTGGACCCCTGGGTAGTTTGCTGGTGTCAGAGGCCACTTGGTGGAGGGTCAGGGAGCACCCTGGGGCCTCTACTGCAAGTCCAGGAAGAGAAGTGGACCCCTGGGTACCTTCCTGGGGTCAGAATCCCCTAAGTGGAGGGACAGGGGTCTTCCTGGGGCCTCTACTGCAAGTCTAGTTAGAGAGATGGACTCATGGGTAGCTAGCTGGGGTAAGAGGCCCCTAGGTGGAGGGCCTGTGGGCACCCTGGGGCCTCTACTGCAAGTCTAGGGAGAGAGATGGACCCCTGGGTAGCTTGCTGGGGTACGAGGCCCCTAGGTGGAGGGCCAGGGGGCACCCTGGGGCCTCTACTGCAAGTCTCAGGGAGAGAGGAGGACCCCTAGGTAGCTTGCTGGGGTAAGAGGCAACTAGGTGGAGGGACAGGGGGTACCCTGGGGCCTATACTGCAAGTCCAGGGAGAGAGGTGGACCCCTGGGTAGCTTCCTGAGGTCAAAGGCCCCTAGGTGGAGGGCCAGGGGGCACCCTGGGGCCTATCCTGCAAGTCCAAGGAGAGAGGTAGACCCCTGGGTAGCTTGCTGGGGTACGAGGCCCCTAGTTGGAGGGCCAAGGGGCACCCTGGGGCCTCTACTGCAAGTCCAGGGAGAGAGGTGGACCCGTGGGTAGCTTGCTGGGGTCGGAAGCCCCTTGGTGTAAGGCCAGGGGGCACCCAGGGGCCTATACTGCAAGTCCAGGGAGAGAGGTAGACCCATGGGTAGCTTACTGGGGTCAGAGGCCCCTAGGTGGAGGGCCAGGGGCTTCCTGGGTTCTCTACTGCAAGTCCATGGAGGGAGTGGGCCTTTGGGTAGCTTGCTGGTGTCAGAGGCAACAAGGTGGAGGGACAGGGGGTACCCTGGGGCCAATACTGCAAGTCCAGGGAGAGTTGTGGACTCTTGTGTAGCTTGCTGGGGTTAGAGGCCCCTGGGTAGAGGGACAAGGGGCACCCTGGGGCCTATACTGCAAGTCCAGAGAGAGAGGTGGACCCCTTGGTAGCTTCCTGGGGTTCAGAGGCCCCTAGGTGGAGGGCAAGGGGGCACCCTGGGACCTCTACTGCAAGTCCAGGGAGAGAGGTGGACCCCTGGGTAGCATGCTGGGGTCGGAGGCAACTAGGTGGAGGGCCAAGGGACACCCTGGGGCCTATCCAGCAAGTCCAGGGAGAGAGGTGGACACCTGGGTAGCTTGTTGGGGTCAGAAGCCCCTAGGTTTAGTGCCAGGGGGCTTCCTGGGGCCTCAACTGCAAGTCCAAGGAGAAGAGTGGACCCCTGTGTAGCTTGCTGGGGTCAAAGACCCCTAGGTGGAGGGCCAGGGGGACCCCTTGGGCCTCTACTTCAAGTCCAGGGAGAAAGGTGGACCCCTGGGTAGCTTGCTTGGTTCAGAGGCCCCTAGGTGGAGGTCAAGGGGTTACCCTGGGGCCTCTACTGCAATCCAAGGGAGAGTTGTGGACCCTTGTGTAGCTTCCTGGGGTTAGAGGCCCCTGGGTGGAGGGACAAGGGGCACCCTGGGGCCTATACTGCAAGTCCAGGGAGAGAGTGGGCCCCTGGGTAGCTTGCTGGTGTCAGAGGCAACAAGGTGGAGGGACAGGGGGTACCCTGGGGCCAATACTGCAAGTCCAGGGAGAGAGGTGGACCCCTGGGTAGCTTCCTGAGGTCAGAGGCCCCTAGGTGGAGGGCCAGGGGGCACCCTGGGGCCTATCCTGCAAGTCCTGGGAGAGAGGTGGACCCCTGGGTAGCTTGCTGGGATACGAGGACCCTAAGTGGAGGGCCAGGGGGCACCCTGGGGCCTCTACTGCAAGTCCAGGGACAGAGGTGGACCCCTGGGTAGTTTGCTGGGGTCAGAGGCCCCTAGGCGGAGGGACAGGGGGCTTCCTGGGGCCTCCACTGCAAGTCCAGGGAGAAAGGTGGACCCCTGGGTAGCTTCCTGGGGTCAGAGGCCCCTAGGTGGAGGGCAGGGGGGCACCCTGGGGCCTCTACTGCAAGTCCAGGGAGAGAGGTGGACCCCTGGGTATTATGCTGGGGTCGGAGGCAACTAGGTGGAGGGCCAGGGGACACCCTGGTGCCTATCCTGCAAGTCCAGGGAGAGAGGTGGACACCTGGGTAGCTTGTTGGGGTCAGAAGCCCCTAGGTTTAGTGCCAGGGGGCTTCGTGGGGCCTCAACTGCAAGTCCAAGGAGAAAGGTGGACCGCTGTGTAGCTTGCTGGGGTCAGAGGCCCCTAGGTGGAGGGTCAGGGGGCACCCTGGGGCCTTTCCTGCAAGTCCAGTGAGAATAGTGGACCCCTTGGTAGCTTGCTGGGGTCAGAGGCCCCTAGCTGGAGGGCCAGGACGCACCCTGGGGCCTCTACTGCAAGTCCAGGGAGAGAGGTGAACACCTGGGTAGCTTGCTGGGGTCAGAGGCCCATAGGTGGAGGGCCAGGGGGCTTCCTGGGGCCTTTACTGCAAGTGCAGGGAGAGAGGTGGACACCTGGGTAGCTTGTTGGGGTCAGAGGGCCCTAGGTTTAGTTCCAGGGGGCTACCTGGGGCCTCAACTGCAAGTCCAAGGAGAAAGGTGGACCCCTGTGTAGCTTGCTGGGGTCAAAGGCCCCTAGGTGGAGGGTCAGGGGGCACCCTGGGGCCTATCCTGCAAGTCCAGGGAGAGAGGTGGACCTCTGGGTAGCTTGCTGGGGTACGAGGCCCCTAGGTGGAGGGCGAGGGGGCACCCTGGGGCCTCTACTGCAAGTCCAGGGAGAGAGGTGGACCCCTGGGTAGCTTGCTGGGGTCAGAGGCCTCTAGGTGGAGGGCCAAGGGGCACCCTGGGGCCTATACTGCAAGTCCAGGGAGAGAGTTTGACCCCTGGGTAGCTTGCTGGGGTCTGTAGCCAATAGGTGGAGGGCCAGGGGGTACCCTGGGGCCTACACTGCAAGTCCATGGAGAGAGGTGGACCCCTGGGTAGCTTTTTAAGGTCAGAGGCCCCTAGGTGGAGGGCCAGGGGGCACCCTGGGGCCTATCTTGCAAGTCCAGGGAGAGAAGTGGACCCCTGGGTAGCTTGCTGGGGTCTGATGCCCATAGGTGGAGGGCCAGGGGGCACCCTGGGGCCTCTACTTCAAGTCCAGGGAGAGAGGTGGACCCCTGGGTAGCTTCCTGGGGTCAGAGTACCCTAGGTGGAGGGCCAGGAGGTACCCTAGGGCCTCTACTGCAAGTCCAGGGAGAGAGGTGGACCCCTGGGTAGCTTGCTGGGGTCAGAGGCAACTAGGTGGAGGGCCAGGGGGCACCCTAGGGTCTACACTGCAAGTCCAGGGAGAGAGGTGGACCCCTGGGTACCTTCCTGGGGTCAGAATCCCCTAAGTGGAGGGCCAGGGGGCTTCCTGAGGCCTCTACTGCAAGTCCAGGGAAAGAGGTGGACCCCTGGGTAGTTTGCTGGGGTCAGAGGCCTCTTGGTGGAGGGTCAGGGGGCACCCTGGGGCCTCTACTGCAAGTCCAGGGAGAGAGGTGGACCCCTGGGTAGCTTGCTGGGGTCTGAAGCCCATAGGTGGAGAGCCAGGGGGTACCCTGGGGCCTATACTGCAAGTCTAGGGAGAGAGGTGGACCCTTGGGTAGCTTCCTAAGGTTAGAGGCCCCTAGGTGGAGGGCCAGGGGGCACCTTGGGGCCTATCCTGCAAGTCCAGGGAGAGAGGTGGACCCCTGGGTAGCTTGCTGGGGTATAAGGCCCCTAGGTGGAAGGCCAGGGGGCACCCTGGGGTCTCTACTGCAAGGCCAGGGAGAGAGGTGGACCCCTTGGTAACTTGCTGGGGTCAGAGACCCCTAGGTGGAGGGCCAGTGGGCACCCTGGGGCCTCTACTGCAAGTCTAGGGAGAGAGATGGACTCATGGGTAGCTAGCTGGGGTAAGAGGCCCCTAAGTGGAGGGCCAGGGGGCACCCTGGGGCCTCTACTGCAAGTCCAGGGAGAGAGGTGGACCCCTGGGTAGTTTGCTGGGGTCAGAGGCCCCTAGGCGGAGGGACAGGGGGCTTCCTGGGGCCTCTACTTCAAGTCCAGGGAGAAAGGTGGACCCCTGGGTAGCTTGCTTGGGTCAGAGGCCCCTAGGTGGAGGTCAAGGGGTTACCCTGGGCCTCTACTGCAATCCAAGGGAGAGTTGTGGACCCTTGTGTAGCTTGCTGGGGTTAGAGGCCCCTGGGTGGAGGGACAAGGGGCACCCTGGGGCCAATACTGCAAGTCCAGGGAGAGAGGTGGACCCCTTGGTAGCTTCCTGGGGTCAGAGGCCCCTAGGTGGAGGGCAAGGGGGCACCCTGGGGCCTCTACTGCAAGTCCAGGGAGAGAGGTGGACCCCTGGGTAGCATGCTGGGGTCGGAGGCAACTAGGTGGAGGGCCAGGGGACACCCTGGGGCCTATCCTGCAAGTCCAGGGAGAGAGGTGGACACCTGGGTAGCTTGTTGGCGTCAGAAGCCCCTAGGTTTAGTGCCAGGGGGCTTCCTGGGGCCTCAACTGCAAGTCCAAGGAGAAAGGTGGACCCCTGTGTAGCTTGCTGGGGTCAAAGACCCCTAGGTGGAGGGTCAGGGGGCACCCTGGGGCCTATCCTGCAAGTCCAGGGAGAGAAGTGGACCTCTGGGTAGCTTGCTGGGGTACGAGGCCCTTAGGTGGAGGGCGAGGGTGTACCCTGGGGCCTCTACTGCAAGTCCAGGGAGAGAGGTGGACCCCTGGGTAGCTTGCTGGGGTCAGAGGCCTCTAGGTGGAGGGCCAAGGGGCACCCTGGGGCCTCTACTGCAAGTCCAGGGAGAGAGGTGGACCCCTGGGTAGCTTGCTGGGGTACGAGGCCCCTAGGTGGAGGGCCAGGGGACTATGAAAGTAGATCAGTTGCGAAACTCGAGAGCTTGCAAATGTAAATGTGAGCACTTGTGATAATAATATTTGTATGTGTAGGTTGAAATGTACACTTACAGCTCTGATGTGAACAGCTGAAATCCTCGATTTGCACACACACACAACAATCCACACATTTGTGTTTTAAATTGGAAGTTGCAGATTAATAGTTGTGTATTTGTAAAATGTCATTCACAAATACAAAGTGACAGACACACGTGTGCAAGGCAAATTTGATTGCATCTTTGCTCTACAACCACAGGTCGGCACTCACAACCTCTCAGATTCGTCAGTACAACTACAAATCTCCCGCGCTCTGACTTTTGCTACACATCTCCCGCGATCTCTGTAGCAGAGCTCATCTGTGCACTCACAAATGCAGAGGCGTGAGCAGCGCGGGGCGGGGGAGGGGCGGGGCAGGTGTAAAGCTGTTTGATTGGCTGATGCCTGACCAATGAACAATGCCAGCAGCCAACAGGACTGAGGTGCAAAATAATAATTTCCCACGATTATTTCATTAGTTAGGGTTTATTTAAACTCTTTTCTGAAGAGATTCTTGTTAAAAATCATAAATTCTGTGGAAATGTACATACCAGTAAAAGAGCAGCAAAGCCAGTTTATTGGCTAGAGCCAGCCAATGAGATGGGGCGTTTCTGTTTGTCAGGACACAGGGCAGCTCACGTTGTTGGAGGCCTCGAGCAATCAGAGGGTAAGTTATGATTTTTAATAATTATCTATATGTTCAATACTGTTAGCTAAGCTAAGGACTGTGCTGGGTGCTTCTCTTGTTTGTTTCTTATATAAGAAAACAGTTATGAGTTATCTAGGAGCTG
This sequence comes from Danio rerio, assembly GCF_049306965.1. Lineage (NCBI taxonomy): Eukaryota > Metazoa > Chordata > Actinopteri > Cypriniformes > Danionidae > Danio > Danio rerio. The sequence continues at coordinate 48,983,194 of NC_133180.1, read as the reverse complement.
CTTTCAATCATGTTATATGGTTCTAAAGATACGATTCAACCCACATGAAATAAGAAGTTGTAATAGCATTTATAGTAAATAATATTACGTTTTGAACCATACTAACTATAATAAACTGTATTATACTGTATATATTGCAGTATCTACAACTTTGTTAATGAATGCAACAGCACACTGTAGTATTAACTAGCATGAACTTTAATGAATTGAAGTATATTTACACACACGCATAATTAAAAATAACACTAGGCGTTTCAGTTTCTTACAGATCATACTGGTTTTTGTTATTATAACCTGCATCATGTCTATCTATCCATCTATCTATTTACATGTTTGTGTACAGTGTGTCCTTTATATCACTTTTTTAATTATGAAAGTTACTACCTTTATTTCTCAGTTTCCTGTAAGGATGGAGTGACAGGAGAGATCAGCATGTTTCAAGTCGATGAGGAACTCAGAGAAGCTGCATAGCTTGAAAAGGATGTTATTTATGCTAAAGATGACATGATGATTCAGCTCATCTACAAACACTTCAAAATGATTCAGATCATTCAAGAGGAAGCCAACCATTTATTTTCTCTTTTTACCTGCCAAGATGATTACAGATTTGAACAAAACACACACTCACCCACACACAAAACTTTTATTTTGATAATTGTTTAATGTAGTATTTTTACACTTTACTGTAAGGCAGGGGTGTCAAACTCAGTTCCTGAAGGGCCGTAACCCTGCACGTTTTTAGTTGCAACCCTGCTTCAAAACACTTAAGTGAAAGTTTCAAACAAACCTGAAGGACTCAATTAGTTTGATCAGGTGTGTTTAATTAGGGTTAGAACTAAACTTTGCAAAGCTGCAGCCCTCCAGGAACTGAGTTTGACACCTGTTCTGTAAGGGAATGTAATTTGTCAAATAAAATTTACAGTCCAAATAAGTGCAGTGCAAATGTCTAGTTACTTGTATTGAAATATTTCAGGGTTTTTCCTTGTTCATAATGAGATGGAGGTGGTAAATCCAACTTCATCATTACCCATCAAATGTAATCTCCTCTTTAATACTTTGCTCAAGCCTTTACTAATGGTCAGAAAGCAAGCCATTGTGTAAAGCTGGTTGATGCTCGCTGTAATAGAGAGAGATGATGACTGTTCAGCTTATGTTGCTTAACCCTGCAGATGAGATGCTCAAAGTGGACCCTCAGCCGAGCGATGGACACTGTCTCCCTCACCTAGTTGCTCTTCCTTTGAACACACATATCATGTTGAAGGATGCAAGTTCTGGACCTAAATCAGATGTAATGCATGTAGATGTATAAATTAGAAAGAAATGAAACTGCTTTAAAATGTATTAGGTTTTACATATAAAGTATACTTCAATTCATTAAAGTTCATGCTAGTTAATACTACAGTGTGCTGTTGCATTCATTAACAAAGTTGTAGATACTGCAATATATACAGTATAATACAGTTTATTATAGTTAGTATGGTTCAAAATGTAATAATATTTACTCTAAATGCTATTACAACTTCTTATTTCATGTGGGTTGAATCGTATCTTTAGAACCATATAACATGATAGAAAGCAGCTCCTAGATAACTCATAACTGTTTTCTTATATAAGAAACAAACAAGAGAAGCACCCAGCACAGTCCTTAGCTTAGCTAACAGTATTGAACATATAGATAATTATTAAAAATCATAACTTACCCTCTAATTGCTCGAGGCCTCCAACAACGTGAGCTGCCCTGTGTGCTGACAAACAGAAACGCCCCATCTCATTGGCTGGCTCTAGCCAATAAACTGGCTTTGCTGCTCTTTTACTGGTATGTACATTTCCACAGAATTTATGATTTTTAACAAGAATCTCTTCAGAAAAGAGTTTAAATAAACCCTAACTAATGAAATAATCGTGGGAAATTATTATTTTGCACCTCAGTCCTGTTGGCTGCTGGCATTGTTCATTGGTCAGGCATCAGCCAATCAAACAGCTTTACACCTGCCCCGCCCCTCCCCCGCCCCGCGCTGCTCACGCCTCTGCATTTGTGAGTGCACAGATGAGCTCTGCTACAGAGATCGCGGGAGATGTGTAGCAAAAGTCAGAGCGCGGGAGATTTGTAGTTGTACTGACGAATCTGAGAGGTTGTGAGTGCCGACCTGTGGTTGTAGAGCAAAGATGCAATCAAATTTGCCTTGCACACGTGTGTCTGTCACTTTGTATTTGTGAATGACATTTTACAAATACACAACTATTAATCTGCAACTTCCAATTTAAAACACAAGTGTGTGGATTGTTGTGTGTGTGTGCAAATCGAGGATTTCAGCTGTTCACATCAGAGCTGTAAGTGTACATTTCAACCTACACATACAAATATTATTATCACAAGTGCTCACATTTACATTTGCAAGCTCTCGAGTTTCGCAACTGATTTACCTTCATAGGGGACAGGGGTACCCTGGGGCCTATACTGCAAGTCCAGGGAGAGAGGTGGACCACTGGATAGCATCCTGAGGTCAACGGCCCCTAGGTGGAGAGCCAGGGGGCACCCTGGGGCCTATCCTGCAAGTCCAAGGATAGAGGTGGACCCCTGGGTAGCTTGCTGGGGTACGAGGCCCCTAGTTGGAGGGCCAGGGGGCACCCTGGGGCCTCTACTGCAAGCCCAGGGCGAGAGGTGGACCCCTGGTTAGCTTGCTGGGGTCAGAGGCCGCTAGGTGGAGGGCCAGGGGGCTTCTTGGGGCCTCTACTGCAAGTCCAGGGAGAGAGGTGGACCCCTGGGTAGCTTGCTGTTGTCGTAGGCCCCCAGGTGGAGGGCCAGGGAGCTTCCTGGGGCTTCTACTGCAAATCTAGGGAGAGAGGTGGACCCCTGGGTAGCTTGCTGGGGTCAGAGGCAACTAGGTGGAGGGCCAGGAGGTACCCTAGGGCCTCTACTGCAAGTCCAGGGAGAGAGGTGGACCCTTGGGTAGCTTGCTGGGGTATGAAGCCCCTAGGTGGTGGGCCAGGGGGCACCCTAGGGCCTCTACTGCAAGTCCAGGGAGAGAGGTGGACTTCTGGGTAGCTTGCTGGGGTACGAGGCCCCTAGTTGGACGGCCAGGGGGCACCCTGGGGCCTCTACTGAAAGCCCAGGGAGAGAGGTGGACCCCTTGTTAGCTTGCTGGGGTCGGAAGCCCCTTGGTGGAAGGCCAGGGGGCACCCTGGCGCCTATACTGCAAGTCCAGGGAGAGAGGTGGACCCATGGTTAGCTTACTGGGGTCAGATGCCCCTAGGTGGAGGGCCAGGGGCACCCTGGGGCCTCTACTGCAAGTCCAGAGAGAGAGGTGGACCCCCGGGTAGCTAGCTGGTGTCAGAGGCAACTAGGTGGAGGGACAGGGGGTACCCTGGGGCCTATACTGCAAGTCCAGGGAGAGAGGTGGACTCCTGGGTAGCTTGCTGGGGTCTGTAGCCAATAGGTGGAGGGCCAGGGGGTACCCTGGGGCCTACAATGCAAGTCCATGGAGAGAGGTGGACCCCTGGGTAGCTTCCTAAGGTCAGAGGCCCCTAGGTGGAGGGCCAGGGGGCACCCTGGGGCCTATCCTGCAAGTCCAGGGAGAGAGGTGGACCCATGGGTAGCTTGCTGGGGTCTGAAGCCCATAGGTGGAGGGCCAGGGGGCACCCTGGGGCCTCTATCGCAAGTCCAGGGAGAGAGGTGGACCCCTGGGTAGCTTCCTGGGGTAAGAGTACCCTAGGTGGAGGGCCAGGAGGTACCCTAGGGCCTCTACTGCAAGTCCAGGGAGAGAGGTGGACCCCTGGGTAGCTTGCTGGGGTCAGAGAGCAACTAGGTGGAGGGCCAGGGGGCACTCTAGGGTCTACACTGCAAGTCCAGGGAGAGAGGTTGACCCCTGGGTAGCTTCCTAAGGTCAGAGGCCCCTAGGTAGAGGGCCAGGGGGCACCCTGGGGGCTATCTTGCAAGTCCAGGGAGAGAGGTGGACCCCTGGGTAGCTTGCTGGGGTACGAGGCCCCTAAGTGGAGGGCCAGGGGGCTTCCTGGGGCTTCTACTGCAAGTCTTGGGAGAGAGGGGGACCCCTGGGTAGCTTGCTTGGGTCAGAGGCCGCTAGGTGGAGGGCCAGGGGGCTTCGTGGGGCCTCTACTGCAAGTCCAGGGAGAGAGGTGGACCCCTGGGTAGCTTGCTGGGGTCGGAAGCCCATTGGTGGAAGTCCAGGGGGCACACTGGGGCCTATACTGCAAGTCCAGGGGGAGAAGTGGACCCATGGGTAGCTTCCTGGGGTCAGAGGCCGCCAAGGTGGAGGGCCAGGGGCACCCTGGGGCCTCTACTGCAAGTCCAGGGAGAGAGGTGGACCCCTGGGTAGCTTGCTAGGGTACGAGGCCCCTAGGTGGAAAGCCAGGGGGCACCCTGGGGCCTCTACTGCAAGTCCAGGGAGAGAGGTGGACCCCTGGGTAGCTTGCTGGGGTCGGAAGCCCCTAAGTGGAGGGCCACGGGGCACCCTGGGGCCTCTACTGCAAATACAGGGAGAGAGGTGGACCACTGGGTAGCTTGCTGGGGTCTGAAGCCCATAGGTGGAGGGCCAGGGGGTACCCTGGGGCCTATCCTGCAAGTCCAGGGAGAGAGGTGGACCCGTGGTTAGCTTGCTGGGGTCGGAAGCCCCTTGGTCTAAGGCCAGGGGGCACCCAGGGGCCTATAATGCAAGTCCAGGGAGAGAGGTGGACCCAAGGGTAGCTTACAGGGGTCAGAGGCCCCTAGGTGGAGGGCCAGGGGCTTCCTGGGGTCTCCACTGCAAGTCCAGGGAGAGAGTGGGCCCCTGGGTAGCTTGCTGGTGTCAGAGGCAACTAGGTGGAGCGACAGGGGGTACCCTGGGGCCGATGCTGCAAGTCCAGGGAGAGAGGTGGACCCCAGGGTAGCTTCCTGAGGTCAGAGGCCCCTAGGTGTAGGGCCAGGGGGCACCCTGGGGCCTATCCTGCAAGTCCAGGGAGAGAGGTGGACCCCTGGGTATCTTGCTGGGGTACGAGGCCCCTAGGTGGAGGGCCAGGGGGCACCCTGGGGCCTCTACTGCTAGTCTAGGGAGAGAGGTGGACCCATGGGTAGCTAGCTGGGGTAAGAGGCCCCTAAGTGGAGGGCCAGGGGGCACCCTGGGGCCTCTACTGCAAGTCCAGGGAGAGAGGTGGACCCCTGGGTAGTTTGCAGGGGTCAGAGACCCTAGGCGGAGGGACAGGGGGCTTCCTGGGGCCTCTACTGCAAGTCCAGGTAGAAAGCTGGACCCCTGGGTAGCTTGCTTGGGTCAGAGGCCCCTAGGTGGAGGTCAAGGGGGCACCCTGGTGCCTCTACTGCAATCCCAGGGAGAGTTGTGGACCCTTGTGTAGCTTGCTGGGGTCAGAGGCCCCTGGGTGGAGGGCCAAGGGGCACCCTGGGGCCTATCCTGCAAGTCCAGAGAGAGAGGTGGACCCCTTGGTAGCTTCCTGGGGTCAGAGGCCCCTAGGTGGAGGGCAAGGGGGCACCCTGGGGCCTCTACTGCAAGTCCAGGGAGAGAGGTGGAACCCTGGGTAGCATGCTGGGGTCGGAGGCAACAAGGTGAAGAGCCAGGGGACACCCTGGGGCCTATCCTGCAATTCCAGTTAGAGAGGTGGACACCTGGGTAGCTTGTTGGGGTCAGAAGCCCCTAGGTTTAGTGCCAGGGGGCTTCCTGGGGCCTCAACTGCAAGTCCAAGGAGAAAGGTGGACCCCAGTGTAGCTTGCTGGGGTCAGCGGCCCCTAGGTGGAGGGTCAGGGGGCACCCTGGGGCCTATCCTGCAAGTCCAGGGAGAGAAGTGGACCTCTGGGTAGCTTGCTGGGGTACGAGGCTCCTAGGTGGAGGGCGAGGGGGCACCCTGGGGCCTCTACTGCAAGTCCAGGGAGAGAGGTGGACCCCTGGGTAGCTTGCTGGGGTCAGAGGCCTCTAGGTGGAGGGCCAAGGGGCACCCTGGGGCCTATACTGCAAGTCCAGGGAGAGAGGTGGACCCCTGGGTAGCTTCCTAAGGTCAGAGGCCCCTAGGTGGAGGGCCAGGGGGCACCCTGGGGCCTATCCTGCAAGTCCAGGGAGAGAGGTGGAGCCCTGGGTAGCTTGCTGGGGTCAGAGGCAACTAGGTGGAGGGCCAGGGGGCACCCTAGGGTATACTCTGCAAGTCCAGGGAGAGAGGTGGACCCCTGGGTAGCTTCCTAAGGTCAGAGGCCCCTAGGTGGAGGGCCAGGGGGCACCCTGGGGCCTATCCTGCAAGTCCAGGGAGAGATGTGGACCCCTGGGTAGCTTGCTGGGGTACGAGGCCCCTAGGTGGAGGGCCAGGGGGCACCCTGGGGCCTCTACTGCAAGTCCAGGGAGAGAGGAGGACCCCTGGGTAGTTTGCTGGGGTCAGAGGCCCCTGGGTGGAGGGACAAGGGGCACCCTGGGGCCTATACTGCAAGTCCAGAGAGAGAGGTGGACCCCTTGGTAGCTTCCTGGGGTCGGAGACAACTAGGTGGAGGGCCAGGGGACACCCTGGGGCCTATCCTGCAAGTCCACGGAGAGATGTGGACACCTGGGTAGCTTGTTGGGGTCAGAAGCCCCTAGGTTTAGTGCCAGGGGGCTTCCTGGGGCCTCAACTGCAAGTCCAGGGAGAAAGGTGGACCCCTGTGTAGCTTGCTGGGGTCAAAGACCCCTAGGTGGAGGGCCAGGGGGAACCCTGGGGCCTATCCTGCAAGTCCAGGGAGAGAGGTGGACCCCTGGGTAGCTTGCTGGGGTACGAGGCCCCTAGGTGGAGGGCCAGGGGGCACCCTGGGGCCTCTACTGCAAGTCCAGGGAGAGAGGAGGACCCCTAGGTAGCTTGCTGGGGTCAGACGCAACTAGGTGGAGGGACAGGGGGTACCCTGGGGCCTATACTGCAAGTCCAGGGAGAGAGGTGGACCCCTGGGTAGCTTCCTGAGGTCAAAGGCCCCTAGGTGGAGGGCCAGGGGGCACCCTGGGGCCTATCCTGCAAGTCCAAGGAGAGAGGTAGACCCCTGGGTAGCTTGCTGGGGTACGAGGCCCCTAGTTGGAGGGCCAGGGGGCACCCTGGGGCCTCTACTGCAAGTCCAGGGAGAGAGGTGGACCCGTGGGTAGCTTGCTGGGGTCGGAAGCCCCTTGGTGTAAGGCCAGGGGGCACCCAGGGGCCTATACTGCAAGTCCAGGGAGAGAGGTGGACCCATGGGTAGCTTACTGGGGTCAGAGGCCCCTAGGTGGAGGGCAAGGGGCTTCCTGGGGCCTCTACTGCAAGTCCAGGGAGAGAGTGGGCCCCTGGGTAGCTTGCTGGTGTCAGAGGCAACTAGGTGGAGGGACAGGGGGTACCCTGGGGCCAATACTGCAAGTCCAGGGAGAGAGGTGGACCCCTGGGTAGCTTCCTGAGGTCAGAGGCCCCTAGGTGGAGGGCCAGGGGGCACCCTGGGGCCTATCCTGCAAGTCCTGGGAGAGAGGTGGAACCCTGGGTAGCTTGCTGGGGTACGAGGACCCTAGGTGGAGGGCCAGGGGGCACCCTGGGGCCTCTACTGCAAGTCTAGGGAGAGAGGTGGACCCATGGGTAGCTAGCTGGGGTAAGAGGCCCCTAAGTGGAGGGCCAGGGAGCACCCTGGGGCCTCTACTGCAAGTCCAGGGAGAGAGGTGGACCCCTGGGTAGTTTGCTGGGGTCAAAGGCCCCTAGGCGGAGGGACAGGGGGCTTCCTGGGGTCTCCACTGCAAGTCCAGGGAGAAAGGTGGACCCCTGCGTAGCTTCCTGGGGTCAGAGGCCCCTAGGTGGAGGGCAAGGGGGCACCCTGGGGCCTCAACTGCAAGTCCAGGGAGAGAGGTGGACCCCTGGGTATTATGCTGGGGTCGGAGGCAACTAGGTGGAGGGCCAGGGGACACCCTGGGGCCTATCCTGCAAGTCCAGGGAGAGAGGTGGACACCTGGGTAGCTTGTTAGGGTCAGAAGCCCCTAGGTTTAGTGCCAGGGGGCTTCCTGGGGCCTCAACTGCAAGTCCAAGGAGAAAGGTGGACCGCTGTGTAGCATGCTGGGGTCAGAGGCCCCTAGATGGAGGGTCAGGGGGCACCCTGGGGCCTTTCCTGTAAGTCCAGGGAGAGAAGTGGACCCCTTGGTAGCTTGCTGGGGTCAGAGGCCCCTAGCTGGAGGGCCAGGACGCACCCTGGGGCCTCTACTGCAAGTCCAGGGAGAGAGGTGAACCCCTGGGTAGCTTGCTGGGGTCAGAGGCCCATAGGTGGAAGGCCAAGGGGCTTCCTGGGGCCTTTACTGCAAGTCCAGGGAGAGAGGTGGACACCTGGGTAGCTTGTTGGGGTCAGAGGCCCCTAGGTTTAGTGCCAGGGGGCTTCCTGGGGCCTCAACTGCAAGTCCAAGGAGAAAGGTGGACCCCTGTGTAGCTTGCTGGGGTCAAAGGCCCCTAGGTGGAGGGTCAGGGGGCACCCTGGGGCCTATCCTGCAAGTCCATGGAGAGAGGTGGACCTCTGGGTAGCTTGCTGGGGTACGAGGCCCCTAGGTGGAGGGCGAGGGGGCACCCTGGGGCCTCTACTGCAAGTCCAGGGAGAGAGGTGGACCCCTGGGTAGCTTGCTGGGGTCAGAGGCCTCTAGGTGGAGGGCCAAGGGGCACCCTGGGGCCTCTACTGCAAGTCCAGGGAGAGAGGTGGACCCCTGGGTAGTTTGCTGGGGTCAAAGGCCCCTAGGCGGAGGGACAGGGGGCTTCCTGGGGTCTCCACTGCAAGTCCAGGGAGAAAGGTGGACCCCTGCGTAGCTTCCTGGGGTCAGAGGCCCCTAGGTGGAGGGCAAGGGGGCACCCTGGGGCCTCAACTGCAAGTCCAGGGAGAGAGGTGGACCCCTGGGTAGCTTCCTGAGGTCAGAGGCCCCTAGGTGTAGGGCCAGGGGGCACCCTGGGGCCTATCCTGCAAGTCCAGGGAGAGAGGTGGACCCCTGGGTAGCTTGCTGGGGTTTGAAGCCCATAGGTGGAGGGCCAGGGGGCACCCTAGGGTATACTCTGCAAGTCCATGGAGAGAGGTGGACCCCTGGGTAGCTTCCTAAGGTCAGAGGCCCCTAGGTGGAGGGCCAGGGGGCACCCTGGGGCCTATCTTGCAAGTCCAGGGAGAGAGGTGGACCCCTGGGTAGCTTGCTGGGGTTTGAAGCCCATAGGTGGAGGGCCAGGGGGCACCCTGGGGCCTCTACTTCAAGTCCAGGGAGAGAGGTGGACCCCTGGGTAGCTTCCTGGGGTCAGAGTACCCTAGGTGGAGGGCCAGGAGGTACCCTAGGGCCTCTACTGCAAGTCCAAGGAGAGAGGTGGACCCCTGGGTAGCTTGCTGGGGTCAGAGGCAACTAGGTGGAGGGCCAGGGGGCACCCTAGGGTCTACACTGCAAGTCCAGGGAGAGAGGTGGACCCCTGGGTAGCTTCCTAAGGTCAGAGGCCCCTAGGTAGAGGGCCAGGGGGCACCCTGGGGGCTATCCTGCAAGTCCAGGGAGAGAGGTTGACCCCTGGGTAGCTCTCTGGGGTACGAGGCCCCTAGGTGGAGGGCCAGGGGTCTTCCTGGGGCTTCTACTGCAAGTCTTGGGAGAAAGGTGGACCCCTGGCTTACTTGCTTGGGTCAGAGGCCGCTAGGTGGACGGCCAGGGGGCTTCGTGGGGCCTCTACTGCTAGTCCAGGGAGAGAAGTGGACCCCTGGGTAGCTTGCTGGGGTCGGAAGCTCCTTGGTGGAAGTCCAGGGGGCACCCTGGGGCCTATACTGCAAGTCCAGGGAGAGAGGTGGACCCATGGGTAGCTTACTGGGGTAAGAGGTTCCTAGGTGGAGGGCCAGGGGCACCCTGGGGCCTCTACTGCCAGTCCAGGGAGAGAGGTGGACCCCTGGGTAGCTTGCTGGGGTCAGAGGCCTCTAGGTGGAGGGCTAGGGGGCACCCTAGGGCCTCTACTGCAAGTCCAGGGAGAGAGGTGGACCACTGGGTAGCTTGCTGGGGTCTGAAGCCCATAGGTGGAGGGCCAGGGGGTACCCTGGGGCCTATACTGCAAGTCCAGGGAGAGAGGTGGAACCTTGGGTAGCTTCCTAAGGTTAGAGGCCCCTAAGTGGAGGGCCAGGGGGCACCCTGGGGCCTATCCTGCAAGTCCAGGGAGAGAGTTGGAGCCCTGGGTAGCTTGCTGGGGTACAAGGCCCCTAGGTGGAGGGCCAGGGGGCACCCTGGGGCCTCTACTGCATGGCCAGGGAGAGAGGTGGACCCCTTGGTAGCTTGCTGGGGTCAGAGACCCCTAGGTGGAGGGCCAGGGGGCACCCTGGGGCCTCTACTGCAAGTCTAGGGAGAGAGGTGGACCCATGGGTAGCTAGCTGGGGTAAGAGACCCCTAAGTGGAGGGCCAGGGGACACCCTGGGGCCAATAATGCAAGTCCAGGGAGAGAGGTGGACACCTGGGTAGCGTGCTGGGGTCAGAGGCCCCTAGCTGGAGTGCCAGGACGCACCCTGGGGCCTCTACTGCAAGTCCAGGGAGAGAGGTGAACCCCTGGGTAGCTTGCTGGGGTCAGAGGCCCATAGGTGGAGGGCCAGGGGGCTTCCTGGGGCCTTTACTGCAAGTCCAGGGAGAGAGGTGGGCCCCTGGGTACCATGCTGGGGTCGGAGGCAACTAGGTGGAGGGCCAGGGGACACCCTGGGGCCAATACTGCAAGTCCAGGGAGAGAGGTGGACACCTGGGTAGCTTGTTGGGGTCAGAGGCCCCTAGGGGGAGGGTCAGGGGGCACCCTGGGGCCTATCCTGCAAGTCCAGGGAGAGAGGTGGACCCCTGGGTAGTTTGCTGGGGTCAGAGACCCCTAGGCGGAGGGACAGGAGGCTTCCTGGGGCCTCTACTGCAAGTCCAGGGAGAAAGGTGGACCCCTGGGTAGCTTGCTTGGGGCAGAGGCCCCTAGGTGGAGGTCAAGGGGGCACCCTGGGGCCTCTACTGCAATCCCAGTGAGAGTTGTGGACCCTTGTGTAGCTTGCTGGGGTCAGAGGCCCCTGGGTGGAGGGCCAAGGGGCACCCTGGGGCCTATACTGCAAGTCCAGAGAGAGAGGTGGACCCCTGGGTAGCTTCCTGGGGTCAGAGGCCCCTAGGTGGAGGGCAAGGGGGTACCTTGGGGCCTCTACTGTAAGTCCAGGGAGAGAGGTGGACAACTGGGTAGCTTGCTGGGGTCAGAGCCCCCTAGGTGGACGGCCAGGGGGCTTTGTGGGGCCTCTACTGCAAGTCCAGGGAGAGAGGTGGAACCCTGGCTAGCTTGCTGGGGTCGGAAGCCCCTTGGTGGAAGGCCAGGGGGCAACCTGGGGCCTATACTGCAAGTCCAGGGAGAGAGGTGGACCCATGGGTTGCTTACTGGGGTCAGAGGCCCCTAGGTGGAGGGCCAGGGCCACCCTGGGGCCTATACTGCAAGTCCAGGGAGAGAGGTGGACCCCTGGGTAGCTTGCTGGTGTCAGAGGCAACTAGGTGGAGGGACAGGGGGTACCCTGGGGCCTATACTGCAAGTCCAGGGAGAGAGGTGGACCCCTGGGTAGCTTCCTGAGGTCAGAGGCCCCTAGGTGGAGGGCCAGGGGGCACCCTGGGGCCTATCCTGCAAGTCCAGGGAGAGAGGTGGACCCCTGGGTAGCTTGCTGGGGTAAGAGGCCCCTAGGTGGAGGGCCAGGGTGCACCCTGGGGCCTCTACTGCAAGTCCAGGGAGAGAGGTGGACCCCTGGGTAGCTTGCTGGGGTCAGAGGCCCCTAGGTGGAGGGCCAGGAGGCACCCTGGTGCCTCTACTGCAAGTCCAGGGAGAGAGTTGGACCCCTGGAAAGCTTGCTGGGGTCCGAGGCCTCTTGGTGGAGGGCCAGGGGGCACCCTGGGGCCTCTACTGCAAGTCCAGGGAGAGAGGTGGACCCCTGGGTAGCTTGCTGGGGTCTGAAGCCCATAGGTGGAGAGCCAGGGGGTACCCTGGGGCCTATACTGCAAGTCCAGGGAGAGAGGTGGACCCTTGGGTAGCTTCCTAAGGTTAGAGGCCCCTAGGTGGAGGGCCAGGGGGCACCCTGGGGCCTATCCTGCAAGTCCAGGGAGAGAGGTTGACCCCTGAGTAGCTTGCTGGGGTACAAGGCCCCTAGGTGGAGGGCCAGGGGGCACCCTGGGGCCTCTACTGCAAGGCCAGGGAGAGAGGTGGACCCCTTGGTAGCTTGCTGGAGTCAGAGACCCCTAGGTGGAGGGCCAAGAGGCACCCTGGGGCCTCTACTGCAAGTATAGGGAGAGAGGTGGACCCATGGGTAGCTAGCTGGGGTAAGTGGCCCCTAAGTGGAGGGCCAGGGGGCACACTGGGGCCTCTACTGCAAGTCCAGGGAGAGAGGTGGACCCCTGGGTAGTTTGCTGGGGTCGGAGGCAACTAGGTGGAGGGCCAGGGGACACCCTGGGACCTATCCTGCAATTCCAGGGAGAGAGGTGGACACCTTGGTAGCTTCCTGGGGTCAGAGGCCCCTAGGTGGAGGGCAAGGGGGCACCCTGGGTTCTCTACTGCAAGTCCAGGGAGAGAGGTGGACCCCTAGGTAGCATGCTGGGGTCGGAGGCAACTAGGTGGAAGGCCAGGGGACACCCTGGGGCCTATCCTGCAATTCCAGGGAGAGAGGTGGACACCTGGGTAGCTTGTTGGGGTCAGAAGCCCCTAGGTTTAGTGCCAGGGGGCTTCCTGGGGCCTCAACTGCAAGTCCAAGGAGAAAGGTGGACCCCTGTGTAGCTTGCTGGGCTCAGAGGCCCCTAGGTGGAGGGTCAGGGGGCACCCTGGGGCCTATCCTGCAAGTCCAGGGAGAGAAGTGGACCTCTGGGTAGCTTGCTGGGGTACGAGGCCCCTAGGTGGAGGGCCAGGGGGCACCCTGGGGCCTCTACTGCAAGTCCAGGGAGAGAGGTGGACCCCTGGGTAGCTTGCTGGGGTCAGAGGCCTCTAGGTGGAGGGCCAAGGGGCACCCTGGGGCCTATACTGCAAGTCCAGGGAGAGAGGTGGACCAATGGGTAGCTTGCTGGGTTCTGTAGCCCATAGTTGGAGGGCCAGGGGGTACCCTGGGGCCTATACTGCAAGTCCAGGGAGAGAGGTGGACCCCTGGGTAGCTTCCTAAGGTCAGAGGCCCCTAGGTGGAGGGTCAGGAGGTACCCTAGGGCCTCTACTGCAAGTCCAGGGAGAGAGGTGGAGCCCTGGGTAGCTTGCTGGGGTCAGAGGCAACTAGGTGGAGGGCCAGGGGGCACCCTAGGGTATACTCTGCCAGTCCAGGGAGAGAGGTGGACCCCTGGGTAGCTTCCTAAGGTCAGAGGCTCCTAGGTGGAGGGCCAGGGGGCACCCTGGGGCCTATCCTGCAAGTCCAGGGAGAGATGTGGACCCCTGGGTAGCTTGCTGGGGTACGAGGCCCCTAGGTGGAGGGCCAGGGGGCACCCTGGGGCCTCTACTGCAAGTCCAGGGAGAGAGGAGGACCCCTGGGTAGCTTGCTGGGGTCAGAGGCAACTAGGTGGAGGGACAGGGGGTACCCTGGGGCCTATACTGCAAGTCCAGGGAGAGAGGTGGACCCCTGGTTAGCTTGCTGGGGTCGGAAGCCCCTTGCTCTAAGGCCAGGGGGCACCCTGGGGCCTATACTGCAAGTCCAGGGAGAGAGGTGGACCCATGGGTAGCTTACTGGGCTCAGAGGCCCCTAGGTGGAGGGCCAGGGGCTTCCTGGGGCCTCTACTGCAAGTCCAGGGAGAGAGGTGGACCCCTGGGTAGCTTGCTGGTGTCAGAGGCAACTAGGTGGAGGGACAGGGGGTACCCTGGGGCCAATACTGCAAGTCCAGGGAGAGAGGTGGACCCCTCGGTAGCTTCCTGAGGTCAGAGGCCCCTAGGTGGAGGGCCAGGGGGCACTCTGGGGCCTATCCTGCAAGTCCAGGGAGAGAGGTGGACCCCTGGGTAGCTTGCTGGGGTACGAGGCCCCTAGGTGGAGGGCCAGGGGGCACCCTGGGGCCTCTACTGCAAGTCCAGGGAGAGAAGTGGACCCCTGGGTACCTTCCTGGGGTCAGAATCCCCTAAGTGGAGGGCCAGGGGGCTTCCTGGGGCCTCTACTGCAAGTCCAGGGAAAGAAGTGGACCCCTGGGTAGTTTGCTGGGGTCAGAGGCCTCTTGGTGGAGGGTCAGGGGGCACCCTGGGGCCTCTACTGCAAGTCCAGGGAGAGAGGTGGACCCCTGGGTAGCTTGCTGGGGTCTGAAGCCCATAGGTGGAGAGCCAGGGGTACCCTGGGGCCTATACTGCAAGTCCAGGGAGAGAGGTGGACCCTTGGGTAGCTTCCTAAGGTTAGAGGCCCCTAGGTGGAGGGCCAGGGGGCACCTTAGGGCCTATCCTGCAAGTCCAGGGAGAGGTGGACCCCTGGGTAGCTTGCTGGGGTACAAGGCCCCTAGTTGGAAGGCCAGGGGGCACCCTGGGGCCTCTACTGCAAGGCCAGGGAGAGAGGTGGACCCCTTGGTAACTTGCTGGGGTCAGAGACCCCTAGGTGGAGGGCCAGGGGGCACCCTGGGGCCTCTACTGCAAGTCTAGGGAGAGAGATGGACTCATGGGTAGCTAGCTGGGGTAAGTGGCCCCTAAGTGGAGGGCCAGGGGGCACCCTGGGGCCTCTACTGCAAGTCCAGGGAGAGAGGTGGACCCCTGGGTAGTTTGCAGGGGTAAGAGGCCCCTAGGCGGAGGGACAGGGGGCTTCCTGGGGCCTCTACTTCAAGTCCAGGGAGAAAGGTGGACCCCTGGGTAGCTTGCTTGGGTCAGAGGCCCCTAGGTGGAGGTCAAGGGGTTACCCTGGGGCCTCTACTGCAATCCAAGGGAGAGTTGTGGACCCTTGTGTAGCTTGCTGGGGTTAGAGGCCCCTGGGTGGAGGGACAAGGGGCACCCTGGGGCCTATACTGCAAGTCCAGAGAGAGAGGTGGACCCCTTGGTAGCTTCCTGGGGTCGGAGGCAACTAGGTGGAGGGCCAGGGGACACCCTGGGGCCTATCCTGCAAGTCCAGGGAGAGAGGTGCACACCTGGGTAGCTTGTTGGGGTGAGAAGCCCCTAGGTTTAGTGCCAGGGGGCTTCCTGGGGCCTCAACTGCAAGTCCAAGGAGAAAGGTGGACCCCTGTGTAGCTTGCTGGGGTCAAAGACCCCTAGGTGGAGGGCCAGGGGGACCCCTGGGGCCTATCCTGCAAGTCCAGGGAGAGAGGTGGACCCCTGGGTAGCTTGCTGGGGTACGAGACCCCTAGGTGGAGGGCCAGGGGGCACCCTGGGGCCTCTACTGCAAGTCCAGGGAGAGAGGTGGACCCCTGGGTAGCTTCCTGGGGTCAGAGTCCCCTAGGTGGAGGGTCAGGAGGTACCCTAGGGCCTCTACTGCAAGTCCAGGGAGAGAGGTGGAGCCCTGGGTAGCTTGCTGGGGTCAGAGGCAACTAGGTGGAGGGCCAGGGGGCACCCTAGGGTATACTCTGCCAGTCCAGGGAGAGAGGTGGACCCCTGGGTAGCTTCCTAAGGTCACAGGCTCCTAGGTGGAGGGCCAGGGGGCACCCTGGGGCCTATCCTGCAAGTCCAGGGAGAGATGTGGACCCCTGGGTAGCTTGCTGGGGTACGAGGCCCCTAGGTGGAGGGCCAGGGGGCACCCTGGGGCCTCTACTGCAAGTCCAGGGAGAGAGGAGGACCCCTGGGTAGCTTGCTGGGGTCAGAGGCAACTAGGTGGAGGGACAGGGGGTACCCTGGGGCCTATACTGCAAGTCCAGAGAGAGAGGTGGACCCCTGGTTAGCTTGCTGGGGTCGGAAGCCCCTTGCTCTAAGGCCAGGGGGCACCCTGGGGCCTATACTGCAAGTCCAGGGAGAGAGGTGGACCCATGGGTAGCTTACTGGGTTCAGAGGCCCCTAGGTGGAGGGCCAGGGGCTTCCTGGGGCCTCTACTGCAAGTCCAGGGAGAGAGGTGGACCCCTGGGTAGCTTGCTGGTGTCAGAGGCAACTAGGTGGAGGGACAGGGGGTACCCTGGGGCCAATACTGCAAGTCCAGGGAGAGAGGTGGACCCCTGGGTAGCTTCCTGAGGTCAGAGGCCCCTAGGTGGAGGGCCAGGGGGCACTCTGGGGCCTATCCTGCAAGTCCAGGGAGAGAGGTGGACCCCTGGGTAGCTTGCTGGGGTACGAGGCCCCTAGGTGGAGGGCCAGGGGGCACCCTGGGGCCTCTACTGCAAGTCCAGGGAGAGAAGTGGACCCCTGGGTACCTTCCTGGGGTCAGAATCCCCTAAGTGGAGGGCCAGGGGGCTTCCTGGGGCCTCTACTGCAAGTCCAGGGAAAGAAGTGGACCCCTGGGTAGTTTGCTGGGGTCAGAGGCCTCTTGGTGGAGGGTCAGGGGGCACCCTGGGGCCTCTACTGCAAGTCCAGGGAGAGAGGTGGACCCCTGGGTAGCTTGCTGGGGTCTGAAGCCCATAGGTGGAGAGCCAGGGGGTACCCTGGGGCCTATACTGCAAGTCCAGGGAGAGAGGTGGACCCTTGGGTAGCTTCCTAAGGTTAGAGGCCCCTAGGTGGATGGCAAGGGGGCACCTTAGGGCCTATCCTGCAAGTCCAGGGAGAGAGGTGGACCCCTGGGTAGCTTGCTGGGGTACAAGGCCCCTAGTTGGAAGGCCAGGGGGCACCCTGGGGCCTCTACTGCAAGGCCAGGGAGAGAGGTGGACCCCTTGGTAACTTGCTGGGGTCAGAGACCCCTAGGTGGAGGGCCAGGGGTCACCCTGGGGCCTCTACTGCAAGTCTAGGGAGAGAGATGGACTCATGGGTAGCTAGCTGGGGTAAGTGGCCCCTAAGTGGAGGGCCAGGGGGCACCCTGGGGCCTCTACTGCAAGTCCAGGGAGAGAGGTGGACCCCTGGGTAGTTTGCCGGGGTAAGAGGCCCCTAGGCGGAGGGACAGGGGGCTTCCTGGGGCCTCTACTTCAAGTCCAGGGAGAAAGGTGGACCCCTGGGTAGCTTGCTTGGGTCAGAGGCCCCTAGGTGGAGGTCAAGGGGTTACCCTGGGGCCTCTACTGCAATCCAAGGGAGAGTTGTGGACCCTTGTGTAGCTTGCTGGGGTTAGAGGCCCCTGGGTGGAGGGACAAGGGGCACCCTGGGGCCTAAACTGCAAGTCCAGAGAGAGAGGTGGACCCCTTGG
Organism: Danio rerio; assembly: GCF_049306965.1. Lineage (NCBI taxonomy): Eukaryota > Metazoa > Chordata > Actinopteri > Cypriniformes > Danionidae > Danio > Danio rerio. The sequence continues at coordinate 48,966,087 of NC_133180.1, read as the reverse complement.
TAGCTTCCTGGGGTCGGAGGCAACTAGGTGGAGGGCCAGGGGACACCCTGGGTTCTATCCTGCAAGTCCAGGGAGAGAGGTGCACACCTGGGTAGCTTGTTGGGGTGAGAAGCCCCTAGGTTAAGTGCCAGGGGGCTTCCTGGGGCCTCAACTGCAAGTCCAAGGAGAAAGGTGGACCCCTGTGTAGCTTGCTGGGGTCAAAGACCCCTAGGTGGAGGGCCAGGGGGACCCCTGGGGCCTATCCTGCAAGTCCAGGGAGAGAGGTGGACCCCTGGGTAGCTTGCTGGGGTACGAGGCCCCTAGGTGGAGGGCCAGGGGGCATCCTGGGGCCTCTACTGCAAGTCCAGGGAGAGAGGAGGACCCCTAGGTAGCTTGCTGGGGTCAGAGGCAACTTGGTGGAGGGACAGGGGGTACCCTGGGGACTATACTGCAAGTCCAGGGAGAGAGGTGGACCCCTGGGTAGCTTCCTGAGGTCAAAGGCCCCTAGGTGGAGGGCCAGGGGGCACCCTGGGGCCTATCCTGCAAGTCCAAGGAGAGAGGTAGACCCCTGGGTAGCTTGCTGGGGTACGAGGCCCATAGTTGGAGGGCCAGGGGGCACCCTGGGGCCTCTACTGCAAGTCCAGGGAGAGAGGTGGACCCGTGGGTAGCTTGCTGGGGTCGGAAGCCCCTTGGTGTAAGGCCAGGGGGCACCCAGGGGCCTATACTGCAAGTCTAGGGAGAGAGGTGGACCCATGGGTAGCTAGCTGGGGTAAGAGGCCCCTAAGTGGAGGGCCAGGGGGCACCCTGGGGCCTCTACTGCAAGTCCAGGGAGAGAGGTGGACCCCTGGGTAGTTTGCTGGGGTCAGAGGCCCCTAGGCGGAGGGACAGGGGGCTTCCTGGGGCCTCCACTGCAAGTCCAGGGAGAAAGGTGGACCCCTGGGTAGCTTCCTGGGGTCAGAGGTCCCTAGGTGGAGGGCAAGGGGGCACCCTGGGGCCTCTACTTCAAGTACAGGGAGAGAGGTGGACCCCTGGGTATTATGCTGGGGTCGGAGGCAACTAGGTGGAGGGCCAGGGGACACCCTGGGGCCTATCCTGCAAGTCCAGGGAGAGAGGTGGACACCTGGGTGGCTTGTTGGGGTCAGAAGCCCCTAGGTTTAGTGCCAGGGGGCTTCCTGGGGCCTCAACTGCAAGTCCAAGGAGAAAGGTGGACCGCTGTGTAGCTTGCTGGGGTCAGAGGCCCCTAGGTGGAGGGTCAGGGGGCACCCTGGGGCCTTTCCTGCAAGTCCAGGGAGAGAAGTGGACCCCTTGGTAGCTTGCTGGGGTCAGAGGCCCCTAGCTGGAGGGCCAGGACGCACCCTGGGGCCTCTATTGCAAGTCCAGGGAGAGAGGTGAACCCCTGGCTAGCTTGCTTGGGTCAGAGGCCGCTAGGTGGACGGCCAGGGGGCTTCGTGGGGCCTCTACTGCAAGTCCAGGGAGAGAAGTGGACCCCTGGGTAGCTTGCTGGGGTCGGAAGCCCCTTGGTGGAAGTCCAGGGGGCACCCTGGGGCCTATACTGCAAGTCCAGGGAGAGAGGTGGACCCATGGGTAGCTTACTGGGGTCAGAGGCCCCTAGGTGGAGGGCCAGGGGCACCCTGGGGCCTCTACTGCAAGTCCAGGAAGAGAGGTGGACCCCTGGGTAGCTTGCTGGGGTACTAGGCCCCTAGGTGGATGGCGAGGGGGCACCCTGGGGCCTCTACTGCAAGTCCAGGGAGAGAGGTGGAACCCTGGGTAGCTTGCTGGGGTCAGAGGCCTCTAGGTGGAGGGCCAAGGGGCACCCTGGGGCCTCTACTGCAAGTCCAGGGAGAGAGGTGGACCCCTGGGTAGCTTGCTGGGGTCTGTAGCCAATAGGTGGAGGGCCAGGGGGTACCCTGGGGCCTACACTGCAAGTCCATGGAGAGAGGTGGACCCCTGGGTAGCTTCCTAAGGTCAGAGGCCCCTAGGTGGAGGGCCAGGGGGCACCCTGGGGCGTATCTTGCAAGTCCAGGGAGAGAGGTGGACCCCTGGGTAGCTTGCTGGGGTCTGAAGCCCATAGGTGGAGGGCCAGGGGGCACCCTGGGGCCTCTACTTCAAGTCCAGGGAGAGAGGTGGACCCCTGGGTAGCTTCCTGGGGTCAGAGTACCCTAGGTGGAGGGCCAGGAGGTACCCTAGGGCCTCTACTGCAAGTCCAGGGAGAGAGGTGGACCCCTGGGTAGCTTGCTGGGGTCAGAGGCAACTAGGTGGAGGGCCAGGGGGCACCCTAGGGTCTACACTGCAAGTCCAGGGAGAGAGGTGGACCCCTGGGTAGCTTCCTAAGGTCAGAGGCCCCTAGGTAGAGGGCCAGGGGGCACCCTGGGGGCTATCCTGCAAGTCCAGGGAGAGAGGTGGACCCCTGGGTAGCTTGCTGGGGTACGAGGCCCCTAGGTGGAGGGCCAGGGGGCTTCCTGGGGCTTCTACTGCAAGTCTTGGGAGAAAAGTGGACCCCTGGCTAGCTTGCTTGGGTCAAAGGCCGCTAGGTGGACGGCCAGGGGGCTTCGTGGGGCCTCTACTGCAAGTCCAGGGAGAGAAGTGGACCCCTGGGTAGCTTGCTGGGGTCGGAAGCCCCTTGGTGGAAGTCCAGGGGGCACCCTGGGGCCTATACTGCAAGTCCAGGGAGAGAGGTGGACCCATGGGTAGCTTACTGGGGTCAGAGGCCCCTAGGTGGAGGGCCAGGGGCACCATGGGGCCTCTACTGCAAGTCCAGGAAGAGAGGTGGACCCCTGGGTAGCTTGCTGGGGTACGAGGCCTCTAGGTGGAGGGCCAGGGGGCACCCTGGGGCCTCTACTGCAAGTCCAGGGAGAGAGGTGGACCCCTGGGTAGCTTGCTGGGGTCAGAGGCCTCTAGGTGGAGGGCCACGGGGCACCCTGGGGCCTCTACTGCAAGTACAGGGAGAGAGGTGGACCCCTGGGTAGCTTGCTAAGGTCAGAGGCCTCTAGGTGGAGGGCCAGGGGGCACCCTGGGGCCTCTACTGCATGGCCAGGGAGAGAGGTGGACCACTGGGTAGCTTGCTGGGGTCTGAAGCCCATAGGTGCAGGGCCAGGGGGCACCCTGGGGCTTCTACTGCAAGTCTAGGGAGAGAGGTGGACCCATGGGTAGCTAGCTGGGGAAAGAGACCCCTAAGTGGAGGGCCAGGGGACACCCTGGGGCCAATACTGCAAGTCCAGGGAGAGAGGTGGACACCTGGGTAGCTTGCTGGGGTCAGAGGCCCATAGGTGGAGGGCCAGGGGGCTTCCTGGGGCCTTTACTGCAAGTCCAGGAAGAGAGAGGTGGGCCCCTGGGTACCATGCTGGGGTCGGAGGCAACTAGGTGGAGGGCCAGGGGACACCCTGGGGCCAATACTGCAAGTCCAGGGAGAGAGGTGGACACCTGGGTAGCTTGTTGGGGTCAGAGGCCCCTAGGGGGAGGGTCAGGGGGCACCCTGGGGCCTATCCTGCAAGTCCAGGGAGAGAGGTGGAACCCTGGGTAGTTTGCTGGGGTCAGAGACCCCTAGGCGGAGGGACAGGAGGCTTCCTGGGGCCTCTACTGCAAGTCCAGGGAGAAAGGTGGACCCCTGGGTAGCTTGCTTGGGGCAGAGGCCCCTAGGTGGAGGTCAAGGGGGCACCCTGGGGCCTCTACTGCAATCCCAGTGAGAGTTGTGGACCCTTGTGTAGCTTGCTGGGGTCAGAGGCCCCTGGGTGGAGGGAAAAGGGGCACCCTGGGGCCTATACTGCAAGTCCAGAGAGAGAGGTGGACCCCTGGGTAGCTTCCTGGGGTCAGAGGCCCCTAGGTGGAGGGCAAGGGGGTACCTTGGGGCCTCTACTGTAAGTCCAGGGAGAGAGGTGGACCCCTGGGTAGCTTGCTGGGGTCAGAGGCCCCTAGGTGGACGGCCAGGGGGCTTTGTGGGGCCTCTACTGCAAGTCAAGGGAGAGAGGTGGACCCCTGGCTAGCTTGCTGGGGTCGGAAGCCCCTTGGTGGAAGGCCAGGGGGCAACCTGGGGCCTATACTGCAAGTCCAGGGAGAGAGGTGTACCCATTGGTTGCTTACTGGGGTCAGAGGCCCCTAGGTGGAGGGCCAGGGCCACCCTGGGGCCTATACTGCAAGTCCAGGGAGAGAGGTGGACCCCTGGGTTGCTTGCTGGTGTCAGAGGCAACTAGGTGGAGGGACAAGGGGTACCCTGGGGCCTATACTGCAAGTCCAGGGAGAGAGGTGGACCCCTGGGTAGCTTCCTGAGGTCAGAGGCCCCTAGGTGGAGGGCCAGGGGGCACCCTGGGACCTATACTACAAGTCCAGGGAGAGAGGTGGACCCCTGGGTAGCTTGCTGGGGTACGAGGCCCCTAGGTGGAGGGCCAGGGTGCACCCTGCGGCCTCTACTGCAAGTCCAGGGAGAGAGGTGGACCCCTGGGTAGCTTGCTGGGGTCAGAGGCCCCTAGGTGGAGGGCCAGGAGGCACCCTGGTGCCTCTACTGCAAGTCCAGGGAGAGAGTTGGACCCCTGGAAAGCTTGCTGGGGTCAGAGGCCTCTTGGTGGAGGGCCAGGGGGCACCCTGGGGCCTCTACTGCAAGTCCAGGGAGAGAGGTGGACCCCTGGGTAGCTTGCTGGGGTCTGAAGCCCATAGGTGGAGAGCCAGAGGGTACCCTGGGGCCTATACTGCAAGTCCAGGGAGAGAGGTGGACCCTTGGGTAGCTTCCTAAGGTTAGAGGCCCCTAGGTGGAGGGCCAGGGGGCACCCTGGGGCCTCTACTGCAAGGCCAGGGAGAGAGGTGGACCCCTTGGTAGCTTGCTGGGGTCAGAGACCCCTAGGTGGAGGGCCAGGGGGCACCCTAGGGCCTCTACTGCAAGTATAGGGAGAGAGGTGGACCCATGGGTAGCTAGCTGGGGTGAGTGGCCCCTAAGTGGAGGGCCAGGGGGCACCCTGGGGCCTCTACTGCAAGTCCAGGGAGAGAGGTGGACCCCTGGGTAGTTTGCTGGGGTCAGAGGCCTCTTGGTGGAGGGTCAGGGGGCACCCTGGGGCCTCTACTGCAAGTCCAGGAAGAGAAGTGGACCCCTGGGTACCTTCCTGGGGTCAGAATCCCCTAAGTGGAGGGCCAGGGGGCTTCCTGGGGCCTCTACTACAAGTCCTGGGAAAGAGGTGGACCCCTGGGTAGCTTGCTGGGGTCTGAAGCCCATAGGTGGAGAGCCAGGGGGTACCCTGGGGCCTATACTGCAAGTCCAGGGAGAGAGGTGGACCCTTGGGTAGCTTCCTAAGGTTAGAGGCCCCTAGGTGGAGGGCCAGGGGGCACCTTGGGGCCTATCCTGCAAGTCCAGGGAGAGAGGTGGACCCCTGGGTAGCTTGCTGGGGTACAAGGCCCCTAGGTGGAAGGCCAGGGGGCACCCTGGGGCCTCTACTGCAAGGCCAGGGAGAGAGGTGGACCCCTTGGTAACTTGCTGGGGTCAGAGACCCCTAGGTGGAGGGCCAGGGGGCACCCTGGGGCCTCTACTGCAAGTCTAGTTAGAGAGATGGACTCATGGGTAGCTAGCTGGGGTAAGAGGCCCCTAAGTGGAGGGCCAGGGGGCACCCTGGGGCCTCTACTGCAAGTCCAGGGAGAGAGGTGGACCCCTGGGTAGTTTGCTGGGGTCAGAGGCCCTTAGGTGGAGGGACAGGGGGCTTCCTGGGGCCTCTACTTCAAGTCCAGGGAGAAAGGTGGACCCCTGGGTAGCTTGCTTGGGTCAGAGGCCCCTAGGTGGAGGTCAAGGGGTTACCCTGGGGCCTCTACTGCAATCCAAGGGAGAGTTGTGGACCCTTGTGTAGCTTGCTGGGGTTAGAGGCCCCTGGGTGGAGGGACAAGGGGCACCCTGGGGCCTATACTTCAAGTCCAGGGAGAGAGGTGGACCCCTGGGTAGCTTCCTGGGGTCAGAGTACCCTAGGTGGAGGGCCAGGAGGTACCCTAGGGCCTCTACTGCAAGTCCAGGGAGAGAGGTAGACCCCTGGGTAGCTTGCTGGGGTCAGAGGCAACTAGATGGAGGGCCAGGGGGCACCCTAGGGTCTACACTGCAAGTCCAGGGAGAGAGGTGGACCCCTGGGTAGCTTCCTAAGGTCAGAGGCCCCTAGGTAGAGGGCCAGGGGGCACCCTGGGGGCTATCCTGCAAGTCCAGGGAGAGAGGTGGACCCCTGGGTAGCTTGCTGGGGTACGAGGCCCCTAGGTGGAGGGCCAGGGGGCTTCCTGGGGCTTCTACTGCAAGTCTTGGGAGAAAAGTGGACCCCTGGCTAGCTTGCTTGGGTCAGAGGCCGCTAGGTGGACGGCCAGGGGGCTTCGTGGGGCCTCTACTGCAAGTCCAGGGAGAGAAGTGGACCCCTGGGTAGCTTGCTGGGGTCGGAAGCCCCTTGGTGGAAGTCCAGGGGGCACCCTGGGGCCTATACTGCAAGTCCAGGGAGAGAGGTGGACCCATGGGTAGCTTACTGGGGTCAGAGGCCCCTAGGTGGAGGGCCAGGGGCACCCTGGGGCCTCTACTGCAAGTCCAGGAAGAGAGGTGGACCCCTGGGTAGCTTGCTGGGGTACGAGGCCTCTAGGTGGAGGGCCAGGGGGCACCCTGGGGCCTCTACTGCAAGTCCAGAGAGAGAGGTGGACCCCTGGGTAGCTTGCTGGGGTCAGAGGCCCCTAGGTGGAGGGCCACGGGGCACCCTGGGGCCTCTACTGCAAGTACAGGGAGAGAGGTGGACCCCTGGGTAGCTTGCTGGGGTCAGAGGCCTCTAGGTGGAGGGCCAGGGGGCACCCTGGGGCCTCTACTGCATGGCCAGGGAGAGAGGTGGACCACTGGGTAGCTTGCTGGGGTCTGAAGCCCATAGGTGGAGGGCCAGGGGGCACCCTGGGGCTTCTACTGCAAGTCTAGGGAGAGAGGTGGACCCATGGGTAGCTAGCTGGGGAAAGAGACCCCTAAGTGGAGGGCCAGGGGACACCCTGGGGCCAATACTGCAAGACCAGGGAGATAGGTGGACACCTGGGTAGCTTGGTGGGGTCAGAGGCCCCTAGCTGGAGGGCTAGGACGCACCCTGGGGCCTCTACTGCAAGTCCAGGGAGAGAGGTGAACCCCTGGGTAGCTTGCTGGGGTCAGAGGCCCATAGGTGGAGGGCCAGGGGGCTTCCTGGGGCCTTTACTGCAAGTCCAGGAAGAGAGAGGTGGGCCCCTGGGTACAATGCTGGGGTCGGAGGCAACTAGGTGGAGGGCCAGGGGACACCCTGGGGCCAATACTGCAAGTCCAGGGAGAGAGGTGGACACCTGGGTAGCTTGTTGGGGTCAGAGGCCCCTAGGGGGAGGGTCAGGGGGCACCCTGGGGCCTATCCTGCAAGTCCAGGGAGAGAGGTGGAACCCTGGGTAGTTTGCTGGGGTCAGTGACCCCTAGGCGGAGGGACAGGAGGCTTCCTGGGGCCTCTACTTCAAGTCCAGGGAGAAAGGTGGACCCCTGGGTAGCTTGCTTGGGGCAGAGGCCCCTAGGTGGAGGTCAAGGGGGCACCCTGGGGCCTCTACTGCAATCCCAGTGAGAGTTGTGGACCCTTGTGTAGCTTGCTGGGGTCAGAGGCCCCTGGGTGGAGGGAAAAGGGGCACCTTGGGGCCTATACTGCAAGTCCAGAGAGAGAGGTGGACCCCTGGGTAGCTTCCTGGGGTCAGAGGCCCCTAGGTGGAGGGCAAGGGGGTACCTTGGGGCCTCTACTGTAAGTCCAGGGAGAGAGGTGGACCCCTGGGTAGCTTGCTGGGGTCAGAGGCCCCTAGGTGGACGGCCAGGGGGCTTTGTGGGGCCTCTACTGCAAGTCCAGGGAGAGAGGTGGACCCCTGGCTAGCTTGCTGGGGTCGGAAGCCCCTTGGTGGAAGGCCAGGGGGCAACCTGGGGCCTATACTGCAAGTCCAGGGAGAGAGGTGGACCCATGGGTTGCTTACTGGGGTCAGAGGCCCCTAGGTGGAGGGCCAGGGCCACCCTGGGGCCTATACTGCAAGTCCAGGGAGAGAGGTGGACCCCTGGGTTGCTTGCTGGTGTCAGAGGCAACTAGGTGGAGGGACAGGGGGTACCCTGGGGCCTATACTGCAAGTCCAGGGAGAGAGGTGGACCCCGGGGTAGCTTCCTGAGGTCAGAGGCCCCTAGGTGGAGGGCCAGGGGGCACCCTGGGACCTATACTGCAAGTCCAGGGAGAGAGGTGGACCCCTGGGTAGCTTGCTGGGGTACGAGGCCCCAAGGTGGAGGGCCAGGGTGCACCCTGGGGCCTCTACTGCAAGTCCAGGGAGAGAGGTGGACCCCTGGGTAGCTTGCTGGGGTCAGAGGCCCCTAGGTGGAGGGCCAGGAGGCACCCTGGTGCCTCTACTGCAAGTCCAGGGAGAGAGTTGGACCCCTGGAAAGCTTGCTGGGGTCAGAGGCCTCTTGGTGGAGGGCCAGGGGGCACCCTGGGGCCTCTACTGCAAGTCCAGGGAGAGAGGTGGACCCCTGGGTAGCATGCTGGGGTCGGAGGCAACTAGGTGGAGGGCCAGGGGGCACCCTGGGGCCTATACTGCAAGTCCAGAGAGAGAGGTGGACCCCTTGGTAGCTTCCTGGGGTCAGAGGCCCCTAGGTGGAGGGCAAGGGGGCACCCTGGGGCCTCTACTGCAAGTCCAGGGAGAGAGGTGGACCCCTGGGTAGCATGCTGGGGTCGGAGGCAACTAGGTGGAGGGCCAGGGGGCACCCTAGGGTATACTCTGCAAGTCCAGGGAGAGAGGTGGACCCCTGGGTAGCTTCCTAAGGTCAGAGGCTCCTAGGTGGAGGGCCAGGGGGCACCCTGGGGCCTATCCTGCAAGTCCAGGGAGAGATGTGGACCCCTGGGTAGCTTGCTGGGGTACGAGGCCCCTAGGTGAAGGGCCAGGGGGCACCCTGGGGCCTCTACTGCAAGTCCAGGGAGAGAGGAGGACCCCTGGGTAGCTTGCTGGGGTCAGAGGCAACTAGGTGGAGGGACAGGGGGTACCCTGGGGCCTATACTGCAAGTCCAGGGAGAGAGGTGGACCCCTGGTTAGCTTGCTGGGGTCGGAAGCCCCTTGCTCTAAGGCCAGGGGGCACCCTGGGGCCTATACTGCAAGTCCAGGGAGAGAGGTGGACCCATGGGTAGCTTACTGGGGTCAGAGGCCCCTAGGTGGAGGGCCAGGGGCTTCCTGGGGCCTCTACTGCAAGTCCAGGGAGAGAGGTGGACCCCTGGGTAGCTTGCTGGTGTCAGAGGCAACTAGGTGGAGGGACAGGGGGTACCCTGGGGCCTCTACTGCAAGTCCAGGGAGAGAGGTGGACCACTGGGTAGCTTCCTGAGGTCAGAGGCCCCTAGGTGGAGGGCCAGGGGGCACTCTGGGGCCTATCCTGCAAGTCCAGGGAGAGAGGTGGACCCCTGGGTAGCTTGCTGGGGTACAAGGCCCCTAGGTGGAGGGCCAGGGGGCACCCTGGGGCCTCTACTGCAAGTCCAGGGAGAGAAGTGGACCCCTGGGTACCTTCATGGGGTCAGAATCCCCTAAGTGGAGGGCCAAGGGGCTTCCTGGGGCCTCTACTGCAAGTCCTGGGAAAGAGGTGGACCCCTGGGTAGTTTGCTGGTGTCAGAGGCCTCTTGGTGGAGGGTCAGGGAGCACCCTGGGGCCTCTACTGCAAGTCCAGGAAGAGAAGTGGACCCCTGGGTACCTTCCTGGGGTCAGAATCCCCTAAGTGGAGGGCCAGGGGTCTTCCTGGGGCCTCTACTGCAAGTCTAGTTAGAGAGATGGACTCATGGGTAGCTAGCTGGGGTAAGAGGCCCCTAGGTGGAGGGCCTGTGGGCACCCTGGGGCCTCTACTGCAAGTCTAGGGAGAGAGATGGACCCCTGGGTAGCTTGCTGGGGTACGAGGCCCCTAGGTGGAGGGCCAGGGGGCACCCTGGGGCCTCTACTGCAAGTCTCAGGGAGAGAGGAGGACCCCTAGGTAGCTTGCTGGGGTAAGAGGCAACTAGGTGGAGGGACAGGGGGTACCCTGGGGCCTATACTGCAAGTCCAGGGAGAGAGGTGGACCCCTGGGTAGCTTCCTGAGGTCAAAGGCCCCTAGGTGGAGGGCCAGGGGGCACCCTGGGGCCCATCCTGCAAGTCCAAGGAGAGAGGTAGACCCCTGGGTAGCTTGCTGGGGTACGAGGCCCCTAGTTGGAGGGCCAAGGGGCACCCTGGGGCCTCTACTGCAAGTCCAGGGAGAGAGGTGGACCCGTGGGTAGCTTGCTGGGGTCGGAAGCCCCTTGGTGTAAGGCCAGGGGGCACCCAGGGGCCTATACTGCAAGTCCAGGGAGAGAGGTAGACCCATGGGTAGCTTACTGGGGTCAGAGGCCCCTAGGTGGAGGGCCAGGGGCTTCCTGGGGCCTCTACTGCAAGTCCATGGAGGGAGTGGGCCTTTGGGTAGCTTGCTGGTGTCAGAGGCAACAAGGTGGAGGGACAGGGGGTACCCTGGGGCCAATACTGCAAGTCCAGGGAGAGTTGTGGACCCTTGTGTAGCTTGCTGGGGTTAGAGGCCCCTGGGTAGAGGGACAAGGGGCACCCTGGGGCCTATACTGCAAGTCCAGAGAGAGAGGTGGACCCCTTGGTAGCTTCCTGGGGTTCAGAGGCAACTAGGTGGAGGGCCAGGAGGTACCCTAGGGCCTCTACTGCAAGTCCAGGGAGAGAGGTGGACCCCTGGGTAGCTTGCTGGGGTCAGAGGCAACTAGGTGGAGGGCCAGGAGGTACCCTAGGGCCTCTACTGCAAGTCCAGGGAGAGAGGTGGACCCTTGGGTAGCTTGCTGGGGTATGAAGCCCCTAGGTGGTGGGCCAGGGGGCACCCTAGGGCCTCTACTGCAAGTCCAGGGAGAGAGGTGGACTTCTGGGTAGCTTGCTGGGGTACGAGGCCCCTAGTTGGACGGCCAGGGGGCACCCTGGGGCCTCTACTGAAAGCCCAGGGAGAGAGGTGGACCCCTTGTTAGCTTGCTGGGGTCGGAAGCCCCTTGGTGGAAGGCCAGGGGGCACCCTGGCGCCTATACTGCAAGTCCAGGGAGAGAGGTGGACCCATGGTTAGCTTACTGGGGTCAGATGCCCCTAGGTGGAGGGCCAGGGGCACCCTGGGGCCTCTACTGCAAGTCCAGAGAGAGAGGTGGACCCCCGGGTAGCTAGCTGGTGTCAGAGGCAACTAGGTGGAGGGACAGGGGGTACCCTGGGGCCTATACTGCAAGTCCAGGGAGAGAGGTGGACTCCTGGGTAGCTTGCTGGGGTCTGTAGCCAATAGGTGGAGGGCCAGGGGGTACCCTGGGGCCTACAATGCAAGTCCATGGAGAGAGGTGGACCCCTGGGTAGCTTCCTAAGGTCAGAGGCCCCTAGGTGGAGGGCCAGGGGGCACCCTGGGGCCTATCCTGCAAGTCCAGGGAGAGAGGTGGACCCATGGGTAGCTTGCTGGGGTCTGAAGCCCATAGGTGGAGGGCCAGGGGGCACCCTGGGGCCTCTATCGCAAGTCCAGGGAGAGAGGTGGACCCCTGGGTAGCTTCCTGGGGTAAGAGTACCCTAGGTGGAGGGCCAGGAGGTACCCTAGGGCCTCTACTGCAAGTCCAGGGAGAGAGGTGGACCCCTGGGTAGCTTGCTGGGGTCAGAGAGCAACTAGGTGGAGGGCCAGGGGGCACTCTAGGGTCTACACTGCAAGTCCAGGGAGAGAGGTTGACCCCTGGGTAGCTTCCTAAGGTCAGAGGCCCCTAGGTAGAGGGCCAGGGGGCACCCTGGGGGCTATCTTGCAAGTCCAGGGAGAGAGGTGGACCCCTGGGTAGCTTGCTGGGGTACGAGGCCCCTAAGTGGAGGGCCAGGGGGCTTCCTGGGGCTTCTACTGCAAGTCTTGGGAGAGAGGGGGACCCCTGGGTAGCTTGCTTGGGTCAGAGGCCGCTAGGTGGAGGGCCAGGGGGCTTCGTGGGGCCTCTACTGCAAGTCCAGGGAGAGAGGTGGACCCCTGGGTAGCTTGCTGGGGTCGGAAGCCCATTGGTGGAAGTCCAGGGGGCACACTGGGGCCTATACTGCAAGTCCAGGGGGAGAAGTGGACCCATGGGTAGCTTCCTGGGGTCAGAGGCCGCCAAGGTGGAGGGCCAGGGGCACCCTGGGGCCTCTACTGCAAGTCCAGGGAGAGAGGTGGACCCCTGGGTAGCTTGCTAGGGTACGAGGCCCCTAGGTGGAAAGCCAGGGGGCACCCTGGGGCCTCTACTGCAAGTCCAGGGAGAGAGGTGGACCCCTGGGTAGCTTGCTGGGGTCGGAAGCCCCTAAGTGGAGGGCCACGGGGCACCCTGGGGCCTCTACTGCAAATACAGGGAGAGAGGTGGACCACTGGGTAGCTTGCTGGGGTCTGAAGCCCATAGGTGGAGGGCCAGGGGGTACCCTGGGGCCTATCCTGCAAGTCCAGGGAGAGAGGTGGACCCGTGGTTAGCTTGCTGGGGTCGGAAGCCCCTTGGTCTAAGGCCAGGGGGCACCCAGGGGCCTATTATGCAAGTCCAGGGAGAGAGGTGGACCCAAGGGTAGCTTACAGGGGTCAGAGGCCCCTAGGTGGAGGGCCAGGGGCTTCCTGGGGTCTCCACTGCAAGTCCAGGGAGAGAGTGGGCCCCTGGGTAGCTTGCTGGTGTCAGAGGCAACTAGGTGGAGCGACAGGGGGTACCCTGGGGCCGATGCTGCAAGTCCAGGGAGAGAGGTGAACCCCTGGGTAGCTTCCTGAGGTCAGAGGCCCCTAGGTGTAGGGCCAGGGGGCACCCTGGGGCCTATCCTGCAAGTCCAGGGAGAGAGGTGGACCCCTGGGTATCTTGCTGGGGTACGAGGCCCCTAGGTGGAGGGCCAGGGGGCACCCTGGGGCCTCTACTGCTAGTCTAGGGAGAGAGGTGGACCCATGGGTAGCTAGCTGGGGTAAGAGGCCCCTAAGTGGAGGGCCAGGGGGCACCCTGGGGCCTCTACTGCAAGTCCAGGGAGAGAGGTGGACCCCTGGGTAGTTTGCAGGGGTCAGAGACCCTAGGCGGAGGGACAGGGGGCTTCCTGGGGCCTCTACTGCAAGTCCAGGTAGAAAGCTGGACCCCTGGGTAGCTTGCTTGGGTCAGAGGCCCCTAGGTGGAGGTCAAGGGGGCACCCTGGTGCCTCTACTGCAATCCCAGGGAGAGTTGTGGACCCTTGTGTAGCTTGCTGGGGTCAGAGGCCCCTGGGTGGAGGGCCAAGGGGCACCCTGGGGCCTATCCTGCAAGTCCAGAGAGAGAGGTGGACCCCTTGGTAGCTTCCTGGGGTCAGAAGCCCCTAGGTGGAGGGCAAGGGGGCACCCTGGGGCCTCTACTGCAAGTCCAGGGAGAGAGGTGGAACCCTGGGTAGCATGCTGGGGTCGGAGGCAACTAGGTGGAGAGCCAGGGGACACCCTGGGGCCTATCCTGCAATTCCAGTTAGAGAGGTGGACACCTGGGTAGCTTGTTGGGGTCAGAAGCCCCTAGGTTTAGTGCCAGGGGGCTTCCTGGGGCCTCAACTGCAAGTCCAAGGAGAAAGGTGGACCCCAGTGTAGCTTGCTGGGGTCAGCGGCCCCTAGGTGGAGGGTCAGGGGGCACCCTGGGGCCTATCCTGCAAGTCCAGGGAGAGAAGTGGACCTCTGGGTAGCTTGCTGGGGTACGAGGCCCCTAGGTGGAGGGCGAGGGGGCACCCTGGGGCCTCTACTGCAAGTCCAGGGAGAGAGGTGGACCCCTGGGTAGCTTGCTGGGGTCAGAGGCCTCTAGGTGGAGGGCCAAGGGGCACCCTGGGGCCTATACTGCAAGTCCAAGGAGAGAGGTGGACCAGTGGGTAGCTTCCTAAGGTCAGAGGCCCCTAGGTGGAGGGCCAGGGGGCACCCTGGGGCCTATCCTGCAAGTCCAGGGAGAGAGGTGGAGCCCTGGGTAGCTTGCTGGGGTCAGAGGCAACTAGGTGGAGGGCCAGGGGGCACCCTAGGGTATACTCTGCAAGTCCAGGGAGAGAGGTGGACCCCTGGGTAGCTTCCTAAGGTCAGAGGCCCCTAGGTGGAGGGCCAGGGGGCACCCTGGGGCCTATCCTGCAAGTCCAGGGAGAGATGTGGACCCCTGGGTAGCTTGCTGGGGTACGAGGCCCCTAGGTGGAGGGCCAGGGGGCACCCTGGGGCCTCTACTGCAAGTCCAGGGAGAGAGGAGGACCCCTGGGTAGTTTGCTGGGGTCAGAGGCCCCTGGGTGGAGGGACAAGGGGCACCCTGGGGCCTATACTGCAAGTCCAGAGAGAGAGGTGGACCCCTTGGTAGCTTCCTGGGGTCGGAGACAACTAGGTGGAGGGCCAGGGGACACCCTGGGGCCTATCCTGCAAGTCCAGGGAGAGATGTGGACACCTGGGTAGCTTGTTGGGGTCAGAAGCCCCTAGGTTTAGTGCCAGGGGGCTTCCTGGGGCCTCAACTGCAAGTCCAGGGAGAAAGGTGGACCCCTGTGTAGCTTGCTGGGGTCAAAGACCCCTAGGTGGAGGGCCAGGGGGAACCCTGGGGCCTATCCTGCAAGTCCAGGGAGAGAGGTGGACCCCTGGGTAGCTTGCTGGGGTACGAGGCCCCTAGGTGGAGGGCCAGGGGGCACCCTGGGGCCTCTACTGCAAGTCCAGGGAGAGAGGAGGACCCCTAGGTAGCTTGCTGGGGTCAGACGCAACTAGGTGGAGGGACAGGGGGTACCCTGGGGCCTATACTGCAAGTCCAGGGAGAGAGGTGGACCCCTGGGTAGCTTCCTGAGGTCAAAGGCCCCTAGGTGGAGGGCCAGGGGGCACCCTGGGGCCTATCCTGCAAGTCCAAGGAGAGAGGTAGACCCCTGGGTAGCTTGCTGGGGTACGAGGCCCCTAGTTGGAGGGCCAGGGGGCACCCTGGGGCCTCTACTGCAAGTCCAGGGAGAGAGGTGGACCCGTGGGTAGCTTGCTGGGGTCGGAAGCCCCTTGGTGTAAGGCCAGGGGGCACCCAGGGGCCTATACTGCAAGTCCAGGGAGAGAGGTGGACCCATGGGTAGCTTACTGGGGTCAGAGGCCCCTAGGTGGAGGGCCAGGGGGCACCCTGGGGCCTATCCTGCAAGTCCTGGGAGAGAGGTGGAACCCTGGGTAGCTTGCTGGGGTACGAGGACCCTAGGTGGAGGGCCAGGGGGCACCCTGGGGCCTCTACTGCAAGTCTAGGGAGAGAGGTGGACCCATGGGTAGCTAGCTGGGGTAAGAGGCTCCTAAGTGGAGGGCCAGGGAGCACCCTGGGGCCTCTACTGCAAGTCCAGGGAGAGAGGTGGACCCCCGGGTAGTTTGCTGGGGTCAAAGGCCCCTAGGCGGAGGGACAGGGGGCTTCCTGGGGTCTCCACTGCAAGTCCAGGGAGAAAGGTGGACCCCTGCGTAGCTTCCTGGGGTCAGAGGCCCCTAGGTGGAGGGCAAGGGGGCACCCTGGGGCCTCAACTGCAAGTCCAGGGAGAGAGGTGGACCCCTGGGTATTATGCTGGGGTTGGAGGCAACTAGGTGGAGGGCCAGGGGACACCCTGGGGCCTATCCTGCAAGTCCAGGGAGAGAGGTGGACACCTGGGTAGCTTGTTAGGGTCAGAAGCCCCTAGGTTTAGTGCCAGGGGGCTTCCTGGGGCCTCAACTGCAAGTCCAAGGAGAAAGGTGGACCGCTGTGTAGCATGCTGGGGTCAGAGGCCCCTAGATGGAGGGTCAGGGGGCACCCTGGGGCCTATCCTGCAAGTCCAGGGAGAGAAGTGGACCCCTTGGTAGCTTGCTGGGGTCAGAGGCCCCTAGCTGGAGGGCCAGGACGCACCCTGGGGCCTCTACTGCAAGTCCAGGGAGAGAGGTGAACCCCTGGGTAGCTTGCTGGGGTCAGAGGCCCATAGGTGGAAGGCCAAGGGGCTTCCTGGGGCCTTTACTGCAAGTCCAGGGAGAGAGGTGGACACCTGGGTAGCTTGTTGGGGTCAGAGGCCCCTAGGTTTAGTGCCAGGGGGCTTCCTGGGGCCTCAACTGCAAGTCCAAGGAGAAAGGTGGACCCCTGTGTAGCTTGCTGGGGTCAAAGGCCCCTAGGTGGAGGGTCAGGGGGCACCCTGGGGCCTATCCTGCAAGTCCATGGAGAGAGGTGGACCTCTGGGTAGCTTGCTGGGGTCAGAGGCCTCTAGGTGGAGGGCCAAGGGGCACCCTGGGGCCTCTACTGCAAGTCCAGGGAGAGAGGTGGACCCCTGGGTAGCTTGCTGGGGTCAGAGGCCTCTAGGTGGAGGGCCAAGGGGCACCCTGGGGCCTCTACTGCAAGTCCAGGGAGAGAGGTGGACCCCTGGGTAGTTTGCTGGGGTCAAAGGCCCCTAGGCGGAGGGACAGGGGGCTTCCTGGGGTCTCCACTGCAAGTCCAGGGAGAAAGGTGGACCCCTGCGTAGCTTCCTGGGGTCAGAGGCCCCTAGGTGGAGGGCAAGGGGGCACCCTGGGGCCTCAACTGCAAGTCCAGGGAGAGAGGTGGACCCCTGGGTAGCTTCCTGAGGTCAGAGGCCCCTAGGTGTAGGGCCAGGGGGCACCCTGGGGCCTTTCCTGCAAGTCCAGGGAGAGAGGTGGACCCCTGGGTATCTTGCTGGGGTACGAGGCCCCTAGGTGGAGGGCCAGGGGGCACCCTGGGGCCTCTACTGCTAGTCTAGGGAGAGAGGTGGACCCATGGGTAGCTAGCTGGGGTAAGAGGCCCCTAAGTGGAGGGCCAGGGGGCACCCTGGGGCCTCTACTGCAAGTCCAGGGAGAGAGGTGGACCCCTGGGTAGTTTGCAGGGGTCAGAGACCCTAGGCGGAGGGACAGGGGGCTTCCTGGGGCCTCTACTGCAAGTCCAGGTAGAAAGCTGGACCCCTGGGTAGCTTGCTTGGGTCAGAGGCCCCTAGGTGGAGGTCAAGGGGGCACCCTGGTGCCTCTACTGCAATCCCAGGGAGAGTTGTGGACCCTTGTGTAGCTTGCTGGGGTCAGAGGCCCCTGGGTGGAGGGCCAAGGGGCACCCTGGGGCCTATCCTGCAAGTCCAGAGAGAGAGGTGGACCCCTTGGTAGCTTCCTGGGGTCAGAGGCCCCTAGGTTTAGTGCCAGGGGGCTTCCTGGGGCCTCAACTGCAAGTCCAAGGAGAAAGGTGGACCCCAGTGTAGCTTGCTGGGGTCAAAGACCCCTAGGTGGAGGGCCAGGGGGAACCCTGGGGCCTATCCTGCAAGTCCAGGGAGAGAGGTGGACCCCTGGGTAGCTTGCTGGGGTACGAGGCCCCTAGGTGGAGGGCCAGGGGGCACCCTGGGGCCTCTACTGCAAGTCCAGGGAGAGAGGAGGACCCCTAGGTAGCTTGCTGGGGTCAGACGCAACTAGGTGGAGGGACAGGGGGTACCCTGGGGCCTATACTGCAAGTCCAGGGAGAGAGGTGGACCCCTGGGTAGCTTCCTGAGGTCAAAGGCCCCTAGGTGGAGGGCCAGGGGGCACCCTGGGGCCTATCCTGCAAGTCCAAGGAGAGAGGTAGACCCCTGGGTAGCTTGCTGGGGTACGAGGCCCCTAGTTGGAGGGCCAGGGGGCACCCTGGGGCCTCTACTGCAAGTCCAGGGAGAGAGGTGGACCCGTGGGTAGCTTGCTGGGGTCGGAAGCCCCTTGGTGTAAGGCCAGGGGGCACCCAGGGGCCTATACTGCAAGTCCAGGGAGAGAGGTGGACCCATGGGTAGCTTGCTGGGGTCAGAGGCCCCTAGGTGGAGGGCAAGGGGCTTCCTGGGGCCTCTACTGCAAGTCCAGGGAGAGAGTGGGCCCCTGGGTAGCTTGCTGGTGTCAGAGGCAACTAGGTGGAGGGACAGGGGGTACCCTGGGGCCAATACTGCAAGTCCAGGGAGAGAGGTGGACCCCTGGGTAGCTTCCTGAGGTCAGAGGCCCCTAGGTGGAGGGCCAGGAGGCACCCTGGGGCCTATCCTGCAAGTCCTGGGAGAGAGGTGGAACCCTGGGTAGCTTGCTGGGGTACGAGGACCCTAGGTGGAGGGCCAGGGGGCACCCTGGGGCCTCTACTGCAAGTCTAGGGAGAGAGGTGGACCCATGGGTAGCTAGCTGGGGTAAGAGGCCCCTAAGTGGAGGGCCAGGGAGCACCCTGGGGCCTCTACTGCAAGTCCAGGGAGAGAGGTGGACCCCTGGGTAGTTTGCTGGGGTCAAAGGCCCCTAGGCGGAGGGACAGGGGGCTTCCTGGGGTCTCCACTGCAAGTCCAGGGAGAAAGGTGGACCCCTGCGTAGCTTCCTGGGGTCAGAGGCCCCTAGGTGGAGGGCAAGGGGGCACCCTGGGGCCTCAACTGCAAGTCCAGGGAGAGAGGTGGACCCCTGGGTATTATGCTGGGGTCGGAGGCAACTAGGTGGAGGGCCAGGGGACACCCTGGGGCCCATCCTGCAAGTCCAAGGAGAGAGGTGGACACCTGGGTAGCTTGTTAGGGTCAGAAGCCCCTAGGTTTAGTGCCAGGGGGCTTCCTGGGGCCTCAACTGCAAGTCCAAGGAGAAAGATGGACCGCTGTGTAGCATGCTGGGGTCAGAGGCCCCTAGATGGAGGGTCAGGGGGCACCCTGGGGCCTTTCCTGCAAGTCCAGGGAGAGAAGTGGACCCCTTGGTAGCTTGCTGGGGTCAGAGGCCCCTAGCTGGAGGGCCAGGACGCACCCTGGGGCCTCTACTGCAAGTCCAGGGAGAGAGGTGAACCCCTGGGTAGCTTGCTGGGGTCAGAGGCCCATAGGTGGAAGGCCAAGGGGCTTCCTGGGGCCTTTACTGCAAGTCCAGGGAGAGAGGTGGACACCTGGGTAGCTTGTTGGGGTCAGAGGCCCCTAGGTTTAGTGCCAGGGGGCTTCCTGGGGCCTCAACTGCAAGTCCAAGGAG
Organism: Danio rerio; assembly: GCF_049306965.1. Classification (NCBI taxonomy): domain Eukaryota; kingdom Metazoa; phylum Chordata; class Actinopteri; order Cypriniformes; family Danionidae; genus Danio; species Danio rerio. The sequence continues at coordinate 48,947,252 of NC_133180.1, read as the reverse complement.
AAAGGTGGACCCCTGTGTAGCTTGCTGGGGTCAAAGGCCCCTAGGTGGAGGGTCAGGGGGCACCCTGGGGCCTATCCTGCAAGTCCATGGAGAGAGGTGGACCTCTGGGTAGCTTGCTGGGGTACGAGGCCCCTAGGTGGAGGGTGAGGGGGCACCCTGGGGCCTCTACTGCAAGTCCAGGGAGAGAGGTGGACCCCTGGGTAGCTTGCTGGGGTCAGAGGCCTCTAGGTGGAGGGCCAAGGGGCACCCTGGGGCCTCTACTGCAAGTCCAGGGAGAGAGGTGGACCCCTGGGTAGTTTGCTGGGGTCAAAGGCCCCTAGGCGGAGGGACAGGGGGCTTCCTGGGGTCTCCACTGCAAGTCCAGGGAGAAAGGTGGACCCCTGCGTAGCTTCCTGGGGTCAGAGGCCCCTAGGTGGAGGGCAAGGGGGCACCCTGGGGCCTCAACTGCAAGTCCAGGGAGAGAGGTGGACCCCTGGGTATTATGCTGGGGTCGGAGGCAACTAGGTGGAGGGCCAGGGGACACCCTGGGGCCTATCCTGCAAGTCCAGGGAGAGAGGTGGACACCTGGGTAGCTTGTTAGGGTCAGAAGCCCCTAGGTTTAGTGCCAGGGGGCTTCCTGGGGCCTCAACTGCAAGTCCAAGGAGAAAGGTGGACCGCTGTGTAGCATGCTGGGGTCAGAGGCCCCTAGATGGAGGGTCAGGGGGCACCCTGGGGCCTTTCCTGCAAGTCCAGGGAGAGAAGTGGACCCCTTGGTAGCTTGCTGGGGTCAGAGGCCCCTAGCTGGAGGGCCAGGACGCACCCTGGGGCCTCTACTGCAAGTCCAGGGAGAGAGGTGAACCCCTGGGTAGCTTGCTGGGGTCAGAGGCCCATAGGTGGAAGGCCAAGGGGCTTCCTGGGGCCTTCACTGCAAGTCCAGGGAGAGAGGTGGACACCTGGGTAGCTTGTTGGGGTCAGAGGCCCCTAGGTTTAGTGCCAGGGGGCTTCCTGGGGCCTCAACTGCAAGTCCAAGGAGAAAGGTGGACCCCTGTGTAGCTTGCTGGGGTCAAAGGCCCCTAGGTGGAGGGTCAGGGGGCACCCTGGGGCCTATCCTGCAAGTCCATGGAGAGAGGTGGACCTCTGGGTAGCTTGCTGGGGTACGAGGCCCCTAGGTTGAGGGCGAGGGGGCACCCTGGGGCCTCTACTGCAAGTCCAGGGAGAGAGGTGGACCCCTGGGTAGCTTGCTGGGGTCAGAGGCCTCTAGGTGGAGGGCCAAGGGGCCCCCTGGGGCCTATACTGCAAGTCCAGGGAGAGAGGTGGACCCCTGGGTAGCTTGCTGGGGTCTGTAGCCAATAGGTGGAGGGCCAGGGGGCACCCTAGGGTATACTCTGCAAGTCCATGGAGAGAGGTGGACCCCTGGGTAGCTTACTAAGGTCAGAGGCCCCTAGGTGGAGGGCCAGGGGGCACCTTGGGGCCTATCTTGCAAGTCCAGGGAGAGAGGTGGACCCCTGGGTAGCTTGCTGGGGTTTGAAGCCCATAGGTGGAGGGCCAGGGGGCACCCTGGGGCCTCTACATCAAGTCCAGGGAGAGAGGTGGACCCCTGGGTAGCTTCCTTGGGTCAGAGTACCCTAGGTGGAGGGCCAGGAGGTACCCTAGGGCCTCTACTGCAAGTCCAAGGAGAGAGGTGGACCCCTGGGTAGCTTGCTGGGGTCAGAGGCAACTAGGTGGAGGGCCAGGGGGCACCCTAGGGTCTACACTGCAAGTCCAGGGAGAGAGGTGGACCCCTGGGTAGCTTCCTAAGGTCAGAGGCCCCTAGGTAGAGGGCCAGGGGGCACCCTGGGGGCTATCCTGCAAGTCCAGGGAGAGAGGTTGACCCCTGGGTAGCTTGCTGGGGTACGAGGCCCCTAGGTGGAGGGCCAGGGGGCTTCCTGGGGCTTCTACTGCAAGTCTTGGGAGAAAGGTGGACCCCTGGCTTACTTGCTTGGGTCAGAGGCCGCTAGGTGGACGGCCAGGGGGCTTCGTGGGGCCTCTACTGCAAGTCCAGGGAGAGAAGTGGACCCCTGGGTAGCTTGCTGGGGTCGGAAGCCCCTTGGTGGAAGTCCAGGGGGCACCCTGGGGCCTATACTGCAAGTCCAGGGAGAGAGGTGGACCCATGGGTAGCTTACTGGGGTCAGAGGTTCCTAGGTGGAGGGCCAGGGGCACCCTGGGGCCTCTACTGCCAGTCCAGGGAGAGAGGTGGACCCCTGGGTAGCTTGCTGGGGTCAGAGGCCTCTAGGTGGAGGGCCAGGGGGCACCCTAGGGCCTCTACTGCAAGTCCAGGGAGAGAGGTGGACCACTGGGTAGCTTGCTGGGGTCTGAAGCCCATAGGTGGAGGGCCAGGGGGTACCCTGGGGCCTATACTGCAAGTCCAGGGAGAGAGGTGGAACCTTGGGTAGCTTCCTAAGGTTAGAGGCCCCTAAGTGGAGGGCCAGGGGGCACCCTGGGGCCTATCCTGCAAGTCCAGGGAGAGAATTGGAGCCCTGGGTAGCTTGCTGGGGTACAAGGCCCCTAGGTGGAGGGCCAGGGGGCACCCTGGGGCCTCTACTGCATGGCCAGGGAGAGAGGTGGACCCCTTGGTAGCTTGCTGGGGTCAGAGACCCCTAGGTGGAGGGCCAGGGGGCACCCTGGGGCCTCTACTGCAAGTCTAGGGAGAGAGGTGGACCCATGGGTAGCTAGCTGGGGTAAGAGACCCCTAAGTGGAGGGCCAGGGGACACCCTGGGGCCAATAATGCAAGTCCAGGGAGAGAGGTGGACACCTGGGTAGCGTGCTGGGGTCAGAGGCCCCTAGCTGGAGTGCCAGGACGCACCCTGGGGCCTCTACTGCAAGTCCAGGGAGAGAGGTGAACCCCTGGGTAGCTTGCTGGGGTCAGAGGCCCATAGGTGGAGGGCCAGGGGGCTTCCTGGGGCCTTTACTGCAAGTCCAGGGAGAGAGGTGGGCCCCTGGGTACCATGCTGGGGTCGGAGGCAACTAGGTGGAGGGCCAGGGGACACCCTGGGGCCAATACTGCAAGTCCAGGGAGAGAGGTGGACACCTGGGTAGCTTGTTGGGGTCAGAGGCCCCTAGGGGGAGGGTCAGGGGGCACCCTGGGGCCTATCCTGCAAGTCCAGGGAGAGAGGTGGACCCCTGGGTAGTTTGCTGGGGTCAGAGACCCCTAGGCGGAGGGACAGGAGGCTTCCTGGGGCCTCTACTGCAAGTCCAGGGAGAAAGGTGGACCCCTGGGTAGCTTGCTTGGGGCAGAGGCCCCTAGGTGGAGGTCAAGGGGGCACCCTGGGGCCTCTACTGCAATCCCAGTGAGAGTTGTGGACCCTTGTGTAGCTTGCTGGGGTCAGAGGCCCCTGGGTGGAGGGCCAAGGGGCACCCTGGGGCCTATACTGCAAGTCCAGAGAGAGAGGTGGACCCCTGGGTAGCTTCCTGGGGTCAGAGGCCCCTAGGTGGAGGGCAAGGGGGTACCTTGGGGCCTCTACTGTAAGTCCAGGGAGAGAGGTGGACAACTGGGTAACTTGCTGGGGTCAGAGGCCCCTAGGTGGACGGCCAGGGGGCTTTGTGGGGCCTCTACTGCAAGTCCAGGGAGAGAGGTGGACCCCTGGCTAGCTTGCTGGGGTCGGAAGCCCCTTGGTGGAAGGCCAGGGGGCAACCTGGGGCCTATACTGCAAGTCCAGGGAGTGAGGTGGACCCATGGGTTGCTTGCTGGGGTCAGAGGCCCCTAGGTGGAGGGCCAGGGCCACCCTGGGGCCTATACTGCAAGTCCAGGGAGAGAGGTGGACCCCTGGGTAGCTTGCTGGTGTCAGAGGCAACTAGGTGGAGGGACAGGGGGTACCCTGGGGCCTATACTGCAAGTCCAGGGAGAGAGGTGGACCCCTGGGTAGCTTCCTGAGGTCAGAGGCCCCTAGGTGGAGGGCCAGGGGGCACCCTGGGGCCTATCCTGCAAGTCCAGGGAGAGAGGTGGACCCCTGGGTAGCTTGCTGGGGTACGAGGCCCCTAGGTGGAGGGCCAGGGTGCACCCTGGGGCCTCTACTGCAAGTCCAGGGAGAGAGGTGGACCCCTGGGTAGCTTGCTGGGGTCAGAGGCCCCTAGGTGGAGGGCCAGGAGGCACCCTGGTGCCTCTACTGCAAGTCCAGGGAGAGAGTTGGACCCCTGGAAAGCTTGCTGGGGTCCGAGGCCTCTTGGTGGAGGGCCAGGGGGCACCCTGGGGCCTCTACTGCAAGTCCAGGGAGAGAGTTGGACCCCTGGGTAGCTTGCTGGGGTCTGAAGCCCATAGGTGGAGAGCCAGGGGGTACCCTGGGGCCTATACTGCAAGTCCAGGGAGAGAGGTGGACCCTTGGGTAGCTTCCTAAGGTTAGAGGCCCCTAGGTGGAGGGCCAGGGGGCACCCTGGGGCCTATCCTGCAAGTCCAGGGAGAGAGGTTGACCCCTGAGTAGCTTGCTGGGGTACAAGGCCCCTAGGTGGAGGGCCAGGGGGCACCCTGGGGCCTCTACTGCAAGGCCAGGGAGAGAGGTGGACCCTTTGGTAGCTTGCTGGAGTCAGAGACCCCTAGGTGGAGGGCGACGAGGCACCCTGGGGCCTCTACTGCAAGTATAGGGAGAGAGGTGGACCCATGGGTAGCTAGCTGGGGTAAGTGGCCCCTAAGTGGAGGGCCAGGGGGCACACTGGGGCCTCTACTGCAAGTCCAGGGAGAGAGGTGGACCCCTGGGTAGTTTGCTGGGGTCGGAGGCAACTAGGTGGAGGGCCAGGGGACACCCTGGGGCCTATCCTGCAATTCCAGGGAGAGAGGTGGACACCTTGGTAGCTTCCTGGGGTCAGAGGCCCCTAGTTGGAGGGCAAGGGGGCACCCTGGGTTCTCTACTGCAAGTCCAGGGAGAGAGGTGGACCCCTGGGTAGCATGCTGGGGTCGGAGGCAACTAGGTGGAGGGCCAGGGGACACCCTGGGGCCTATCCTGCAATTCCAGGGAGAGAGGTGGACACCTGGGTAGCTTGTTGGGGTCAGAAGCCCCTAGGTTTAGTGCCAGGGGGCTTCCTGGGGCCTCAACTGCAAGTCCAAGGAGAAAGGTGGACCCCTGTGTAGCTTGCTGGGCTCAGAGGCCCCTAGGTGGAGGGTCAGGGGGCACCCTGGGGCCTATCCTGCAAGTCCAGGGAGACAAGTGGACCTCTGGGTAGCTTGCTGGGGTACGAGGCCCCTAGGTGGAGGGCCAGGGGGCACCCTGGGGCCTCTACTGCAAGTCCAGGGAGAGAGGTGGACCCCTGGGTAGCTTGCTGGGGTCAGAGGCCTCTAGGTGGAGGGCCAAGGGGCACCCTGGGGCCTCTACTGCAAGTCCAGGGAGAGAGGTGGACCCCTGGGTAGTTTGCTGGGGTCAAAGGCCCCTAGGCGGAGGGACAGGGGGCTTCCTGGGGTCTCCACTGCAAGTCCAGGGAGAAAGGTGGACCCCTGCGTAGCTTCCTGGGGTCAGAGGCCCCAAGGTGGAGGGCAAGGGGGCACCCTGGGGCCTCAACTGCAAGTCCAGGGAGAGAGGTGGACCCCTGGGTAGCTTCCTGAGGTCAGAGGCCCCTAGGTGTAGGGCCAGGGGGCACCCTGGGGCCTATCCTGCAAGTCCAGGGAGAGAGGTGGACCCCTGGGTATCTTGCTGGGGTACGAGGCCCCTAGGTGGAGGGCCAGGGGGCACCCTGGGGCCTCTACTGCTAGTCTAGGGAGAGAGGTGGACCCATGGGTAGCTAGCTGGGGTAAGAGGCCCCTAAGTGGAGGGCCAGGGGGCACCCTGGGGCCTCTACTGCAAGTCCAGGGAGAGAGGTGGACCCCTGGGTAGTTTGCAGGGGTCAGAGACCCTAGGCGGAGGGACAGGGGGCTTCCGGGGGCCTCTACTGCAAGTCCAGGTAGAAAGCAAGACCCCTGGGTAGCTTGCTTGGGTCAGAGGCCCCTAGGTGGAGGTCAAGGGGGCACCCTGGTGCCTCTACTGCAATCCCAGGGAGAGTTGTGGACCCTTGTGTAGCTTGCTGGGGTCAGAGGCCCCTGGGTGGAGGGCCAAGGGGCACCCTGGGGCCTATCCTGCAAGTCCAGAGAGAGAGGTGGACCCCTTGGTAGCTTCCTGGGGTCAGAGGCCCCTAGGTGGAGGGCAAGGGGGCACCCTGGGGCCTCTACTGCAAGTCCAGGGAGAGAGGTGGAACCCTGGGTAGCATGCTGGGGTCGGAGGCAACTAGGTGGAGAGCCAGGGGACACCCTGGGGCCTATCCTGCAATTCCAGTTAGAGAGGTGGACACCTGGGTAGCTTGTTGGGCTCAGAAGCCCCTAGGTTTAGTGCCAGGGGGCTTCCTGGGGCCTCAACTGCAAGTCCAAGGAGAAAGGTGGACCCCAGTGTAGCTTGCTGGGGTCAGAGGCCCCTAGGTGGAGGGTCAGGGGGCACCCTGGGGCCTATCCTGCAAGTCCAGGGAGAGAAGTGGACCTCTGGGTAGCTTGCTGGGGTACGAGGCCCCTAGGTGGAGGGCGAGGGGGCACCCTGGGGCCTCTACTGCAAGTCCAGGGAGAGAGGTGGACCCCTGGGTAGCTTGCTGGGGTCAGAGGCCTCTAGGTGGAGGGCCAAGGGGCACCCTGGGGCCTATACTGCAAGTCCAGGGAGAGAGGTGGACCCCTGGGTAGCTTCCTAAGGTCAGAGGCCCCTAGGTGGAGGGCCAGGGGGCACCCTGGGGCCTATCCTGCAAGTCCAGGGAGAGAAGTGGAGCCCTGGGTAGCTTGCTGGGGTCAGAGGCAACTAGGTGGAGGGCCAGGGGGCACCCTAGGGTATACTCTGCAAGTCCAGGGAGAGAGGTGGACCCCTGGGTAGCTTCCTAAGGTCAGAGGCCCCTAGGTGGAGGGCCAGGGGGCACCCTGGGGCCTATCCTGCAAGTCCAGGGAGAGATGTGGACCCCTGGGTAGCTTGCTGGGGTACGAGGCCCCTAGGTGGAGGGCCAGGGGGCACCCTGGGGCCTCTACTGCAAGTCCAGGGAGAGAGGAGGACCCCTGGGTAGTTTGCTGGGGTCAGAGGCCCCTGGGTGGAGGGACAAGGGGCACCCTGGGGCCTATACTGCAAGTCCAGAGAGAGAGGTGGACCCCTTGGTAGCTTCCTGGGGTCGGAGACAACTAGGTGGAGGGCCAGGGGACACCCTGGGGCCTATCCTGCAAGTCCAGGGAGAGATGTGGACACCTGGGTAGCATGTTGGGGTCAGAAGCCCCTAGGTTTAGTGCCAGGGGGCTTCCTGGGGCCTCAACTGCAAGTCCAGGGAGAAAGGTGGACCCCTGTGTAGCTTGCTGGGGTCAAAGACCCCTAGGTGGAGGGCCAGGGGGAACCCTGGGGCCTATCCTGCAAGTCCAGGGAGAGAGGTGGACCCCTGGGTAGCTTGCTGGGGTACGAGGCCCCTAGGTGGAGGGCCAGGGGGCACCCTGGGGCCTCTACTGCAAGTCCAGGGAGAGAGGAGGACCCCTAGGTAGCTTGCTGGGGTCAGACGCAACTAGGTGGAGGGACAGGGGGTACCCTGGGGCCTATACTGCAAGTCCAGGGAGAGAGGTGGACCCCTGGGTAGCTTCCTGAGGTCAAAGGCCCCTAGGTGGAGGGCCAGAGGGCACCCTGGGGCCTATCCTGCAAGTCCAAGGAGAGAGGTAGACCCCTGGGTAGCTTGCTGGGGTACGAGGCCCCTAGTTGGAGGGCCAGGGGGCACCCTGGGGCCTCTACTGCAAGTCCAGGGAGAGAGGTGGACCCGTGGGTAGCTTGCTGGGGTCGGAAGCCCCTTGGTGTAAGGCCAGGGGGCACCCAGGGGCCTATACTGCAAGTCCAGGGAGAGAGGTGGACCCATGGGTAGCTTACTGGGGTCAGAGGCCCCTAGGTGGAGGGCAAGGGGCTTCCTGGGGCCTCTACTGCAAGTCCAGGGAGAGAGTGGGCCCCTGGGTAGCTTGCTGGTGTCAGAGGCAACTAGGTGGAGGGACAGGGGGTACCCTGGGGCCAATACTGCAAGTCCAGGGAGAGAGGTGGACCCCTGGGTAGCTTCCTGAGGTCAGAGGCCCCTAGGTGGAGGGCCAGGGGGCACCCTGGGGCCTATCCTGCAAGTCCTGGGAGAGAGGTGGAACCCTGGGTAGCTTGCTGGGGTACGAGGACCCTAGGTGGAGGGCCAGGGGGCACCCTGGGGCCTCTACTGCAAGTCTAGGGAGAGAGGTGGACCCATGGGTAGCTAGCTGGGGTAAGAGGCCCCTAAGTGGAGGGCCAGGGAGCACCCTGGGGCCTCTACTGCAAGTCCAGGGAGAGAGGTGGACCCCCGGGTAGTTTGCTGGGGTCAAAGGCCCCTAGGCGGAGGGACAGGGGGCTTCCTGGGGTCTCCACTGCAAGTCCAGGGAGAAAGGTGGACCCCTGCGTAGCTTCCTGGGGTCAGAGGCCCCTAGGTGGAGGGCAAGGGGGCACCCTGGGGCCTCAACTGCAAGTCCAGGGAGAGAGGTGGACCCCTGGGTATTATGCTGGGGTCGGAGGCAACTAGGTGGAGGGCCAGGGGACACCCTGGGGCCTATCCTGCAAGTCCAGGGAGAGAGGTGGACACCTGGGTAGCTTGTTAGGGTCAGAAGCCCCTAGGTTTAGTGCCAGGGGGCTTCCTGGGGCCTCAACTGCAAGTCCAAGGAGAAAGGTGGACCGCTGTGTAGCATGCTGGGGTCAGAGGCCCCTAGATGGAGGGTCAGGGGGCACCCTGGGGCCTATCCTGCAAGTCCAGGGAGAGAAGTGGACCCCTTGGTAGCTTGCTGGGGTCAGAGGCCCCTAGCTGGAGGGCCAGGACGCACCCTGGGGCCTCTACTGCAAGTCCAGGGAGAGAGGTGAACCCCTGGGTAGCTTGCTGGGGTCAGAGGCCCATAGGTGGAAGGCCAAGGGGCTTCCTGGGGCCTTTACTGCAAGTCCAGGGAGAGAGGTGGACACCTGGGTAGCTTGTTGGGGTCAGAGGCCCCTAGGTTTAGTGCCAGGGGGCTTCCTGGGGCCTCAACTGCAAGTCCAAGGAGAAAGGTGGACCCCTGTGTAGCTTGCTGGGGTCAAAGGCCCCTAGGTGGAGGGTCAGGGGGCACCCTGGGGCCTATCCTGCAAGTCCATGGAGAGAGGTGGACCTCTGGGTAGCTTGCTGGGGTACGAGGCCCCTAGGTGGAGGGCGAGGGGGCACCCTGGGGCCTCTACTGCAAGTCCAGGGAGAGAGGTGGACCCCTGGGTAGCTTGCTGGGGTCAGAGGCCTCTAGGTGGAGGGCCAAGGGGCACCCTGGGGCCTCTACTGCAAGTCCAGGGAGAGAGGTGGACCCCTGGGTAGTTTGCTGGGGTCAAAGGCCCCTAGGCGGAGGGACAGGGGGCTTCCTGGGGTCTCCACTGCAAGTCCAGGGAGAAAGGTGGACCCCTGCGTAGCTTCCTGGGGTCAGAGGCCCCTAGGTGGAGGGCAAGGGGGCACCCTGGGGCCTCAACTGCAAGTCCAGGGAGAGAGGTGGACCCCTGGGTATTATGCTGGGGTCGGAGGCAACTAGGTGGAGGGCCAGGGGACACCCTGGGGCCTATCCTGCAAGTCCAGGGAGAGAGGTGGACACCTGGGTAGCTTGTTAGGGTCAGAAGCCCCTAGGTTTAGTGCCAGGGGGCTTCCTGGGGCCTCAACTGCAAGTCCAAGGAGAAAGGTGGACCGCTGTGTAGCATGCTGGGGTCAGAGGCCCCTAGATGGAGGGTCAGGGGGCACCCTGGGGCCTTTCCTGCAAGTCCAGGGAGAGAAGTGGACCCCTTGGTAGCTTGCTGGGGTCAGAGGCCCCTAGCTGGAGGGCCAGGACGCACCCTGGGGCCTCTACTGCAAGTCCAGGGAGAGAGGTGAACCCCTGGGTAGCTTGCTGGGGTCAGAGGCCCATAGGTGGAAGGCCAAGGGGCTTCCTGGGGCCTTCACTGCAAGTCCAGGGAGAGAGGTGGACACCTGGGTAGCTTGTTGGGGTCAGAGGCCCCTAGGTTTAGTGTCAGGGGGCTTCCTGGGGCCTCAACTGCAAGTCCAAGGAGAAAGGTGGACCCCTGTGTAGCTTGCTGGGGTCAAAGGCCCCTAGGTGGAGGGTCAGGGGGCACCCTGGGGCCTATCCTGCAAGTCCATGGAGAGAGGTGGACCTCTGGGTAGCTTGCTGGGGTACGAGGCCCCTAGGTTGAGGGCGAGGGGGCACCCTGGGGCCTCTACTGCAAGTCCAGGGAGAGAGGTGGACCCCTGGGTAGCTTGCTGGGGTCAGAGGCCTCTAGGTGGAGGGCCAAGGGGCCCCCTGGGGCCTATACTGCAAGTCCAGGGAGAGAGGTGGACCCCTGGGTAGCTTGCTGGGGTCTTTAGCCAATAGGTGGAGGGCCAGGGGGCACCCTAGGGTATACTCTGCAAGTCCATGGAGAGAGGTGGACCCCTGGGTAGCTTACTAAGGTCAGAGGCCCCTAGGTGGAGGGCCAGGGGGCACCTTGGGGCCTATCTTGCAAGTCCAGGGAGAGAGGTGGACCCCTGGGTAGCTTGCTGGGGTTTGAAGCCCATAGGTGGAGGGCCAGGGGGCACCCTGGGGCCTCTACTTCAAGTCCAGGGAGAGAGGTGGACCCCTGGGTAGCTTCCTTGGGTCAGAGTACCCTAGGTGGAGGGCCAGGAGGTACCCTAGGGCCTCTACTGCAAGTCCAAGGAGAGAGGTGGACCCCTGGGTAGCTTGCTGGGGTCAGAGGCAACTAGGTGGAGGGCCAGGGGGCACCCTAGGGTCTACACTGCAAGTCCAGGGAGAGAGGTGGACCCCTGGGTAGCTTCCTAAGGTCAGAGGCCCCTAGGTAGAGGGCCAGGGGGCACCCTGGGGGCTATCCTGCAAATCCAGGGAGAGAGGTTGACCCCTGGGTAGCTTGCTGGGGTACGAGGCCCCTAGGTGGAGGGCCAGGGGGCTTCCTGGGGCTTCTACTGCAAGTCTTGGGAGAAAGGTGGACCCCTGGCTTACTTGCTTGGGTCAGAGGCCGCTAGGTGGACGGCCAGGGGGCTTCGTGGGGCCTCTACTGCAAGTCCAGGGAGAGAAGTGGACCCCTGGGTAGCTTGCTGGGGTCGGAAGCCCCTTGGTGGAAGTCCAGGGGGCACCCTGGGGCCTATACTGCAAGTCCAGGGAGAGAGGTGGACCCATGGGTAGCTTACTGGGGTCAGAGGTTCCTAGGTGGAGGGCCAGGGGCACCCTGGGGCCTCTACTGCCAGTCCAGGGAGAGAGGTGGACCCCTGGGTAGCTTGCTGGGGTCGGAGGCCTCTAGGTGGAGGGCCAGGGGGCACCCTAGGGCCTCTACTGCAAGTCCAGGGAGAGAGGTGGACCACTGGGTAGCTTGCTGGGGTCTGAAGCCCATAGGTGGAGGGCCAGGGGGTACCCTGGGGCCTATACTGCAAGTCCAGGGAGAGAGGTGGACCCCTGGGTAGCTTGCTGGGGTCAGAGGCCTCTAGGTGGAGGGCCAAGGGGCACCCTGGGGCCTATACTGCAAGTCCAGGGAGAGAGGTGGACCCCTGGGTAGCTTCCTAAGGTCAGAGGCCCCTAGGTGGAGGGCCAGGGGGCACCCTGGGGCCTATCCTGCAAGTCCAGGGAGAGAAGTGGAGCCCTGGGTAGCTTGCTGGGGTCAGAGGCAACTAGGTGGAGGGCCAGGGGGCACCCTAGGGTATACTCTGCAAGTCCAGGGAGAGAGGTGGACCCCTGGGTAGCTTCCTAAGGTCAGAGGCCCCTAGGTGGAGGGCCAGGGGGCACCCTGGGGCCTATCCTGCAAGTCCAGGGAGAGATGTGGACCCCTGGGTAGCTTGCTGGGGTACGAGGCCCCTAGGTGGAGGGCCAGGGGGCACCCTGGGGCCTCTACTGCAAGTCCAGGGAGAGAGGAGGACCCCTGGGTAGTTTGCTGGGGTCAGAGGCCCCTGGGTGGAGGGACAAGGGGCACCCTGGGGCCTATACTGCAAGTCCAGAGAGAGAGGTGGACCCCTTGGTAGCTTCCTGGGGTCGGAGACAACTAGGTGGAGGGCCAGGGGACACCCTGGGGCCTATCCTGCAAGTCCAGGGAGAGATGTGGACACCTGGGTAGCATGTTGGGGTCAGAAGCCCCTAGGTTTAGTGCCAGGGGGCTTCCTGGGGCCTCAACTGCAAGTCCAGGGAGAAAGGTGGACCCCTGTGTAGCTTACTGGGGTCAAAGACCCCTAGGTGGAGGGCCAGGGGGAACCCTGGGGCCTATCCTGCAAGTCCAGGGAGAGAGGTGGACCCCTGGGTAGCTTGCTGGGGTACGAGGCCCCTAGGTGGAGGGCCAGGGGGCACCCTGGGGCCTCTACTGCAAGTCCAGGGAGAGAGGAGGACCCCTAGGTAGCTTGCTGGGGTCAGACGCAACTAGGTGGAGGGACAGGGGGTACCCTGGGGCCTATACTGCAAGTCCAGGGAGAGAGGTGGACCCCTGGGTAGCTTCCTGAGGTCAAAGGCCCCTAGGTGGAGGGCCAGAGGGCACCCTGGGGCCTATCCTGCAAGTCCAAGGAGAGAGGTAGACCCCTGGGTAGCTTGCTGGGGTACGAGGCCCCTAGTTGGAGGGCCAGGGGGCACCCTGGGGCCTCTACTGCAAGTCCAGGGAGAGAGGTGGACCCGTGGGTAGCTTGCTGGGGTCGGAAGCCCCTTGGTGTAAGGCCAGGGGGCACCCAGGGGCCTATACTGCAAGTCCAGGGAGAGAGGTGGACCCATGGGTAGCTTACTGGGGTCAGAGGCCCCTAGGTGGAGGGCAAGGGGCTTCCTGGGGCCTCTACTGCAAGTCCAGGGAGAGAGTGGGCCCCTGGGTAGCTTGCTGGTGTCAGAGGCAACTAGGTGGAGGGACAGGGGGTACCCTGGGGCCAATACTGCAAGTCCAGGGAGAGAGGTGGACCCCTGGGTAGCTTCCTGAGGTCAGAGGCCCCTAGGTGGAGGGCCAGGGGGCACCCTGGGGCCTATCCTGCAAGTCCTGGGAGAGAGGTGGAACCCTGGGTAGCTTGCTGGGGTACGAGGACCCTAGGTGGAGGGCCAGGGGGCACCCTGGGGCCTCTACTGCAAGTCTAGGGAGAGAGGTGGACCCATGGGTAGCTAGCTGGGGTAAGAGGCCCCTAAGTGGAGGGCCAGGGAGCACCCTGGGGCCTCTACTGCAAGTCCAGGGAGAGAGGTGGACCCCCGGGTAGTTTGCTGGGGTCAAAGGCCCCTAGGCGGAGGGACAGGGGGCTTCCTGGGGTCTCCACTGCAAGTCCAGGGAGAAAGGTGGACCCCTGCGTAGCTTCCTGGGGTCAGAGGCCCCTAGGTGGAGGGCAAGGGGGCACCCTGGGGCCTCAACTGCAAGTCCAGGGAGAGAGGTGGACCCCTGGGTATTATGCTGGGGTCGGAGGCAACTAGGTGGAGGGCCAGGGGACACCCTGGGGCCTATCCTGCAAGTCCAGGGAGAGAGGTGGACACCTGGGTAGCTTGTTAGGGTCAGAAGCCCCTAGGTTTAGTGCCAGGGGGCTTCCTGGGGCCTCAACTGCAAGTCCAAGGAGAAAGGTGGACCGCTGTGTAGCATGCTGGGGTCAGAGGCCCCTAGATGGAGGGTCAGGGGGCACCCTGGGGCCTATCCTGCAAGTCCAGGGAGAGAAGTGGACCCCTTGGTAGCTTGCTGGGGTCAGAGGCCCCTAGCTGGAGGGCCAGGACGCACCCTGGGGCCTCTACTGCAAGTCCAGGGAAAGAGGTGAACCCCTGGGTAGCTTGCTGGGGTCAGAGGCCCATAGGTGGAAGGCCAAGGGGCTTCCTGGGGCCTTTACTGCAAGTCCAGGGAGAGAGGTGGACACCTGGGTAGCTTGTTGGGGTCAGAGGCCCCTAGGTTTAGTGCCAGGGGGCTTCCTGGGGCCTCAACTGCAAGTCCAGGGAGAGAGGTGGACCCCTGGGTAGCTTCCTAAGGTCAGAGGCCCCTAGGTGGAGGGCCAGGGGGCACCCTGGGGCCTATCCTGCAAGTCCAGGGAGAGATGTGGACCCCTGGGTAGCTTGCTGGGGTACGAGGCCCCTAGGTGGAGGGCCAGGGGGCACCCTGGGGCCTCTACTGCAAGTCCAGGGAGAGAGGAGGACCCCTGGGTAGTTTGCTGGGGTCAGAGGCCCCTGGGTGGAGGGACAAGGGGCACCCTGGGGCCTATACTGCAAGTCCAGAGAGAGAGGTGGACCCCTTGGTAGCTTCCTGGGGTCGGAGACAACTAGGTGGAGGGCCAGGGGACACCCTGGGGCCTATCCTGCAAGTCCAGGGAGAGATGTGGACACCTGGGTAGCATGTTGGGGTCAGAAGCCCCTAGGTTTAGTGCCAGGGGGCTTCCTGGGGCCTCAACTGCAAGTCCAGGGAGAAAGGTGGACCCCTGTGTAGCTTGCTGGGGTCAAAGACCCCTAGGTGGAGGGCCAGGGGGAACCCTGGGGCCTATCCTGCAAGTCCAGGGAGAGAGGTGGACCCCTGGGTAGCTTGCTGGGGTACGAGGCCCCTAGGTGGAGGGCCAGGGGGCACCCTGGGGCCTCTACTGCAAGTCCAGGGAGAGAGGAGGACCCCTAGGTAGCTTGCTGGGGTCAGACGCAACTAGGTGGAGGGACAGGGGGTACCCTGGGGCCTATACTGCAAGTCCAGGGAGAGAGGTGGACCCCTGGGTAGCTTCCTGAGGTCAAAGGCCCCTAGGTGGAGGGCCAGGGGGCACCCTGGGGCCTATCCTGCAAGTCCAAGGAGAGAGGTAGACCCCTGGGTAGCTTGCTGGGGTACGAGGCCCCTAGTTGGAGGGCCAGGGGGCACCCTGGGGCCTCTACTGCAAGTCCAGGGAGAGAGGTGGACCCGTGGGTAGCTTGCTGGGGTCGGAAGCCCCTTGGTGTAAGGCCAGGGGGCACCCAGGGGCCTATACTGCAAGTCCAGGGAGAGAGGTGGACCCATGGGTAGCTTACTGGGGTCAGAGGCCCCTAGGTGGAGGGCAAGGGGCTTCCTGGGGCCTCTACTGCAAGTCCAGGGAGAGAGTGGGCCCCTGGGTAGCTTGCTGGTGTCAGAGGCAACTAGGTGGAGGGACAGGGGGTACCCTGGGGCCAATACTGCAAGTCCAGGGAGAGAGGTGGACCCCTGGGTAGCTTCCTGAGGTCAGAGGCCCCTAGGTGGAGGGCCAGGGGGCACCCTGGGGCCTATCCTGCAAGTCCTGGGAGAGAGGTGGAACCCTGGGTAGCTTGCTGGGGTACGAGGACCCTAGGTGGAGGGCCAGGGGGCACCCTGGGGCCTCTACTGCAAGTCTAGGGAGAGAGGTGGACCCATGGGTAGCTAGCTGGGGTAAGAGGTCCCTAAGTGGAGGGCCAGGGAGCACCCTGGGGCCTCTACTGCAAGTCCAGGGAGAGAGGTGGACCCCCGGGTAGTTTGCTGGGGTCAAAGGCCCCTAGGCGGAGGGACAGGGGGCTTCCTGGGGTCTCCACTGCAAGTCCAGGGAGAAAGGTGGACCCCTGCGTAGCTTACTGGGGTCAGAGGCCCCTAGGTGGAGGGCAAGGGGGCACCCTGGGGCCTCAACTGCAAGTCCAGGGAGAGAGGTGGACCCCTGGGTATTATGCTGGGGTCGGAGGCAACTAGGTGGAGGGCCAGGGGACACCCTGGGGCCTATCCTGCAAGTCCAGGGAGAGAGGTGGACACCTGGGTAGCTTGTTAGGGTCAGAAGCCCCTAGGTTTAGTGCCAGGGGGCTTCCTGGGGCCTCAACTGCAAGTCCAAGGAGAAAGGTGGACCGCTGTGTAGCATGCTGGGGTCAGAGGCCCCTAGATGGAGGGTCAGGGGGCACCCTGGGGCCTATCCTGCAAGTCCAGGGAGAGAAGTGGACCCCTTGGTAGCTTGCTGGGGTCAGAGGCCCCTAGCTGGAGGGCCAGGACGCACCCTGGGGCCTCTACTGCAAGTCCAGGGAGAGAGGTGAACCCCTGGGTAGCTTGCTGGGGTCAGAGGCCCATAGGTGGAAGGCCAAGGGGCTTCCTGGGGCCTTTACTGCAAGTCCAGGGAGAGAGGTGGACACCTGGGTAGCTTGTTGGGGTCAGAGGCCCCTAGGTTTAGTGCCAGGGGGCTTCCTGGGGCCTCAACTGCAAGTCCAAGGAGAAAGGTGGACCCCTGTGTAGCTTGCTGGGGTCAAAGGCCCCTAGGTGGAGGGTCAGGGGGCACCCTGGGGCCTATCCTGCAAGTCCATGGAGAGAGGTGGACCTCTGGGTAGCTTGCTGGGGTACGAGGCCCCTAGGTGGAGGGCGAGGGGGCACCCT
The DNA here is from genome assembly GCF_049306965.1 of Danio rerio. Taxonomy (NCBI): domain Eukaryota; kingdom Metazoa; phylum Chordata; class Actinopteri; order Cypriniformes; family Danionidae; genus Danio; species Danio rerio. Next base: position 48,931,004 of record NC_133180.1, on the reverse strand, counting down.
GGGGCCTCTACTGCAAGTCCAGGGAGAGAGGTGGACCCCTGGGTAGCTTGCTGGGGTCAGAGGCCTCTAGGTGGAGGGCCAAGGGGCACCCTGGGGCCTCTACTGCAAGTCCAGGGAGAGAGGTGGACCCCTGGGTAGTTTGCTGGGGTCAAAGGCCCCTAGGCGGAGGGACAGGGGGCTTCCTGGGGTCTCCACTGCAAGTCCAGGGAGAAAGGTGGACCCCTGCGTAGCTTCCTGGGGTCAGAGGCCCCTAGGTGGAGGGCAAGGGGGCACCCTGGGGCCTCAACTGCAAGTCCAGGGAGAGAGGTGGACCCCTGGGTAGCTTCCTGAGGTCAGAGGCCCCTAGGTGTAGGGCCAGGGGGCACCCTGGGGCCTATCCTGCAAGTCCAGGGAGAGAGGTGGACCCCTGGGTATCTTGCTGGGGTACGAGGCCCCTAGGTGGAGGGCCAGGGGGCACCCTGGGGCCTCTACTGCTAGTCTAGGGAGAGAGGTGGACCCATGGGTAGCTAGCTGGGGTAAGAGGCCCCTAAGTGGAGGGCCAGGGGGCACCCTGGGGCCTCTACTGCAAGTCCAGGGAGAGAGGTGGACCCCTGGGTAGTTTGCAGGGGTCAGAGACCCTAGGCGGAGGGACAGGGGGCTTCCTGGGGCCTCTACTGCAAGTCCAGGTAGAAAGCTGGACCCCTGGGTAGCATGCTGGGGTCGGAGGCAACTAGGTGGAGGGCCAGGGGACACCCTGGGGCCTATCCTGCAATTCCAGGGAGAGAGGTGGACACCTGGGTAGCTTGTTGGGGTCAGAAGCCCCTAGGTTTAGTGCCAGGGGGCTTCCTGGGGCCTCAACTGCAAGTCCAAGGAGAAAGGTGGACCCCTGTGTAGCTTGCTGGGCTCAGAGGCCCCTAGGTGGAGGGTCAGGGGGCACCCTGGGGCCTATCCTGCAAGTCCAGGGAGAGAAGTGGACCTCTGGGTAGCTTGCTGGGGTACGAGGCCCCTAGGTGGAGGGCCAGGGGGCACCCTGGGGCCTCTACTGCAAGTCCAGGGAGAGAGGTGGACCCCTGGGTAGCTTGCTGGGGTCAGAGGCCTCTAGGTGGAGGGCCAAGGGGCACCCTGGGGCCTCTACTGCAAGTCCAGGGAGAGAGGTGGACCCCTGGGTAGTTTGCTGGGGTCAAAGGCCCCTAGGCGGAGGGACAGGGGGCTTCCTGGGGTCTCCACTGCAAGTCCAGGGAGAAAGGTGGACCCCTGCGTAGCTTCCTGGGGTCAGAGGCCCCTAGGTGGAGGGCAAGGGGGCACCCTGGGGCCTCAACTGCAAGTCCAGGGAGAGAGGTGGACCCCTGGGTAGCTTCCTGAGGTCAGAGGCCCCTAGGTGTAGGGCCAGGGGGCACCCTGGGGCCTATCCTGCAAGTCCAGGGAGAGAGGTGGACCCCTGGGTATCTTGCTGGGGTACGAGGCCCCTAGGTGGAGGGCCAGGGGGCACCCTGGGGCCTCTACTGCTAGTCTAGGGAGAGAGGTGGACCCATGGGTAGCTAGCTGGGGTAAGAGGCCCCTAAGTGGAGGGCCAGGGGGCACCCTGGGGCCTCTACTGCAAGTCCAGGGAGAGAGGTGGACCACTGGGTAGTTTGCAGGGGTCAGAGACCCTAGGCGGAGGGACAGGGGGCTTCCTGGGGCCTCTACTGCAAGTCCAGGTAGAAAGCAAGACCCCTGGGTAGCTTGCTTGGGTCAGAGGCCCCTAGGTGGAGGTCAAGGGGGCACCCTGGTGCCTCTACTGCAATCCCAGGGAGAGTTGTGGACCCTTGTGTAGCTTGCTGGGGTCAGAGGCCCCTGGGTGGAGGGCCAAGGGGCACCCTGGGGCCTATCCTGCAAGTCCAGAGAGAGAGGTGGACCCCTTGGTAGCTTCCTGGGGTCAGAGGCCCCTAGGTGGAGGGCAAGGGGGCACCCTGGGGCCTCTACTGCAAGTCCAGGGAGAGAGGTGGAACCCTGGGTAGCATGCTGGGGTCGGAGGCAACTAGGTGGAGAGCCAGGGGACACCCTGGGGCCTATCCTGCAATTCCACTTAGAGAGGTGGACACCTGGGTAGCTTGTTGGGGTCAGAAGCCCCTAGGTTTAGTGCCAGGGGGCTTCCTGGGGCCTCAACTGCAAGTCCAAGGAGAAAGGTGGACCCCAGTGTAGCTTGCTGGGGTCAGAGGCCCCTAGGTGGAGGGTCAGGGGGCACCCTGGGGCCTATCCTGCAAGTCCAGGGAGAGAAGTGGACCTCTGGGTAGCTTGCTGGGGTACGAGGCCCCTAGGTGGAGGGCGAGGGGGCACCCTGGGGCCTCTACTGCAAGTCCAGGGAGAGAGGTGGACCCCTGGGTAGCTTGCTGGGGTCAGAGGCCTCTAGGTGGAGGGCCAAGGGGCACCCTGGGGCCTATACTGCAAGTCCAGGGAGAGAGGTGGACCCCTGGGTAGCTTCCTAAGGTCAGAGGCCCCTAGGTGGAGGGCCAGGGGGCACCCTGGGGCCTATCCTGCAAGTCCAGGGAGAGAAGTGGAGCCCTGGGTAGCTTGCTGGGGTCAGAGGCAACTAGGTGGAGGGCCAGGGGGCACCCTAGGGTATACTCTGCAAGTCCAGGGAGAGAGGTGGACCCCTGGGTAGCTTCCTAAGGTCAGAGGCCCCTAGGTGGAGGGCCAGGGGGCACCCTGGGGCCTATCCTGCAAGTCCAGGGAGAGATGTGGACCCCTGGGTAGCTTGCTGGGGTACGAGGCCCCTAGGTGGAGGGCCAGGGGGCACCCTGGGGCCTCTACTGCAAGTCCAGGGAGAGAGGAGGACCCCTGGGTAGTTTGCTGGGGTCAGAGGCCCCTGGGTGGAGGGACAAGGGGCACCCTGGGGCCTATACTGCAAGTCCAGAGAGAGAGGTGGACCCCTTGGTAGCTTCCTGGGGTCGGAGACAACTAGGTGGAGGGCCAGGGGACACCCTGGGGCCTATCCTGCAAGTCCAGGGAGAGATGTGGACACCTGGGTAGCATGTTGGGGTCAGAAGCCCCTAGGTTTAGTGCCAGGGGGCTTCCTGGGGCCTCAACTGCAAGTCCATGGAGAAAGGTGGACCCCTGTGTAGCTTGCTGGGGTCAAAGACCCCTAGGTGGAGGGCCAGGGGGAACCCTGGGGCCTATCCTGCAAGTCCAGGGAGAGAGGTGGACCCCTGGGTAGCTTGCTGGGGTACGAGGCCCCTAGGTGGAGGGCCAGGGGGCACCCTGGGGCCTCTACTGCAAGTCCAGGGAGAGAGGAGGACCCCTAGGTAGCTTGCTGGGGTCAGACGCAACTAGGTGGAGGGACAGGGGGTACCCTGGGGCCTATACTGCAAGTCCAGGGAGAGAGGTGGACCCCTGGGTAGCTTCCTGAGGTCAAAGGCCCCTAGGTGGAGGGCCAGGGGGCACCCTGGGGCCTATCCTGCAAGTCCAAGGAGAGAGGTAGACCCCTGGGTAGCTTGCTGGGGTACGAGGCCCCTAGTTGGAGGGCCAGGGGGCACCCTGGGGCCTCTACTGCAAGTCCAGGGAGAGAGGTGGACCCGTGGGTAGCTTGCTGGGGTCGGAAGCCCCTTGGTGTAAGGCCAGGGGGCACCCAGGGGCCTCTACTGCAAGTCCAGGGAGAGAGTGGGCCCCTGGGTAGCTTGCTGGTGTCAGAGGCAACTAGGTGGAGGGACAGGGGGTACCCTGGGGCCAATACTGCAAGTCCAGGGAGAGAGGTGGACCCCTGGGTAGCTTCCTGAGGTCAGAGGCCCCTAGGTGGAGGGCCAGGGGGCACCCTGGGGCCTATCCTGCAAGTCCTGGGAGAGAGGTGGAACCCTGGGTAGCTTGCTGGGGTACGAGGACCCTAGGTGGAGGGCCAGGGGGCACCCTGGGGCCTCTACTGCAAGTCTAGGGAGAGAGGTGGACCCATGGGTAGCTAGCTGGGGTAAGAGGCCCCTAAGTGGAGGGCCAGGGAGCACCCTGGGGCCTCTACTGCAAGTCCAGGGAGAGAGGTGGACCCCCGGGTAGTTTGCTGGGGTCAAAGGCCCCTAGGCGGAGGGACAGGGGGCTTCCTGGGGTCTCCACTGCAAGTCCAGGGAGAAAGGTGGACCCCTGCGTAGCTTCCTGGGGTCAGAGGCCCCTAGGTGGAGGGCAAGGGGGCACCCTGGGGCCTCAACTGCAAGTCCAGGGAGAGAGGTGGACCCCTGGGTATTATGCTGGGGTCGGAGGCAACTAGGTGGAGGGCCAGGGGACACCCTGGGGCCTATCCTGCAAGTCCAGGGAGAGAGGTGGACACCTGGGTAGCTTGTTAGGGTCAGAAGCCCCTAGGTTTAGTGCCAGGGGGCTTCCTGGGGCCTCAACTGCAAGTCCAAGGAGAAAGGTGGACCGCTGTGTAGCATGCTGGGGTCAGAGGCCCCTAGATGGAGGGTCAGGGGGCACCCTGGGGCCTATCCTGCAAGTCCAGGGAGAGAAGTGGACCCCTTGGTAGCTTGCTGGGGTCAGAGGCCCCTAGCTGGAGGGCCAGGACGCACCCTGGGGCCTCTACTGCAAGTCCAGGGAGAGAGGTGAACCCCTGGGTAGCTTGCTGGGGTCAGAGGCCCATAGGTGGAAGGCCAAGGGGCTTCCTGGGGCCTTTACTGCAAGTCCAGGGAGAGAGGTGGACACCTGGGTAGCTTGTTGGGGTCAGAGGCCCCTAGGTTTAGTGCCAGGGGGCTTCCTGGGGCCTCAACTGCAAGTCCAAGGAGAAAGGTGGACCCCTGTGTAGCTTGCTGGGGTCAAAGGCCCCTAGGTGGAGGGTCAGGGGGCACCCTGGGGCCTATCCTGCAAGTCCATGGAGAGAGGTGGACCTCTGGGTAGCTTGCTGGGGTACGAGGCCCCTAGGTGGAGGGCGAGGGGGCACCCTGGGGCCTCTACTGCAAGTCCAGGGAGAGAGGTGGACCCCTGGGTAGCTTGCTGGGGTCAGAGGCCTCTAGGTGGAGGGCCAAGGGGCACCCTGGGGCCTCTACTGCAAGTCCAGGGAGAGAGGTGGACCCCTGGGTAGTTTGCTGGGGTCAAAGGCCCCTAGGCGGAGGGACAGGGGGCTTCCTGGGGTCTCCACTGCAAGTCCAGGGAGAAAGGTGGACCCCTGCGTAGCTTCCTGGGGTCAGAGGCCCCTAGGTGGAGGGCAAGGGGGCACCCTGGGGCCTCAACTGCAAGTCCAGGGAGAGAGGTGGACCCCTGGGTATTATGCTGGGGTCGGAGGCAACTAGGTGGAGGGCCAGGGGACACCCTGGGGCCTATCCTGCAAGTCCAGGGAGAGAGGTGGACACCTGGGTAGCTTGTTAGGGTCAGAAGCCCCTAGGTTTAGTGCCAGGGGGCTTCCTGGGGCCTCAACTGCAAGTCCAAGGAGAAAGGTGGACCGCTGTGTAGCATGCTGGGGTCAGAGGCCCCTAGATGGAGGGTCAGGGGGCACCCTGGGGCCTTTCCTGCAAGTCCAGGGAGAGAAGTGGACCCCTTGGTAGCTTGCTGGGGTCAGAGGCCCCTAGCTGGAGGGCCAGGACGCACCCTGGGGCCTCTACTGCAAGTCCAGGGAGAGAGGTGAACCCCTGGGTAGCTTGCTGGGGTCAGAGGCCCATAGGTGGAAGGCCAAGGGGCTTCCTGGGGCCTTCACTGCAAGTCCAGGGAGAGAGGTGGACACCTGGGTAGCTTGTTGGGGTCAGAGGCCCCTAGGTTTAGTGTCAGGGGGCTTCCTGGGGCCTCAACTGCAAGTCCAAGGAGAAAGGTGGACCCCTGTGTAGCTTGCTGGGGTCAAAGGCCCCTAGGTGGAGGGTCAGGGGGCACCCTGGGGCCTATCCTGCAAGTCCATGGAGAGAGGTGGACCTCTGGGTAGCTTGCTGGGGTACGAGGCCCCTAGGTTGAGGGCGAGGGGGCACCCTGGGGCCTCTACTGCAAGTCCAGGGAGAGAGGTGGACCCCTGGGTAGCTTGCTGGGGTCAGAGGCCTCTAGGTGGAGGGCCAAGGGGCCCCCTGGGGCCTATACTGCAAGTCCAGGGAGAGAGGTGGACCCCTGGGTAGCTTGCTGGGGTCTTTAGCCAATAGGTGGAGGGCCAGGGGGCACCCTAGGGTATACTCTGCAAGTCCATGGAGAGAGGTGGACCCCTGGGTAGCTTACTAAGGTCAGAGGCCCCTAGGTGGAGGGCCAGGGGGCACCTTGGGGCCTATCTTGCAAGTCCAGGGAGAGAGGTGGACCCCTGGGTAGCTTGCTGGGGTTTGAAGCCCATAGGTGGAGGGCCAGGGGGCACCCTGGGGCCTCTACTTCAAGTCCAGGGAGAGAGGTGGACCCCTGGGTAGCTTCCTTGGGTCAGAGTACCCTAGGTGGAGGGCCAGGAGGTACCCTAGGGCCTCTACTGCAAGTCCAAGGAGAGAGGTGGACCCCTGGGTAGCTTGCTGGGGTCAGAGGCAACTAGGTGGAGGGCCAGGGGGCACCCTAGGGTCTACACTGCAAGTCCAGGGAGAGAGGTGGACCCCTGGGTAGCTTCCTAAGGTCAGAGGCCCCTAGGTAGAGGGCCAGGGGGCACCCTGGGGGCTATCCTGCAAATCCAGGGAGAGAGGTTGACCCCTGGGTAGCTTGCTGGGGTACGAGGCCCCTAGGTGGAGGGCCAGGGGGCTTCCTGGGGCTTCTACTGCAAGTCTTGGGAGAAAGGTGGACCCCTGGCTTACTTGCTTGGGTCAGAGGCCGCTAGGTGGACGGCCAGGGGGCTTCGTGGGGCCTCTACTGCAAGTCCAGGGAGAGAAGTGGACCCCTGGGTAGCTTGCTGGGGTCGGAAGCCCCTTGGTGGAAGTCCAGGGGGCACCCTGGGGCCTATACTGCAAGTCCAGGGAGAGAGGTGGACCCATGGGTAGCTTACTGGGGTCAGAGGTTCCTAGGTGGAGGGCCAGGGGCACCCTGGGGCCTCTACTGCCAGTCCAGGGAGAGAGGTGGACCCCTGGGTAGCTTGCTGGGGTCAGAGGCCTCTAGGTGGAGGGCCAGGGGGCACCCTAGGGCCTCTACTGCAAGTCCAGGGAGAGAGGTGGACCACTGGGTAGCTTGCTGGGGTCTGAAGCCCATAGGTGGAGGGCCAGGGGGTACCCTGGGGCCTATACTGCAAGTCCAGGGAGAGAGGTGGAACCTTGGGTAGCTTCCTAAGGTTAGAGGCCCCTAGGTGGAGGGCCAGGGGGCACCCTGGGGCCTATCCTGCAAGTCCAGGGAGAGAGTTGGAGCCCTGGGTAGCTTGCTGGGGTACAAGGCCCCTAGGTGGAGGGCCAGGGGGCACCCTGGGGCCTCTACTGCATGGCCTGGGAGAGAGGTGGACCCCTTGGTAGCTTGCTGGGGTCAGAGACCCCTAGGTGGAGGGCCAGGGGGCACCCTGGGGCCTCTACTGCAAGTCTAGGGAGAGAGGTGGACCCATGGGTAGCTAGCTGGGGTAAGAGACCCCTAAGTGGAGGGCCAGGGGACACCCTGGGGCCAATAATGCAAGTCCAGGGAGAGAGGTGGACACCTGGGTAGCGTGCTGGGGTCAGAGGCCCCTAGCTGGAGTGCCAGGCTGCACCCTGGGGCCTCTACTGCAAGTCCAGGGAGAGAGGTGAACCCCTGGGTAGCTTGCTGGGGTCAGAGGCCCATAGGTGGTGGGCCAGGGGGCTTCCTGGGGCCTTTACTGCAAGTCCAGGGAGAGAGGTGGGCCCCTGGGTACCATGCTGGGGTCGGAGGCAACTAGGTGGAGGGCCAGGGGACACCCTGGGGCCAATACTGCAAGTCCAGGGAGAGAGGTGGACACCTGGGTAGCTTGTTGGGGTCAGAGGCCCCTAGGGGGAGGGTCAGGGGGCACCCTGGGGCCTATCCTGCAAGTCCAGGGAGAGAGGTGGACCCCTGGGTAGTTTGCTGGGGTCAGAGACCCCTAGGCGGAGGGACAGGAGGCTTCCTGGGGCCTCTACTGCAAGTCCAGGGAGAAAGGTGGACCCCTGGGTAGCTTGCTTGGGGCAGAGGCCCCTAGGTGGAGGTCAAGGGGGCACCCTGGGGCCTCTACTGCAATCCCAGTGAGAGTTGTGGACCCTTGTGTAGCTTGCTGGGGTCAGAGGCCCCTGGGTGGAGGGCCAAGGGGCACCCTGGGGCCTATACTGCAAGTCCAGAGAGAGAGGTGGACCCCTGGGTAGCTTCCTGGGGTCAGAGGCCCCTAGGTGGAGGGCAAGGGGGTACCTTGGGGCCTCTACTGTAAGTCCAGGGAGAGAGGTGGACAACTGGGTAGCTTGCTGGGGTCAGAGGCCCCTAGGTGGACGGCCAGGGGGCTTTGTGGGGCCTCTACTGCAAGTCCAGGGAGAGAGGTGGACCCCTGGCTAGCTTGCTGGGGTCGGAAGCCCCTTGGTGGAAGGCCAGGGGGCAACCTGGGGCCTATACTGCAAGTCCAGGGAGTGAGGTGGACCCATGGGTTGCTTGCTGGGGTCAGAGGCCCCTAGGTGGAGGGCCAGGGCCACCCTGGGGCCTATACTGCAAGTCCAGGGAGAGAGGTGGACCCCTGGGTAGCTTGCTGGTGTCAGAGGCAACTAGGTGGAGGGACAGGGGGTACCCTGGGGCCTATACTGCAAGTCCAGGGAGAGAGGTGGACCCCTGGGTAGCTTCCTGAGGTCAGAGGCCCCTAGGTGGAGGGCCAGGGGGCACCCTGGGGCCTATCCTGCAAGTCCAGGGAGAGAGGTGGACCCCTGGGTAGCTTGCTGGGGTACGAGGCCCCTAGGTGGAGGGCCAGGGTGCACCCTGGGGCCTCTACTGCAAGTCCAGGGAGAGAGGTGGACCCCTGGGTAGCTTGCTGGGGTCAGAGGCCCCTAGGTGGAGGGACAGGAGGCACCCTGGTGCCTCTACTGCAAGTCCAGGGAGAGAGTTGGACCCCTGGAAAGCTTGCTGGGGTCCGAGGCCTCTTGGTGGAGGGCCAGGGGGCACCCTGGGGCCTCTACTGCAAGTCCAGGGAGAGAGTTGGACCCCTGGGTAGCTTGCTGGGGTCTGAAGCCCATAGGTGGAGAGCCAGGGGGTACCCTGGGGCCTATACTGCAAGTCCAGGGAGAGAGGTGGACCCTTGGGTAGCTTCCTAAGGTTAGAGGCCCCTAGGTGGAGGGCCAGGGGGCACCCTGGGGCCTATCCTGCAAGTCCAGGGAGAGAGGTTGACCCCTGAGTAGCTTGCTGGGGTACAAGGCCCCTAGGTGGAGGGCCAGGGGGCACCCTGGGGCCTCTACTGCAAGGCCAGGGAGAGAGGTGGACCCTTTGGTAGCTTGCTGGAGTCAGAGACCCCTAGGTGGAGGGCGACGAGGCACCCTGGGGCCTCTACTGCAAGTATAGGGAGAGAGGTGGACCCATGGGTAGCTAGCTGGGGTAAGTGGCCCCTAAGTGGAGGGCCAGGGGGCACACTGGGGCCTCTACTGCAAGTCCAGGGAGAGAGGTGGACCCCTGGGTAGTTTGCTGGGGTCGGAGGCAACTAGGTGGAGGGCCAGGGGACACCCTGGGGCCTATCCTGCAATTCCAGGGAGAGAGGTGGACACCTTGGTAGCTTCCTGGGGTCAGAGGCCCCTAGTTGGAGGGCAAGGGGGCACCCTGGGTTCTCTACTGCAAGTCCAGGGAGAGAGGTGGACCCCTGGGTAGCATGCTGGGGTCGGAGGCAACTAGGTGGAGGGCCAGGGGACACCCTGGGGCCTATCCTGCAATTCCAGGGAGAGAGGTGGACACCTGGGTAGCTTGTTGGGGTCAGAAGCCCCTAGGTTTAGTGCCAGGGGGCTTCCTGGGGCCTCAACTGCAAGTCCAAGGAGAAAGGTGGACCCCTGTGTAGCTTGCTGGGCTCAGAGGCCCCTAGGTGGAGGGTCAGGGGGCACCCTGGGGCCTATCCTGCAAGTCCAGGGAGAGAAGTGGACCTCTGGGTAGCTTGCTGGGGTACGAGGCCCCTAGGTGGAGGGCCAGGGGGCACCCTGGGGCCTCTACTGCAAGTCCAGGGAGAGAGGTGGACCCCTGGGTAGCTTGCTGGGGTCAGAGGCCTCTAGGTGGAGGGCCAAGGGGCACCCTGGGGCCTATACTGCAAGTCCAGGGAGAGAGGTGGACCAATGGGTAGCTTGCTGGGTTCTGTAGCCCATAGTTGGAGGGCCAGGGGGTACCCTGGGGCCTATACTGCAAGTCCAGGGAGAGAGGTGGACCCCTGGGTAGCTTGCTGGGGTCAGAGGCAACTAGGTGGAGGGCCAGGGGGCACCCTAGGGTATACTCTGCCAGTCCAGGGAGAGAGGTGGACCCCTGGGTAGCTTCCTAAGGTCAGAGGCTCCTAGGTGGAGGGCCAGGGGGCACCCTGGGGCCTATCCTGCAAGTCCAGGGAGAGATGTGGACCCCTGGGTAGCTTGCTGGGGTACGAGGCCCCTAGGTGGTGGGCCAGGGGGCACCCTGGGGCCTCTACTGCAAGTCCAGGGAGAGAGGAGGACCCCTGGGTAGCTTGCTGGGGTCAGAGGCAACTAGGTGGAGGGACAGGGGGTACCCTGGGGCCTATACTGCAAGTCCAGGGAGAGAGGTGGACCCCTGGTTAGCTTGCTGGGGTCGGAAGCCCCTTGCTCTAAGGCCAGGGGGCACCCTGGGGCCTATACTGCAAGTCCAGGGAGAGAGGTGGACCCATGGGTAGCTTACTGGGTTCAGAGGCCCCTAGGTGGAGGGCCAGGGGCTTCCTGGGGCCTATACTGCAAGTCCAGGGAGAGAGGTGGACCCCTGGGTAGCTTGCTGGTGTCAGAGGCAACTAGGTGGAGGGACAGGGGGTACCCTGGGGCCAATACTGCAAGTCCAGGGAGAGAGGTGGACTCCTGGGTAGCTTCCTGAGGTCAGAGGCCCCTAGGTGGAGGGCCAGGGGGCACTCTGGGGCCTATCCTGCAAGTCCAGGGAGAGAGGTGGACCCCTGGGTAGTTTGCTGGGGTCAGAGGCCCCTAGGTAGAGGGCCAGGGGGCACCCTGGGGGCTATCCTGCAAGTCCAGGGAGAGACGTTGACCCCTGGGTAGCTTGCTGGGGTCAGAAGCCCCTAGGTGGAGGGCCAGGGGGCACCCTGGGGCCTCTACTGCAAGTCCAGGGAGAGTTGTGGACCCCTGGGTAGCTTGCTGGGGTCAGAGGCCCCTAGGTGGAGGGCCAGCGGGCACCCTGGGGCCTATCCTGCAAGTCCAGGGAGAGAGGTGGACCCCTGGGTAGCTTGTTGGGGTCAGAAGCCCCTAGGTGGAGGGCCAGGGGGCACCCTGGGGCCTCTACTGCAAGTCCAGGGAGAGAGGTGGACCCCTGGGTAGCTTGCTGGGGTCTGAAGCCCATAGGTGGAGAGCCAGGGGGTACCCTGGGGCCTATACTGCAAGTCCAGGGAGAGTTATGGACCCCTGGGTAGCTTGCTGGGGTCAGAAGCCCCTAGGTGGAGGGCCAGGGGGTATCCTAGTGCCTTTACTGCAAGTCCAGGGAGAGAGGTGGATCCCAGGGTAGCTTGCTGGTGACAGAGACCCCTAGGTGGAGGGCAAGGGGGCACCCTGGGGCCTCTACCGCAAGTCCAGGGAAAGAGGTGGACCCCTGGGTAGCTTTCTGGGGTCCTAGGCCCCTTTGTGGAGGGCAAGGGGGCTCCCTGGGGCCTCTACTGCAAGTCCAGGGAGAGAGAGGGACCCTTGGGTAGTTTGCTGGGCTCAGAGGCCCCTAGTTGGAGGGCCTGGGGGCACCCTGGGGCCTCTACTGCAAGTCCAGGGAGAGTTATGGACCCCTGGGTAGCTTGCTGGGATCTTAGGCCCCTAGGTGGAGGGCCAGGGGGCACACTATAGCCTCTACTGCAAGTCCAGGGAGAGAGTCGGACCCCTGGGTAGCTTCCTGGGGACTGTGGCCCCTAGGTGGAGGGCCAGGGGTTACCCTGGGGTCTATACTGCAAGTCCAGGGAGAGAGGTGGACCCCTGGGTAGCTTGCTGGGGTCAGAGGCCCCTAGGTGGAGGGCCAGGGGGCAACCTGGGGCCTCTACTGCAAGTCCAGGGAGAGAGGTGGACCCCTGGGTAGCTTGCTGGGGTCAGAAGCCCCTAGGTGGAGGGCCAGGGGGCACCCTGGGGCCTCTACTGCAAGTCCAGGGAGAGTTGTGGACCCCTGGGTAGCTTGCTGGGGTCAGAGGCCCCTAGGTGGAGGGCCAGGGGGCAACCTGGGGCCTCTACTGCAAGTCCAGGGAGAGAGGTGGACCCCTGGGTAGCTTGCTGGGGTCTTAGGCCCCTAGGTGGAGGGCCAGGGGGCACCCTGAGGCCTGTACTTTAGGTCCAGGGAGAGAGGTGGACCCCTAGGTAGCTTGCTGGGGTCTTAGGCCCCTAGGTGGAGGGCCAAGGGGCACCCTGGGGTCTATACTGCAAGTCCAGGGAGAGAGGTGGACCCCTGGGTAGCTTGCTGGGGTCCTAGGCACCTAGATGGAGGGCTGGGGGGCCCCCTTGGGCCTCTACTTCAAGTCCAGGGAGAGAGCTGGACCCCTGGGTAGCTTCCTGGGGTCAGAGGCCACTAGGTAGAGGGCCAGGGGGCACCCTGGGGCCTATCCTGCAAGTCCAGGGAGAGAGGTGGACCACTGGGTTGCTTGCTGGGGTCAGAGACCACTTTGTGGAGGGCACCCTGGGGCCTCTATTGCAAGTCCAGGGAGAGAGGTGGACCCCTGGGTAGCTTCCTGGGGTCAGAGGCCCATAGAGGGAGGGCCAGGGGGCACCCTGGGGCCTATCCTGCAAGTCCAGGGAGAGAAGTGGACCCCTGGGTAGCTTGCTGGGGTCAGAGGCCACTTGGTGGAGGGCAAGGGGGCTCCCTGGGGCCTCTACTGCAAGTCCAGGGAGAGAGGGGACCCTTGGGTAGTTTGCTGGGCTCAGAGGTCCCTAGGTGGAGGGTCAGGGGGCACCCTGGGGCCTCTACTGCAAGTCCAGGGAGAGAGGTGGACCCCTGGGTAGCTTGCTGGGGTCAGAGGCCACTAGGTGGAGGGCCAGGGGGCAACCTGGGGCCTCTACTGCAAGTCAAGGGAGAGAGGTGGACCCCTGGGTAGCTTACTGGGGTCAAAAGCTCCTAGGTGGACGGCCAGGGGGCACCCTGGGGCCTTTACTGCAAGTCCAAGGAGAGTTTTGGACCCCTGGGTAGCTTGCTATGGTCCAAAGCCCCTAGTTGGAGGGCCAGGGGTGCCCTATGGCCTCTACTGCAAGTCCAGGGAGAGAGGTGGACCCCTGGGTAGCTTCCTAAGGTCAGAGCCCCCTAGGTAGAGGGCCAGGGGGCACCCTGGGGGCTATCCTGCAAGTCCAGGGAGAGAGGTTGACCCCTGGGTAGCTTGCTGGGGTACGAGGCCCCTAGGTGGAGGGCCAGGGGTCTTCCTGGGGCTTCTACTGCTAGTCTTGGGAGAAAGGTGGACCCCTGGCTTACTTGCTTGGGTCAGAGGCCCCTAGGTGGACGGCCAGGGGGCTTCGTGGGGCCTCTACTGCAAGTCCAGGGAGAGAAGTGGACCCCTGGGTAGCTTGCTGGGGTCGGAAGCCCCTTGGTGGAAGTCCAGGGGGCACCCTGGGGCCTATACTGCAAGTCCAGGGAGAGAGGTGGACCCATGGGTAGCTTACTGGGGTAAGAGGTTCCTAGGTGGAGGGCCAGGGGCACCCTGGGGCCTCTACTGCCAGTCCAGGGAGAGAGGTGGACCCCTGGGTAGCTTGCTGGGGTCAGAGGCCTCTAGGTGGAGGGCCAGGGGGCACCCTAGGGCCTCTACTGCAAGTCCAGGGAGAGAGGTGGACCACTGGGTAGCTTGCTGGGGTCTGAAGCCCATAGGTGGAGGGCCAGGGGGTACCCTGGGGCCTATACTGCAAGTCCAGGGAGAGAGGTGGAACCTTGGGTAGCTTCCTAAGGTTAGAGGCCCCTAAGTGGAGGGCCAGGGGGCACCCTGGGGCCTATCCTGCAAGTCCAGGGAGAGAGTTGGAGCCCTGGGTAGCTTGCTGGGGTACAAGGCCCCTAGGTGGAGGGCCAGGGGGCACCCTGGGGCCTCTACTGCATGGCCAGGGAGAGAGGTGGACCCCTTGGTAGCTTGCTGGGGTCAGAGACCCATGGTGGAGGGCCAGGGGGCACCCTGGGGCCTCTACTGCAAGTCTAGGGAGAGAGGTGGACCCATGGGTAGCTAGCTGGGGTAAGAGACCCCAGGGGACACCCTGGGGCCAATAATGCAAGTCCAGGGAGAGAGGTGGACACCTGGGTAGCGTGCTGGGGTCAGAGGCCCCTAGCTGGAGTGCCAGGACGCACCCTGGGGCCTCTACTGCAAGTCCAGGGAGAGAGGTGAACCCCTGGGTAGCTTGCTGGGGTCAGAGGCCCATAGGTGGAGGGCCAGGGGGCTTCCTGGGGCCTTTACTGCAAGTCCAGGGAGAGAGGTGGGCCCCTGGGTACAATGCTGGGGTCGGAGGCAACTAGGTGGAGGGCCAGGGGACACCCTGGGGCCAATACTGCAAGTCCAGGGAGAGAGGTGGACACCTGGGTAGCTTGTTGGGGTCAGAGGCCCCTGGGTGGAGGGCCAAGGGGCACCCTGGGGCCTATACTGCAAGTCCAGAGAGAGAGGTGGACCCCTGGGTAGCTTCCTGGGGTCAGAGGCCCCTAGGTGGAGGGCAAGGGGGTACCTTGGGGCCTCTACTGTAAGTCCAGGGAGAGAGGTGGACAACTGGGTAGCTTGCTGGGGTCAGAGGCCCCTAGGTGGACGGCCAGGGGGCTTTGTGGGGCCTCTACTGCAAGTCCAGGGAGAGAGGTGGACCCCTGGCTAGCTTGCTGGGGTCGGAAGCCCCTTGGTGGAAGGCCAGGGGGCAACCTGGGGCCTATACTGCAAGTCCAGGGAGAGAGGTGGACCCATGGGTTGCTTACTGGGGTCAGAGGCCCCTAGGTGGAGGGCCAGGGCCACCCTGGGGCCTATACTGCAAGTCCAGGGAGAGAGGTGGACCCCTGGGTAGCTTGCTGGTGTCAGAGGCAACTAGGTGGAGGGACAGGGGGTACCCTGGGGCCTATCCTGCAAGTCCAGGGAGAGAGGTGGACCCCTGGGTAGCTTCCTGAGGTCAGAGGCCCCTAGGTGGAGGGCCAGGGGGCACCCTGGGGCCTATCCTGCAAGTCCAGGGAGAGAGGTGGACCCCTGGGTAGCTTGCTGGGGTACGAGGCCCCTAGGTGGAGGGCCAGGGTGCACCCTGGGGCCTCTACTGCAAGTCCAGGGAGAGAGGTGGACCCCTGGGTAGCTTGCTGGGGTCAGAGGCCCCTAGGTGGAGGGCCAGGAGGCACCCTGGTGCCTCTACTGCAAGTCCAGGGAGAGAGTTGGACCCCTGGAAAGCTTGCTGGGGTCCGAGGCCTCTTGGTGGAGGGCCAGGGGGCACCCTGGGGCCTCTACTGCAAGTCCAGGGAGGGAGTTGGACCCCTGGGTAGCTTGCTGGGGTCTGAAGCCCATAGGTGGAGAGCCAGGGGGTACCCTGGGGCCTATACTGCAAGTCCAGGGAGAGAGGTGGACCCTTGGGTAGCTTCCTAAGGTTAGAGGCCCCTAGGTGGAGGGCCAGGGGGCACCCTGGGGCCTATCCTGCAAGTCCAGGGAGAGAGGTTGACCCCTGAGTAGCTTGCTGGGGTACAAGGCCCCTAGGTGGAGGGCCAGGGGGCACCCTGGGGCCTCTACTGCAAGGCCAGGGAGAGAGGTGGACCCCTTGGTAGCTTGCTGGAGTCAGAGACCCCTAGGTGGAGGGCCAGGGGGCTTTGTGGGGCCTCTACTGCAAGTCCAGGGAGAGAGGTGGACCCCTGGCTAGCTTGCTTGGGTCGGAAGCCCCTTGGTGGAGGGCCAGGGCCACCCTGGGGCCTATACTGCAAGTCCAGGGAGAGAGGTGGACCCCTGGGTAGCTTGCTGGTGTCAGAGGCAACTAGGTGGAGGGACAGGGGGTACCCTGGGGCCTATACTGCAAGTCCAGGGAGAGAGGTGGACCCCTGGGTATCTTCCTGAGGTCAGAGGCCCCTAGGTGGAGGGCCAGGGGGCACCCTGGGGCCTATCCTGCAAGTCCAGGGAGAGAGGTGGACCCCTGGGTAGCTTGCTGGGGTACGAGGCCCCTAGGTGGAGGGCCAGGAGGCACCCTGGTGCCTCTACTGCAAGTCCAGGGAGAGAGTTGGACCCCTGGAAAGCTTGCTGTGGTCCGAGGCCTCTTGGTGTAGGGCCAGGGGGCACCCTGGGGCCTCTACTGCAAGTCCAGGGAGAGAGTTGGACCCCTGGGTAGCTTGCTGGGGTCTGAAGCCCATAGGTGGAGAGCCAGGGGGTACCCTGGGGATTATACTGCAAGTCCAGGGAGAGAGGTGGACCCTTGGGTAGCTTCCTAAGGTTAGAGGCCCCTAGGTGGAGGGCCAGGGGGCACCCTGGGGCCTATCCTGCAAGTCCAGGGAGAGAGGTTGACCCCTGAGTAGCTTGCTGGGGTACAAGGCCCCTAGGTGGAGGGCCAGGGGGCACCCTGGGGCCTCTACTGCAAGGCCAGGGAGAGAGGTGGACCCCTTGGTAGCTTGCTGGAGTCAGAGACCCCTAGGTGGAGGGCGAAGAGGCACCCTGGGGCCTCTACTGCAAGTATAGGGAGAGAGGTGGACCCATGGGTAGCTAGCTGGGGTAAGTGGCCCCTAAGTGGAGGGCCAGGGGGCACACTGGGGCCTCTACTGCAAGTCCAGGGAGAGAGGTGGACCCCTGGGTAGTTTGCTGGGGTCGGAGGCAACTAGGTGGAGGGCCAGGGGACACCCTGGGGCCTATCCTGCAATTCCAGGGAGAGAGGTGGACACCTTGGTAGCTTCCTGGGGTCAGAGGCCCCTAGGTGGAGGGCAAGGGGGCACCCTGGGTTCTCTACTGCAAGTCCAGGGAGAGAGGTGGACCCCTGGGTAGCATGCTGGGGTCGGAGGCAACTAGGTGGAGGGCCAGGGGACACCCTGGGGCCTATCCTGCAATTCCAGGGAGAGAGGTGGACACCTGGGTAGCTTGTTGGGGTCAGAAGCCCCTAGGTTTAGTGCCAGGGGGCTTCCTGGGGCCTCAACTGCAAGTCCAAGGAGAAAGGTGGACCCCTGTGTAGCTTGCTGGGCTCAGAGGCCCCTAGGTGGAGGGTCAGGGGGCACCCTGGGGCCTATCCTGCAAGTCCAGGGAGAGAAGTGGACCTCTGGGTAGCTTGCTGGGGTACGAGGCCCCTAGGTGGAGGGCCAGGGGGCACCCTGGGGCCTCTACTGCAAGTCCAGGGAGAGAGGTGGACCCCTGGGTAGCTTGCTGGGGTCAGAGGCCTCTAGGTGGAGGGCCAAGGGGCACCCTGGGGCCTATACTGCAAGTCCAGGGAGAGAGGTGGACCAATGGGTAGCTTGCTGGGTTCTGTAGCCCATAGTTGGAGGGCCAGGGGGTACCCTGGGGCCTATACTGCAAGTCCAGGGAGAGAGGTGGACCCCTGGGTAGCTTCCTAAGGTCAGAGGCCCCTAGGTGGAGGGCCAGCGGGCACCCTGGGGCCTATCCTGCAAGTCCAGGGAGAGAGGTGGACCCCTGGGTAGCTTGCTGGGGTACGAGACCCCTAGGTGGAGGGCCAGGGGGCACCCTGGGGCCTCTACTGCAAGTCCAGGGAGAGAGGTGAACCCCTGGGTAGCTTCCTGGGGTCAGAGTCCCCTAAGTGGAGGGTCAGGAGGTACCCTAGGGCCTCTACTGCAAGTCCAGGGAGAGAGGTGGACCCCTGGGTAGCTTCCTAAGGTCAGAGGCTCCTAGGTGGAGGGCCAGGGGGCACCCTGGGGCCTATCCTGCAAGTCCAGGGAGAGATGTGGACCCCTGGGTAGCTTGCTGGGGTACGAGGCCCCTAGGTGGAGGGCCAGGGGGCACCCTGGGGCCTCTACTGCAAGTCCAGGGAGAGAGGAGGACCCCTGGGTAGCTTACTGGGGTCAGAGGCAACTAGGTGGAGGGACAGGGGGTACCCTGGGGCCTATACTGCAAGTCCAGGGAGAGAGGTGGACCCCTGGTTAGCTTGCTGGGGTCGGAAGCCCCTTGCTCTAAGGCCAGGGGGCACCCTGGGGCCTATA
The DNA here is from genome assembly GCF_049306965.1 of Danio rerio. Taxonomy (NCBI): domain Eukaryota; kingdom Metazoa; phylum Chordata; class Actinopteri; order Cypriniformes; family Danionidae; genus Danio; species Danio rerio. The sequence continues at coordinate 48,912,995 of NC_133180.1, read as the reverse complement.
CTGCAAGTCCAGGGAGAGAGGTGGACCCATGGGTAGCTTACTGGGTTCAGAGGCCCCTAGGTGGAGGGCCAGGGGCTTCCTGGGGCCTCTACTGCAAGTCCAGGGAGAGAGGTGGACCCCTGGGTAGCTTGCTGGTGTCAGAGGCAACTAGGTGGAGGGACAGGGGGTACCCTGGGGCCAATACTGCAAGTCCAGGGAGAGAGGTGGACCCCTGGGTAGCTTCCTGAGGTCAGAGGCCCCTAGGTGGAGGGCCAGGGGGCACTCTGGGGCCTATCCTGCAAGTCCAGGGAGAGAGGTGGACCCCTGGGTAGCTTGCTGGGGTACGAGGCCCCTAGGTGGAGGGCTAGGGGGCACCCTGGGGCCTCTACTGCAAGTCCAGGGAGAGAAGTGGACCCCTGGGTACCTTCCTGGGGTCTAAATCCCCTAAGTGGAGGGCCAGGGGGCTTCCTGGGGCCTCTACTGCAAGTCCAGGGAAAGAGGTGGACCCCTGGGTAGTTTGCTGGGGTCAGAGGCCTCTTGGTGGAGGGTCAGGGGGCACCCTGGGGCCTCTACTGCAAGTCCAGGGAGAGAGGTGGACCCCTAGGTAGCTTGCTGGTGTCTGAAGCCCATAGGTGGAGAGCCAGGGGGTACCCTGGGGCCTATACTGCAAGTCCAGGGAGAGTTATGGACCCCTGGGTAGCTTGCTGGGGTCAGAAGCCCCTAGGTGGAGGGCCAGGGGGTATCCTAGTGCCTTTACTGCAAGTCCAGGGAGAGAGGTGGATCCCAGGGTAGCTTGCTGGTGACAGAGACCCCTAGGTGGAGGGCAAGGGGGCACCCTGGGGCCTCTACCGCAAGTCCAGGGAAAGAGGTGGACCCCTGGGTAGCTTTCTGGGGTCCTAGGCCCCTTTGTGGAGGGCAAGGGGGCTCCCTGGGGCCTCTACTGCAAGTCCAGGGAGAGAGAGGGACCCTTGGGTACTTTGCTGGGCTCAGAGGCCCCTAGTTGGAGGGCCTGGGGGCACCCTGGGGCCTCTACTGCAAGTCCAGGGAGAGTTATGGACCCCTGGGTAGCTTGCTGGGATCTTAGGCCCCTAGGTGGAGGGCCAGGGGGCACACTATAGCCTCTACTGCAAGTCCAGGGAGAGAGTCGGACCCCTGGGTAGCTTCCTGGGGACTGTGGCCCCTAGGTGGAGGGCCAGGGGTTACCCTGGGGTCTATACTGCAAGTCCAGGGAGAGAGGTGGACCCCTGGGTAGCTTGCTGGGGTCAGAGGCCCCTAGGTGGAGGGCCAGGGGGCAACATGGGGCCTCTACTGCAAGTCCAGGGAGAGAGGTGGACCCCTGGGTAGCTTGCTGGGGTCAGAAGCCCCTAGGTGGAGGGCCAGGGGGCACCCTGGGGCCTCTACTGCAAGTCCAGGGAGAGTTGTGGACCCCTGGGTAGCTTGCTGGGGTCAGAGGCCCCTAGGTGGAGGGCCAGGGGGCAACCTGGGGCCTCTACTGCAAGTCCAGGGAGAGAGGTGGACCCCTGGGTAGCTTGCTGGGGTCTTAGGCCCCTAGGTGGAGGGCCAGGGGGCACCCTGAGGCCTGTACTTTAGGTCCAGGGAGAGAGGTGGACCCCTAGGTAGCTTGCTGGGGTCTTAGGCCCCTAGGTGGAGGGCCAAGGGGCACCCTGGGGTCTATACTGCAAGTCCAGGGAGAGAGGTGGACCCCTGGGTAGCTTGCTGGGGTCCTAGGCACCTAGATGGAGGGCTGGGGGGCCCCCTTGGGCCTCTACTTCAAGTCCAGGGAGAGAGCTGGACCCCTGGGTAGCTTCCTGGGGTCAGAGGCCACTAGGTAGAGGGCCAGGGGGCACCCTGGGGCCTATCCTGCAAGTCCAGGGAGAGAGGTGGACCACTGGGTTGCTTGCTGGGGTCAGAGACCACTTTGTGGAGGGCACCCTGGGGCCTCTATTGCAAGTCCAGGGAGAGAGGTGGACCCCTGGGTAGCTTCCTGGGGTCAGAGGCCCATAGAGGGAGGGCCAGGGGGCACCCTGGGGCCTATCCTGCAAGTCCAGGGAGAGAAGTGGACCCCTGGGTAGCTTGCTGGGGTCAGAGGCCACTTGGTGGAGGGCAAGGGGGCTCCCTGGGGCCTAAACTGCAAGTCCAGGGAGAGAGGGGACCCTTGGGTAATTTGCTGGGCTCAGAGGTCCCTAGGTGGAGGGTCAGGGGGCACCCTGGGGCCTCTACTGCAAGTCCAGGGAGAGAGGTGGACCCCTGGGTAGCTTGCTGGGGTCAGAGGCCACTAGGTGGAGGGCCAGGGGGCAACCTGAGGCCTATACTTTAGGTCCAGGGAGAGAGGTGGACCCCTAGGTAGCTTGCTGGGGTCTTAGGCCCCTAGGTGGAGGGCCAGGGGGCACCCTGGGGTCTATAGTGCAAGTACAGGGAGAGAGGTGGACCCCTGGGTAGCTTGCTGGGGTCCTAGGCACCTAGATGGAGGGCTGGGGGGCCCCCTTGGGCCTCTACTTCAAGTCCAGGGAGAGAGCTGGACCCCTGGGTAGCTTCCTGGGGTCAGAGGCCACTAGGTAGAGGGCCAGGGGGCACCCTGGGGCCTATCCTGCAAGTCCAGAAGGAAAGGTGGACCCCTGGGAAGCTTTCTGGGTTCAAAGGCCCAAAGGTGGAGGGCCAGGGGGCACATTGGGGCCTCTACTGCAAGTCCAGGGAGAGAGGTGGACAACTGGGTAGCTTGCTGGGGTCAGTGACTCCAGGGTGGAGGGCCAGGGGCCACACTGGGGCCTCTACTGCAAGTCAAGGGAGAGAGGTGGACCCCTGGGTAGCTTACTGGGGTCAAAAGCCCCTAGGTGGAGGGCCAGGGGGCACCCTGGGGCCTTTACTGCAAGTCCAGGGAGAGTTTTGGACCCCTGGGTAGCTTGCTAGGGTCAGAAGTCCCTAGTTGGAGGGCCAGGGGGTGCCCTAGGGCCTCTACTGCTAGACCAGGGAGAGAGGTGGACCCCTGGGTAGCTTGCTGGTGTCAGTGACCCCTGGGTGGAGGGCCAAGGGGCACCCTGGGGCCTCTACTGCAAGTCCAGGGAGAGGGGTGGATCCCTGGGTAGCTTGCTGGGGTCAGAGGCCCCTAGGTTGAGGGACAGGTGGCTTCCTAGGGCCTCTACTGCAAGTCCAGGGAGAGAGGTGGACCCCTGGGTAGCTTGCTGGGGTCAGAGGCCCCTATGTGGAGGGCCAAGGGGCACCCTGGGGCCTATACTGCAAGTCCAGGGAGAGAGGTGGACCCCTGGGTAGCTTGCTGGGGTCAGAGGCCCCTAGGTGGAGGGCCAGAAGGGCACACTATGGCCTCTACTGCAAGTCCAGGGAGAGAGTCGGACCCCTGGGTAGCTTCCTGGGGACTGTGGCCCCTAGGTGGAGGGCCAGGGGGCACCCTGGGGCCTATCCTGCAAGTCCAGGGAAAGAGGTGGACCCCTGGGTAGCTTGCTGGGCTCAGAGGCCCCTAAGTGGAGGGCAAGGGGACACACTGGGGCCCCTACTGCAAGTCCAGGGAGAGAGGTGGACCCCTGGGTAGCTTGCTGGGGTCAGAGGCCCCTAGGTGGAGGGCCAGGGGGTATCCTAGGGCCTTTACTGCAAGTCCAGGGAGAGAGGTGGATCCCTGGGTAGTTTGCTGGGGTCAGAGGCCCCTAGGTGGAGGGCCAGGGGGCACCCTGGGGCCTATCTTGCAAGTCCAGGGAGAGAGGTGGACCCCTAGGTAGCTTGCTGGGGTCAGAGGCCCCTAGGTGGAGGGCAAGGGGGCTCCCTGGGGCCTCTACTGCAAGTCCAGGGAAGGAGGGGGACCCTTGGGTAGTTTGCTGGGCTCAGAGGCCCCTAGGTGGAGGGTCAGGGGGCACCCTGGGGCCTCTAATGCAAGTCCAGGGAGAGTTATGGACCCCTGGGTAGCTTGCTGGGGTCAGTGACTCCAGGGTGGAGGGCCAGGGGCCACACTGGGTCCTCTACTGCAAGTCAAGGGAGAGAGGTGGACCCCTGGGTAGCTTACTGGGGTCAAAAGCCCCTAGGTGGAGGGCCAGGGGGCACCCTGGGGCCTTTACTGCAAGTCCAGGGAGAGTTTTGGACCCCTGGGTAGCTTGCTAGGGTCAGAAGTTCCTAGTTGGAGGGACAGGGGGTGCCCTAGGGCCTCTACTGCTAGTCCAGGGAGAGAGGTGGACCCCTGGGTAGCTTGCTGATGTCAGTGACCCCTGGGTGGAGGGCCAAGGGGCACCCTGGGGCCTCTACTGCAAGTCCAGGGAGAGGGGTGGATCCCTGGGTAGCTTGCTGGGGTCAGAGGCCCCTAGGTTGAGGGCCAGGTGGCTTCCTAGGGCCACTACTGCAAGTCCAGGGAGAGAGGTGGACCCCTGGGTAACTTGCTGGGGTCAGAGGCCCCTAGGTGGAGGGCCAGGGGGCAACCTGGGGCCTCTACTGCAAGTCCAGGGAGAGAGGTGGACCCCTGGGTAGCTTGCTGGGGTCAGAAGCCCCTAGGTGGAGGGCCAGGGGGAACCCTAGGGCCTCTACTGCAAGTCCAGGGAGAGCTGTGGACCCCTGGGTAGCTTGCTGGGGTCAGAACCCCTAGGTGGAGGGCCAGGGGGTACCCTAGGGCCTTTACTGCAAGTCAAGAAAGAGAGGTGGACACCTGGGTAGCTTGCTGGGGTCAGAGGCCCCTAGGTGGAGGGTCAGGGGGCTTCCTGGGGCCTTTACTGCAAGTCCAGGGAGAGAGATGGACCCCTGGGTAGCTTGCTGGGGTCAAAGGCCCATAGGTTGAGGGCCAGGGGGCACACTGGGGCCTCTACTGCAAGTCCAGGGAAATTTGTGGACCCCTGGGTAACTTGCTGGGGTCAGAGGCCCCTAGGTGGAGGGGCAGGGGCACCCTGGGGCCTATACTTCATGTGCAGGGAGAGAGTTGGACCCCTGGGTTGCTTGCTGGGGTCAAAGGCCCCTAGGTAGAGGGCAAGGTGGCACCCTGGGGCCTATACTGCAAGTACAGGGAGAGAGTCGGACCCCTGGGTAGCTTGCTGGGGTCAGAGGCCCATAGGTGGAGGGCCAGGGGGCACCCTGGGGCCTATCCTGCAAGTCCAGAGAGAGAGGTGGACCCCTGGGTAGCTTGCTGGGGTCAGAGGCCCCTAGGTGGAGGGCAAGGGGGCTCCCTGGGGCCTCTTCTGCAAGTCCAGGGAGAGTTATGGACCCCTGGGTAGCTTGCTGGGGTCAGAGGCCCCTAGGTGGAGGGGCAGGGGCACCCTGGGGCCTATACTTCATGTGCAGGGAGAGAGTTGGATCCCTGGGTTGCTTGCTGGGGTCAAAGGCCCCTAGGTAGAGGGCAAGGGGGCACCCTGGGGCCTATACTGCAAGTCCAGGGAGAGAGGTGGACCCCTGGGTAGCTTGCTGGGATCTTAGGCCCCTAGGTGGAGGGCCAGGGGTTACCCTGGGGTCTATACTGCAAGTCCAGGGAGAGAGGTGGACCCCCGAGTAGCTTGCTGGGGTCAGAAGCCCCTAGGTGGAGGGCCAGGGGGCACCCTGGGGCCTCTACTGCAAGTCCAGGGAGAGTTGTGGACCCCTGGGTAGCTTGCTGGGGTCAGAGGCCCCTAGGTGGAGGGCCAGGGGGCAACCTGGGGCCTCTACTGCAAGTCCAGGGAGAGAGGTGGACCCCTGGGTAGCTTGCTGGGGTCTTAGGCCCCTAGGTGGAGGGCCAGGGGGCAACCTGAGGCCTATACTTTAGGTCCAGGGAGAGAGGTGGACCCCTAGGTAGCTTGCTGGGGTCTTAGGCCCCTAGGTGGAGGGCCAGGGGGCTCCCTGGGGTCTATAGTGCAAGTACAGGGAGAGAGGTGGACCCCTGGGTAGCTTGCTGGGGTCCTAGGCACCTAGATGGAGGGCTGGGGGGCCCCCTTGGGCCTCTACTTCAAGTCCAGGGAGAGAGCTGGACCCCTGGGTAGCTTCCTGGGGTCAGAGGCCACTAGGTAGAGGGCCAGGGGGCACCCTGGGGCCTATCCTGCAAGTCCAGAAGGAAAGGTGGACCCCTGGGAAGCTTTCTGGGTTCAAAGGCCCAAAGGTGGAGGGCCAGGGGGCACATTGGGGCCTCTACTGCAAGTCCAGGAAGAGAGGTGGACAACTGGGTAGCTTGCTGGGGTCAGTGACACCAGGGTGGAGGGCCAGGGGCCACACTGGGGCCTCTACTGCAAGTCAAGAGAGAGAGGTGGACCCCTGGGTAGCTTACTGGGGTCAAAAGCCCCTAGGTGGAGGGCCAGGGGGCACCCTGGGGCCTTTACTGCAAGTCCAGGGAGAGAGGTGGACCCCTGGTTAGCTTGCTGGGGTCGGAAGCCCCTTGCTCTAAGGCCAGGGGGCACCCTGGGGCCTATACTGCAAGTCCAGGGAGAGAGGTGGACCCATGGGTAGCTTACTGGGTTCAGAGGCCCCTAGGTGGAGGGCCAGGGGCTTCCTGGGGCCTCTACTGCAAGTCCAGGGAGAGAGGTGGACCCCTGGGTAGCTTGCTGGTGTCAGAGGCAACTAGGTGGAGGGACAGGGGGTACCCTGGGGCCAATACTGCAAGTCCAGGGAGAGAGGTGGACCCCTGGGTAGCTTCCTGAGGTCAGAGGCCCCTAGGTGGAGGGCCAGGGGGCACTCTGGGGCCTATCCTGCAAGTCCAGGGAGAGAGGTGGACCCCTGGGTAGCTTGCTGGGGTACGAGGCCCCTAGGTGGAGGGCTAGGGGGCACCCTGGGGCCTCTACTGCAAGTCCAGGGAGAGAAGTGGACCCCTGGGTACCTTCCTGGGGTCTAAATCCCCTAAGTGGAGGGCCAGGGGGCTTCCTGGGGCCTCTACTGCAAGTCCAGGGAAAGAGGTGGACCCCTGGGTAGTTTGCTGGGGTCAGAGGCCTCTTGGTGGAGGGTCAGGGGGCACCCTGGGGCCTCTACTGCAAGTCCAGGGAGAGAGGTGGACCCCTAGGTAGCTTGCTGGTGTCTGAAGCCCATAGGTGGAGAGCCAGGGGGTACCCTGGGGCCTATACTGCAAGTCCAGGGAGAGTTATGGACCCCTGGGTAGCTTGCTGGGGTCAGAAGCCCCTAGGTGGAGGGCCAGGGGGTATCCTAGTGCCTTTACTGCAAGTCCAGGGAGAGAGGTGGATCCCAGGGTAGCTTGCTGGTGACAGAGACCCCTAGGTGGAGGGCAAGGGGGCACCCTGGGGCCTCTACCGCAAGTCCAGGAAAAGAGGTGGACCCCTGGGTAGCTTTCTGGGGTCCTAGGCCCCTTTGTGGAGGGCAAGGGGGCTCCCTGGGGCCTCTACTGCAAGTCCAGGGAGAGAGAGGGACCCTTGGGTAATTTGCTGGGCTCAGAGGTCCCTAGGTGGAGGGTCAGGGGGCACCCTGGGGCCTCTACTGCAAGTCCAGGGAGAGAGGTGGACCCCTGGGTAGCTTGCTGGGGTCAGAGGCCACTAGGTGGAGGGCCAGGGGGCAACCTGAGGCCTATACTTTAGGTCCAGGGAGAGAGGTGGACCCCTAGGTAGCTTGCTGGGGTCTTAGGCCCCTAGGTGGAGGGCCAGGGGGCACCCTGGGGTCTATAGTGCAAGTACAGGGAGAGAGGTGGACCCCTGGGTAGCTTGCTGGGGTCCTAGGCACCTAGATGGAGGGCTGGGGGGCCCCCTTGGGCCTCTACTTCAAGTCCAGGGAGAGAGCTGGACCCCTGGGTAGCTTCCTGGGGTCAGAGGCCACTAGGTAGAGGGCCAGGGGGCACCCTGGGGCCTATCCTGCAAGTCCAGAAGGAAAGGTGGACCCCTGGGAAGCTTTCTGGGTTCAAAGGCCCAAAGGTGGAGGGCCAGGGGGCACATTGGGGCCTCTACTGCAAGTCCAGGGAGAGAGGTGGACAACTGGGTAGCTTGCTGGGGTCAGTGACTCCAGGGTGGAGGGCCAGGGGCCACACTGGGGCCTCTACTGCAAGTCAAGGGAGAGAGGTGGACCCCTGGGTAGCTTACTGGGGTCAAAAGCCCCTAGGTGGAGGGCCAGGGGGCACCCTGGGGCCTTTACTGCAAGTCCAGGGAGAGTTTTGGACCCCTGGGTAGCTTGCTAGGGTCAGAAGTCCCTAGTTGGAGGGCCAGGGGGTGCCCTAGGGCCTCTACTGCTAGACCAGGGAGAGAGGTGGACCCCTGGGTAGCTTGCTGGTGTCAGTGACCCCTGGGTGGAGGGCCAAGGGGCACCCTGGGGCCTCTACTGCAAGTCCAGGGAGAGGGGTGGATCCCTGGGTAGCTTGCTGGGGTCAGAGGCCCCTAGGTTGAGGGACAGGTGGCTTCCTAGGGCCTCTACTGCAAGTCCAGGGAGAGAGGTGGACCCCTGGGTAGCTTGCTGGGGTCAGAGGCCCCTATGTGGAGGGCCAAGGGGCACCCTGGGGCCTATACTGCAAGTCCAGGGAGAGAGGTGGACCCCTGGGTAGCTTGCTGGGGTCAGAGGCCCCTAGGTGGAGGGCCAGAAGGGCACACTATGGCCTCTACTGCAAGTCCAGGGAGAGAGTCGGACCCCTGGGTAGCTTCCTGGGGACTGTGGCCCCTAGGTGGAGGGCCAGGGGGCACCCTGGGGCCTATCCTGCAAGTCCAGGGAAAGAGGTGGACCCCTGGGTAGCTTGCTGGGCTCAGAGGCCCCTAAGTGGAGGGCAAGGGGACACACTGGGGCCCCTACTGCAAGTCCAGGGAGAGAGGTGGACCCCTGGGTAGCTTGCTGGGGTCAGAGGCCCCTAGGTGGAGGGCCAGGGGGTATCCTAGGGCCTTTACTGCAAGTCCAGGGAGAGAGGTGGATCCCTGGGTAGTTTGCTGGGGTCAGAGGCCCCTAGGTGGAGGGCCAGGGGGCACCCTGGGGCCTATCTTGCAAGTCCAGGGAGAGAGGTGGACCCCTAGGTAGCTTGCTGGGGTCAGAGGCCCCTAGGTGGAGGGCAAGGGGGCTCCCTGAGGCCTCTACTGCAAGTCCAGGGAAGGAGGGGGACCCTTGGGTAGTTTGCTGGGCTCAGAGGCCCCTAGGTGGAGGGTCAGGGGGCACCCTGGGGCCTCTAATGCAAGTCCAGGGAGAGTTATGGACCCCTGGGTAGCTTGCTGGGGTCAGTGACTCCAGGGTGGAGGGCCAGGGGCCACACTGGGTCCTCTACTGCAAGTCAAGGGAGAGAGGTGGACCCCTGGGTAGCTTACTGGGGTCAAAAGCCCCTAGGTGGAGGGCCAGGGGGCACCCTGGGGCCTTTACTGCAAGTCCAGGGAGAGTTTTGGACCCCTGGGTAGCTTGCTAGGGTCAGAAGTTCCTAGTTGGAGGGACAGGGGGTGCCCTAGGGCCTCTACTGCTAGTCCAGGGAGAGAGGTGGACCCCTGGGTAGCTTGCTGATGTCAGTGACCCCTGGGTGGAGGGCCAAGGGGCACCCTGGGGCCTCTACTGCAAGTCCAGGGAGAGGGGTGGATCCCTGGGTAGCTTGCTGGGGTCAGAGGCCCCTAGGTTGAGGGCCAGGTGGCTTCCTAGGGCCACTACTGCAAGTCCAGGGAGAGAGGTGGACCCCTGGGTAACTTGCTGGGGTCAGAGGCCCCTAGGTGGAGGGCCAGGGGGCAACCTGGGGCCTCTACTGCAAGTCCAGGGAGAGAGGTGGACCCCTGGGTAGCTTGCTGGGGTCAGAAGCCCCTAGGTGGAGGGCCAGGGGGAACCCTAGGGCCTCTACTGCAAGTCCAGGGAGAGCTGTGGACCCCTGGGTAGCTTGCTGGGGTCAGAACCCCTAGGTGGAGGGCCAGGGGGTACCCTAGGGCCTTTACTGCAAGTCAAGAAAGAGAGGTGGACACCTGGGTAGCTTGCTGGGGTCAGAGGCCCCTAGGTGGAGGGTCAGGGGGCTTCCTGGGGCCTTTACTGCAAGTCCAGGGAGAGAGATGGACCCCTTGGTAGCTTGCTGGGGTCAAAGGCCCATAGGTTGAGGGCCAGGGGGCACACTGGGGCCTCTACTGCAAGTCCAGGGAAATTTGTGGACCCCTGGGTAACTTGCTGGGGTCAGAGGCCCCTAGGTGGAGGGGCAGGGGCACCCTGGGGCCTATACTTCATGTGCAGGGAGAGAGTTGGACCCCTGGGTTGCTTGCTGGGGTCAAAGGCCCCTAGGTAGAGGGCAAGGTGGCACCCTGGGGCCTATACTGCAAGTACAGGGAGAGAGTCGGACCCCTGGGTAGCTTGCTGGGGTCAGAGGCCCATAGGTGGAGGGCCAGGGGGCACCCTGGGGCCTATCCTGCAAGTCCAGAGAGAGAGGTGGACCCCTGGGTAGCTTGCTGGGGTCAGAGGCCCCTAGGTGGAGGGCAAGGGGGCTCCCTGGGGCCTCTTCTGCAAGTCCAGGGAGAGTTATGGACCCCTGGGTAGCTTGCTGGGGTCAGAGGCCCCTAGGTGGAGGGGCAGGGGCACCCTGGGGCCTATACTTCATGTGCAGGGAGAGAGTTGGATCCCTGGGTTGCTTGCTGGGGTCAAAGGCCCCTAGGTAGAGGGCAAGGGGGCACCCTGGGGCCTATACTGCAAGTCCAGGGAGAGAGGTGGACCCCTGGGTAGCTTGCTGGGATCTTAGGCCCCTAGGTGGAGGGCCAGGGGTTACCCTGGGGTCTATACTGCAAGTCCAGGGAGAGAGGTGGACCCCCGAGTAGCTTGCTGGGGTCAGAAGCCCCTAGGTGGAGGGCCAGGGGGCACCCTGGGGCCTCTACTGCAAGTCCAGGGAGAGTTGTGGACCCCTGGGTAGCTTGCTGGGGTCAGAGGCCCCTAGGTGGAGGGCCAGGGGGCAACCTGGGGCCTCTACTGCAAGTCCAGGGAGAGAGGTGGACCCCTGGGTAGCTTGCTGGGGTCTTAGGCCCCTAGGTGGAGGGCCAGGGGGCAACCTGAGGCCTATACTTTAGGTCCAGGGAGAGAGGTGGACCCCTAGGTAGCTTGCTGGGGTCTTAGGCCCCTAGGTGGAGGGCCAGGGGGCTCCCTGGGGTCTATAGTGCAAGTACAGGGAGAGAGGTGGACCCCTGGGTAGCTTGCTGGGGTCCTAGGCACCTAGATGGAGGGCTTGGGGGCCCCCTTGGGCCTCTACTTCAAGTCCAGGGAGAGAGCTGGACCCCTGGGTAGCTTCCTGGGGTCAGAGGCCACTAGGTAGAGGGCCAGGGGGCACCCTGGGGCCTATCCTGCAAGTCCAGAAGGAAAGGTGGACCCCTGGGAAGCTTTCTGGGTTCAAAGGCCCAAAGGTGGAGGGCCAGGGGGCACATTGGGGCCTCTACTGCAAGTCCAGGAAGAGAGGTGGACAACTGGGTAGCTTGCTGGGGTCAGTGACACCAGGGTGGAGGGCCAGGGGCCACACTGGGGCCTCTACTGCAAGTCAAGAGAGAGAGGTGGACCCCTGGGTAGCTTACTGGGGTCAAAAGCCCCTAGGTGGAGGGCCAGGGGGCACCCTGGGGCCTTTACTGCAAGTCCAGGGAGAGTTTTGGACCCCTGGGTAGCTTGCTAGGGTCAGAAGTCCCTAGTTGGAGGGCCAGGGGGTGCCCTAGGGCCTCTACTGCTAGTCCAGGGAGAGAGGTGGACCCCTGGGTAGCTTGCTGGTGTCAGTGACCCCTGGGTGGAGGGCCAAGGGGCACCCTGGGGCCTCTACTGCAAGTCCAGGGAGAGGGGTGGATCCCTGGGTAGCTTGCTGGGGTCAGAGGCCCCTAGGTTGAGGGTCAGGTGGCTTCCTAGGGCCTCTACTGCAAGTCCAGGGAGAGAGGTGGACCCCTGGGTAGCTTGCTGGGGTCAGAGGCCCCTATGTGGAGGGCCAAGGGGCACCCTGGGGCCTATACTGCAAGTCCAGGGAGAGAGGTGGACCCCTGGGTAGCTTGCTGGGGTCAGAGGCCCCTAGGTGGAGGGCCAGGGGGCACACTATGGCCTCTACTGCAAGTCCAGGGAGAGAGTCGGACCCCTGGGTAGCTTCCTGGGGACTGTGGCCCCTAGGTGGAGGGCCAGGGGGCACCCTGGGGCCTATCCTGCAAGTCCAGGGAAAGAGGTGGACCCCTGGGTAGCTTGCTGGGCTCAGAGGCCCCTAAGTGGAGGGCAAGGGGACACACTGGGGCCCCTACTGCAAGTCCAGGGAGAGAGGTGGACCCCTGGGTAGCTTGCTGGGGTCAGAGGCCCCTAGGTGGAGGGCCAGGGGGTATCCTAGGGCCTTTACTGCAAGTCCAGGGAGAGAGGTGGATCCCTGGGTAGCTTGCTGGGGTCAGAGGCCCCTAGGTGGAGGGCCAGGGGGCACCCTGGGGCCTATCTTGCAAGTCCAGGGAGAGAGGTGGACCCCTAGGTAGCTTGCTGGGGTCAGAGGCCCCTAGGTGGAGGGCAAGGGGGCTCCCTGGGGCCTCTACTGCAAGTCCAGGGAGAGAGGGGGACCCTTGGGTAGTTTGCTGGGCTCAGAGGCCCCTAGGTGGAGGGTCAGGGGGCACCCTGGGGCCTCTAATGCAAGTCCAGGGAGAGTTATGGACCCCTGGGTAGCTTGCTGGGGTCAGTGACTCCAGGGTGGAGGGCCAGGGGCCACACTGGGTCCTCTACTGCAAGTCAAGGGAGAGAGGTGGACCCCTGGGAAGCTTACTGGGGTCAAAAGCCCCTAGGTGGAGGGCCAGGGGGCACCCTGGGGCCTTTACTGCAAGTCCAGGGAGAGTTTTGGACCCCTGGGTAGCTTGCTAGGGTCAGAAGTCCCTAGTTGGAGGGACAGGGGGTGCCCTAGGGCCTCTACTGCTAGTCCAGGGAGAGAGGTGGACCCCTGGGTAGCTTGCTGGTGTCAGTGACCCCTGGGTGGAGGGCCAAGGGGCACCCTGGGGCCTCTACTGCAAGTCCAGGGAGAGGGGTGGATCCCTGGGTAGCTTGCTGGGGTCAGAGGCCCCTAGGTTGAGGGCCAGGTGGCTTCCTAGGGCCTCTACTGCAAGTCCAGGGAGAGAGGTGGACCCCTGGGTAGCTTGCTGGGGTCAGAGGCCCCTATGTGGAGGGCCAAGGGGCACCCTGGGGCCTATACTGCAAGTCCAGGGAGAGAGGTGGACCCCTGGGTAGCTTGCTGGGGTCAGAGGCCCCTAGGTGGAGGGCCAGGGGGCACACTATGGCCTCTACTGCAAGTCCAGGGAGAGAGTCGGACCCCTGGGTAGCTTCCTGGGGACTTTGGCCCCTAGGTGGAGGGCCAGGGGGCACCCTGGGGCCTATCCTGCAAGTCCAGGGAAAGAGGTGGACCCCTGGGTAGCTTGCTGGGCTCAGAGGCCCTTAAGTGGAGGGCAAGGGGACACACTGGGGCCCCTACTGCAAGTCCAGGGAGAGAGGTGGACCCCTGGGTAGCTTGCTGGGGTCAGAGGCCCCTAGGTGGAGGGCCAGGGGGTATCCTAGGGCCTTTACTGCAAGTCCAGGGAGAGAGGTGGATCCCTGGGTAGCTTGCTGGGGTCAGAGGCCCCTAGGTGGAGGGCCAGGGGGCACCCTGGGGCCTATCTTGCAAGTCCAGGGAGAGAGGTGGACCCCTGGGTAGCTTGCTGGGGTCAGAGGCCCCTTGGTGGAGGGCAAGGGGGCTCCCTGGGGCCTCTACTGCAAGTCCAGGGAGAGAGGGGGACCCTTGGGTAGTTTGCTGGGCTCAGAGGCCCCTAGGTGGAGGGTCAGGGGCACCCTGGGGCCTCTAATGCAAGTCCAGGGAGAGTTATGGACCCCTGGGTAGCTTGCTGGGGTCAGAAGCCCCTAGGTGGAGGGCCAGGGGGTATCCTAGTGCCTTTACTGCAAGTCCAGGGAGAGAGGTGGATCCCAGGGTAGCTTGCTAGTGTCAGAGACCCCTAGGTGGAGGGCAAGGGGGCACCCTGGGGCCTCTACCGCAAGTCCAGGGAGAGAGGTGGACCCCTGGGTAGCTTTCTGGGGTCCTAGGCCCCTTTGTGGAGGGCAAGGGGGCTCCCTGGGGCCTCTACTGCAAGTCCAGGGAGAGAGAGGGACCCTTGGGTAGTTTGCTGGGCTCAGAGGCCCCTAGTTGGAGGGCCTGGGGGCACCCTGGGGCCTCTACTGCAAGTCCAGGGAGAGTTATGGACCCCTGGGTAGCTTGCTGGGGTCAAAACCCCTAGGTGGAAGGCCAGGGGGTACCCTAGGGCCTTTACTGCAAGTCCAGGGAGAGAGGTGGATCCCTGGGTAGCTTGCTTGGGTCAGAGGCAACTAGGTGGAGGGCCAGGGGGCACCCTTCGGCCTCTACTGCAAGTCCAGGGAGAGTTATGGCCCCCTGGGTAGCTTGCTGGGGTCAGAACCCCTAGGTGGAGGGCCAGGGGCCACCCTGGGGCATCTACTGCAAGTCAAGAAAGAGAGGTGGACACCTAGGTAGCTTGCTGGGGTCAGAGGCCCCTAGGTGGAGGGCCAGGGGGCTTCCTGGGGCCTTTACTGCAAGTCCAGGGAGAGAGATGGACCACTGGGTAGCTTGCTGGCGTCAAAGGCCCATAGGTTGAGGGCCTGGGGGCACACTGGGGCCTCTACTGCAAGTCCAGGGAAATTTGTGGACCCCTGGGTAACTTGCTGGGGTCAGAGGCCCCAAGGTGGAGGGGCAGGGGCACCCTGGGGCCTATACTTCATGTGCAGGGAGAGAGTTGGACCCCTGGGTTGATTGCTGGGGTCAAAGGCCCCTAGGTAGAGGGCAAGGGGGCACCCTGGGGCCTATACTGCAAGTACAGGGAGAGTCGGACCCCTGGGTAGCTTGCTGGGGTCAGAGGCCCATAGGTGGAGGGCCAGGGGGCACCCTGGGGCCTATCCTGCAAGTCCAGAGAGAGAGGTGGACCCCTGGGTAGCTTGCTGGGGTCAGAGGCCCCTAGGTGGAGGGCAAGGGGGCTCCCTGGGGCCTCTACTCCAAGTCCAGGGAGAGTTATGGACTCCTGGGTAGCTTGCTGGGCTCAGAAACCCCTAGGTGGAGGGTCAGGGGGCACCCTGGGGCCTCTACTGCAAGTCCAGGGAGAGTTATGGACCCCTGGGTAGCTTGCTAGGGTCAGAAGCCCCTAGGTGGAGGGCCAGGGGGTATCCTAGGGCCTTTACTGCAAGTCCAGGGAGAGAGGTGGATCCCTGGGTAGCTTGCTGGGGTCAGAGGCCCCTAGGTGGAGGGCCAGGGGGCACCCTTTGGCCTATCCTGCAAGTCCAGGGAGAGAGGAGGACATCTGGGTAGCTTGCTGGGGTCAGAGGCCCCTAGGTGGAGGGCCAGGGGGCACCCTGGGGCCTATACTACATGTCCAGGGAGAGAGATGGACCCCTGGGTAGCTTGCTGGGATCAGAGGCCCCTAGGTGGAGGGCCAGGGGGCACCCTGGGGCCTATCCTGCAAGTCCAGGGAGAGTTGTGGACCCCTGGGTAGCTTACTGGTGTCAGAGACCCCTAGGTGGAGGGCAAGGGGGCTTCTGGGGCCTCTACCGCAAGTCCAGGGAGAGAGGTGGACCCCTGGGTAGCTTGCTTGGGTCAGAGGCAACTAGGTGGAGGGCCAGGGGGCACCCTTCGGCCTATCCTGCAAGTCCAGGGAGAGATGTGGACCCCTGGGTAGCGTTCTGGGGTCAGAGTTGCCTTGGTGGAGGGCAAGGGGACACCCTGGGGCCTCTACTGCAAGTCCAGGGAGAGATGTGGACCCCTGGGTAGCGTTCTGGGGTCAGAGTCGCCTTGGTGGAGGGCAAGGGGACACCCTGGGGCCTCTACTGCAAGTCCAGGGAGAGAGGTGGACCCTTGGATAGCTTGCTGGGGTCTTAGGCCCCTAGGTGGAGGGCCAGGGGGCTTATTGGGGCCTCTACTGCAAGTCCAGGGAGAGAGGTGGACCCCTGGGTAGCTTGCTGGGGTCAAAGGCCCCTTGGTGGAGGGCAAGGGGACACACTGGGGCCTCTACTGCAAGTCCAGGGAGAGAGGTGGACTCTTGGGTAGCATGCTGGGGTCTTAGGCCCCTAGGTGGAGGGCCAGGGGGCTTAATGGGGCCTCTACTGCAACTCCAGGGAGAGAGGTGGACCCCTGGGTAGCTTGCTGGGGTCAGAGGCCCCTATGTGGAGGACCAGGGGGCACCCTGGGGCCTATACTGCAAGTCCAGGGAGAGAGGTGGACCCCTGGGTAGCTTGCTGGGGTCAGAGGCCCATAGGTGGAGGGCCAGGGGGCACACTATGGCCTCTACTGCAAGTCCAGGGAGAGAGGTAGACCCCTGGGTAGCTTGCTAGGGTCTGAGGCCCCTAGGTGGTGGGCCAGGGGGTACCCAGGGGCCTATCCTGCAAGTCCAGGGAGAGAGGTGGACATCTGGGTAGCTTGCTGGGGTCAGAGGCCCCTAGGTGGAGGGCCAGGGGGCACCCTGGTGCCTATACTACAAGTCCATGGAGAGAGATGGACCCCTGGGTAGCTTGCTGGGATCAGAGGCCCCTAGGTGGAGGGCCAGGGGGCACCCTAGGGCCTTTACTGCAAGTCCAGGGAGAGAGGTGGATCCCTGGGTAGCTTGCTTGGGTCAGAGGCAACTAGGTGGTGGGCCAGGGGGCACCCTTCGGACTATCCTGCAAGTCCAGGGAGAGATGTGGACCCCTGGGTAGCGTTCTGGGGTCAGAGTTCACTTGGTGGAGGGCAAGGGGACACCCTGGGGCCTCTACTGCAAGTCCAGGGAGAGAGGTGGACCCCTTGGGTAGCTTGCTGGGGTCTTAGGCCCCTAGGTGGAGGGCCAGGGGGCTTATTGGGGCCTCTACTGCAAGTCCAGGGAGAGAGGTGGACCCCTGGGTAGCTTGCTGGGGTCAAAGGCCCCTTGGTGGAGGGCAAGGGGACACACTGGGGCCTCTACTGCAAGTCCAGGGAGAGAGGTGGACTCTTGGGTAGCTTGCTGGGGTCTTAGGCCCCTAGGTGGAGGGCCTGGGGGCTTAATGGGGCCTCTACTGCAAGTCCAGGGAGAGAGGTGGACCCCTGGGTAGCTTGCTGGGGTCAGAGGCCCCTATGTGGAGGACCAGGGGGCACACTGGGGCCTATACTGCAAGTCCAGGGAGAGAGGTGGACCCCTGGGTAGCTTGCTGGGGTCAGAGGCCCATAGGTGGAGGGCCAGGGGGCACACTATGGCCTCTACTGCAAGTCCAGGGAGAGAGGTAGACCCCTGGGTAGCTTGCTAGGGTCTGAGGCCCCTAGGTGGTGGGCCAGGGGGTACCCAGGGGCCTATCCTGCAAGTCCAGGGAGAGAGGCTGACATCTGGGTAGCTTGCTGGGGTCAGAGGCCCATAGGTGGAGGGCCAGGGGGCACCCTGGGGCATATCCTGCAAGTCCAGGGAGAGAGGTGGACCCCTGGGTAGCTTGCTGGGGTCAGAGGCCCCTAGGTGGAGGGCAAGGGGGCTCCCTGGGGCCTCTACTGCAAGTCCAGGGAGAGAGGGGGACCCTTGGGTAGTTTGCTGGTCTCAGAGGCCCCTAGGTGGAGGGTCAGGGGGCACCCTGGGGCCTCTACTGCAAGTCCAGGGAGAGTTATGGACCCCTGGGTAGCTTGCTGGGGTCAGAAGCCCCTAGGTGGAGGGCCAGGGGGTATCCTAGGGCCTTTACTGCAAGTCCAGGGAGAGAGGTGGATCCCTGGGTAGCTTGCTGGGGTCAGAGGCCCCTAGGTGGAGGGCCAGGGGGCGCCCTTTGGCCTATCCTGCAAGTCCAGGGAGAGAGGAGCACATCTGGGTAGCTTGCTGGGGTCAGAGGCCCCTAAGTGGAGGGCCAGGGGGCACCCTGGGGCCTATACTACAAGTCCAGGGAGAGAGATGGACCCCTGGGTAGCTTGCTGGGATCAGAGGCCCCTAGGTGGAGGGCCAGGGGGCACCCTGGGGCCTATCCTGCAAGTCCAGGGAGAGAGGTGGACCCCTGGGTAGCTTGCTGGGGTCAGAGGCCCCTAGGTGGAGGGCCAGGGGGCACCCTGGGGCATCTACTGCAAGTCAAGAAAGAGAGGTGGACACCTGGGTAGCTTGCTGGGGTCAGAGGCCCCTAGGTGGAGGGCCAGGGGGCTTCCTGGGGCTTTTACTGCAAGTCCAAGGAGAGAGATGGACCCCTGGGTAGCTTGCTGGGGTCAAAGTCCCATAGGTTTAGGGCCAGGGGGCACACTGGGGCCTCTACTGCAAGTCCAGGGAAATTAGTGGACCCCTGGGTAACTTGCTGGGGTCAGAGGCCCCTAGGTGGAAGGGCAGGGGCACCCTGGGGCCTATACTTCCTGTGCAGGGAGAGAGTTGGACCCTTGGGTTGCTTGCTGGGGTCAGAGGCCCCTAGGTAGAGGGCAAGGGGGCACCATGGGGCCTATACTGCAAGTCCAGGGAGAGAGTCGGACCCCTGGGTAGCTTGCTGGGGTCAGAGGCCCCTAGGTGGAGGGCAAGAGGGCACCCTGGGGCCTATCCTGCAAGTCCACGGAGAGAGGTGGACCCCTGGATAGCTTTCTGGGGTCAGAGGCCCCTAGGTGGAGGGCCAGGGGGCACCGTGGGGCCTATCCTTCAAGTCCAGGGAGAGTTGTGGACCCCTTTGTAGCTTGCTGGGGTCAGAGGCCCCTAGGTGGAGGGCAAGGGGGACCCCTGGGGCCTATACTGCAAGTCCAGGGAGAGAAGTGGACCCCTGGGTAGCTTGCTGGGGTCAGAGGCCCCTAGGTGGAAGGCCAGGGGGCACCCTGGGGCCTTTCCTGCAAGTCCAGGGAGAAAGGTGGACCACTTGTTTGCTTGCTGGGGTCAGAGACCACTTTGTGGAGGGCAAGGGGGCACCCTGGGGCCTCTACTGCAAGTCCAGGGAGAGAGGTGGACCCCTGGGTAGCTTCCTGGGGTCCGTGGCCCCTAGGTGGAGGGCCAGGGGGCACCCTGGGGCCTATCCTGCAAGTCCATGGAGAGAGATGGACCCCTGGGTAGCTTGCTGGGGTCAAAGGCCCCTTAGTGGAGGGCAAGGGGACACACTGGGGCCTCTACTGCAAGTCCAGGGAGAGAGGTGGACCCCTGGGTAGCTTGCTGGGGTCAGAGGCCCCTATGTGGAGGGCCAAGGTTCACCCTGGGGCCTATACTGCAAGTCCAGGGAGAGAGGTTGACCCCTGGTAGCTTGCTGGGGTCAGAGGCCCATAGGTGGAGGGCCAGGGGGCACACTATGTCCTCTACTGCAAGTCCAGGGAGAGAGGTAGACCCCTGGGTAGCTTGCTAGGGTCTGAGGCCCCTAGGTGGAGGGCCAGGGGGTACCCTGGGGCCTATCCTGCAAGTCCAGGGAGAGAGGGAGACATCTGGGTAGCTTGCTGGGGTCAGAGGCCCCTAGGTGGAGGACCAGGGGGTACCCTGGGGCCTATACTACAAGTCCAGGGAGAGAGGTGGACCCCTGGGTAGCTTGCTGGGAATAGAGGCCCCTAGGTGGAGGGGCAGGGGGTACCCTAGGGCCTTTACTGCAAATCCAGGGAGAGAGGTGGATCCCTGGGTAGCTTGCTGGGGTCAGAGGCCCCTAATTGGTGGGCCAGGGGGCACCCTGGGGCCTATCCTGCAAGTCCAGGGAGAGTTGTGGACCCCTGGGTAGCTTGCTGGTGTCAGAGACCCCTAGGCGGAGGGCAAGGGGGCACCCTGGGGCCTCTACCGCAAGTCCAGGGAGAGAGGTGGACCCCTGGGTAGCTTTCTGGGGTCCTAGGCCCCTTTGTGAAGGGCAAGGGGGTGCCCTGGGGCCTCTACTGCATGTCCAGGGAGAGAGGAGGACCCTTGGGTAGCTTGCTGGGCTCTGAGGCCCCTAGGTGGTTGCCAGGGGCACCCTGGGGCCTCTACTGCAAGTCCAGGGAGATTTATGGACCCCTGGGTAGCTTGCTGGGGTCAGAGGCCCCTAGGTGGAGGGCCAGGGGGCTTCCTGGGGCCTCTACTGCAAGTCCAAGGAGAGAGATGGACCCCTGGGTAGCTTGCTGGGTTCAGAGGCCCCTAGGTGGAGGGCCAGGGGGCACACTGGGGCCTCTACTGCAAGTCCAGGGAAATTTGTGGACCCCTGGGTAACTTGCTGGGGTCAGAGGCCCCTAGGTGGAAGGGCAGGGGCACCCTGGGGCCTATACTTCCTGTGCAGGGAGAGAGTTGGACCCTTGGGTTGCTTGCTGGGGTCAGAGGCCCCTAGGTAGAGGGCAAGGGGGCACCCTGGGGCCTATACTGCAAGTCCAGGGAGAGACTCGGACCCCTGGGTAGCTTGCTGGGGTCAGAGTTCCCTAGGTGGAGGGCAAGAGGGCACCCTGGGGCCTATCTTGCAAGTCCAGGGAGAGAGGTGGACCCCTGGGTAGCTTGCTGGGGTCAGAGGCCCATAGGTGGAGGGCCAGGGGGCACACTATGTCCTCTACTGCAAGTCCAGGGAGAGAGGTAGACCCCTGGGTAGCTTGCTAGGGTCTGAGGCCCCTAGGTGGAGGGCCAGGGGGTACCCTGGGGCCTATACTACAAGTCCAGGGAGAGAGGTGGACCCCTAGGTAGCTTGCTGGGATCAGAGGCCCCTAGGTGGAGGGGCAGGGGGTACCCTAGGGCCTTTACTGCAAATCCAGAGAGAGAGGTGGATCCCTGGGTAGCTTGCTGGGGTCAGAGGCCCCTATGTGGAGGACCAGGAGGCACCCTGGGGCCTATACTGCAAGTCCAGGGAGAGAGGTGAACCCCTGGGTAGCTTGCTGGGGTCAGAGGCCCATAGGTGGAGGGCCAGGGGGCACACTATGGCCTCTACTGCAAGTCCAGGGAGAGAGGTAGACCCCTGGGTAGCTTGCTAGGGTCTGAGGCCCCTAGGTGGTGGGCCAGGGGGTACCCAGGGGCCTATCCTGCAAGTCCAGGGAGAGAGGTGGACATCTGGGTAGCTTGCTGGGGTCAGAGGCCCCTAGGTGGAGGGCCAGGGGGCACCCTGGTGCCTATACTACAAGTCCAGGGAGAGAGATGGACCCCTGGGTAGCTTGCTGGGATCAGAGGCCCCTAGGTGGAGGGCCAGGGGGCTTATTGGGGCCTCTACTGCAAGTCCAGGGAGAGAGGTGGACCCCTGGGTAGCTTGCTGGGGTCAAAGGCCTCTTGGTGGAGGGCAAGGGGACACACTGGGGCCTCTACTGCAAGTCCAGGGAGAGAGGTGGACTCTTGGGTAGCTTGCTGGGATCTTAGGCCCCTAGGTGGAGGGCCAGGGGGCTTAATGGGGCCTCTACTGCAAGTCCAGGGAGAGAGGTGGACCCCTGGGTAGCTTGCTGGGGTCAGAGGCCCCTATGTGGAGGACCAGGGGGCACCCTGGGGCCTATACTGCAAGTCCAGGGAGAGAGGTGGACCCCTGGGTAGCTTGCTGGGGTCAGAGGCCCATAGGTGGAGGGCCAGGGGGCACACTATGGCCTCTACTGCAAGTCCAGGGAGAGAGGTAGACCCCTGGGTAGCTTGCTAGGGTCTGAGGCCCCTAGGTGGTGGGCCAGGGGGTACCCAGGGGCCTATCCTGCAAGTCCAGGGAGAGAGGTGGACATCTGGGTAGCTTGCTGGGGTCAGAGGCCCATAGGTGGAGGGCCAGGGGGCACCCTGGGGCCTATCCTGCAAGTCCAGGGAGAGAGGTGGACCCCTGGGTAGCTTGCTGGGGTCAGAGGCCCCTAGGTGGAGGGCAAGGGGGCTCCCTGGGGCCTCTACTGCAAGTCCAGGGAGAGAGGGGGACCCTTGGGTAGTTTGCTGGGCTCACAGGCCCCTAGGTGGAGGGTCAGGGGGCACCCTGGGGCCTCTACTGCAAGTCCAGGGAGAGTTATGGACCCCTGGGAAGCTTGCTGGGGTCAGAAGCCCCTAGGTGGAGGGCCAGGGGGTATCCTAGGGCCTTTACTGCAAGTCCAGGGAGAGAGGTGGATCCCTGGGTAGCTTGCTGGGGTCAGAGGCCCCTAGGTCGAGGGCCAGGGGGCGCCCTTTGGCCTATTCTGCAAGTCCAGGGAGAGAGGAGGACATCTGGGTAGCTTGCTGGGGTCAGAGGCCCCTAGGTGGAGGGCCAGGGGGCACCCTGGGGCCTATACTACAAGTCCAGGGAGAGAGATGGACCCCTGGGTAGCTTGCTGGGATCAGAGGCCCCTAGGTGGAGGGCCAGGGGCACCCTGGGGCCTATCCTGCAAGTCCAGGGAGAGAGGTGGACCCCTGGGTAGCTTGCTGGGGTCAGAGGCCCCTAGGTGGAGGGCCAGGGGGCACCCTGGGGCATCTACTGCAAGTCAAGAAAGAGAGGTGGACACCTGGGTAGCTTGCTGGGGTCAGAGGCCCCTAGGTGGAGGGCCAAGGGGCTTCCTGGGGCTTTTACTGCAAGTCCAAGGAGAGAGATGGACCCCTGGGTAGCTTGCTGGGGTCAAAGGCCCATAGTTTGAAAGCCAGGGGGCACACTGGGGCCTCTACTGCAAGTCCAGGGAAATTTGTGGACCCCTGGGTAACTTGCTGGGGTCAGAGGCCCCTAGGTGGAAGGGCAGGGGCACCCTGGGGCCTATACTTCCTGTGCAGGGAGAGAGTTGGACCCTTGGGTTGCTTGCTGGGGTCAGAGGCCCCTAGGTAGAGGGCAAGGGGGCACCATGGGGCCTATACTGCAAGTCCAGGGAGAGAGTCGGACCCCTGGGTAGCTTGCTGGGGTCAGAGGCCCCTAGGTGGAGGGCAAGAGGGCACCCTGGGGCCTATCCTGCAAGTCCACGGAGAGAGGTGGACCCCTGGATAGCTTTCTGGGGTCAGAGGCCCCTAGGTGGAGGGCCAGGGGGCACCGTGGGGCCTATCCTGCAAGTCCAGGGAGAGTTGTGGACCCCTTTGTAGCTTGCTGGGGTCAGAGGCCCCTAGGTGGAGGCCAAGGGGGACCCCTGGGGCCTGTACTGCAAGTCCAGGGAGAGAAGTGGATCCCTGGGTAGCTTGCTGGGGTCAGAGGCCCCTAGGTGGAAGGCCAGGGGGCACCCTGGGGCCTTTCCTGCAAGTCCAGGGAGAAAGGTGGACCACTGGTTTGCTTGCTGGGGTCAGAGACCACTTTGTGGAGGGCAAGGGGGCACCCTGGGGCCTCTACTGCAAGTCCAGGGAGAGAGGTGGACCCTTGGGTAGCTTCCTGGGGTCCGTGGCCCCTAGGTGGAGGGCCAGGGGGCACCCTGGGGCCTATCCTGCAAGTCCATGGAGAGAGATGGACCCCTGGGTAGCTTGCTGGGGTCAAAGGCCCCTTGGTGGAGGGCAAGGGGACACACTGGGGCATCTACTGCAAGTCCAGGGAGAGAGGTGGACCCCTGGGTAGCTTGCTGGGGTCAGAGGCCCTTATGTGGAGGGCCAAGGTTCACCCTGGGGCCTATACTGCAAGTCCAGGGAGAGAGGTGGACCCCTGGGTAGCTTGCTGGGGTCAGAGGCCCATAGATGGAGGGCCAGGGGGCACACTATGTCCTCTACTGCAAGTCCAGGGAGAGAGGTAGACCCCTGGGTAGCTTGCTAGGGTCTGAGGCCCCTAGGTGGAGGGCCAGGGGGTACCCTGGGGCCTATCCTGCAAGTCCAGGGAGAGAGGTAGACATCTGGGTAGCTTGCTGGGGTCAGAGGCCCATAGGTGGAGGGCCAGGGGGTACCCTGGGGCCTATACTACAAGTCCAGGGAGAGAGGTGGACCCCTGGGTAGCTTGCTGGGGTCAGAGGCCCCTAGGTGGAGGGCCAGGGGGCACCCTGGGGCATCTACTGCAAGTCAAGAAAGAGAGGTGGACACCTGGGTAGCTTGCTGGGGTCAGAGGCCCCTAGGTGGAGGGCCAAGGGGCTTCCTGGGGCTTTTACTGCAAGTCCAAGGAGAGAGATGGACCCCTGGGTAGCTTGCTGGGGTCAAAGGCCCATAGTTTGAAAGCCAGGGGGCACACTGGGGCCTCTACTGCAAGTCCAGGGAAATTTGTGGACCCCTGGGTAACTTGCTGGGGTCAGAGGCCCCTAGGTGGAAAGGCAGGGGCACCCTGGGGCCTATACTTCCTGTGCAGGGAGAGAGTTGGACCCTTGGGTTGCTTGCTGGGGTCAGAGGCCCCTAGGTAGAGGGCAAGGGGGCACCATGGGGCCTATACTGCAAGTCCAGGGAGAGAGTCGGACCCCTGGGTAGCTTGCTGGGGTCAGAGGCCCCTAGGTGGAGGGCAAGAGGGCACCCTGGGGCCTATCCTGCAAGTCCACGGAGAGAGGTGGACCCCTGGATAGCTTTCTGGGGTCAGAGGCCCCTAGGTGGAGGGCCAGGGGGCACCGTGGGGCCTATCCTGCAAGTCCAGGGAGAGTTGTGGACCCCTTTGTAGCTTGCTGGGGTCAGAGGCCCCTAGGTGGAGGCCAAGGGGGACCCCTGGGGCCTGTACTGCAAGTCCAGGGAGAGAAGTGGATCCCTGGGTAGCTTGCTGGGGTCAGAGGCCCCTAGGTGGAAGGCCAGGGGGCACCCTGGGGCCTTTCCTGCAAGTCCAGGGAGAAAGGTGGACCACTGGTTTGCTTGCTGGGGTCAGAGACCACTTTGTGGAGGGCAAGGGGGCACCCTGGGGCCTCTACTGCAAGTCCAGGGAGAGAGGTGGACCCTTGGGTAGCTTCCTGGGGTCCGTGGCCCCTAGGTGGAGGGCCAGGGGGCACCCTGGGGCCTATCCTGCAAGTCCAGGGAGAGAGGTGGACCCCTGGGTAGCTTGCTGGGGTCAAAGGCCCCTTGGTGGAGGGCAAGGGGACACACTGGGGCCTCTACTGCAAGTCCAGGGAGAGATGTGGACCCCTGGGTAGCTTGCTGGGTTCAGAGGCCCCTATGCGGAGTGCCAAGGTTCACCCTGGGGCCTATACTGCAAGTCCAGGGAGAGAGGTGGACCCCTGGGTAGCTTGCTGGGGTCAGAGGCCCATAGGTGGAGGGCCAGGGGGCACACTATGTCCTCTACTGCAAGTCCAGGGAGA
This sequence comes from Danio rerio, assembly GCF_049306965.1. Taxonomy (NCBI): domain Eukaryota; kingdom Metazoa; phylum Chordata; class Actinopteri; order Cypriniformes; family Danionidae; genus Danio; species Danio rerio. Next base: position 48,888,259 of record NC_133180.1, on the reverse strand, counting down.
GAGGTAGACCCCTGGGTAGCTTGCTAGGGTCTGAGGCCCCTAGGTGGAGGGCCAGGGGGTATCCTGGGGCCTATCCTGCAAGTCCAGGGAGAGAGGTAGACATCTGGGTAGCTTGCTGGGGTCAGAGGCCCCTAGGTGGAGGGCCAGGGGTACCCTGGGGCCTATACTACAAGTCCAGGGAGAGAGGTGGACCCCTGGGTAGCTTGCTGGGATCAGAGGCCCCTAGGTGGAGGGGCAGGGGGTACCCTAGAGCCTTTACTGCAAATACAGGGAGAGAGGTGGATCCCTGGGTAATTTGCTGGGGTCAGAGGCCCCTATTTGGAGGGCCAGGGGGCACCCTGGGGCCTATCCTGCAAGTCCAGGGAGAGTTGTGGACCCCTGGGTAGCTTGCTGGTGTCAGAGACCCCTAGGTGGAGGGCAAGGGGGCACCCTGGGGCCTCTACCGCAAGTCCAGGGAGAGAGGTGGACACCTGGGTAGCTTTCTGGGGTCCTAGGCCCCTTTGTGGAGGGCAAGGGGGCGCCCTGGGGCCTCTACTGCATGTCCAGGGAGAGAGGAGTACCCTTGGGTAGTTTTCTGGGCTCTGAGGCCCCTAGGTGGTTGCCAGGGGGCACCCTGAGGCCTCTACTGCAAGTCCAGGGAGATTTATGGACCCCTGGGTAGCTTGCTAGGGTCAGAAGCCCCTAGGTGGCGGGCCAGGGGGCACCCTAGGGCCTTTACTGCAAGTCCAGGGAGAGAGGTGGATCCCTGGGTAGCTTGCTTGGGTCAGAGGCAACTAGGTGGAGGGCCAGGGGTTACCCTTCAGCCTATCCTGCAAGTCCAGGGAGAGATGTGGACCCCTGGGTAGCGTTCTGGGGTAAGAGTCCCCTTGGTGGAGGGCAAGGGGACACCCTGGGTTCTCTACTGCAAGTCCAGGGAGAGAGGTGGACCCTTGGGTAGCTTGCTGGGGTCTTAGGCCCCTGTGTGGAGGGCCAGGGGGCTTATTGGGGCCTCTACTGCAAGTCCAGGGAGAGAGGTGGACCCCTGGGTAGCTTGCTGGGGTCAAAGGCCGCTTGTTGGAGGGCAAGGGGACACACTGGGGCCTCTACTGCAAGTCAAGGGAGAGAGGTGGACTCTTGGGTAGCTTGCAGGGGTCTTAGGCCCCTAGGTGGAGGGCCAGGGGACATATTGGGGCCTCTACTGCAAGTCCAGGGAGAGAGGTGGACCCCTGGGTAGCTTGCTGGGGTCAGAGGCCCCTATGTGGAGGGCCAAGGGGCACCCTGGGGCCTATACTGCAAGTCCAGGGAGAGAGGTGGACCCCTGGGTAGCTTTCTGGGGTCATAGGCCCCTTTGTGGAGGGCAAGGGGGCTCCCTGGGGCCTCTACTGCAAGTCCAGGGAGAGATGGGGACCCCTGGGTAGCTTGCTGGGGTCAGAGGCCCCTAGGTGGAGGGCCATGGGGCTTCCTAGGGCCTCTACTGCAAGTCCAGGGAGAGAGGTGGACCCCTGGGTAGCTTGCTGTGGTCAGAGGCCCCTAGGTGGAGGGCCAGGTGGCTTCTTGGGGCCTTTACTGCAAGTCCAGGGAGAGAGCTGGACCCCTGGGTAGCTTACTGGGGTCAGAGGCCCCTAGGTGGAGGGCCAGGGGGCACCCTGGAGCCTATCCTGCAAGTCCAGGGAGAGTTGTGTACCCCTGGGTAGCTTGCTGGTGTTAGAGACCCCTAGATGTAGGGCAAGGAGGCACCCTGGGGCCTCTACCACAAGTCCAGGGAGAGAGGTGGACCCCTGGGTAGCTATCTGGGGTCCTAGGCCCCTTTGTGGAGGGCAAGGGGGCTCCCTGGGGCCTCTACTGCAAGTACAGGGAGAGAAGGGGACCCTTGGGTAGTTTGCTGGGCTCAGAGGCCCCTAGATGGAGTGCCAGGGGGCACCCTGTGGCCTCTACTGCAAGTCCAGGGAGAGTTATGGACCCCTGGGTAGCTTGCTGGGGTCAGAGGCCCATAGGTGGAGGTTCAGGGGGCACACTATGGCCTCTACTGCAAGTCCAGGGAGGGAGGTAGACCCCTGGGTAGCTTGCTAGGGTCTGAGGCCCGTAGGTGGTGGGCCAGGGGGTACCCTGGGGCCTATCCTGCAAGTCCAGGGAGAGAGGTGGACATCTGGGTAGCTTGCTGGGGTCAGAGACCCCTAGATGGAGGGCAAGGTGGCACCCTGGGGCCTCTACCGCAAGTCCAGGGAGAGAGGTGGACCCCGGGGTAGCTTTCTGGGGTCCTAGGCCCCTTTGTGGAGGGCAAGGGGCCTCCCTGGGGCCTCTACTGCAAGTCCAGGGAGAGAAGGGGACCCTTGGGTAGTTTGCTGGGCTCAGAGGCCCCTAGATGGAGTGCCAGGGGGCACCCTGGGGCCTCTACTGCAAGTCCAGGGAGAGTTATGGACCCCTGGGTAGCTTGCTGGGGTCAGAGGCCCATAGGTGGAGGGCCAGGGGGCACACTATGGCCTCTACTGCAAGTCCAGGGAGGGAGGTAGACCCCTGGGTAGCTTGTTGGGGTCAAAGGCCCATAGGTTGAGGGCCAGGGGGCACACTGGGGCCTCTACTGCAAGTCCAGGGAAATTTGTGGACCCCTGGGTAACTTGCTGGGGTCAGAGGCCCCAAGGTGGAGGGGCAGGGGCACCCTGGGGCCTATACTTCATGTGCAGGGAGAGAGTTGGACCCCTGGGTTGCTTGCTGGGGTCAGAGGCCCCTAGGTGGAGGGCAAGGGGGCACCCTAGGGGCCTATACTGCAAGTCCAGGGAGAGAGGTGGACCCCTGGGTAGCTTCCTGGGGTCAGAAGCCTCTAGCTGGAGGGCCAGAGTGCACCCTGGGGCCTATCCTGCAAGTCCAGGGAGAGAGGTGGACCCCTGGGTAGCTTGCTGGGGTCAAAGGCCCATATGTGGAGGGCCATGGGGCGCACTGGGGCCTCTACTGCAAGTCTAGGGAGAGAAGTGGACCCCAGGGTAGCTTGCTGGGGTCAGAGGTCCCTAGGTGGAGGGACATGGGGCTTCCTGGGGCCTCTACTGCAAGTCCAGGGAGAGAGGTGAACCCCTGGGTAGCTTCCTGGGGTCAGAGGCCACTAGGTGGAGGGCCAGGGGGCACCCTGGGGCCTATCCTGCAAGTCCAGTCAGAGGGGTGGAACCCTGGGTAGCTCGCTGGTGTCAGAGACCCCTGGGTGAAGGGCAAGGGGGCACCCTGGGGCCTCTACTGCAAGTCCAAGGAGATAGGTGGACCCCTGGGTAACTTGCTGGGGTCAGAGGCCGCTGAGTGGAGGGCCAGGGGGCACCCTGGGTCCTCTACTGCAAGTCCGGGGAGAGAGGTGGATCCCTGGGTAGCTTGCTGGGGTCAGAGGCAACTAGGTGGAGGGCCAGGGGGCACCCTTGGGGCTATCCTGCAAGTCCAGGGAGAGAGCTGGACCCTTGGGTAGCTTGCTGGAGGCAGAGGCCCCTAGGCGGAGGGCCAGGGGGCACCCTTGGGCCTCTACTGCAAGTCCAGGGAGAGTTGTGGACCCCTGGGTAGCTTGCTGGTGTCAGAGACCCTTGGGTGGAGGGCAAGGGGCCACCCTGGGGCCTATACTGCAAGTCCAGGGAGAGAGGTGGACCCCTGGGTAGCTTGCTGGGGTCGAAGGCCCAAAGGTGGAGGGCCATGGGGCACACTGGGGCCTCTACTGCAAGTCTAGGTAGAGAGGTGGACCCCTGGGTAGCTTGCTGGGGTCAAAGGCCCATAGGTGGAGGGCCATGGGGCACACTGGGGCCTCTACTGCAAGTCCAGAGAGAGAGGTGGACCCCTGGGTAGCTTGCTGGGGTAAGAAGCCCCTAGGTGGAGGGCCAGGGGGCACCCTTGGGCCTATCCTGAAAGTCTAGGGAGAGAGGTGGACCCCTGGGTAGCTCGCTGGTGTCAGAGACCCCTGGGTGGAGGGCAAGGAGGCACCCTGGGGCTTTTTCTGCAAGTCCAGGGAGTGAGATGGACCCCTGGGTAGCTTTCTGGGGTCCTGTGCCCCTAGGTGGAGGGCCAGGGGGCACCCTGGGGCCTCTACTGCAAGACCAGGGAGAGAGGTGGACCCCTGGGTAGCTTGCTGGGGTCAAAGGAACATAGGTGGAGGGCCATGGGGCACACTGGGGCCTCTACTGCAAGTCCAGGGAGAGAGGTGGACCCCTGGGCAGCTTGCTGGTGTCAGAGGCCCCTAGGTTGAGGGCCAGGTGGCTTCCTGGGGCCTCTACTGCAAGTCCAGGGAGAGAGGTGGACCCCTGGGCAGCTTGCTGGGGTCTTAGGCCCCTAGGTGGAGGGCCAGTGGGCACCCTGAGAATTATAATTCAGGTCCAGGGAGAGAGGTGGACCCTTGGGTAGCTTGCTGGGGTCTTAGGCCCCTAGGTGGAGGGCCAGGGGTTACCCTGGGGTCCATACTGCAAGTCCAGGGAGAGAGGTGGACCCCTGGGTAGCTTGTTGGTGTCAGAGGCCCCTAGGTGGAGGGCCAGGGGGCAACCTGGGGCCTCTACTGCAAGTCAAGGGAGAGAGGTGGACCCCTGGGTATCCTACTGGGGTCAAAAGCCCTTAGGTGGAGGGCCAGGGGGCACCCTGGGGCCTTTACTGCAAGTCTAGGGAGAGTTTTGGACACCTGGGTAGCTTGCTAGGATCACAAGCCCTTAGTTGGAGGGCCAGGGAGTGCCCTAGGGCCTCTACTGCAAGTCCAGGGAGAGAGGTGGACCCCTGGGTAGCTTGCTGGGAGCTTAGGCCCCTAGGTGTAGGGCCAGGGGTTACCCTGGGGTCTATACTGCAAGTCCAGGAAGAGAGGTGGACCCCTGGGTAGCTTGCTGGGGTCAGAGGCCCCTAGGTTGTGGGCCAGGGGGCAACCTGGGGCCTCTACTGCAAGTCCAGGGAGAGAGGTGGACCCCTGGGTAGCTTGCTGGGGTCAGAAGCCCCTAGGTGGAGGGCCAGGGGGCACCCTGGGGCCTCTACTGCAAGTCCAGGGAGAGTTGTGGACCCCTGGGTAGCTTGCTGGGGTCAGAGGCCCCTAGGTGGAGGGCCATGGGGCTTCCTAGGGCCTCTACTGCAAGTCCAGGGAGAGAGGTGGACCCCTGGGTAGCTCGCTGGGGTCTTAGGCCCCTAGGTGGAGTGCCAGGGGGCACCCTGAGGCCTATACTTTAGGTCCAGGGAGAAAGGTGGACCCCTGGGTAGCTTGCTGGGGTCTTAGGCCCCTAGGTGGAGGGCCAGGGGGCACCCTGGGGTCTATACTGCAAGTCCAGGGAGAGAGGTGGACCCCTGGGTAGCTTGCTGGGGTAAAAGGCCCATATGTGGAGGGCCATGGGGCGCACTGGGGCCTCTACTGCAAGTCCAGGGAGAGAGGTGGACCCCTGGGTAGCTTGCTGGGGTCAGAGGCCCCAAGGTGGAGAGCCAGGGGCACCCTGGGGCCTCTACTGCAAATCCAGGGAGAGAGGTAGACACCTGGGTAGCTTGCTGGGGTCCTAGGCACCTAGATGGAGGGCTGGGGGCCCCCCTTGGGCCTCTATTTCAAGTCCAGGGAGAGAGCTGGACCCCTGGGTAGCTTCCCGGGGTCAGAGGCCACTAGGTGGAGGGCCAGGGGGCACCCTGGGGCCTATCCTGCAAGTCCAGGGAGAAAGGTGGACCCCTGGTTAGCTTTCTGGGGTCAAAGGCCCCTAGGTGGAGGGCCAGGGGGAACACTGGGGCCTCTACTGCAAGTCCAGGGAGAGAGGTGGAAAACTGGGTAGCTTGCTGGGGTCAGTGACCCCAGGGTGGAGGGCCAGGGGCCACCCTGGGGCCTCTACTGCAAGTCCAGGGAGAGGGGTGGACCCCTGGGTAGCTTGCTGGGGTAAGAGGCCCCTAGGTACAGAGCCAGGGGGCACCCTGGGGCCTCTACTGCAAGTCCAGGGAGAGTTGTGGACCCCTGTGTAGCTTGCTGGGGTCAGAGTCCCCTAGGTGGAGGGCCAGGGGGCACCCTGGGGCCTCTACTGCAAATCCAGGTAGAGGGGTGGAACCCTGGGTAGCTCGCTGGTGTCAAAGACCCCTGGGTGAAGGGCAAGGGGGCATCCTGGGGCCTCCACTGCAAGTCCAAGGAGAGAGGTGGACCCCTGGGTAACTTGCTGGGGTCAGAGGCCCCTGGGTGGAGGGTCAGGGGGCACCCTGGGTCCTCTACTGCAAGTCCAAGGAGAGAGGTGGATCCCTGGGTAGCTTGCTGGGGTCAGAGGCAACTAGGTGGAGGGCCAGGGGGCACCCTGGGGCCTATACTGCAAGTCAAGGGAGAGAGGTGGACCCCTGGGTAGCTTACTGGGGTCAAAAGTCCCTAGATGGAGGGCCAGGGGTTACCCTGGGGTCTATACTGCAAGTCCAGGGAGAGTTTTGGACCCCTGGGTAGCTTGCTAGGATCGGAAGCCCCTAGTTGGAGGGCCAGGGGGTGCCCTAGGGCCTCTACTGCAAGTCCAGGGAGAGATGTGTACACCTGGGTAGCTTGCTGGTGTCAGTGACCCTTGGGTGGAGGGCCAGGGGGCAACCTGGGGCCTCTACTGCAAGTCAAGGGAGAGAGGTGGACCCCTGGGTATCCTACTGGGGTCAAAAGCCCCTAGGTGGAGGGCCAGGGGGCACCCTGGGGCCTTTACTGCAAGTCTAGGGAGAGTTTTGGACACCTGGGTAGCTTGCTAGGATCACAAGCCCTTAGTTGGAGGGCCAAGGAGTGCCCTAGGTCCTCTACTGCAAGTCCAGGGAGAGAGGTGGACCCCTGGGTAGCTTGCTGGGAGCTTAGGCCCCTAGGTGGAGGGCCAGGGGTTACCCTGGGGTCTATACTGCAAGTCCAGGAAGAGAGGTGGACCCCTGGGTAGCTTGCTGGTGTCAGTGACCCTTGGGTGGAGGGCCAGGGGGCAACCTGGGGCCTCTACTGCAAGTCAAGGGAGAGAGGTGGACCCCTGGGTATCCTACTGGGGTCAAAAGCCCCTAGGTGGAGGGCTAGGGGGCACCCTGGGGCCTTTACTGCAAGTCTAGGGAGAGTTTTGGACACCTGGGTAGCTTGCTAGGATCACAAGCCCTTAGTTGGAGGGCCAGGGGGCACCCTGGGAACTCTACTGCAAGTCCAGGGAGAATTGTGGACCCCTGGGTAGCTTGCTGGGGTCAGAGGCCCCTAGGTGGAGGGCCATGGGGCTTCCTAGGGCCTCTACTGCAAGTCCAGGGAGAGAGGTGGACCCCTGGGTAGCTTCCCGGGGTCAGAGGCCACTAGGTGGAGGGCCAGGGGGCACCCTGGGGCCTCTACTGCAAGTCCAGGGAGAGTTGTGGACCCCTGGGTAGCTTGCTGGGGTCTGAAGCCCATAGGTGGAGGGCCAGGGGTTACCCTGGGGTCTATACTGCAAGTCCAGGAAGAGAGGTGGACCCCTGGGTAGCTTGCTGGGGTCAGAGGCCCCTAGGTGGTGGGCCAGGGGGCAACCTGGGGCCTCTACTGCAAGTCCAGGGAGAGAGGTGGACCCCTGGGTAGCTTGCTGGGGTCAGAAGCCCCTAGGTGGAGGGCCAGGGGGCACCCTGGGGCCTCTACTGCAAGTCCAGGGAGAGTTGTGGACCCCTGGGTAGCTTGCTGGGGTCAGAGGCCCCTAGGTGGAGGGCCATGGGGCTTCCTAGGGCCTCTACTGCAAGTCCAGGGAGAGAGGTGGACCCATGGGTAGCTTGCTGGTGTCTTAGGCCCCTAGGTGGAGTGCCAGGGGGCACCCTGAGGCCTATACTTTAGGTCCAGGGAGAGAGGTGGACCCCTGGGTAGCTTGCTGGGGTCTTAGGCCCCTAGGTGGAGGGCCAGGGGGCACCCTGGGGTCTATACTGCAAGTCCAGGGAGAGTGGTGGACCCCTGGGTAGCTTGCTGGGGTCAAAGGCCCATATGTGGAGGGCCATGGGGCGCACTGGGGCCTCTACTGCAAGTCTAGGGAGAGAGGTGGACCCCTGGGTAGCTTCCCGGGGTCAGAGGCCACTAGGTGGAGGGCCAGGGGGCACCCTGGGGCCTATCCTGCAAGTCCAGGGAGAAAGGTGGACCCCTTCTTAGCTTTCTGGGGTCAAAGGCCCCAAGGTGGAGGGCCAGGGGGAACACTGGGGCCTCTACTGCAAGTCCAGGGAGAGAGGTGGAAAACTGGGTAGCTTGCTGGGGTCAGTGACCCCAGGGTGGAGGGCCAGGGGCCACCCTGGGGCCTCTACTGCAAGTGCAGGGAGAGGGGTGGACCCCTGGGTAGCTTGCTGGGGTAAGAGGCCCCTAGGTACAGAGCCAGGGGGCACCCTGGGGCCTCTACTGCAAGTCAAGGGAGAGTTGTGGACCCCTGTGTAGCTTGCTGGGGTCAGAGTTCCCTAGGTGGAGGGCCAGGGGGCACCCTGGGGCCTCTACTGCAAATCCAGGTAGAGGGGTGGAACCCTGGGTAGCTCGCTGGTGTCAAAGACCCCTGGGTGAAGGGCAAGGGGGCATCCTGGGGCCTCCACTGCAAGTCCAAGGAGAGAGGTGGACCCCTGGGTAACTTGCTGGGGTCAGAGGCCCCTAGGTGGAAGGCCAGGGGGCACCCTGGGGCCTTTCCTGCAAGTCCAGGGAGAAAGGTGGACCACTGGTTTGCTTGCTGGGGTCAGAGACCACTTTGTGGAGGGCAAGGGGGCACCCTGGGGCCTCTACTGCAAGTCCAGGGAGAGAGGTGGACCCTTGGGTAGCTTCCTGGGGTCCGTGGCCCCTAGGTGGAGGGCCAGGGGGCACCCTGGGGCCTATCCTGCAAGTCCAGGGAGAGAGGTGGACCCCTGGGTAGCTTGCTGGGGTCAAAGGCCCCTTGGTGGAGGGCAAGGGGACACACTGGGGCCTCTACTGCAAGTCCAGGGAGAGATGTGGACCCCTGGGTAGCTTGCTGGGTTCAGAGGCCCCTATGCGGAGTGCCAAGGTTCACCCTGGGGCCTATACTGCAAGTCCAGGGAGAGAGGTGGACCCCTGGGTAGCTTGCTGGGGTCAGAGGCCCATAGGTGGAGGGCCAGGGGGCACACTATGTCCTCTACTGCAAGTCCAGGGAGAGAGGTAGACCCCTGGGTAGCTTGCTAGGGTCTGAGGCCCCTAGGTGGAGGGCCAGGGGGTATCCTGGGGCCTATCCTGCAAGTCCAGGGAGAGAGGTAGACATCTGGGTAGCTTGCTGGGGTCAGAGGCCCCTAGGTGGAGGGCCAGGGGTACCCTGGGGCCTATACTACAAGTCCAGGGAGAGAGGTGGACCCCTGGGTAGCTTGCTGGGATCAGAGGCCCCTAGGTGGAGGGGCAGGGGGTACCCTAGAGCCTTTACTGCAAATACAGGGAGAGAGGTGGATCCCTGGGTAATTTGCTGGGGTCAGAGGCCCCTATTTGGAGGGCCAGGGGGCACCCTGGGGCCTATCCTGCAAGTCCAGGGAGAGTTGTGGACCCCTGGGTAGCTTGCTGGTGTCAGAGACCCCTAGGTGGAGGGCAAGGGGGCACCCTGGGGCCTCTACCGCAAGTCCAGGGAGAGAGGTGGACACCTGGGTAGCTTTCTGGGGTCCTAGGCCCCTTTGTGGAGGGCAAGGGGGCGCCCTGGGGCCTCTACTGCATGTCCAGGGAGAGAGGAGTACCCTTGGGTAGTTTTCTGGGCTCTGAGGCCCCTAGGTGGTTGCCAGGGGGCACCCTGAGGCCTCTACTGCAAGTCCAGGGAGATTTATGGACCCCTGGGTAGCTTGCTAGGGTCAGAAGCCCCTAGGTGGCGGGCCAGGGGGCACCCTAGGGCCTTTACTGCAAGTCCAGGGAGAGAGGTGGATCCCTGGGTAGCTTGCTTGGGTCAGAGGCAACTAGGTGGAGGGCCAGGGGTTACCCTTCAGCCTATCCTGCAAGTCCAGGGAGAGATGTGGACCCCTGGGTAGCGTTCTGGGGTAAGAGTCCCCTTGGTGGAGGGCAAGGGGACACCCTGGGTTCTCTACTGCAAGTCCAGGGAGAGAGGTGGACCCTTGGGTAGCTTGCTGGGGTCTTAGGCCCCTGTGTGGAGGGCCAGGGGGCTTATTGGGGCCTCTACTGCAAGTCCAGGGAGAGAGGTGGACCCCTGGGTAGCTTGCTGGGGTCAAAGGCCGCTTGTTGGAGGGCAAGGGGACACACTGGGGCCTCTACTGCAAGTCAAGGGAGAGAGGTGGACTCTTGGGTAGCTTGCAGGGGTCTTAGGCCCCTAGGTGGAGGGCCAGGGGACAAATTGGGGCCTCTACTGCAAGTCCAGGGAGAGAGGTGGACCCCTGGGTAGCTTGCTGGGGTCAGAGGCCCCTATGTGGAGGGCCAAGGGGCACCCTGGGGCCTATACTGCAAGTCCAGGGAGAGAGGTGGACCCCTGGGTAGCTTTCTGGGGTCATAGGCCCCTTTGTGGAGGGCAAGGGGGCTCCCTGGGGCCTCTACTGCAAGTCCAGGGAGAGATGGGGACCCCTGGGTAGCTTGCTGGGGTCAGAGGCCCCTAGGTGGAGGGCCATGGGGCTTCCTAGGGCCTCTACTGCAAGTCCAGGGAGAGAGGTGGACCCCTGGGTAGCTTGCTGTGGTCAGAGGCCCCTAGGTGGAGGGCCAGGTGGCTTCTTGGGGCCTTTACTGCAAGTCCAGGGAGAGAGCTGGACCCCTGGGTAGCTTACTGGGGTCAGAGGCCCCTAGGTGGAGGGCCAGGGGGCACCCTGGAGCCTATCCTGCAAGTCCAGGGAGAGTTGTGTACCCCTGGGTAGCTTGCTGGTGTTAGAGACCCCTAGATGTAGGGCAAGGAGGCACCCTGGGGCCTCTACCACAAGTCCAGGGAGAGAGGTGGACCCCTGGGTAGCTATCTGGGGTCCTAGGCCCCTTTGTGGAGGGCAAGGGGGCTCCCTGGGGCCTCTACTGCAAGTACAGGGAGAGAAGGGGACCCTTGGGTAGTTTGCTGGGCTCAGAGGCCCCTAGATGGAGTGCCAGGGGGCACCCTGTGGCCTCTACTGCAAGTCCAGGGAGAGTTATGGACCCCTGGGTAGCTTGCTGGGGTCAGAGGCCCATAGGTGGAGGTTCAGGGGGCACACTATGGCCTCTACTGCAAGTCCAGGGAGGGAGGTAGACCCCTGGGTAGCTTGCTAGGGTCTGAGGCCCGTAGGTGGTGGGCCAGGGGGTACCCTGGGGCCTATCCTGCAAGTCCAGGGAGAGAGGTGGACATCTGGGTAGCTTGCTGGGGTCAGAGACCCCTAGATGGAGGGCAAGGTGGCACCCTGGGGCCTCTACCGCAAGTCCAGGGAGAGAGGTGGACCCCGGGGTAGCTTTCTGGGGTCCTAGGCCCCTTTGTGGAGGGCAAGGGGCCTCCCTGGGGCCTCTACTGCAAGTCCAGGGAGAGAAGGGGACCCTTGGGTAGTTTGCTGGGCTCAGAGGCCCCTAGATGGAGTGCCAGGGGGCACCCTGGGGCCTCTACTGCAAGTCCAGGGAGAGTTATGGACCCCTGGGTAGCTTGCTGGGGTCAGAGGCCCATAGGTGGAGGGCCAGGGGGCACACTATGGCCTCTACTGCAAGTCCAGGGAGGGAGGTAGACCCCTGGGTAGCTTGTTGGGGTCAAAGGCCCATAGGTTGAGGGCCAGGGGGCACACTGGGGCCTCTACTGCAAGTCCAGGGAAATTTGTGGACCCCTGGGTAACTTGCTGGGGTCAGAGGCCCCAAGGTGGAGGGGCAGGGGCACCCTGGGGCCTATACTTCATGTGCAGGGAGAGAGTTGGACCCCTGGGTTGCTTGCTGGGGTCAGAGGCCCCTAGGTGGAGGGCAAGGGGGCACCCTAGGGGCCTATACTGCAAGTCCAGGGAGAGAGGTGGACCCCTGGGTAGCTTCCTGGGGTCAGAAGCCTCTAGCTGGAGGGCCAGAGTGCACCCTGGGGCCTATCCTGCAAGTCCAGGGAGAGAGGTGGACCCCTGGGTAGCTTGCTGGGGTCAAAGGCCCATATGTGGAGGGCCATGGGGCGCACTGGGGCCTCTACTGCAAGTCTAGGGAGAGAAGTGGACCCCAGGGTAGCTTGCTGGGGTCAGAGGCCCCTAGGTGGAGGGACATGGGGCTTCCTGGGGCCTCTACTGCAAGTCCAGGGAGAGAGGTGAACCCCTGGGTAGCTTCCTGGGGTCAGAGGCCACTAGGTGGAGGGCCAGGGGGCACCCTGGGGCCTATCCTGCAAGTCCAGTCAGAGGGGTGGAACCCTGGGTAGCTCGCTGGTGTCAGAGACCCCTGGGTGAAGGGCAAGGGGGCACCCTGGGGCCTCTACTGCAAGTCCAAGGAGATAGGTGGACCCCTGGGTAACTTGCTGGGGTCAGAGGCCGCTGAGTGGAGGGCCAGGGGGCACCCTGGGTCCTCTACTGCAAGTCCGGGGAGAGAGGTGGATCCCTGGGTAGCTTGCTGGGGTCAGAGGCAACTAGGTGGAGGGCCAGGGGGCACCCTTGGGGCTATCCTGCAAGTCCAGGGAGAGAGCTGGACCCTTGGGTAGCTTGCTGGAGGCAGAGGCCCCTAGGCGGAGGGCCAGGGGGCACCCTTGGGCCTCTACTGCAAGTCCAGGGAGAGTTGTGGACCCCTGGGTAGCTTGCTGGTGTCAGAGACCCTTGGGTGGAGGGCAAGGGGCCACCCTGGGGCCTATACTGCAAGTCCAGGGAGAGAGGTGGACCCCTGGGTAGCTTGCTGGGGTCGAAGGCCCAAAGGTGGAGGGCCATGGGGCACACTGGGGCCTCTACTGCAAGTCTAGGTAGAGAGGTGGACCCCTGGGTAGCTTGCTGGGGTCAAAGGCCCATAGGTGGAGGGCCATGGGGCACACTGGGGCCTCTACTGCAAGTCCAGAGAGAGAGGTGGACCCCTGGGTAGCTTGCTGGGGTAAGAAGCCCCTAGGTGGAGGGCCAGGGGGCACCCTTGGGCCTATCCTGAAAGTCTAGGGAGAGAGGTGGACCCCTGGGTAGCTCGCTGGTGTCAGAGACCCCTGGGTGGAGGGCAAGGAGGCACCCTGGGGCTTTTTCTGCAAGTCCAGGGAGTGAGATGGACCCCTGGGTAGCTTTCTGGGGTCCTGTGCCCCTAGGTGGAGGGCCAGGGGGCACCCTGGGGCCTCTACTGCAAGACCAGGGAGAGAGGTGGACCCCTGGGTAGCTTGCTGGGGTCAAAGGAACATAGGTGGAGGGCCATGGGGCACACTGGGGCCTCTACTGCAAGTCCAGGGAGAGAGGTGGACCCCTGGGCAGCTTGCTGGTGTCAGAGGCCCCTAGGTTGAGGGCCAGGTGGCTTCCTGGGGCCTCTACTGCAAGTCCAGGGAGAGAGGTGGACCCCTGGGCAGCTTGCTGGGGTCTTAGGCCCCTAGGTGGAGGGCCAGTGGGCACCCTGAGAATTATAATTCAGGTCCAGGGAGAGAGGTGGACCCTTGGGTAGCTTGCTGGGGTCTTAGGCCCCTAGGTGGAGGGCCAGGGGTTACCCTGGGGTCCATACTGCAAGTCCAGGGAGAGAGGTGGACCCCTGGGTAGCTTGTTGGTGTCAGAGGCCCCTAGGTGGAGGGCCAGGGGGCAACCTGGGGCCTCTACTGCAAGTCAAGGGAGAGAGGTGGACCCCTGGGTATCCTACTGGGGTCAAAAGCCCTTAGGTGGAGGGCCAGGGGGCACCCTGGGGCCTTTACTGCAAGTCTAGGGAGAGTTTTGGACACCTGGGTAGCTTGCTAGGATCACAAGCCCTTAGTTGGAGGGCCAGGGAGTGCCCTAGGGCCTCTACTGCAAGTCCAGGGAGAGAGGTGGACCCCTGGGTAGCTTGCTGGGAGCTTAGGCCCCTAGGTGTAGGGCCAGGGGTTACCCTGGGGTCTATACTGCAAGTCCAGGAAGAGAGGTGGACCCCTGGGTAGCTTGCTGGGGTCAGAGGCCCCTAGGTTGTGGGCCAGGGGGCAACCTGGGGCCTCTACTGCAAGTCCAGGGAGAGAGGTGGACCCCTGGGTAGCTTGCTGGGGTCAGAAGCCCCTAGGTGGAGGGCCAGGGGGCACCCTGGGGCCTCTACTGCAAGTCCAGGGAGAGTTGTGGACCCCTGGGTAGCTTGCTGGGGTCAGAGGCCCCTAGGTGGAGGGCCATGGGGCTTCCTAGGGCCTCTACTGCAAGTCCAGGGAGAGAGGTGGACCCCTGGGTAGCTCGCTGGGGTCTTAGGCCCCTAGGTGGAGTGCCAGGGGGCACCCTGAGGCCTATACTTTAGGTCCAGGGAGAGAGGTGGACCCCTGGGTAGCTTGCTGGGGTCTTAGGCCCCTAGGTGGAGGGCCAGGGGGCACCCTGGGGTCTATACTGCAAGTCCAGGGAGAGAGGTGGACCCCTGGGTAGCTTGCTGGGGTAAAAGGCCCATATGTGGAGGGCCATGGGGCGCACTGGGGCCTCTACTGCAAGTCCAGGGAGAGAGGTGGACCCCTGGGTAGCTTGCTGGGGTCAGAGGCCCCAAGGTGGAGAGCCAGGGGCACCCTGGGGCCTCTACTGCAAATCCAGGGAGAGAGGTAGACACCTGGGTAGCTTGCTGGGGTCCTAGGCACCTAGATGGAGGGCTGGGGGCCCCCCTTGGGCCTCTATTTCAAGTCCAGGGAGAGAGCTGGACCCCTGGGTAGCTTCCCGGGGTCAGAGGCCACTAGGTGGAGGGCCAGGGGGCACCCTGGGGCCTATCCTGCAAGTCCAGGGAGAAAGGTGGACCCCTGGTTAGCTTTCTGGGGTCAAAGGCCCCTAGGTGGAGGGCCAGGGGGAACACTGGGGCCTCTACTGCAAGTCCAGGGAGAGAGGTGGAAAACTGGGTAGCTTGCTGGGGTCAGTGACCCCAGGGTGGAGGGCCAGGGGCCACCCTGGGGCCTCTACTGCAAGTCCAGGGAGAGGGGTGGACCCCTGGGTAGCTTGCTGGGGTAAGAGGCCCCTAGGTACAGAGCCAGGGGGCACCCTGGGGCCTCTACTGCAAGTCCAGGGAGAGTTGTGGACCCCTGTGTAGCTTGCTGGGGTCAGAGTCCCCTAGGTGGAGGGCCAGGGGGCACCCTGGGGCCTCTACTGCAAATCCAGGTAGAGGGGTGGAACCCTGGGTAGCTCGCTGGTGTCAAAGACCCCTGGGTGAAGGGCAAGGGGGCATCCTGGGGCCTCCACTGCAAGTCCAAGGAGAGAGGTGGACCCCTGGGTAACTTGCTGGGGTCAGAGGCCCCTGGGTGGAGGGTCAGGGGGCACCCTGGGTCCTCTACTGCAAGTCCAAGGAGAGAGGTGGATCCCTGGGTAGCTTGCTGGGGTCAGAGGCAACTAGGTGGAGGGCCAGGGGGCACCCTGGGGCCTATACTGCAAGTCAAGGGAGAGAGGTGGACCCCTGGGTAGCTTACTGGGGTCAAAAGTCCCTAGATGGAGGGCCAGGGGTTACCCTGGGGTCTATACTGCAAGTCCAGGGAGAGTTTTGGACCCCTGGGTAGCTTGCTAGGATCGGAAGCCCCTAGTTGGAGGGCCAGGGGGTGCCCTAGGGCCTCTACTGCAAGTCCAGGGAGAGATGTGTACACCTGGGTAGCTTGCTGGTGTCAGTGACCCTTGGGTGGAGGGCCAGGGGGCAACCTGGGGCCTCTACTGCAAGTCAAGGGAGAGAGGTGGACCCCTGGGTATCCTACTGGGGTCAAAAGCCCCTAGGTGGAGGGCCAGGGGGCACCCTGGGGCCTTTACTGCAAGTCTAGGGAGAGTTTTGGACACCTGGGTAGCTTGCTAGGATCACAAGCCCTTAGTTGGAGGGCCAAGGAGTGCCCTAGGTCCTCTACTGCAAGTCCAGGGAGAGAGGTGGACCCCTGGGTAGCTTGCTGGGAGCTTAGGCCCCTAGGTGGAGGGCCAGGGGTTACCCTGGGGTCTATACTGCAAGTCCAGGAAGAGAGGTGGACCCCTGGGTAGCTTGCTGGTGTCAGTGACCCTTGGGTGGAGGGCCAGGGGGCAACCTGGGGCCTCTACTGCAAGTCAAGGGAGAGAGGTGGACCCCTGGGTATCCTACTGGGGTCAAAAGCCCCTAGGTGGAGGGCTAGGGGGCACCCTGGGGCCTTTACTGCAAGTCTAGGGAGAGTTTTGGACACCTGGGTAGCTTGCTAGGATCACAAGCCCTTAGTTGGAGGGCCAGGGGGCACCCTGGGAACTCTACTGCAAGTCCAGGGAGAATTGTGGACCCCTGGGTAGCTTGCTGGGGTCAGAGGCCCCTAGGTGGAGGGCCATGGGGCTTCCTAGGGCCTCTACTGCAAGTCCAGGGAGAGAGGTGGACCCCTGGGTAGCTTCCCGGGGTCAGAGGCCACTAGGTGGAGGGCCAGGGGGCACCCTGGGGCCTCTACTGCAAGTCCAGGGAGAGTTGTGGACCCCTGGGTAGCTTGCTGGGGTCTGAAGCCCATAGGTGGAGGGCCAGGGGTTACCCTGGGGTCTATACTGCAAGTCCAGGAAGAGAGGTGGACCCCTGGGTAGCTTGCTGGGGTCAGAGGCCCCTAGGTGGTGGGCCAGGGGGCAACCTGGGGCCTCTACTGCAAGTCCAGGGAGAGAGGTGGACCCCTGGGTAGCTTGCTGGGGTCAGAAGCCCCTAGGTGGAGGGCCAGGGGGCACCCTGGGGCCTCTACTGCAAGTCCAGGGAGAGTTGTGGACCCCTGGGTAGCTTGCTGGGGTCAGAGGCCCCTAGGTGGAGGGCCATGGGGCTTCCTAGGGCCTCTACTGCAAGTCCAGGGAGAGAGGTGGACCCATGGGTAGCTTGCTGGTGTCTTAGGCCCCTAGGTGGAGTGCCAGGGGGCACCCTGAGGCCTATACTTTAGGTCCAGGGAGAGAGGTGGACCCCTGGGTAGCTTGCTGGGGTCTTAGGCCCCTAGGTGGAGGGCCAGGGGGCACCCTGGGGTCTATACTGCAAGTCCAGGGAGAGTGGTGGACCCCTGGGTAGCTTGCTGGGGTCAAAGGCCCATATGTGGAGGGCCATGGGGCGCACTGGGGCCTCTACTGCAAGTCTAGGGAGAGAGGTGGACCCCTGGGTAGCTTCCCGGGGTCAGAGGCCACTAGGTGGAGGGCCAGGGGGCACCCTGGGGCCTATCCTGCAAGTCCAGGGAGAAAGGTGGACCCCTTCTTAGCTTTCTGGGGTCAAAGGCCCCAAGGTGGAGGGCCAGGGGGAACACTGGGGCCTCTACTGCAAGTCCAGGGAGAGAGGTGGAAAACTGGGTAGCTTGCTGGGGTCAGTGACCCCAGGGTGGAGGGCCAGGGGCCACCCTGGGGCCTCTACTGCAAGTCCAGGGAGAGGGGTGGACCCCTGGGTAGCTTGCTGGGGTAAGAGGCCCCTAGGTACAGAGCCAGGGGGCACCCTGGGGCCTCTACTGCAAGTCAAGGGAGAGTTGTGGACCCCTGTGTAGCTTGCTGGGGTCAGAGTTCCCTAGGTGGAGGGCCAGGGGGCACCCTGGGGCCTCTACTGCAAATCCAGGTAGAGGGGTGGAACCCTGGGTAGCTCGCTGGTGTCAAAGACCCCTGGGTGAAGGGCAAGGGGGCATCCTGGGGCCTCCACTGCAAGTCCAAGGAGAGAGGTGGACCCCTGGGTAACTTGCTGGGGTCAGAGGCCCCTGGGTGGAGGGCCAGGGGGCACCCTGGGTCCTCTACTGCAAGTCCAAGGAGAGAGGTGGATCCCTGGGTAGCTTGCTGGGGTCAGAGGCAACTAGGTGGAGGGCCAGGGGGCACCCTGGGGCCTATACTGCAAGTCAAGGGAGAGAGGTGGACCCCTGGGTAGCTTACTGGGGTCAAAAGTCACTAGATGGAGGGCCAGGGGTTACCCTGGGGTCTATACTACAAGTCCAGGGAGAGTTTTGGACCCCTGGGTAGCTTGCTAGGATCAGAAGCCCCTAGTTGGAGGGCCAGGGGGTGCCCTAGGGCCTCTACTGCAAGTCCAGGGAGAGAGGTGGACCCCGGGGTAGCTTGCTGGGAGCTTAGGCCCTTAGGTGGAGGGCCAGGGGTTACCCTGGGGTCTATACTGCAAGTCCAGGAAGAGAGGTGGACCCCTGGGTAGCTTGCTGGGGTCAGAGGCCCCTAGGTGGTGGGCCAGGGGGCAACCTCGGGCCTCTACTGCAAGTCCAGGAAGAGAGGTGGACCCCTGGGTAGCTTGCTGGGGTCAGAGGCCCCTAGGTGGAGGGCCATGGGGCTTCCTAGGGCCTCTACTGCAAGTCCAGGGAGAGAGTTGGACCCCTGGGTAGCTTGCTGGGGTCTTAAACCCCTAGGTGGAGTGCCAGGGGGCACCCTGAGGCCTATACTTTAGGTCCAGGGAGAGAGGTGGACCCCTGGGTAGCTTGCTGGGGTCTTAGGCCCCTAGGTGGAGGGCCAGGGGGCACCCTGGGGTCTATACTGCAAGTCCAGGGAGAGAGGTGGACCCCTGGGTAGCTTGCTGGGGTCAAAGGCCCATATGTGGAGGGCCATGGGGCGCACTGGGGCCTCTACTGCAAGTCTAGGGAGAGAGGTGGACCCCTGGGTAGCTTGCTGGGGTCAGAGGCCCCTAGGTGGAGAGCCAGGGGCACCCTGGGGCCTCTACTGCAAATCCAGGGAGAAAGGTAGACACCTGGGTAGCTTGCTGGGGTCCTAGGCACCTAGATGGAGGGCTGGGGGCCCCCCTTGGGCCTCTATTTCAAGTCCAGGGAGAGAGCTGGACCCCTGGGTAGCTTCCCGGGATCAGAGGCCACTAGGTGGAGGGCCAGGGGGCACCCTGGGGCC
This sequence comes from Danio rerio, assembly GCF_049306965.1. Taxonomy (NCBI): domain Eukaryota; kingdom Metazoa; phylum Chordata; class Actinopteri; order Cypriniformes; family Danionidae; genus Danio; species Danio rerio. The sequence goes on along the minus strand of NC_133180.1, from coordinate 48,869,611 downwards.
TATCCTGCAAGTCCAGGGAGAAAGGTGGACCCCTGGGTAGCTTTCTGGGGGTCAAAGGCCCCTAGGTGGAGGGCCAGGGTGAACACTGGGGCCTCTACTGCAAGTCCAGGGAGAGAGGTGGAAAACTGGGTAGCTTGCTGGGGTCAGTGACCCCAGGGTGGAGGGCCAGGGGCCACCCTGGGGCCTCTACTGCAAGTCCAGGGAGAGGGGTGGACCCCTGGGTAGCTTGCTGGGGTAAGAGGCCCCTAGGTACAGAGCCAGGGGGCACCCTGGGGCGTCTACTGCAAGTCCAGGGAGAGTTGTGGACCCCTGTGTAGCTTGCTGGGGTCAGAGTCCCCAAGGTGGAGGGCCAGGGGGCAACCTGGGGCCTCTACTGCAAATCCAGGTAGAGGGGTGGAACCCTGGGTAGCTCGCTGGTGTCAAAGACCCCTGGGTGAAGGGCAAGGGGGCATCCTGGGGCCTCCACTGCAAGTCCAAGGAGAGAGGTGGACCCCTGGGTAACTTGCTGGGGTCAGAGGCCCCTGGGTGGAGGGCCAGGGGGCACCCTGGGTCCTCTACTGCAAGTCCAAGGAGAGAGGTGGATCCCTGGGTAGCTTGCTGGGGTCAGAGGCAACTAGGTGGAGGGCCAGGGGGCACCCTGGGGCCTCTACTGCAAGTCCAGGGAGAGAGGTGGACCCCTGGGTAGCTTGCTGGGATCTTAGGCCCCTAGGTGGAGGGCCAGGGGTTACCCTGGGGTCTATACTGCAAGTCCAGGGAGAGAGGTGGACCCCTGGGTAGCTTGCTGGGGTCAGAGGCCCCTATGTGGAGGGCCAGGGGGCAACCTGGGGCCTCTACTGCAAGTCCAGGCAGAGAGGTGGACCCCTGGGTAGCTTGCTGGGGTCAGAAGCCCCTAGGTGGAGGGGCAAGGGACACCCTGGGGCCTCTACTGCAAGTCCAGGGAGAGAGGTGGACCCTTGGGTAGCTTATTGGGGTCTTAGGCCCCTAGGTGGAGGGCCAGGGGGAACCCTGAGGCCTCTACTTTAGGTCCAGGGAGAGAGGTGGACCCCTGGGTAGCTTGCTGGGGTCTTAGGCCCCTAGGTGGAGGGCCAGGGGGCACCCTGGGGTCTATATTGCAAGTCCAGGGAGAGAGGTCGACCCCTGGGTAGCTTGCTGGGGTCCTAGGCACCTAGATGGAGGGCTGGGGGCCCCCTTGGTCCTCTACTTCAAGTCCAGGGAGAGAGCTGGACCCCTGGGTAGCTTCCTGGGGTCAGAGGCCACTAGGTGGCGGGCCAGTGGGCACCCTGGGGCCTATCCTGCAAGTCCAGGGAGAGAGGTGGAAAACTGGGTAGCTTGCTGGGGTCAGTGACCCCAGGGTGGAGGGCCAGGGGGCACACTGGGGCCTCTACTGCAAGTCCAGAGAGAGAGGTGGATCCCTGGGTAGCTTGCTGGGGTCAGAGGCAACTAGGTGGAGGGCCAGGGGGCACCCTTGGGCCTTTCCTGCAAGTCCAGGGAGAGAGGTGGACCCCTGGGTAGCTTGCTGGGGTCAGAGGCCCCTAGGTGGAGGGCCAGGGGGCACCCTGGGGCCTATCCTGCAAGTCCAGGGAGAGTTGTGGACCCCTGGGTAGCTCGCTGGTGTTAGAAACCTCTGGGTGGAGAGCAAGGGGGCACCCTGGGGCTTCTACAGCAAGTCCAGGGAGTGAGATGGACCCCTGGGTAGCTTTCTGGGGTCAGAGGCCCCTAGGTGGAGGACCAGGGGACATCCTGGGGCCTATATTGCAAGTTCAGGGAGAGAGGTGGACCCCTGGGTAGCTTGCTGGGGTCAAAGGGCCATAGGTGGAGGGCCTGCAAGTCTAGGGAGAGAGGTGGACCCCTGGGTAGCTTGCTGGTGTCAGTGACCCCTGGGTGGAGGGCCAGGGGGCACCCTGGGGCCTCTACTGCAAGTCCAGGGAGAGGGTGGAAACCTGGGTAGCTTGCTGGGGTCAGAGGCCCCTAGGTTGAGGGCCAGGTGGCTTCCTGGGGCCTCTACTGCAAGTCCAGGGAGAGAGGTGGACCCCTGGGTAGCTTGCAGGGGTCTTAGGCCACTAGGTGGAGGGCCAGTGGGCACCCTGAGAACTATACTTCAGGTCCAGGGATAGAGGCGGACCCTTGGGTAGTTTGCTGGGGTCTTAGGCCCCTAGGTGGCGGGCCAGGGGTTACCCTGGGGTCCATACTGCAAGTCCAGGGAGAGAGGTGGACCGCTGGGTAGCTTGCTGGGGTCAGAAGCCCCTAGGTGGAGGCCAGGGGGCACCCTCGGGCCTTTACTGCAAATCCAGGGAGAGTTTTGGACCCCTTGGTAGCTGGCTAGGGTCAGAGGCCCATAGTTGGAGGGCCAGGGGGTGCCCTAGGGCCTCTACTGCAAGTCCAGGGAGAGAGGTGGATCCCTGGGTAGCTTGCTGGGGTCAGAGGCATTTAGGTGGAGGGCCGGGGGCACCCTTGGGCCTATCCTGCAAGTCCAGGGAGAGAGGTGGACCCCTGCTGGTGTCAGTGACCCTTGAGTGGAGGGCCAGGGGGCACCCTGGGGCCTCTACTGCAAGTCCAGGGAGAGGGGTAGACCCCTGGGTAGCTTGCTGGGGTCAGAGGCCCCTAGGTTGAGGGCCAGGTGGCTTCCTGGGGCCTCTACTGCAAGTCAAGGGAGAGAGGTGGACCCCTGGGTAGCTTGCTGGGGTCTTAGGCCCCTAGGTGGAGGGCCAGGTGGCAACCTGGGGCCTCTACTGCAAGTCCAGGGAGAGAGGTGGATCCCTGGGTAGCTTGCTGGGGTCAGAAGCCCCTAGGTGGAGGGCCAGGGGGATCCCTGGGTCCTCTACAGCAAGTCCAGGGAGAGAGGTGGATCCCTGGGTTGCTTACTGGGGTCAGAGGCAACTAGGTGGAGGGCCAGGGGGCACCCTTGGGCCTATCCTGCAAGTCCAGGGAGAGTTGTGGACCCCTGGGTAGCTCGCTGGTGTCAGAGACCCCTGGGTGGAGGGCAAGGGGGCACCCTGGGCCTATCCTGCAAGTCCAGGGAGAGAGGTGGACCCCTGGGTAGATTGCTGGTGTCAGAAGCCCCTAGGTGGAGGGCCAGGGGGCTTCCTGGGGCCTCTACTGCAAGTCCAGGGAGAGAGGTGGACCCCTGGGTAGCTTGCTGGGGTCAAAGGCCCATAGGTGGAGGGCCATGGGGCACACTGGGGCTTCTACTGCAAGTCTAGGGAGAGAGGTGGACCCCTGGGTAGCTTGCTGGTGTCAGTGACCCCTGGGTGGAGGGCCAGGGGGCACCCTGGGGCCTCTACTGCAAGTCCAGGGAGAGGGGTGGACCCCTGGTTAGCTTGCTGGGGTCAGAGGCCCCTAGGTTGAGGCCAGGTGGCTTCCTGGGGCCTCTACTGCAAGTCAAGGGAGAGAGGTTGACCCCTGGGTAGCTTTCTGGGGTCTTAGGCCCCTAGGTGGAGGGCCAGTGGGCACCCTGAGGCCTATACTTCAGGTCCAGGGAGAGAGGTGGACCCCTGGGTAGCTTGCTGAAGTCTTAGGCCCCTAGGCGGAGGGCAAGGGGTTACCCTGGGGTCCATACTGCAAGTCCAGGGAGAGAGGTGGACCCTTGGGTAGCTTGCTGGAGGCAGAGGCCCCTAGGCGGAGGGCCAGGGGGCACCCTGGGCCTATCCTGCAAGTCCAGGGAGAGTTGTGGACTCCTGGGCAGCTTGCTGGTGTCAGAGACCCTTGGGTGGAGGGCAAGGGGCCACCCTGGGGCCTATCCTGCAAGTCAAGGGAGAAAGGTGGACCCCTGGGTAGCTTTCTGGGGTTAAAGGCCTAAAGGGGGAGGGCCAGGGGGCAAACTGGGGCCTCTACTGCAAGTCCAGGGAGAGAGGTGGAAAACTGGGTAGCTTGCTGAGGTAGGTGACCCCAGGGTGGAGGGCCAGGGGCCACCCTGGGGCCTCTACTGCAAGTCCAGAGAGAGAGGTGGATCCCTGGGTAGCTTGCTGGGGTCAAAGGCAACTAGGTGGAGGGCCAGGGGGCACCCTTGGGCCTATCCTGCAAGTCCAGGGAGAGAGGTGGACCCCTGGGTAGCTTGCTGGGGTCAGAGGCCCCTGGGTGTAGGGCCAGGGGGCACCCTGGGGCCTATCCTGCAAGTCCAGGGAGAGTTGTGGACCCCTGGGTAGCTCGCTGGTGCCAGAAACCCCTGGGTGGAGAGCAAGGGGGCACCCTGGGGCTTCTACTGCAAGTCCAGAGAGTGAGATGGACCCCTGGGTAGCTTTCTGGGGTCAAAGGCCCCTAGGTGGAGGACCAGGGGACACCCTGGGGCCTATATTGCAAGTTCAGGGAGAGAGGTGGACCCTTGGGTAGCTTGCTGGGGTCAAAGGCCCATAGGTGGAGGGCCTGCAAGTCTAGGGAGAGAGGTGGACCCCTGGGTAGCTTGCTTGTGTCAGTGACATCTGGGTGGAGGGCCAGGGGGCACCCTGGGGCCTCTACTGCAAGTCCAGGGAGAGGGTGGAAACCTGGGTAGCTTGCTGGGGTCAGAGGCCCCTAGGTTGAGGGCCAGGTGGCTTCCTGGGGCCTCTACTGCAAGTCCAGGGAGAGAGGTGGACCCCTGGGTAGCTTGCAGGGGTCTTAGGCCACTAGGTGGAGGGCCAGTGGGCACCCTGAGAACTATACTTCAGGTCCAGGGATAGAGGCGGACCCTTGGGTAGCTTGCTGGGGTCTTAGGCCCCTAGGTGGCGGGCCAGGGGTTACCCTGGGGTCCCTACTGCAAGTCCAGGGAGAGAGGTGGACCCCTGGGTAGCTTGCTGGGGTCAGAAGCCCCTAGGTGGAGGCCAGGGGGCACCCTCGGGCCTTTACTGAAAATCCAGGGAGAGTTTTGGACCCCTGGGTAGCTGGCTAGGGTCAGAAGCCCATAGTTGGAGGGCCAGGGGGTGCCCTAGGGCCTCTACTGCAAGTCCAGGGAGAGAGGTGGATCCCTGGGTAGCTTGCTGGGGTCAGAGGCATTTAGGTGGAGGGCCAGGGGGCACCCTTGGGCCTATCCTGCAAGTCCAGGGAGAGAGGTGGACCCCTGGGTAGATTGCTGGTGTCAGTGACCCTTGGGTGGAGGGCCAGGGGGCACCCTGGGGCCTCTACTGCAAGTCCAGGAAGAGGGGTAGACCCCTGGGTAGCTTGCTGGGGTCAGAGGCCCCTAGGTTGAGGGCCAGGTGGCTTCCTGGGGCCTCTACTGCAAGTCAAGGGAGAGAGGTGGACCCCTGGGTAGCTTGCTGGGGTCTTAGGCCCCTAGGTGGAGGGCCAGGGGGCAACCTGGGGCCTCTACTGCAAGTCCAGGGAGAGAGGTGGATCCCTGGGTAGCTTGCTGGGGTCAGAAGCCCCTAGGTGGAGGGCCAGGGGGCACCCTGGGTCCTCTACTGCAAGTCCAGGGAGAGAGCTGGACCCCTGGGTAGCTTCCTGGGGTCAGAGGCCACTAGGTGGAGGGCCAGGGGGCACCCTGGGGCCTATCCTGCAAGTCCAGGGAGAAAGGTGGACCCCTGGGTAGCTTTCTGGGGTCTAAGGCCCAAAGGTGGAGGGCCAGGGGGCACACTGGGGCCTCTACTGCAAGTCCAGGGAGAGAGGTGGACAACTGGGTAGCTTGCTGGGGTCAGTGACCCCAGGATTGAGGGCCAGGGGCCACCCTGGGGCCTCTACTGCAAGTCCAGGGAGAGGGGTGGACCCCTGGGTAGCTTGCTGGGGTCAGAGGCCCCTAGGTACAGAGCCAGGAGGCACCCTGGGGCCTCTACTGCAAGTCCAGGGGGAGTTGTGGACCCCTGTGTAGCTTGCTGGGGTCAGAGTTCCCTAGGTGGAGGGCCAATGGGCACCCTGGGGCATCTACTGCAAATCCAGGTAGAGGGGTGGAACCCTGGGTAGCTTGCTGGTGTCAAAGACCCCTGGATGAAGGGCAAGGGGGCATCCTGGGGCCTCCACTGCAAGTGCAAGGAGAGAGGTGGACCCCTGGGTAACTTGCTGGGGACAGAGGCCCCTGGGTGGAGGGCCACGGTGCACCCTGGGTCCTCTACTGCAAGTCCAGGGAGAAAGGTGGACCCCTGGGTAGCTTCCTGGGGTCCTAGGCCCCTTTGTGGAGGGCAAGGGGCCTCCCTGGGGCCTCTACTGCAAGTCCAGGGAGAGAAGGGGACCCTTGGGTAGTTTGCTGGGCTCAGAGGCCCCTAGATGGAGTGCCAGGGGGCACCCTGGGGCCTCTACTGCAAGTCCAGGGAGAGTTATGGACCCCTGGGTAGCTTGCTGGGGTCAGAGGCCCATAGGTGGAGGGCCAGGGGGCACACTATGGCCTCTACTGCAAGTCCAGGGAGGGAGGTAGACCCCTGGGTAGCTTGCTAGGGTCTGAGGCCCGTAGGTGGTGGGCCAGGGGGTACCCTGGGGCCTATCCTGCAAGTCCAGGGAGAGAGGTGGACATCTGGGTAGCTTGCTGGGGTCAGAGGCCCCTAGGTGGAGGGCCAGGGGGCACCCTGGGGCCTATACTACAAGTCCAGGGAGAGAGGTGGACCCCTGGGTAGCTTGCTGGGATCAGAGGCCCCTAGGTGGAGGGCCAGGGGGCACCCTGGGGCCTATCCTGCAAGTCCAGGGAGAGAGGTGGACCCCTGGGTAGCTTGCTGGGGTCAGAGGCCCCTAGATGGAGGGCCAGGGGGCACCCTGGGGCATCTACTGCAAGTCAAGAAAGAGAGGTGGACCCCTGGGTAGCTTGTTGGGGTCAAAGGCCCATAGGTTGAGGGCCAGGGGGCACACTGGGGCCTCTACTGCAAGTCCAGGGAAATTTGTGGACCCCTGGGTAACTTGCTGGGGTCAGAGGCCCCTAGGTGAAGGAGCAGGGGCACCCTGGGGCCTATACTTCATGTGCAGGGAGAGAGTTGGACCCCTGGGTTGCTTGCTGGGGTCAGAGGCCCCTAGGTGGAGGGCAAGGGGGCACCCTAGGGGCCTATACTGCAAGTCCAGGGAGAGAGGTGGACCCCTGGGTAGCTTCCTGGGGTCAGTAGCCTCTAGCTGGAGGGCCAGAGGGCACCCTGGGGCCTATCCTGCAAGTCCAGGGAGAGAGGTGGACCCCTGGGTAGCTTGCTGGGGTCAAAGGCCCATATGTGGAGGGCCATGGGGCGCACTGGGGCCTCTACTGCAAGTCTAGGGAGAGAGGTGGACCCCAGGGTAGCTTGCTGGGGTCAGAGGCCCCTAGGTGGAGAGCCAGTGGGCACCCTGGGGCCTCTACTGCAAATCCAGGTTGAGAGGTAGACACCTGGGTAGCTTGCTGGGGTCAGAGGCCCCTAGGTGGAGGGCCATGGGGCCTCCTGGGGCCTCTACTGCAAGTCCAGGGAGAGAGGTGAACCCCTGGGTAGCTTCCTGGGGTCAGAGGCCACTAGGTGGAGGGCCAGGGGGCACCCTGGGGCCTATCCTGCAAGTCCAGTCAGAGGGGTGGAACCCTGGGTAGCTCGCTGGGGTAAGAAGCCCCTAGGTGGAGGGCCAGGGGGCACCCTTGGGCCTATCCTGAAAGTCTAGGGAGAGAGGCGGACCCCTGGGTAGCTCGCTGGTGTCAGAGACCCCTGGGTGGAGGGCAAGGAGGCACCCTGGGGCTTTTTCTGCAAGTCCAGGGAGTGAGATGGACCCCTGGGTAGCTTTCTGGGGTCCTGTGCCCCTAGGTGGAGGGCCAGGGGGCACCCTGGGGCCTATACTGCAAGACCAGGGAGAGAGGTGGACCCCTGGGTAGCTTGCTGGGGTCAAAGGCCCATAGGTGGAGGGCCATGGGGCACACTGGGGCCTCTACTGCAAGTCCTGGGAGAGAGGTGGACCCCTGGGCAGCTTGCTGGTGTCAGTGACCCCTGGGTGTAGGGCCAGGGGGCATCCTGGGGCCTCTACTGCAAGTCCAGCGAGAGGGGTGGACCCCTGGGTAGCTTGCTGGGGTCTGAGGCCCCTAGGTTGAGGGCCAGGTGGCTTCCTGGGGCCTCTACTGCAAGTCCAGGGAGAGAGGTGGACCCCTGGGCAGCTTGCTGGGGTCTTAGGCCCCTAGGTGGAGGGCCAGTGGGCACCCTGAGAACTATAATTCAGGTCCAGGGAGAGAGGTGGACCCTTGGGTAGCTTGCTGGGGTCTTAGGCCCCTAGGTGGAGGGCCAGGGGTTACCCTGGGGTCCATACTGCAAGTCCAGGGAGAGAGGTGGACCCCTGGGTAGCTTGTTGGTGTCAGAGGCCCCTAGGTGGAGGGCCAGTGGGCAACCTGGGGCCTCTACTGCAAGTCAAGGGAGAGAGGTGGACCCCTGGGTATCCTACTGGGGTCAAAAGCCCCTAGGTGGAGGGCCAGGGGGCACCCTGGAGCCTTTACTGCAAGTCTAGGGAGAGTTTTGGACACCTGGGTAGCTTGCTAGGATCACAAGCCCTTAGTTGGAATGCCAGGGAGTGCCCTAGGGCCTCTACTGCAAGTCCAGGGAGAGAGGTGGACCCCTGGGTAGCTGGCTGGTGTCAGTGACCCCTGGGTGTAGGGCCAGGGGGCATCCTGGGGCCTCTACTGCAAGTCCAGGGAGAGGGGTGGACCCCTGGGTAGCTTGCTGGGGTCTGAGGCCCCTAGGTTGAGGGCCAGGTGGCTTCCTGGGGCCTCTACTGCAAGTCCAGGGAGAGAGGTGGACCCCTGGGCAGCTTGCTGGGGTCTTAGGCCCCTAGGTGGAGGGCCAGTGGGCACCCTGAGAACTATAATTCACGTCCAGGGAGAGAGGTGGACCCTTGGGTAGCTTGCTGGGGTCTTAGGCCCCTAGGTGGAGGGCCAGGGGTTACCCTGGGGTCCATACTGCAAGTCCAGGGAGAGAGGTGGACCCCTGGGTAGCTTGTTGGTGTCAGAGGCCCCTAGGTGGAGGGCCAGTGGGCAACCTGGGGCCTCTACTGCAAGTCAAGGGAGAGAGGTGGACCCCTGGGTATCCTACTGGGGTCAAAAGCCCCTAGGTGGAGGGCCAGGGGGCACCCTGGAGCCTTTACTGCAAGTCTAGGGAGAGTTTCGGACACCTGGGTAGCTTGCTAGGATCACAAGCCCTTAGTTGGAATGCCAGGGAGTGCCCTAGGGCCTCTACTGCAAGTCCAGGGAGAGAGGTGGACCCCTGGGTAGCTGGCTGGGAGCTTAGGCCCCTAGGTGGAGGGCCAGGGGTTACCCTGGGGTCTATACTGCAAGTCCAGGAAGAGAGGTGGACCCCTGGGTAGCTTGCTGGGGTCAGAGGCCCCTAGGTGGTGGGCCAGGGGGCAACCTGGGGCCTCTACTGCAAGTCCAGGGAGAGAGGTGGACCGCTGGGTAGCTTGCTGGGGTCAGAAGCCCCTAGGTGGAGGGCCAGGGGTACCCTGGGGCCTCTACTGCAAGTCCAGGGAGAGTTGTGGACCCCTGGGTAGCTTGCTGGGGTCAGAGGCCCCTAGGTGGAGGGCCATGGGGCTTCCTAGGGCCTCTACTGCAAGTCCAGGGAGAGAGGTGGACCCCTGGGTAGCTTGCTGGGGTCTTAGGCCCCTAGGTGGAGTGCCAGGGGGCACCCTGAGGCCTATACTTTAGGTCCAGGGAGAGAGGTGGACCCCTGGGTAGCTTGCTGGGGTCTTAGGCCCCTAGCTGGAGGGCCAGGGGGCACCCTGGGGTCTATACTGCAAGTCCAGGGAGAGAGGTGGACCCCTGGGTAGCTTGCTGGGGTAAAAGGCCCATATGTGGAGGGCCATGGGGCGCACTGGGGCCTCTACTGCAAGTCTAGGGAGAGAGGTGGACCCCTGGGTAGCTTGCTGGGGTCAGAGGCCCCTAGGTGGAGAGCCAGGGGCACCCTGGGGCCTCTACTGCAAATCCAGGGAGAACGGTAGACACCTGGGTAGCTTGCTGGGGTCCTAGGCACCTAGATGGAGGGCTGAGGGCCCCCGTTGGGCCTCTATTTCAAGTCCAGGGAGAGAGCTGGACCCCTGGGTAGCTTCCCGGGGTCAGAGGCCACTAGGTGGAGGGCCAGGGGGCACCCTGGGGCCTATCCTGCAAGTCCAGGGAGAAAGGTGGACCCCTGGTTAGCTTTCTGGGGTCAAAGGCCCCTAGGTGGAGGGCCAGGGGGAACACTGGGGCCTCTACTGCAAGTCCAGGGAGAGAGGTGGAAAACTGGGTAGCTTGCTGGGGTAAGAGGCCCCTAGGTACAGAGCCAGGGGGCACCCTGGGGCCTCTACTGCAAGTCCAGGGAGAGGGGTGGAACCCTGGGTAGCTCGCTGGTGTCAAAGACCCCTGGGTGAAGGGCAAGGGGGCATCCTGGGGCCTCCACTGCAAGTCCAAGGAGAGAGGTGGACCCCTGGGTAACTTGCTGGGGTCAGAGGCCCCAAGGTGGAGGGTCAGGGGGCACCCTGGGTCTTCTACTGCAAGTCCAAGGAGAGAGGTGGATCCCTGGGTAGCTTGCTGGGGTCAGAGGCAACTAGGTGGAGGGCCAGGGGGCACCCTGGGGCCTATACTACAAGTTAAGGGAGAGAGGTGGACGCCTGGGTAGCTTACTGGGGTCAAAAGTCCCTAGATGGAGGGCCAGGGGTTACCCTGGGGTCTATACTGCAAGTCCAGGGAGAGTTTTGGACCCCTGGGTAGCTTGCTAGTATCAGAAGCCCCTAGTTGGAGGGCCAGGGGGTGCCCTAGGGCCTCTACTGCAAGTCTAGGGAGAGATGTGTACACCTGGGTAGCTTGCTGGTGTCAGTGACCCTTGGGTGGAGGGCCAGGGGGCAACCTGGGGCCTCTAGTGCAAGTTAAGGGAGAGAGGTGGACACCCTGGGTATCCTACTGGGGTCAAAAGCCCCTAGGTGGAGGGCCAGGGGGCACCCTGGGGCCTTTACTGCAAGTCTAGGGAGAGTTTTGGACACCTGGGTAGCTTGCTAGGATCACAAGCCCTTACTTGGAGGGCCAGGGAGTGCCCTAGGTCCTCTACTGCAAGTCCAGGGAGAGAGGTGGACCCCTGGGTAGCTTGCTGGGAGCTTAGGCCCCTAGGTGGAGGGCCAGGGGTTACCCTGGGGTCTATACTGCAAGTCCAGGAAGAGAGGTGGACCCCTGGGTAGCTTGCTGGGGTCAGAGGCCCCTAGCTGGTGGGCCAGGGGGCAACCTAGGGCCTCTACTGCAAGTCCAGGGAGAGAGGTGGACCCCTGGGTAGCTTGCTGGGGTCAGAAGCCCCTAGGTGGAGGGCCAGGGGGCACCCTGGGGCCTCTACTGCAAGTCCAGGGAGAGTTGTGGACCCCTGGGTAGCTTGCTGGGGTCAGAGGCCCCTAGGTGGAGGGCCATGGGGCTTCCTAGGGCCTCTACTGCAAGTCCAGGGAGAGAGGTGGACCCCTGGGTGGCTTGCTGGGGTCTTAGGCCCCTAGGTGGAGTGCCAGGGGGCACCCTGAGGCCTATACTTTAGGTCCAGGGAGAGAGGTGGACCCCTGTGTAGCTTGCTGGGGTCTTAGGCCCCTAGGTGGAGGGCCAGGGGGCTCCCTGGGGTTTATACTGCAAGTCCAGGGAGAGAGGTGGACCCCTGGGTAGCTTGCTGGTGTCAAAGGCCCATATGTGGAGGGCCATGGGGCGCACTGGGGCCTCTACTGCAAGTCTAGGGAGAGAGGTGGACCCCTGGGTAGCTTCCCGGGGTCAGAGGCCACTAGGTGGAGGGCCAGGGGGCACCCTGGGGCCTATCCTGCAAGTCCAGGGAGAAAGGTGGACCCCTGGTTAGCTTTCTGGGGTCAAAGGCCCCTAGGTGGAGGGCCAGGGGGAACACTGGAGCCTCTACTGCAAGTCCAGGGAGAGAGGTGGAAAACTGGGTAGCTTGCTGGGGTCAGTGACCCCAGGGTGGAGGGCCAGGGGCCACCCTGGGGCCTCTACTGCAAGTCCAGGGAGAGGGGTGGACCCCTGGGTAGCTTGCTGGGGTAAGAGGCCCTTAGGTACAGAGCCAGGGGGCACCCTGGGGCCTCTACTGCAAGTCAAGGGAGAGTTGTGGACCCCTGTGTAGCTTGCTGGGGTCAGAGTTCCCTAGGTGGAGGGCCAGGGGGCACCCTGGGGCCTCGACTGCAAATCCAGGTAGAGGGGTGGAACCCTGGGTAGCTCGCTGGTGTCAAAGACCCCTGGGTGAAGGGCAAGGGGGCATCCTGGGGCCTCCACTGCAAGTCCAAGGAGAGAGGTGGACCCCTGGGTAACTTGCTGGGGTCAGAAGCCCCTGGGTGGAGGGCCAGGGGGCACCCTGGGTGCTCTACTGCAAGTCCAAGGAGAGAGGTGGATCCCTGGGTAGCTTGCTGGGGTCAGAGGCAACTAGGTGGAGGGCCAGGGGGCACCCTGGGGCCTATACTGCAAGTCAAGGGAGAGAGGTGGACCCCTGGGAAGCTTACTGGGGTCAAAAGTTACTAGATGGAGGGCCAGGGGTTACCCTGGGGTCTATACTGCAAGTCCAGGGAGAGTTTTGGACCCCTGGGTAGCTTGCTAGGATCAGAAGCCCCTAGTTGGAGGGCCAGGGGGTGCCCTAGGGCCTCTACTGCAAGTCCAGGGAGAGAGGTGTACACCTGGGTAGCTTGCTGGTGTCAGTGACCCTTGGGTGGAGGGCCAGGGGGCAACCTGGGGCCTCTACTGCAAGTCAAGGGAGAGAGGTGGACCCCTGGGTATCCTACTGGGGTCAAAAGCCCCTAGGTGGAGGGCCAGGGGGCACCCTGGGGCCTTTACTGCAAGTCAAGGGAGAGAGGTGGACCCCTGGGTAGCTTACTGGGGTCAAAAGTCCCTAGATGGAGGGCCAGGGGTTACCCTGGGGTCTATACTGCAAGTCCAGGGAGAGTTTTGGACCCCTGGGTAGCTTGCTAGTATCAGAAGCCCCTAGTTGGAGGGCCAGGGGGTGCCCTAGGGCCTCTACTGCAAGTCCAGGGAGAGATGTGTACACCTGGGTAGCTTGCTGGTGTCAGTGACCCTTGGGTGGAGGGCCAGGGGGCAACCTGGGGCCTCTACTGCAAGTCAAGGGAGAGAGGTGGACCCCTGGGTATCCTACTGGGGTCAAAAGCCCCTAGGTGGAGGGCCAGGGGGCACCCTGGGGCCTTTACTGCAAGTCTAGGGAGAGTTTTGGACACCTGGGTAGCTTGCTAGGATCACAAGCCCTTACTTGGAGGGCCAGGGAGTGCCCTAGGTCCTCTACTGCAAGTCCAGGGAGAGAGGTGGACCCCTGGGTAGCTTGCTGGGAGCTTAGGCCCCTAGGTGGAGGGCCAGGGGTTACCCTGGGGTCTATACTGCAAGTCCAGGAAGAGAGGTGGACCCCTGGGTAGCTTGCTGGGGTCAGAGGCCCCTAGCTGGTGGGCCAGGGGGCAACCTAGGGCCTCTACTGCAAGTCCAGGGAGAGAGGTGGACCCCTGGGTAGCTTGCTGGGGTCAGAAGCCCCTAGGTGGAGGGCCAGGGGGCTCCCTGGGGTCTATACTGCAAGTCCAGGGAGAGAGGTGGACCCCTGGGTAGCTTGCTGGGGTCAAAGGCCCATATGTGGAGGGCCATGGGGCGCACTGGGGCCTCTACTGCAAGTCTAGGGAGAGAGGTGGACCCCTGGGTAGCTTCCCGGGGTCAGAGGCCACTAGGTGGAGGGCCAGGGGGCACCCTGGGGCCTCTACTGCAAGTCCAGGGAGAGGGGTGGACCCCTGGGTAGCTTGCTGGGGTAAGAGGCCCTTAGGTACAGAGCCAGGGGGCACCCTGGGGCCTCTACTGCAAGTCAAGGGAGAGTTGTGGACCCCTGTGTAGCTTGCTGGGGTCAGAGTTCCCTAGGTGGAGGGCCAGGGGGCACCATGGGGCCTCGACTGCAAATCCAGGTAGAGGGGAGGAACCCTGGGTAGCTCGCTGGTGTCAAAGACCCCTGGGTGAAGGGCAAGGGGGCATCCTGGGGCCTCCACTGCAAGTCCAAGGAGAGAGGTGGACCCCTGGGTAACTTGCTGGGGTCAGAGGCCCCTGGGTGGAGGGCCAGGGGGCACCCTGGGTGCTCTACTGCAAGTCCAAGGAGAGAGGTGGATCCCTGGGTAGCTTGCTGGGGTCAGAGGCAACTAGGTGGAGGGCCAGGGGGCACCCTGGGGCCTATACTGCAAGTCAAGGGAGAGAGGTGGACCCCTGGGTAGCTTACTGGAGTCAAAAGTTACTAGATGGAGGGCCAGGGGTTACCCTGGGGTCTATACTGCAAGTCCAGGGAGAGTTTTGGACCCCTGGGTAGCTTGCTAGGATCAGAAGCCCCTAGTTGGAGGGCCAGGGGGTGCCCTAGGGCCTCTACTGCAAGTCCAGGGAGAGAGGTGTACACCTGGGTAGCTTGCTGGTGTCAGTGACCCTTGGGTGGAGGGCCAGGGGGCAACCTGGGGCCTCTACTGCAAGTCAAGGGAGAGAGGTGGACCCCTGGGTATCCTACTGGGGTCAAAAGCCCCTAGGTGGAGGGCCAGGGGGCACCCTGGGGCCTTTACTGCAAGTCTAGGGAGAGTTTTGGACACCTGGGTAGCTTGCTAGGATCACAAGCCCTTAGTTGGAGGGCCAGGGGGCACCCTGGGGCCTCTACTGCAAGTCCAGGGAGAGTTGTGGACCCCTGGGTAGCTTGCTGGGGTCAGAGGTCCCTAGGTGGAGGGCCATGGGGCTTCCTAGGGCCTCTACTGCAAGTCCAGGGAGAGAGGTGGACCCCTGGGTAGCTTGCTGGGGTCTTAGGCCCCTAGGTGGAGTGCCAGGGGGCACCCTGAGGCCTATACTTTAGGTCCAGGGAGAGAGGTGGACCCCTGGGTAGCTTGCTGGGGTCTTAGGCCCCTAGGTGGAGGGCCAGGGGGCACCCTGGGGTCTATACTGCAAGTCCAGGGAGAGAGGTGGACCCCTGGGTAGCTTGCTGGGGTCAAAGGCCCATATAAGGAGGGCCATGGGGCGCACTGGGGCCTCTACTGCAAGTCTAGGGAGAGAGGTGGACCCCTGGGTAGCTTCCCGGGGTCAGAGGCCACTAGGTGGAGAGCCAGGGGGCACCCTGGGGCCTATCCTGCAAGTCCAGGGAGAAAGGTGGACCCCTGGTTAGCTTTCTGGGGTCAAAGGCCCCTAGGTGGAGGGCCAGGGGGAACACTGGGGCCTCTACTGCAAGTCCAGGGAGAGAGGTGGAAAACTGGGTAGCTTGCTGGGGTCAGTGACCCCAGGGTGGAGGGCCAGGGGCCACCCTGGGGCCTCTACTGCAAGTCCAGGGAGAGGGGTGGACCCCTGGGTAGCTTGCTGGGGTAAGAGGCCCCTAGGTACAGAGCCAGGGGGCACCCTGGGGCCTCTACTGCAAGTCAAGGGAGAGTTGTGGACCCCTGGGTATCCTACTGGGGTCAAAAGCCCCTAGGTGGAGGGCCAGGGGGCACCCTGGGGCCTTTACTGCAAGTCTAGGGAGAGTTTTGGACACCTGGGTAGCTTGCTAGGATCACAAGCCATTAGTTGGAGGGCCAGGGAGTGCCCTAGGGCCTCCAGGGAGAGAGGTGGACCCCTGGGTAGCTTGCTGGGAGCTTAGGCCCCTAGGTGGAGGGCCAGGGGTTACCCTGGGGTCTATACTGCAAGTCCAGGAAGAGAGGTGGACCCCTGGGTAGCTTGCTGGGGTCAGAGGCCCCTAGGTGGTGGGCCAGGGGGCAACCTGGGGCCTCTACTGCAAGTCCAGGGAGAGAGGTGGACCCCTGGGTAGCTTGCTGGGGTCAGAAGCCCCAAGGTGGAGGGCCAGGGGGCACCCTGGGGCCTCTACTGCAAGTCCAGGGAGAGTTGTGGACCCCTGGGTAGCTTGCTGGGGTCAGAGGCCCCTAGGTGGAGGGCCATGGGGCTTCCTAGGGCCTCTACTGCAAGTCCAGGGAGAGAGGTGGACCCCTGGGTAGCTTGCTGGGGTCTTAGGCCCCTAGGTGGAGTGCCAGGGGGCACCCTGAGGCCTATACTTTAGGTCCAGGGAGAGAGGTGGACCCCTGGGTAGCTTGCTGGGGTCTTAGGCCCCTAGGTGGAGGGCCAGGGGGCACCCTGGGGTCTATACTGCAAGTCCAGGGAGAGAGGTGGACTCCTGGGTAGCTTGCTGGGGTCAAAGGCCCATATGTGGAGGGCCATGGGGCGCACTGGGGCCTCTACTGCAAGTCTAGGGAGAGAGGTGGACCCCTGGGTAGCTTGCTGGGGTCAGAGGCCCCTAGGTGGAGAGCCAGGGGCACCCTGGGGCCTCTACTGCAAATCCAGGGAGAAAGGTAGACACCTGGGTAGCTTGCTGGGGTCCTAGGCACCTAGATGGAGGGCTGGGGGCCCCCCTTGGGCCTCTATTTCAAGTCCAGGGAGAGAGCTGGACCCCTGGGTAGCTTCCCGGGGTCAGAGGCCACTAGGTGGAGGGCCAGGGGGCATCCTGGGGCCTCCACTGCAAGTCCAAGGAGAGAGGTGGACCCCTGGGTAACTTGCTGGGGTCAGAGGCCCCTGTGTGGAGGGCCAGGGGGCACCATGGGTCCTCTACTGCAAGTCCAAGGAGAGAGGTGGATCCCTGGGTAGCTTGCTGGGGTCAGAGGCAACTAGGTGGAGGGCCAGGGGGCACCCTGGGGCCTATACTGCAAGTCAAGGGAGAGAGGTGGACCCCTGGGTAGCTTACTGGGGTCAAAAGTCCCTAGATGGAGGGCCAGGGGTTACCCTGGGGTCTATACTGCAAGTCCAGGGAGAGTTTTGGACCCCTGGGTAGCTTGCTAGGATCAAAAGCCCCTAGTTGGAGGGCCAGGGGGTGCCCTAGGGCCTCTACTGCAAGTCCAGGGAGAGAGGTGGACACCTGGGTAGCTTGCTGGTGTCAGTGACCCTTGGGTGGAGGGCCAGGGGGCACCCTGGGGCCTCTACTGCAAGTCCAGGGAGAGGGGTGGACCCCTGGCTAGCTTGGTAGGGTCAGAAGCCCCTAGGTGCAGAGCCAGGGGGCACCCTGGGGTCTCTAATGCAAGTCCAGGGAGAGAGGTGGACCCCTGGGTAGCTTGCTGGGATCTTAGGCCCCTAGGTGGAGGGCCAGGGGTTACCCTGGGGTCTATACTGCAAGTCCAGGGAGAGAGGTGGACCCCTGGGTAGCTTGCTGGGGTCAGAGGCCCCTATGTGGAGGGCCAGGGGGCAACCTGGGGCCTCTACTGCAAGTCCAGGCAGAGAGGTGGACCCCTGAGTAGCTTGCTGGGGTCAGAAGCCCCTAGGTGGAGGGCCAAGGGACACCCTGGGGCCTCTACTGCAAGTCCAGGGAGAGAGGTGGACCCTTGGGTAGCTTATTGGGGTCTTAGGCCCCTAGGTGGAGGGCCAGGGGGAACCCTGAGGCCTATACTTTAGGTCCAGGGAGAGAGGTGGACCCCTGGGTAGCTTGCTGGGGTCTTAGGCCCCTAGGTGGAGGGCCAGGGGGCACCCTGGGGTCTATATTGCAAGTCCAGGGAGAGAGGTCCACCCCTGGGTAGCTTGCTGGGGTCCTAGGCACCTAGATGGAGGGCTGGGGGCCCCCTTGGTCCTCTACTTCAAGTCCAGGGAGAGAGCTGGACCCCTGGGTAGCTTCCTGGGGTCAGAGGCCACTAGGTGGCGGGCCAGGGGGCACCCTGGGGCCTATCCTGCAAGTCCAGGGAGAAAGGTGGACCCCTGGGTAGCTTTCTGGGGTCAAAGGCCTAAAGGTGGAGGGCCAGGGGGCACACTGGGGCCTCTACTGCAAGACCAGGGAGAGAGGTGGAAAACTGGGTAGCTTGCTTGGGTCAGTGACCCCAGGGTGGAGGGCCAGGGGCCACCCTGGGGCCTCTACTGCAAGTCCAGAGAGAGAGGTGGATCCCTGGGTAGCTTGCTGGGGTCAGAGGCAACTAGGTGGAGGGCCAGGGGGCACCCTTGGGCCTATCCTGCAAGTCCAGGGAGAGAGGTGGACCCCTGGGTAGCTTGCTGGGGTCAGAGGCCCCTAGGTGTAGGGCCAGGGGGCACCCTGGGGCCTATCCTGCAAGTCCAGGGAGAGTTGTGGACCCCTGGGTAGCTCGCTGGTGCTAGAAACCCCTGGGTGGAGAGCAAGGGGGCACCCTGAGGCTTCTACTGCAAGTCCAGGGAGTGAGATGGACCCCTGGGTAGCTTTCTGGGGTCAGAGGCCCCTAGGTGGAGGACCAGGGGACACCCTGGGGCCTATATTGCAAGTCCAGGGAGAGGGGTGGACCCCTGGGTAGCTTGCTGGGGTAAGAGGGCCCTAGGTACAGAGCCAGGGGGCACCCTGGGGCCTCTACTGCAAGTCCAGGGAGAGTTGTGGACCCCTGTGTAGCTTGCTGGGGTCAGAGTCCCCTAGGTGGAGGGCCAGGGGGCACCCTGGGGCCTCTACTGCAAATCCAGGTAGAGGGGTGGAACCCTGGGTAGCTCGCTGGTGTCAAAGACCCCTGGGTGAAGGGCAAGGGGGCATCCTGGGGCCTCCACTGCAAGTCCAAGGAGAGAGGTGGACCCCTGGGTAACTTGCTGGGGTCAGAGGCCCCTGGGTGGAGGGCCAGGGGGCACCATGGGTCCTCTACTGCAAGTCCAAGGAGAGAGGTGGATCCCTGGGTAGCTTGCTGGGGTCAGAGGCAACTAGGTGGAGGGCCAGGGGGCACCCTGGGGCCTATACTGCAAGTCAAGGGAGAGAGGTGGACCCCTGGGTAGCTTACTGGGGTCAAAAGTCCCTAGATGGAGGGCCAGGGGTTACCCTGGGGTCTATACTGCAAGTCCAGGGAGAGTTTTGGACCCCTGGGTAGCTTGCTAGGATCAGAAGCCCCTAGTTGGAGGGCCAGGGGGTGCCCTAGGGCCTCTACTGCAAGTCCAGGGAGAGAGGTGGACACCTGGGTAGCTTGCTGGTGTCAGTGAACCTTTGGTAGAGGGCCAGGGGGCACCCTGGGGCCTCTACTGCAAGTCCAGGGAGAGGGGTGGACCCCTGGCTAGCTTGGTAGGGTCAGAAGCCCCTAGGTGCAGAGCCAGGGGGCACCCTGGGGCCTCTAATGCAAGTCCAGGGAGAGAGGTGGAAAACTGGGTAGCTTGCTGGGGTCAGTGACCCCAGGGTGGAGGGCCAGGGGCCACCCTGGGGCCTCTACTGCAAGTCCAGAGAGAGAGGTGGATCCCTGGGTAGCTTGCTGGGGTCAGAGGCAACTAGGTGGAGGGCCAGGGGGCACCCTTGGGCCTATTCTGCAAGTCCAGGGAGAGAGGTGGACCCCTGGGTAGCTTTCTGGAGTCAGAAGCCCCTGGGTGGAGGGCAAGGAGGTACCCTAGGGCCCCTACTGCAAGTCCAGGGAGAGAGGTCGACGTCTGGGTAGCTAGCTGGGGTGAGAGGCAACTAGGTGGAGGGCCAGGGGGCACCCAAGGACCTCTACTGCAAGTCCAGGGAGTGTTGTGGACCCCTGGGTGGCTTGCTGAGGTCAGAAGACCCTAGGTGGTGGGCCAGGGGGCACTATGGGGCCTATCCTGCAAGTCCAGGGAGAAAGATGGAGCCCTGGGTAGCTTGCTTGGCTCAGAGGCCCCTAGGTGGAGGGCCAAAGGGCACCCTGGGGCCTCTACTGCAAGTCCAGGGAGAGTCGTGGACCACTGGGTAACTTGCTGGGGTCAAAGGCCCCTAGGTGTTAAGCAAAGGGGCACACTGGGGCCTATACTGCAAGTCCAAGGAGAGAGGTGGAACCCTGGGTAGCTTGCTGGGGTCAAAGGCCCATAGGTGGAGGGCCAGGGGGCACACTGGGGCCTCTACTGCAAGTCCAGGGAGAGAGGTAGACAACTGGGTACCTTGCTGGGGTCAGAAGCCCCTAGGTGGAAGGCCAGGGGGCACCCTGGGGCCTATCCTGCAAGTCCAGGTAGAGAGGTGGACCGATGGGTAGCTCGCTGGGGTCAGGGACCCTTTTGTGGAGGGCAAGGGGGCACCCTGGGGCCTCTACTGCAAGTCCAGGGAGAGATGTGGACCCCTGGGTAGCTTTCTGGGGTCAGAGGCCCCTAGGTGGAGGGCCATGGTGCTTCCTGGGGCCTCTACTGCAAGTCCAGGGAGAGTTGGACCCCTGGGTAGCTTGCTGGGGTCCTAGGCCCCTAGGTGGAGGGCCAGGGGGCACCCTGAGGTTTATACTTCAGGTCCAGGGAGAGAAGAGGAAACTTGGGTAGCTTGCTGGGGTCTTACGCCCCTAGGTGGAGGGCCAGGGGGCACGCTGGTGTCTATACTGCAAGTCCAGGGAGAGAGGTAGAACCCTGGGTAGCTTGCTGGGGTCAGAGGCAACTAGGTGGAGGGCCAGGGTGCACTCTTGGGCCTATCCTGCAAGTCCAGGGAGAGAGGTGTACCCCTGGGTAGCTTGCTGGGGTCAGATGCAACTAGGTGGAGGGCTAGGGTGCACCCTGGGGCCTATCCTTTAAGTCCAGGGAGAGAGGTGGACCCCTGGGTAGCTTGCTGGGGTCAAAGGCCCCTAGGTGGAAAGCAAAGGGGCACACTGGGGCCTATACTGCAAGTCCAAGGAGAGAGGTGGACCCCTGGGTAGCTTGCTGGGGTCAAAGGCCCATAGGTGGAGGGCCAGGGGGCACACTGGGGCCTCTACTGCAAGTCCAGGGAGAGAGGTAGACAACTGGGTAGCTTGCTGGGGTCAGAAGCCCCTAGGTGGAAGGCCAGGGGCACCCTGGGGCCTATAATGCAAGTCCAGGGAGAGAGGTGGACCGATGGGTAGCTCGCTGGGGTCAGGGACCCCTTTGTGGAGGGCAAGGGGGCACCCTGGGGCCTCTACTGCAAGTCCAGGGAGAGAGGTGGACCCCTGGGTAGCTTTCTGGGGTACGAGGCCCCTAGGTGGAGGGCCATGGTGCTTCCTGGGGCCTCTACTGCAAGTCCAGGGAGAGTTGGACCCCTGGGTAGCTTGCTGTAGTCCTAGGCCCCTAGGTGGAGGGCCAGGGGGCACCCTGAGGTTTATACTTCAGGTCCAGGGAGAGAAGAGGAAACTTGGGTAGCTTGCTGGGGTCTTAGGCCCCTAGGTGCAGTGCCAGGGGAACCCTCGGGCCTCCACTGCAAGTCCAGGGAGATAGGTGGACCCCTGTGTAGCTTGCTGGGGTCAGAGACCCCTGGGTGAAGGACAAGGGGGCACCCTGGGGCCTCTACTGCAAGTCCAGGGAGAGAGGTGGACCCCTGGGTAGCTTGCTGGGGTCAGAGGCCCCTAGCTTGAGGGCCAGGTGGCTTCCTGGGGCCTCTACTGCAAGTCCAGGGAGAGAGGTGGACCCCTGGGTAGCTTGCTGGGGTCTTAGGCCCCTAGGTGGAGGGCCAGTGGGCACCCTGAGAACTATACTTCAGGTCCAGGGAGAGAGGTGGACCCTTGGGTAGCTTGCTGGGGTCTTAGGCCCCTAGGTGGAGGGCCAGGGGTTACCCTGGGGTCCATACTGCAAGTCCAGGGAGAGACGTGGACCGATGGGTATTTCGCTGGGGTCAGGGACCCCTTTGTGGAGGGCAAGGGGGAACCCTGGGGCCTCTACTGCAAGTCCAGTGAGAGAGGTGGACCCCTGGGTAGCTTTCTGGGGTCAGAGGCCCCTAGGTGGAGGGCCATGGTGCTTCCTGGGGCCTCTACTGCAAGTCCAGGGAGAGTTGGACCCCTGGGTAGCTTGCTGGGGTCCTAGGCCCCTAGGTGGAGGGCCAGGGGGCACCCTTAGGTTTATACTTCAGGTCCAGGGAGAGAAGAGGAACCTTGGGTAGCTTGCTGGGGTCTTAGGCCCCTAGGTGGAGGGCCAGGGGGCACGCTGGTGTCTATACTGCAAGTCCAGGGAGAGAGGTGGAACCCTGGGTAGCTTGCTGGGGTCAGAGGCCCCTAGGTGGAGGGCCAGGGGGCACCCTGTGGCCTCTACTGCAAGTCCGGAGTGAGAGGTGGATTCCTGGATAGCTTGCTGGGGTCAGATGCAACTAGGTGGAGGGCCAGGGTGCACCCTGGGGCCTATCCTTTAAGTACAGGGAGAGAGGTGGACCCCTGGGTAGCTTGCTGGGGTCAGAGGCCCCTAGGTGGAGGATCAGGGGGCACCCTGGGGCCTCTACTGAAAGTCCAGGGAGAGAGGTGGACCCCTGGGTAACTTGGTGGGGACAGAGGCCCCTAGGTGGAGGGCCAGGTGGCCCCCTAGGCCTCTACTGAAAGTCTGGGGAGAGAGGTGGACCCCTGGGTAGCTTCCTGGGGTCAGAGGCCACTAGGTGGAGGGCCAGGGGGCACCCTGGGGCCTATCCTGCAAGTCCAGGGAAAGTTTTGGACTTCTGGGTAGCTCGCTGGGGTCCGAGACACCCGGGTGGAGGGCCAGGGGGCACCCTGAGGCCTATACTTCAGGTACAGGGAGAGAGGTGGACCCCTGGGTAGCTTGCTAGGGTCAGAGGCCCCTAGGTGAAGAGCCAGGGGGCTTCCTGGGGCCTCTACTGCAAGTCCAGGGAGATTGGTGGACCCCTGGGTAGCTTGCTTGGGTCTTAGGCCCCTAGGTGGAGGGCCAGGGGTTACCCTGGGGTCTATACTGCAAGTCCAGGGAGAGAGGTGGACCCACTGGGTAGCTTGCTGGGGTCAGAGGCCCATAGGTGGAGGGCCAGGGGGCACCCTGGGGCCTCTACTGCAAGTCCAGGGAGAGAGGAGGACCCCTGGGTAGCTTGCTGGGGTCAGAAGCCCCTAGGTGGAGGGCCAGGGGGCACCCTGGGGTCTCTACTGCAAGTCCAGGGACAGTTGTGGACCACTGGGTAGCTTGCTGGGGTCAGAGGCCCCTAGGTGCAGTGCCAGGGGCACCCTCGGGCCTCCACTGCAAGTCCAGGGAGATAGTTGGACCCCTGTGTAGCTTGCTGGGGTCAGAGACCCCTGGGTGAAGGACAAGGGGGCACCCTGGGGCCTCTACTGCAAGTCCAGGGAGAGAGGTGGACTGCTGGGTAGCTTGCTGGGGTCAGTGGCCCCTGGGTGGGGGTCAAGGGGGCACCCTGGGGCCTATACTGCAAGTCCAGGGAGAGAGGTGGACCGATGGGTAGCTTACTGGGGTCAGAGGCCCCTAGCTTGAGGGCCAGGTGGCTTCCTGGGGCCTCTACTGCAAGTCCAGGGAGAGAGGTGGACCCCTGGGTAGCTTGCTGGGGTCTTAGGCCCCTAGGTGGAGGGCCAGGGGGCACCCTGAGGCCTATACTTTAGGTCCAGGGAGAGAGGTGGACCCCTGGGTAGCTTGCTGGGGTCTTAGGCCCCTAGGTGGAGGGCCAGGGGGCACCCTGGGGTCTATACTGCAAGTCCAGGGAGAGAGGTGGACCCCTGGGTAGCTTGCTGGGGTCCTAGGCACCTAGATGGAGGGCTGTGGGGCCCCCTTGGGCCTCTACTTCAAGTCCAGGGAGAGAGCTGGACCCCTGAGTAGCTTCCTGGGGCCAGAGGCCACTAGGTGGAGGGCCAGGGGCACCCTGGGGCCTATCCTGCAAGTCCAGGGAGAAAGGTGGACCCCTGGGTAGCTTTCTGGGGTTAAAGGCCCAAAGGTGGAGGGCCAGGGGGCACACTGGGGCCTCTACTGCAAGTCCAGGGAGAGAGGTGGACCCCTGGGTAGCTTGCTGGTGTCAGTGACCCCTGGGTGGATGGCCAGGGGGCACCCTGGGGTCTCTACTGCAAGTCCAGGGAGAGGGGTGGACCCCTGGGTAGCTTGCTAGGGTCAGAGGCAAATAGGTGCAGAGCCAGGGGGCACCCTGGGGCCTCTACTGCAAGTCCAGGGAGACAGGAGGACCCCTGTGTAGCTTGCTAGGGTCAGAGGTCCCTAGGTGGAGGGCCAGGGGGCAGCCTGGGGCCTCTACTGCAAATCCAGGGAGAGAGGTGAACCCCTGGGTAGCTTGCTGGGGTCAGAGGCCCCTAGGTGGAGGGCCAGGGGGCACCCTGGGGCCTCTTCTGCAAGTCCAGAAGGAGAGGTGGACCCCAGGGTAGCTTGCTGGGTTCAGAGGCCCCTAGGTGGAGGGCCATGGGGATTCCTGGGGCCTCTACTGCAAGTCCAGGGAGAGAGATGGACCCCTGAGTCGCCTGCTGTGGTCTTAGGCCCCTAGGTGGAGGGCCAGGGGGCACCCTGAGGCCTATACTTCAGGTCCAGGGAAAGAGGTGGATCCCTGGGTAGCTTGCTGGGGTCAGAGGCAACTAGGTGGAGGGCCAGGGGGCACCCTTGGGCCTATCCTGCAAGTCCAGGGAGAGAGGTGAACCCCTGGGTAGCTTGCTGGGGTCAGAGGCCCCTAGGTATAGGGCCAGGGGGCACCCTGGGGCCTATCCTGCAAGTCCAGGGAGAGTTGTGGACCCCTGGGTAGCTCGCTGGTGTCAGAAACCCCTGGGTGGAAGGCAAAGGGGGCACCCTGGGGCTTCTACTGCAAGTCCAGGGAGTGAGATGGACCCCTGGGTAGCTTTCTGGGGTCAAAGGCCCAAAGGTGGAGGGCCAGGGGGCACACTGGGGCCTCTACTGCAAGTCCAGGGAGAGAGGTGGACCCCTGGGTAGCTTGCTGGTGTCAGTGACCCCTGGGTGGATGGCCAAGGGGCACCCTGGGGTCTCTATCGCAAGTCCAGGGAGAGGGGTGGACCCCTGGGTAGCTTGCTAGGGTCAGAGGCAACTAGGTGCAAAGCCAGGGGGCACCCTGGGGCCTCTACTGCAAGTCCAGGGAGACAGGAGGACCCCTGTGTAGCTTGCTAGGGTCAGAGGCCCCTAGGTGGAGGGCCAGGGGGCACCCTGGGGCCTCTACTGCAAATCCAGGGAGAGAGGTGAACCCCTGGGTAGCTTGCTGGGATCAGAGGCCCCTAGGTGGAGGGCCAGGGGGCACCCTGGGGCCTCTTCTGCAAGTCCAGAAGGAGAAGTGGACCCCTGGGTAGCTTGCTGGGGTCAGAGGCCCCTAGGTGGAGGGCCATGGGGCTTCCTGGGGCCTCTACTGCAAGTCCAGGGAGAGAGGTGGACCCCTGGATAGCCTGCTGAGGTCTTAGGCCCCAAGTTGGAGGGACAGGGGGCACCCTGAGGCCTATACTTCAGGTCCAGGGAGAGAGGTGGATCCCTGGGTAGCTTGCTGGGGTCAGAGGCAACTAGGTGGAGGGCCAGGGGGCACCCTTGGGCCTATCCTGCAAGTCCAGGGAGAGAGGTGGACCCCTGGGTAGCTTGCTGGGGTCAGAGGCCCCTAGGTGTAGGGCCAGGGGGCACCCTGGGGCCTATCCTGCAAGTACAGGGAAAGTTGTGGATCCCTGGGTAGCTCGCTGGTGTCAGAGACCCCTGGGTGGAGGGCAAGGGGGCACCCTGGGGCTTCTACTGCAAGTCCAGGGATTGAGATGGACCCCTGGGTAGCTTTCTGGGGTCCTGTGCCCCTAGGTGGAGGGCCAGGGGGCACCCTGGGGCCTATACTGCATGTCCAGGGAGAGAGGTGGACCCCTGGGTAGCTTGCTGGGGTCAAAGGCCCATAGGTGGAGGGTCATGGGGCACACTGGGGCCTCTACTGCAAGTCTAGCTAGAGAGGTGGACCCCTGGTTAGCTTGCTGGTGTCAGTGACCCCTGGGTGGAGGGCCAGGTGGCTTCCTGGGGCCTCTACTGCAAGTCCAGCGAAAGAGGTGGACCCCTGGGTAGCTTGCTGGGGTCTTAGGCCCCTAGGTGGAGGGCCAGTGGGCACCCTGAGAACTATACTTTAGGTCCAGGGAGAGGGATGGATCCCTGGGTAGCTTGCTGGGGTCAGAGGCAACTAGGTGGAGGGCCAGGGGGCACCCTTGGGCCTATCCTGCAAGTCCAGGGAGAGAGGTGGACCCCTGGGTAGCTTGCTGGGGTCAGAGGCCCCTAGGTGTAGGGCCAGGGGGCACCCTGGGGCCTATCCTGCAAGTACAGGGAAAGTTGTGGATCCCTGGGTAGCTCGCTGGTGTCAGAGACCCCTGGGTGGAGGGCAAGGGGGCACCCTGGGGCTTCTACTGCAAGTCCAGGGATTGAGATGGACCCCTGGGTAGCTTTCTGGGGTCCTGTGCCCCTAGGTGGAGGGCCAGGGGGCACCCTGGGGCCTATACTGCAAGTCCAGGGAGAGAGGTGGACCCCTGGGTAGCTTGCTGGGGTCAAAGGCCCATAGGTGGAGGGTCAAGGGGCACACTGGGGCCTCTACTGCAAGTCCAGGGAGAGAGGTGGACCGATGGGTAGCTTGCTGGGGTCAGAGGCCCCTAGCTTGAGGGCCAGGTGGCTTCCTGGGGCCTCTACTGCAAGTCCAGGGAGAGAGGTGGACCCCTGGGTAGCTTGCTGGGGTCTTAGGCCCCTAGGTGGAGGGCCAGGGGGCACCCTGAGGCCTATACTTTAGGTCCAGGGAGAGAGGTGGACCCCTGGTAGCTTGCTGGGGTCTTAGGCCCCTAGGTGGAGGGCCAGGGGGCACCCTGGGGTCTATACTGCAAGTCCAGGGAGAGAGGTGGACCCCTGGGTAGCTTGCTGGGGTCCTAGGCACCTAGATGGAGGGCTGTGGGGCCCCCTTGGGCCTCTACTTCAAGTCCAGGGAGAGAGCTGGACCCCTGGGTAGCTTCCTGGGGCCAGAGGCCACTAGGTGGAGGGCCAGGGGCACCCTGGGGCCTATCCTCCAAGTCCAGGGAGAAAGGTGGACCCCTGGGTAGCTTCTGGGGTTAAAGGCCCAAAGGTGGAGGGCCAGGGGGCACACTGGGGCCTCTACTGCAAGTCCAGGGAGAGAGGTGGACCCCTGGGTAGCTTGCTGGTGTCAGTGACCCCTGGGTGGATGGCCAGGGGGCACCCTGGGGTCTCTACTGCAAGTCCAGGGAGAGGGGTGGACCCCTGGGTAGCTTGCTAGGGTCAGAGGCAAATAGGTGCAGAGCCAGGGGGCACCCTGGGGCCTCTACTGCAAGTCCAGGGAGACAGGAGGACCCCTGTGTAGCTTGCTAGGGTCAGAGGTCCCTAGGTGGAGGGCCAGGGGGCAGCCTGGGGCCTCTACTGCAAATCCAGGGAGAGAGGTGAACCCCTGGGTAGCTTGCTGGGGTCAGAGGCCCCTAGGTGTAGGGCCAGGGGGCACCCTGGGGCCTATCCTGCAAGTCCAGAAGGAGAGGTGGACCCCTGGGTAGCTTGCTGGGTTCAGAGGCCCCTAGGTGGAGGGCCATGGGGATTCCTGGGGCCTCTACTGCAAGTCCAGGGAGAGAGATGGACCCCTGAGTCGCCTGCTGTGGTCTTAGGCCCCTAGGTGGAGGGCCAGGGGGCACCCTGAGGCCTATACTTCAGGTCCAGGGAAAGAGGTGGATCCCTGGGTAGCTTGCTGGGGTCAGAGGCAACTAGGTGGAGGGCCAGGGGGCACCCTTGGGCCTTTCCTGCAAGTCCAGGGAGAGAGGTGAACCCCTGGGTAGCTTGCTGGGGTCAGAGGCCCCTAGGTATAGGGCCAGGGGGCACCCTGGGGCCTATCCTGCAAGTCCAGGGAGAGTTGTGGACCCCTGGGTAGCTCGCTGGTGTCAGAAACCCCTGGGTGGAAGGCAAAGGGGGCACCCTGGGGCTTCTACTGCAAGTCCAGGGAGTGAGATGGACCCCTGGGTAGCTTTCTGGGGTCAAAGGCCCAAAGGTGGAGGGCCAGGGGGCACACTGGGGCCTCTACTGCAAGTCCAGGGAGAGAGGTGGACCCCTGGGTAGCTTGCTGGTGTCAGTGACCCCTGGGTGGATGGCCAAGGGGCACCCTGGGGTCTCTATCGCAAGTCCAGGGAGAGGGGTGGACCCCTGGGTAGCTTGCTAGGGTCAGAGGCAACTAGGTGCAAAGCCAGGGGGCACCCTGGGGCCTCTACTGCAAGTCCAGGGAGACAGGAGGACCCCTGTGTAGCTTGCTAGGGTCAGAGGCCCCTAGGTGGAGGGCCAGGGGGCACCCTGGGGCCTCTACTGCAAATCCAGGGAGAGAGGTGAACCCCTGGGTAGCTTGCTGGGATCAGAGGCCCCTAGGTGGAGGGCCAGGGGGCACCCTGGGGCCTCTTCTGCAAGTCCAGAAGGAGAAGTGGACCCCTGGGTAGCTTGCTGGGGTCAGAGGCCCCTAGGTGGAGGGCCATGGGGCTTCCTGGGGCCTCTACTGCAAGTCCAGGGAGAGAGGTGGACCCCTGGATAGCCTGCTGAGGTCTTAGGCCCCAAGTTGGAGGGACAGGGGGCACCCTGAGGCCTATACTTCAGGTCCAGGGAGAGAGGTGGATCCCTGGGTAGCTTGCTGGGGTCAGAGGCAACTAGGTGGAGGGCCAGGGGGCACCCTTGGGCCTATCCTGCAAGTCCAGGGAGAGAGGTGGACCCCTGGGTAGCTTGCTGGGGTCAGAGGCCCCTAGGTGTAGGGCCAGGGGGCACCCTGGGGCCTATCCTGCAAGTACAGGGAAAGTTGTGGATCCCTGGGTAGCTCGCTGGTGTCAGAGACCCCTGGGTGGAGGGCAAGGGGGCACCTTGGGGCTTCTACTGCAAGTCCAGGGATTGAGATGGACCCCTGGGTAGCTTTCTGGGGTCCTGTGCCCCTAGGTGGAGGGCCAGGGGGCACCCTGGGGCCTATACTGCAAGTCCAGGGAGAGAGGTGGACCCCTGGGTAGCTTGCTGGGGTCAAAGGCCCATAGGTGGAGGGTCATGGGGCACACTGGGGCCTCTACTGCAAGTCTAGCTAGAGAGGTGGACCCCTGGGTAGCTTGCTGGTGTCAGTGACCCCTGGGTGGAGGGCCAGGTGGCTTCCTGGGGCCTCTACTGCAAGTCCAGGGAAAGAGGTGGACCCCTGGGTAGCTTGCTGGGGTCTTAGGCCCCTAGGTGGAGGGCCAGTGGGCACCCTGAGAACTATACTTTAGGTTCAGGGAGAGAGGTGGACCCTTGGGTAGCTTGCTGGGGTCTTAGGCCCCTAGGTGGAGGGCCAGGGGTTACCCTGGGGTCCATACTGCAAGTCCAGGGAGAGAGGTGGACCCCTGGGTAGCTTGCTGGAGACAGAGGCCCCTAGGTGGAAGGCCAGGGGGTGCCCTAGGGCCTCTACTGCAAGTCCAGGGAGAGAGGTGGACCCCTGGGTAGCTTGCTGGTGTCAGTGACCCTTGGGTGGAGGGCCAGGGGGCACCCTGGGGCCTCTACTGCAAGTCCAGGGAGGGGGGTGGACCCCTGGCTAGCTTGCTAGGGTCAGAGGCCCCTAGGTGCAGAGCCAGGGGGCACCCTGGGGCCTCTGCTGCAAGTCCAGGGAGAGAGGTGGACCCCTGGGTAGCTTGCTGGGGTCTTAAGCCCCTAGGTGGAGGGCCAGGGGTTACCCTGGGGTCTATACTGCTAGTCCAGGGAGAGAGGTGGACCCCTGGGTAGCTTGCTGGGGTCAGAGGCCCCTAGGTGGAGGGCCAGGGGGCAACCTGGGGCCTCTACTGCAAGTCCAGGGAGAGAGGTGGACCCCTGGGTAGCTTGCTGGGGTCAGAAACCCCTAGGTGGAGGGCCAGGGGGCACCCTGGGGCCTCTACTGCAAGTCCAGGGAGAGTTGTGGACCCCTGGGTAGCTTGCTGGGGTCAGAGGCCCCTAGGAGGAGGGCCATGGGGCTTCCTGGGGCCTCTACTGCAAGTCCAGGAAGAGAGGCGAACCCTGGGTAGCTTGCTGGGGTCTTAGGCCCCTAGGTGGAGGGCCAGGGGGCACCCTGAGGCCTATACTTTAGGTCCAGGGAGAGAGGTGGACCCCTGGGTAGCTTGTTGGGGTCAGAGGCCCCTTTGTCGAGGGCCAGGGGGCACCCTGGGGCCTCTACTGCAAGTCCAGGGAAAGAGGTGGACCCCTGGGTAGCTTGCTAAGGGTCCTATGCCCCTAAGTGGAGGGCCAGGGGGCAACCTGGGGCCTCTACTGCAAGTCCAGGGAAAGAGGTGGAACCCTGGGTAGCTTGCTGGGGTCAGAGGCCCCTGGGTGGAGGGCCAGGGGGCACCCTGGGGCCTCTACTGCAAGTCCAGGGAGAGAGGTGGACCCCTGCATAGCTTGCTGGGGTCAGAGGCCTCTAGGTGGAGAACCAGGTTGCACCATGGGGCCTATTCTGCAAGTCCAGGGAGAGAGGTGGACCAATGGGTAGCTTGCTGGTGTCAGAGACCCCAAGGTGGAGGGCCAGGGGGTACCCTAGGGCCCCTACTGCAAGTCCAGGGAGAGAGGTGAACCCCTGGGTAGCTTGCTGTGGTCAGAGGCCCCTAGGTGGAAGGCAAGGGGGCACCCTGGGGCCTCTACTGCAAATCCAGGGAGAGAGGTGGACCCCTGGGTAGCTTGCTGGGGTCAGAGGCCCCTGGCTGAAGGGCCAGGGGGCACCCTGGGGCCTCTACTGCAAGTCCAGGGAGAGAGGTGGACCCCTGGGTAGCTTGCTGGGGTCAGACGCCCCTAGGTGGAGGGCCAGGAGGCACCCTGGCTCCCAGTCTGCAAGTCCACGGAGAGTGGTGGGCCCCTAGGTAGCTTGCTGGGGTCAGAGACACCTAAGTGGAGGGCAAGGAGGCTCTCTGGGGCCCAGACTGCAAGTACAAAGAAGGAGGTGGGCCCCTGGGTACCTTGCTGGGGTCACAGATCGCCCCTAGGTGGAGTGCAAGGGAGCACTCTGGGGCCCAGACTGCAAGTCCAGGAAGAGAAGTGTGCCCCTGTGTAGCTTGCTGGGGTCAGAGTCCCCTAGGTGGAGGGCAAGGGGCCCCTATGGGGCTCAGACTGCAAGTCCAAGGAGACAGGTGGGCCCATAGGTAGCTTGCTGAGACAAGGACCCCTTAGGTGGAGGGCAAGGGGCCCTATGGAGCCCAGACTGCAAGTCCAGGGATAAAGGGTTGCCCATGAGTAGTTTGCTAGGAGCTGGGACCCTTTAGGAGGAGGGTAAGGGGCCCTCTGTAGCCCAGACTGCAAGTACTGGGAGAGAGGTTGGCCCCTGGTTAGCTTACTGGGGTCAAGGACCCCTTAGTTGGAGCAAAAGGGGGCCCTGAGGAGCCCAGACTGCAAGTCCAGGGAGAGAGGTTGGCCCCTGGGTAGCTTGCTGGGTCCAGGGAGTGTTTAGGTGAAGGACAAGGGGGCCCTAAGGAGCCCAGACTGCAAGTCCAGGGAGAGAGGTTGGCCCCTGGTTAGCTTACTGGGATCAGGGACCCCTTAGGTGGAGGGCAAGGGGGCCTGAAGGAGCCCAAATTGCAAGCCCAAGAAGAGTACTTTGGCCCTGGGGCAACTCGCTGCGCTCAGCGTCACTGCAGCTGGAAGGCAAGAGGCCCTCAAAAGCCCAAACTGTAACCCAGGAAGACTGGCTGGCCCCTGGGGCAGCCTGTTAGGGTCAGAGAACCAGGAGCTGGAGGGCAAATGGCTTTCAAGAGCCCAAACCGCAAGCCCGAAGAGTGGCTGGCATCTAGGGTAACCAGGGTTAGAGACCCTGCAGCTGGAGGGCAAGGGGTCCTCAAAAGCCCAAACTGCAACACAGGAAAAGTGGTTGGCCCTCGGGCAACCCGATGGAGTCAGAGACCCTGCACCTGGAGGGCAAGGGCCCCGAAAAAACTTAGATTGCAAACCCATGGAGAGTGATTGTTATACCAGCCCTCGCGTTTTTCCCGGGATTCTACCGTATTTTACTTTTCTATCCCGCTATCATCCCGTAAAGGTATTTTCCTGTATTTCTCCCATATTTTCAGTCTTTCTTTGAACAGCCGAGCCTCCCTATACGCAACCCATACCGCCGAACCACCAGGGTTCGCCCCTTGCTCTTAAACGTGAGTCTTCTGTGCTTTCGCTTTGTTTAGGAATGAAAACACTTATAAATAAATATTAAAAATGAAGCGGAGAGAAAGTCTGCCTTTTGGGTTTGTGTTTGAACAGACATACACACATAATTAATAATAATAACATATAAGGATGTCGATCTTGGCTGGCCTTTTTTTTTTTTAAACAACTAATTTTGTCTTCAATGTGCATAAAAAGTTAGGGATATCAGTTGAATGCTTTCATCATAACGTTAGATGTGTGCAATTTTTAAATAAAAAAATCTTAATAAATGAGAGATTTATTCGTTGATCTTTAATCAGAATGTGTAAGTTATACAGTGGAGAAACGGCTAATGCGATTGATAGCTTGATTCTATTTCATTATAATAGCTATTAATTTTAATAAACTGAAGTGTTTGGTAATGGATTTGCTGCTAATGTATATATTTATTTTTTTTATTAATAATAATTTTAAAACATATTACTGACCATTTAACTGTTTATATACAATGAAACAGCTCCAAATGAACATATTTAGTAATTTGGGGATTTTTTTTAGGGGGGGCTGGGGGAATTCCATATTATTTTGGGCAAATCCCTTATTTTCCCAATGTTGACTAGTATGGTGATTTTCCCCAGGGGCAGAGCGCTGGGGTCAGAGAGACTTGTGGTTGAGGGCAAGGGGTAATCAAAAACCCAGACTGCAAGCCCAGGAAGAGTCTCTGGCCCCAGGGACAGCTTGCTTGTGTCAGACTCCCTGTGGATAGAAGGCAAGGGGCTCTCAGGATCCCAGACTCCAAGCCCTAGGAGAGTAGTGGCCCCTGGGGCAGCTTGCTGGGGTCAGAGACCCTGGGGCTGGAGGGCAAAGGGCCCTCAAGAGCCCAAGCCGCAAGCACAGGGAGAGTGGCTGTTCCCTGTGGAAAACCTCAGAGATCAGAAACTGTGAAGCTGTAGGGCAAAGGTCCCTTAAGAGCCCAAACTGCAATCCAGGGAGAGTGGCTGGCCCCTGGGGCAGCTCGCGGGGCCAGAGAGCCCTGAGGTTGAGTGCAAGGGACACTCAAGTGCACAGACTGCAAGCCTAGATAAGCCGCGTTTCCACTATCGCGCCTAAAGCGAGCGAGCCAAGGCCAGTGGCGTTTCCTCTGTCACTTCCGGGGCCTAATCGGGCCAAAGAATACCTTGCCGAATACCTTGGGCCAAAGAGGGCCAGCCGGGGCTTCGGGGCGGAGTGAAAGGAGAGGCGGGCACAGTTTTCCGATCGCACTCGAGTACATGCGCCAAACAAATAAATAAATAAGGGAAAGAAAACATCTGGAACAAATTATAGGCTGGGTCTTTTTTTTTTTTTTTGCATATGATCTCCCTTATGTTTCTCTTTTAAATGTAAGGCTGTTGCATAAAATGATCTTTCTTTGCTGCATCTTTGATGTTTCAATAACGCATAATAATATTTACACCATATTAAAGACACAGCTGGCAGTAAAGGTTTTCAAGAGGTTTTGTCAAGTTTAATAAGTGTGTTTTTGCGCATTTAGATGGCTGTGTATGTGTGTGAGACCGAGGAAAAGAGCGCTCCATTCATAGTTCTGTTGATGCCGCGAGCGGCTTTTTTCTTTTATTTTTATTGTTTTAATTTATTTTGGTGATAATACACTATATAAATACAACAGTAAGACATTAAACTTTACAAATTTCATGTCCACTTTTGTAGGCTCAAAACAATAGTGTCATATCTAGATAAAATAGCCCTATATTGAGATAATTTAAGGAAATACAAATATCAGATAGGCCTATAATAAAATCACATTAAATAAATAAAACAATATAAAACTAACAAAAGCTATAGCTATAACAATTAGGTAGGCCTACTATATCAAACTGTTTCAAATTTATATTTAACTTTCATTTTTCAAAAGCCTCTTTGAAAAAAAGATTTTGGATATTTTCTAAAAAAATGAACAAACAAATAAATAAACACCGGAGAATGTTTTAAATATTATTTATAAAGTATTTGGATACGATGAAATTAATCAAATCATGCAAATAGAGAATTTTCAGGGTGAGTGAAAGCAGAAACTAGGCGACCTTTTTTTTCTGTCTGCAGCCGCGCAGCACTTTTTTGACGGGGAAAACTGCAAGTTCAAAATGTGTTCTGTGTCCTCAAACAAGTGTGCATGTTTTTATATAACGTGGTAAAATTAAAAAAGGAAATTTTAAATACATAAAGAGCTTTATTAGTGCATAGCTGCTGAGCGCAACGAAATATAGGCTATATTTTATTACGTGCTGCTCTTATGTGCTGAAACACTGAACACTTTCCTTTACCTAAGATATAATAAGCATCATCTTTAAATAAATGGAATCACCTATTAAGTGTCATAAAGCCTATAGGGAAATAAATCATGTTTCAGTTCTCTCCGGAGCATTTGGGATGAATGTTGGACAGATTCTGTCTAGAGGATGTTATAAAATACATTTTATATAGAGTTATTAACGGATAATTTGATATATGTGGTGTTATGTTATGGATGTGTGCGCTCCCTGTGCTGCGGGTCCCTCCGTTGGTGGCAAGACCACTGGATTTCGATGCCAATAGTCGGTCGGCGAGTAAATTAATATGATGAATGAAAACACACAGGCATGTGCGTATAGACATGCGTTGTACTGCTGTACAATAACGTGTCATTTGTTTGTTTTGGTTGTCCTAATTTTTATAGTTTCGTGATGGTGTGCTTTATCTGTATGATTCTCACTGAAGTGTGCGGTTTGAGTGACGTTCGATTCGGGGGATGTTCTGGGGGCGGAGTTTGCGTGACGCGCTGCGAGCTACTAGCCCCACAGTGGAAAGGCGACATGATTTCGGCCTTACTGCTCAACCTCCCAGGCGATTGGGCCGGCCTGGCTTGATATAAGCCCTGGCTCGCACTGGCCTGATAGTGGAAAACAGAGAACCAGCAGCAGAAGGGCAAGGGGCTCTCAAGAGCCCAAACTGCAACCTAGGGAAAGTGGCTGACCCCTGGAGCAGCTTGCTGGGCCAGAGAGCCTTAAGATTGAGAGCAAAGGACACTTAAGAGCCCAGACTGCAAGCCTAAAGTTTATGTCTGGCCTCAGGGACAGCTCGCTGGGTCAGAGAGCCTTGAAGTGGAGTGCAAGGGGCACTCAAGAGCCCAGACTGCAAGCCCAAGGAGAGTGGCTGGTCCTTGGGGCAGCCCGCTGTGGTCTGAGACCCTGGAGCAGGAGGGGAAATGTTCCTTAAAACCCCAAACTGCAAGCCTAGAGAGAGTGACTGGACCCCGAAAAAAGCTTGCCGGGGTCAGAAACCCTGGAGGTGAAGGGCAAGGGCCCCTCTGAAGCCCAGACTGCAAGCCCAGGGAGAGTGTCTGGCCCCTGGAACAGCTCACTGGGCCAGAGAGCCTTGAGGTGGAGAGCAACGAGGCACTTAAGAACCCAGACTGCAAGTACAAGTACAGTGTCTGGCCCCAGGAACAGCTTTCTGGGCCAGAAAGCCTTGCCCAAACTGCAAACCCAGGAAGAGTGGCTGGCCCCTGGGGCATCCCGCTGGGGTCAGAGACTTTGGAGCTGGAGGGCAAGAGGCCCTCAAGAGCCTGAACTGCTAGCCCAGGGAGAGTGGCTGGGCCCTGGGGCAACCCGCTGGGGTCAGAGAACCAGCAGCAGGAGGGCAAGGGGCCCTCAAGAGCCCAAACTGCAACCTAGGGAGAGTGGCTGACCCCTGGAGCAGCTTGCTGGGACAGAGAGCCTTAAGATTGAGGGCAAAGGACACTTAAGAGCCCAGAATGCAAGCCTAAAGTGTATGTCTGGCCTCAGGGACAGCTCGTTGGGTCAGAGAGCCTTGAAGTGGAGTGCAAGGGGCACTCAAGAGCCCAGACTGCAAGCCCAGGGAGAGTGGCTGGCTCCTGGGGCAGCTTGCAGGGCCAGAGTGCCTTGACGTGGAGGACTTTCTGTCCCAGCGAGCTGTCCCTGGAGCCAGCCACTCTCCATAAGCTTGCATTCTGGGCTCTTGAGTGCCCCTTGCCCTTCACCTCAAGGCTATCTGGCCCAGCGAGCTGCCAGAGGGGCCAGCAAACCTCCTTGAGTGGCAGTTTGGGCTCCAGGGTCACTGACCCCAGCGGCCAGAACCAGGGGCCAGCCACTCTTCCTGGGCTTGTAGTTTGGCCTTTAGAGGGCCCTTGCTTTCCAATTACAGGTCCTCTGACCCCAGCAAGCTTCCCTGTGGGCCAGTCACTCTCTGGGCTTGCAGTCTGGGCTCTAGAGGGCCCCTTGCATCCCTTCTCAAGGTTCCCTGGCTCGGCGAGCTGCCCTAGGTGCCAGCCACTCTCCTTGGGCTTGCGGTTCGGCCTCTTAACCCTTAAAGACCGAGACAGCCACCCGCGGCTAAAAATAAGTATTGTTCTTAAATGTTTAATAACTTTCGATCCACTGATCTGATCCGTACAACTCAAAGATTGGCATAAAGAAGAGAATCACAGCTTTCCAGCGATGTAAAACATTACATTCACTGACCTTCAGAGGCTCAGGAATCAGTGTGGTTACGTCATCAAATTTTTAAAACGCTGATTTGACAAAGGAGCGCTCGTGGCTTGTGTCTCCGGACAAACCAGACATTATACATTGATGCATTGTCCATTCTACATACCCAGATAGGTTCAAACTCATTCTCTCTCATCCAATAAGCATAGGTTTTGCTTTGTGGACCAGCAATCAGCTATTTTAACAGCCCGGAATGAGAAATAGGCTGTACATTTACGCACGGCTAAATAAAACAAAAAAAAAAAGTTTTGCATGAAATAATTCTCATACTAAGTATTTTTACATGCACAACAGCACAGAAACATGACAAAACAGTGACACAGCAAAGACGAAGTGCTGGTCTTCCTGTTTTCAAAGGACGCAAATGAAGGTGCGGCTGTTTGTCTGCAACGCAAGTTGCGAAGCAGCAGGGTCAACACCATATCCATGGTGGCACATAAAACCTAAGGATGGTCCATATTGAATCTAGTTCAAAATGATTATGTAACTATTTATAGTATAGTAAACATTTATATCTATTTTTTTACTGAGGATATCCACCATGTTTATTCGGACTTTGACGCATTATTACTTATTTCTTACTTTTTCAAAGTCGGATCGACGTAGCGCAGATCAAAATCGGCGACGCAGCGCAGTAATGCAAGTGCAATGATGACGTGTTGGTTTCTCATTATTTTTCATAGCGGAGTTTTCTTATCCTATGAGAAGAGCCGGCTGCTTAATTATTCATGAGAGCACGTGCTTTCCGAAGGCAGACCTGCCAGTTTCAAGCAAGCTGTGAGACACAGACCAACGGCATGCAGTAACCTTTCATGAAGGCTCGTATGTCTTTGTTTCCATGATCCACTGGGTTTGTTGTATGTTTTTTCCCCACGATCTTGTCAGGGCCGATCATACAGCAAAGCTGTGTGTGTGCTGCAAGCATTTTTGTCGGGAGAGCAGTGTGAGAATTGAAGAATGGCGGATGTTGACTTTTATCAGGAGTTCGTTCACATTCAGACACATCGCCGTGCTGATGTGTTTGCCTAAATCCTCTATATTACCAGCAGGGCTAATGGTTAAAATAGACATGTCAGGAGACCTGCTGCACTGAGTCTGCATTCAAGATCTATAATTTAGACACGGGGATCGAGGGAGAATCCTCATTTATAGGGTTTACATGAATACACTTATCTTAATAATGATATAAACTGTGGTTATGTGTATATGAAATTACGAATAACAAATGTAGCAGGGCATTAAATTACTGTTTATTTCCTTGCATTTTAACTTTGTGAACTATAAACTCATGCGTCTCACGGTTTTGTGTCTCATTTTGTGAGCTAACTGTCAACAACAGTTATTCGCTCCCCTTCTCCCCTGCTGGCCACGCCCACTCCTACCTATACTCGCGGAGCTCCATACCCATTAATCATGCATCTTTTGAAAAAATTCTGATGTAGACTTTAACCGAAAGTGGGGGGTGTCATGGCCCTTTAAAAATGCCTTGGAATAACATTGAAATAAATTGCTATAACTTGCTCAGGGAATGGTGGATGTAGACAAAATTTATTTTGGAAGTATAAAATATCATAGCATGTATTTCTAAAAAAAAAAAAAAAAAAAAAAAAAAAAAAACTTCATAAGGTTTTGTTTGTAATAACTAGAAAATGCCACTTTTTTAAAAACCGTTTTCATGAAAATTATGGAATATTTTCTGTCTATTCATATGTTTTTGGACCAAAAAATATTTTAGACTGGACCTTTAAATGATACAGATTGAAACTTCAGGTTCTCCTGTTTAAAATAATTTATGACACTTGAGGCTGACTGCTAAAATAAAAATAAAACTGCTTTAAAATATTAATAATAATAATATAGGCCCATTAGGTGCCCACAAAATACCTCTAGGTCTTTAAGGGTTAAGGGCCCTTTGCCCTCTAGCTCCTTTGGGCTCTTCCCAGTCTGAGCTCTATAGTCTACAGTCTGCCAGCCACTCTCCATAAGCTTGCAGTATGGGCTCTTGAGTACCCCTTGCCCTCCAGCTGCAGGGACTCTGACCCCAGCTGGTTGCCCCAGGTGCTGAACACCCACCTGGGTTGCAGTTTGGCCTCTTGAGGGCCCCTCCCTGGGCTTGCAGTCCAAACTCTTGAGTGCTCTTTGCCCACAACCTCAAGGCTCTCTGGCCCAGCGAGCTGCCTCAGGTGCCAGCTACTCTCCCCGAGTTGCAGTTTGGGCTCTTGAGGGCCCCTTGCCCTCCCACTGCAGGGTCTCTGACCCCAACAGATTGCCCCAGGGGCCAGATACTCTGCCTGGAATTGCAGTGTGGGATCTAGAGGGCCAGCTCCAGGGTCACTGACTCCAGTGGGCTACCCCAGGTGCCACCACTCTCGTAGGGCTTAAAGTCTGGACTTCTGAGAGCCCCTTGCCTCTGACATGAGCAAGTTATGGTAGGGGGCAGAGACTCTCACTGTGCTTGCAGTTTGGGCTCTTGAGTGCCCTTTTCCGTTGCACTTGCTGGACCCCAGCATGTTGCACCAGGGGCCAGCCACTCTCCCTGGGCTTGCAGTTTGGGCTATTAAGGGTGCTTTGCCCTTCAGCTCCAGGATCTCAGACCCCAGTGGCCTGCCCTTGTGACCGACCACTCTCCCAAGGCTTGAAGTCGCCTAGCAGGTTGCCCCAGGGGCCACCACTCTTTTTGGGCTTGTAGTCTGGGCTCCTGATAGCCCCTTAACTTTAAACTACAGGGCCTCTGACCTGAACAAGCTGTCCCTGGGGCCAGACACTCTCTATGGGCTTGTAGTCTGAGCTCTTGAATGCCCCTTGACCTCCACCTCAAGGCTCTCTGGCTCAGCAAGCTGTCCCTGGGGTAGCCACTCTCCCTGGGCTTGCAGGTTTTGGCTCTTAAGGGCCCCTTGCCCTTCAGCTCCAGGGTCTCTGACCCCAGTGGGCTGCCCCAGGAGCCACCCACTCTCCCTGGACTTGGAGTCATGGCTCCTGAGGACCACTTGCTCTCCAGCTTTTGGGTCCTTGACCCCAGCGAGTTGCCCCAGGGGCCGGCCACTCTCCCTGGGCTTTCAGTTTGGGCTCTTGAATGCCCCTTGCCCTCCACCTCAAGGCTCTTAGGCCCAGCGAGCTGTCTCTGGGGCGGCCTCTCTCCCAGAGCTTGCAGTTTTTGGCTTTTGAGGGACCTTGCCCTCCAGCTCCAGGGTCTCTGACCCCAGCGGGTTGCCCCAGGGGCCGGCCCTCAAGAGTGCCCCTTCTCCTCCACCTCAAGGCTCTCTGGCTCTGCAAGCTGTCCCTTGGGAAAGACAGTCTCCCTGGGATTGTAGTCTAGGCTCTTGAGTGCCCCTTGACCTCCTCATCAAGGCTCTCTGACCCAGGAAGCTGTCCAAGGGGTCAGCCACTCTCCCTAGGCTTGCGATCAGGGCTCCTGAGTGCCCCTTCCACTCCACCTCAAGGCTCTCTGGCTCAGCAAGCTGTCCCTGGGAAAAGACAGTCTCCCTGGGATTGTAGTCTAGGCTCTTGAGTGCCCATTGACCTCCTCCTCAAGGCTCTCTGACTCAGGAAGCTGTCCAAGGGATCAGCCACTCTCCATAGGCTTGCAATCAGGGCTCTTGAGTGCCCCTTGCGCTCCACCTCAAGGCTCTCTGGACCAGCGAGCTGTCCCTGGGACTAGCTACTCTTCCAGGGTTTGCAGTTTTGGCTCAAGAGAGCGCCCTAGGCTTCTGACCCTAGCGAGCTGTCCCTGGGGCCAGCCACACTCCCTGGGTTGCAGTTTGGACTCTTGAGGGCTCCTTGCCCTCAATCTCCAGGGTCTCTGACCTCAGTGAGCTGTCCTGGTTACCAGCCACTCTCTCTGGGCTTGTAGTTTGTGCTTTTTAAGGCCCCCTTGCCCTCCACCTCCAGGGTGTCTGACATCAGCGGCCTGGCCTGGGGTCCAGCCACTTTTCCTAAGCTTGCAGTCTTGGTTCCTGAAGGCTGCCTTGCCTTACACCTCCAGGATCTCTGACCTTAGCGGGCAGCCCCGGGGGCCGGTCAGTTTACTTGGGCTTGAAGTTGGCCAGCCACACTTCCTGTGCTTGCAGTCTGGGCTCTAGAGTGCCCCCTTGGAGTGTGGGCTTGCAGTCTGGGCTCTTGATGGCTCATTGCTCTCCACCTCCAAGGCCTAAGTCGCTATTGACCCCATAAATATTTTTAAAAAATAAAATGCTGTCGAGTGATACTTTATGTGCTATGTTGTTGCTAATAATAATAATAATAATAATAATAATAATAATAATAATAATAATAATAACAATAAAGTTTAAAAATACTAATAAATTAGTGGTCTAATAAAAAATAAGAGGATGAGGTCACATGTCACTGGTGTAAATAATACAAAAAAGTTAAATATAAAAGGATGTCACTAGTCCATACAGTGAAAGCTCATATTATTTAGATTTATTTTTTTAAAAAGTATCAGAACATTGTGATGCTAGTTCGATTGGCAGAAAAGTTTTAGAATACTTTAATTTTTGAAGTGCTTTATGAGACATGGAAAATAAAAGTTTTTCCAGTAGGCGGAGTAGGGTTAAAGGGAAGCTTAGGTATATTCTGATTTGGGAACATCGATTTCTCTCAGAGTGGCAGATTCTGCACATTACTGCTCACTACAGAACTTCAGATCAACAGCCCAAGTTTTAGGTGTAAGACACTCCATGTTGACCTGCCGTACGCCATGCCCTAAAGGTCAGCGGAGGAAGCACTGACTATGATCTCTAGATACATGTTTATTTAGGGCTCAATAAAAAATCTGGCTTAGCAAGTGCATCTGTCTTGTTGGAAATTTTGGTGGCCAGTGTGGTGGCCACACATTGAGAGAGAGGCATGCACGCACATACATACACACACACCAACACACACACACACACACACACACACACACACACACACACACACACACACACACACACACACACACTATACATATTCATTTAAGATTATTTATTGGTCAAGTTCATTTCAGTTATTGTTTATACATTTTGCTTGTTTCATATCTGATTTAAATAAGACATATACACTTTCGGTTTCTCATTACATTTCTTTATTATTCACAGTACATTTACTACTATATTGGGTGCACACAAAATCTGTTATCTGTACTGTATGTTTTGATAATTTAGTTTTCTTTGAGTTAAAGTTACCGTGCTGCAGTGCCGACGAGGAACGGAGTTTCCGGGTGTGGTCCGTCAAACTAAAGGGCCGACAAGCTGCATGGTGCCGTCTTTTGGTTCCGCCTGCCGATATCATTGGCTTTATGGCTTGGAGGGAGAGCTGATGTTTAGTTTTAGTTCAATAATGATTTGCAATGTTTGTTTCTTTAGATTTATATTTAGTTCTGCCTTATTTAGAATTTGTTGAACTATTTTTTGATTTGTATTTAGATATTTGACTTAGTTTATTGTTGTTGTAAATTGTCTGTTTTTGTCTCCCCCTTCTTGTTTACTGTGGACTAGTCCCTGTGGTATAAATGTGGTCTGTCTTGTCATTTCATAAAGTTCTGTTTTTGGTTTAGACATGATTTGTTTGGTTTGAACTCAGTTTTGTTTTCTTTGTTTAGTTTATTGATTTTTCAATTGATTTAATTGTTTTATTTATTTATTTATTGAACTTTTTTTAACTTTATTAAAAATAATTATTTTGAAAATCTTCTTTTTGTATGCCCTTTACTGTACGTGCTGGCTCGGTCCCTCACAAGTGGTGTCAGAAGTGGGATTTGCCAGTAGGGGGCATAGGTTTTTTTTTTTTTTTTTTTTTTTTTTGCTTTGGTGAACTTTCTGGGCCATGAACCGAGGAGGGCGAAAAGGAGACCCAAAGGCTGTTTCAGTTTCAATGGAGCAACAGGATGAAGTCGCACAAGAGCTGGAGGATGAAGAATTACCAGAGGTGAGAAAATTGGATGTGGAGACTGAATGCACAGAACTAACAATGGCTGACTTGACAGGCTTATTGAGAGCTCACATGCCAAAAATGGAGGCTCAGGAAGCACAAAGGATGGCAGAGCTGGCTTAGCAGGAACGTAGATTTAAAGCTCTCCAACATCAGTTTGGGCTGTTGCAGCTTGAGGTGCAGGCTCGCACAACTCCTGTTCCAAACACATTGGTAACATCTGAAGATGATTTGGATCATTTAGTTTTCTTTTGAGTTAAAGTTACCGTGCTGCAGTGCCGACGAGGAACGGAGTTTCCGGGTGTGGTCCGTCAAACTAAAGGGCCGACGTGCTGCATGGTGCCGTCTTTTGGTTCCGCCTGCCGATACCATTGGCTTGATGGCTTGGAGGGAGAGCTGATGTTTAGTTTTA
Organism: Danio rerio; assembly: GCF_049306965.1. Taxonomy (NCBI): domain Eukaryota; kingdom Metazoa; phylum Chordata; class Actinopteri; order Cypriniformes; family Danionidae; genus Danio; species Danio rerio. The sequence goes on along the minus strand of NC_133180.1, from coordinate 48,827,256 downwards.
GTTCAATAATGATTTGCAATGTTTGTTTCTTTAGATTTATATTTAGTTCTGCCTTATTTAGAATTTGTTGAACTATTTTTAGATTTGTATTTAGATATTTGACTTAGTTTATTGTTGTTGTAAATTGTCTGTTTTTGTCTCCCCCTTCTTGTTTACTGTGGACTAGTTCCTGTGGTATAAATTTGGTCTGTCTTGTCATTTCATAAAGTTCTGTTTTTGGTTTAGACATGATTTGTTTGGTTTAAACTCAGTTTTGTTTTCTTTGTTTAGTTTATTGATTTTTCAATTGATTTAATTGTTTCATTTATTATTATTTTTATAATTTTTGTAAACTTTTTTGACTTTATTAAAAATTATTATTTTGAAAATCTTCTTTTTGTATGCCCCTTACTGTACGTGCTGGCTCTGTCCCTCACAGAAATGTTATCTTTTAGTAAAGCATAGAGTCCCTGGAATGCACATATAAATGCTAATAAAGGTCACAGGTCAGCTTTCGTGTATATTCATGGTTTTACATCAAGTGATCATAAATTCTTTTAGGAGAGCCGCTGGTCTTGTTGCCCTGGGTTTATACCTGCGTCACTGTGATTTTCACATTCTCTTTGTTTTGTGTGGTGCTTGAAAGGGCATTAGAGAGTCAGAATAAGTGTGAGAAAAATTTATTTGAGAATATAATGAACAACTATGTTGAATATTTCTGTTAGCTATAAAGCCCATGAATTATTAAATGATAAATCTAAGAGCACATTTACAAAATAACACATTTAGACAAAGTGGAACTTTGAAAGAAAGTCCAGAATAAAACTGTTTATATTAGCTTAACTCAGATCTCAGATACTTTATATATGTAATACTTTTTCAGTGCAGATGTTAATGTTCAGTTTTATCACTTTAAAATCAAAGATAATAATAAATAAACACAACTTTTCAGGTTTTACATATACCTAATAATAGTTTTTAGATACATAAAGTGAAAAATATATTTAAAAATAACACTGCATATATTATTTAAGCTTCAATGTATAAATTTATTTCCCAGAGATGGGTTGCGGCTGGAAGGGCATCCGCTGCGTAAAAACTTTCTGGATAAGTTGGCGGTTCTCTCCGCTGTGGCGACCCCGGATTAATAAAGGGACTAAGCCGACAAGAAAATGAATCAATGAATGAATGTATAAATTCAATAAAGGTTATCTATTACTGAGCTATATAGCAATTCAGTCAAGAGTAGAGTGAGTAATTTATTAACTTTTATTCTTTGATTAATATTGAAAACAAACAGCAAGAATAAGATATTTTTACTTTAATACACAGCACAGATGGAGCACAATGAGTAAGTTGCAAAAAACAATTTCTTCAAAAACAAGACTTCATTTGTGAATCGTAACTTTCCTCCTCACCACTCTCCTTCGCATCGCGTGGTCTTCTGGACTATTATTATTATTTTTATTTTTTGAAAGTGCCTCCTACTTTAGTTCATACTGACAGGACATGTACTCATAGGGAGCCATGTATCAGATCATGGACATACATTCTAATATGCGCAGAGCAAGTTTGGAGAGAAAAACACAAATTATGACATGACATGACTTGTCTGAGGTAACTTCAACACAAACAAACACAGAAAAATGCTGTAGATAGCACAGACCACAATGGAAATGTATTGGGGACCCAACACTTAGAATTATTGAATTTACTTATGCTTTACTAATTATAATATATATATATATATATATATATATATATATATATATATATATATATATATATATATATATATATATATATATATATATATATATATATATGCACCATTTTTGCATCACACTTGAAAATTTTACTTAACACTCATAAAAATTGGCAGGAAAATATTAGTTGTAAACTTAATTATACCAGTTAACAAAAAATACCAAAAGACCAATTAAATGTACCTAGTAAATCAAAGCTGTCAACTTAATATTGCCACAGCCATATCAACCTGCAGCCCAAGACTCAGTGGTTACTAAAACTGAAGCTAAGCAGGGCTGAACCTGGGCAGTATCTGGATGGGAGACCACATGGGAAAACCTGGTTGCTGTTGGAAGTGGTGTTAGCAAGGCCAGTAGAGGAAGGGGATGCTATACCATCAGTGAGCACAGTCTTTCCGATTCCCACTATTGGCCCTTACCCATCATCCCCATCCACCGAACTGGCTGTATCACTGTATCTTCACTCCACCTATAGTTGGTGTGTGGTGAGCACACTGATGCCGTTGTCCTGTGGCTGCCGTTGCATCATTCAAGTGGATGCTGCACACTGGTGGATGAACAACTGAGGATGTCCCAAACGTCTTGCACTTGCTAAGTTCTCAGCATTGCAACCTGAGAAAACCGCCAAGCACAGAATCTGACTAAGGTTTATTGCTTAAACTTAACACCAACTTTAGCAAGGAGTGAAAAGTTGATTTTTGTTTACTTGCGTTTTGATGACCAGTCTCACTCGTCAACTGGTTGAGGGAAACCCCGGCAAAGATGATTGGTTGCAGCGCATTGACGTGGCTGGGATGTCCTTAACTGGAGAGAGTTTTTCCTTTGTCTTCTGGGGCGTAAGATTTGTTGTCACGGTGACGGTGAGTTTTACGTCAACACACGGGAAGTTTGTTGAATGTGGATTCCTCCAGTGACCTGCTCCTTAGCAGAACTGCAAGACTTAGGAAGTCAGAGTTTAGAGAAGTTCATGCAAGTCACAAACTTACACAGAAGTAGCTTGAGCTCCTGTGAATGGGTTCTCGTTGCCGTAGTGATGTAACGGCGGACAGACGCAGGCTGTACCGGGTAGTTCTTCCAAGACCGGTATCCGGCAGGCATGTTACAAAGACAGGAAGCGTGCAACTCAAAGTTAGTGTGTAGAAACCCCTCGTGAAGCCAAAGCGAAAGCCCTGAAAGTTTACATCAGTGAAGTTATATAGTGGGCAGAGTTTAGACCAGCCCACTTTGTGACTGTCCAATGCCCGTGGCTACTGAGCGAGACCAGGCCTCTCTTTTCCCTGGTTGTCTACGCCCATGGAGGGGAAGACCTGTGGTCATGCGTTTGGCAATAAACTCCACTTACTAATATCAAAACCTCAACAAAGCTCAGTAATTGACCACTATTTGCAGATACAGTTTTCATTTAAACCCATGTTCTTTGAAGCCTTATAGCTCTAGTTTGACATCAAACATCATCACAGCCTTTATCACATACAGTTAATTACATGCGTTAGACACGCTACAATGTTTCAATTACATGCACCCTATAGTAAATACACTTGCTTACATACATAGTAAAACATACACAACTATTAGCAATAAAACATTAAGGCAAAACAGACTTTTAAATGTGAAATGTCCGAAAATCGCGTGGGCTTTTGTGCCGAGAAAATAACAGAGCTATTTACTCCGGACAGGAAGAGGGGCAGGAGATCACACACACAGAGACACACATATGTATTTTCTTCATTTGGGTGTAAAATTTAATTTACGTAGTTATGTGAGGGCCAAAGTGGCCAGATTTCCCCGATGGGCCATTACTTAGTAACTCATGGCGACAACACATTCTTTGTCTTATAAAGAGGGAAGAAGAGTGTGTATTGGAATTAAGCTCCGGGTGATACTTAAGTAGGAGATGAAGGGGCGCAATGAGGCTTCCATGACTGCTGATTTTTAATTCCGCCATAAACATGGCAAGTTCCTACATCCCTAATGATTGTGAAGTGCATTAGGTGTATGGCCACAAACAATAAATGTGCTATAAAAACACACATTTCATTACATTAAAATGTTATGTCAATTCAAGTGTTTTTTCAATAATTAACTTACGCTCGTCTCTCATTATCTCTCACAAAACTATCACACAAACCTAAGCAAATTTTAATGTACCATAAAATGTGTATTTACACACACTTCACACACCACTGTGTAATAAATCATGCAGTATATGGAGTATTATTTACACCAGTATATGGAGTACGTTTTATTTCAAATCCATCATAATCTTAACCAAATGTTCAATTCAATTCACCTTTATTTGTATAGCGATTTTACAATGTAGACTGTCAAAGCAGCTTCACATAAAAGATCATAGTAAATTAAAGCAGTGTAGTTCAGTATTTAGTATTTAAGTTCAGTTCAGCTCAGTTCAGTGTGGTTTAATAATCACTACTGAGGGCCTAAACACTGAAGAGCAAATCCATCGATGCGTAGCTCTACCGATCCCAAACCATGCAATTTAGTGGCGAAAGCGGAGAGGGGAAAAAACTTCACCAATTGGCAAGAGTGAAGAAAAAAAAACCTTGAGAGAAATCAGACTTAGTTGGGCACGACCATTTTAATTTCTCCACTGGCCAAACGTCTTGTGCAGAGCTAGGGCCTCATGTATCAACGCTGCATACGCGCAAAAACCTTGCATACGCCAAGTTTCACGCTCACGTTTGGATTTACTAACGATGAAATGAACGTGGCAATGTGCTCAGGTCCACGCCAACTTAATGCCTGGCGTACGCACATTTCTTGTGTGTGTCTGTTTTATTTCCATTGGCAACTCCTACAGGCAGTTATGTTAAATTGCACACTACAATGTGTCTTTGAGCCGTGTAGTGGCAGCTCTATGAGACGGGGTCATCTGCATGTCTAGCAGGTATATAAGGTTTCCATACAATGCAGTTGACCAGCCAAACATTAAAGCGCAATTTGCAGCGGTCGCCGTTTTTCCCAATGTAATCGGAGTGATCTACTTCACACACATTGCTATAAAGGCGCCATCTGAAGATGAATTTGCATATGTGAATCAAAAACATTTCCATTTAATAAATGTGCAAATAAAATATTATGCACACACTTATTAATGATTCCTACTTGTCTTCCATGATGAAGAGTATAGGCAAAATCTGATATGTAGCGGGGAAAAAAAAGAATGAGTTCATCAGACGCTGGATTCGAACCGAGTTCATGCAAAATAATGTCAATATATGTTGGCATGCGTTTTACGAGCTTCGCCACTCACGATATTAAGGACAATACAAAATTTTACAGCTTTACATCGCATTTTTTTTCTTTTTGAATCCAAAACTCTTCCACTCTATTTTTTTTTCTTTTGTTATTAAATTCCGGAGCACAAACTTGCAAATAACACTGTTTTCTCTGGTCTACCTACGAAAGCAGCACCTCCAATTCACATTCTGTTAAAAGTTTCTCTTTTTGCTTTCTTAGAATAAAAAATAGAGTCATTAGCATATTCATATGGGGAGGAGGCAGGGAGTGGTTTTGTGCTTGTGCATGTTGTGGTCAGTTTTACATTCAGATGTACAAAGAGAATATGCGTGTGATTCAGCATACGCAGTGTTTCATACATCAGAATTTTTTTACTGCGTATGCACATTTACAGCTTTGTGCGTACGTAATGTTTTAGTATGATTTCAATGCAAGTTTTCGTACATGAGGCCCCTGCAGTCTCAGTGTTAGAGGCTAGAAGCTGGGCCTCAGCGAATATTTGTTTGTCCCTGGAGCGTCACAGGAATCAGTCGCATGCTCTCCACTTCTCCACCCCAGCAGCTGCTCAGGATACAGCCTGGTCCAAGATATAGACACCTTGGGATCATCTCATTGCTGGTGTTGGATCAATCAATGATTCTGCTTAATCTGAGGGCCTCAGGTGGAAGAGTATCCCCAAGTGGAAATGGAGAATAAAGAGAATAATTAGCGTAGCTGCTTTTCTTAGTGTACATTAACATAATGCAGAAACCTGTGTGGAAACCCGCTAAGTGATGCACTGAGTATATGCTTTACTGAACAGATGGGTCTTTAATCTAGTTTTGAATTGGGAGAGTGTGTCTGAGCCTTGGACATTATCAGGAAGGCTAATCCAGAGTTTAGGAGCCATAAACAAAAAGACTCGACCTCCTTTGCTTGACTTTGCTTTTCCAGGTACTACCAGAAGCCCTGAGTTTTGAGATCTTAAAGACAGAGTTGGATTGTAGCAAGACAAAAAGGTTGGTTAGATAAACAGGAGCTAGATTATTTTAAGCTTTATATGTAAGCAATATTTAAAAAAAAAAAAAAAAAAAAACTTAACGGGCAGCCAGTGTAAGGAGGATACAACTGGGGTGATATGATTATATTTTCTAGACCTGGTAAGAACTCTGGCAGCTGCGTTTTTTACTAATTGAAGTTTGTTAATAGAGGATGCTGGGTATCCAGCAAACAGTTACAGTAGTACAGCCTATAAGTCATGAAAGCATGGACTAGCTTTTCTGCATTTGAGATGGATAGCATGCTTTGTAATTTAACGATATTTCTCAGATGAAAGAAGAGTTTTTGTGACATTGGATATATGATTTTCAAAAGTTAAATTGCTGTCTAATATGACACCCAGATCTTTTGTAGAAGATCTAACACTAACTTTTATCCCTCTAATTGTAGATTGAGTTGCGAGATCTTCTGTGTACAGGATTTAGGCACAATAAGTAATAATTCTGTTTTGTCTGCGTTTAAGAGAAGAAAACTATTGGTCATCCAGTCTTTAAATTTTTAATACACTCAGTTAGTTTAGACAGTTTAGACATCTCATCAGGTTTCGTTGAAATTTATAATTGAGTATCATCTGCGTAGCAGTGAAAGCTGATTCCATGTTCTAATCTTCCCCACAATGGTAACCTTCCAAATAACAATTACCTTTTTGAATCCCAACAAAGAACAACATTAAAGTCTAATTTATGTCTTCTTGTTAATCTTTTGATAAACACACACACTTAATTTCAACATTTTAAATCAGACTTTAACTAGAACTAGAAATCAGCTTCTTTAAATTTACATTTCATGACATTTTATGTTAGTTTTATTTAATTTTAACCTAATTGACATGTCTTTTACGTTCATGATCACCTTTTAATTTACATTTTTAAGTTGAACAAACTATATTTAAAGTAGACCTAAAACTGCTGTGAAAAACATATTTTACACAGCAATGTACTTCACTTGTTTTGCACCACACATTTACGAAAATTAATGGTAAAACATGGTGTTGAGAAACAGTCTGCTCACGAGCATGATTATTTTACAATGTGCCCATGTAAACTGCCCTAACTTATGAGGGTAGGGGATTTATTAATGATATTATGTTTCCATCATTTTTATGTTAATATGTTTGAAACTTCAACTCGGTCTGAGACATTTGTATCGAGACTCTCTAAGCCCAGGTATTGGGGTATAAAAGAAACGTTTCATCTCTTTTTTCTAACCTTGGGAAACAACAGATAAAGATGTCACCCTAAGCCCATGCCAAAAGGAGAAGTCACCCGATAAAGTGTGCAATATGTCAGCCTCTGGAGAAACAGAGGTTTAAAAGTTAAAGCCAATCTCAGCCCACTGCATTTTTACCAGTACAAACATAATGTAATCTTTTCAGCTCAGAAATGTCAGCGGCAATGATGCAAGACATGTTAGCTGGTGGCACAGCTGCCAAAGCAAATTGGTAAATTGATTAACGTCTTTTCCTAAAGTTACTGCACATTCTAAATGGGGAATAACAGCATGTTGTGGAAGGTGACAGCCCCAGTAGTTTACAGTGTTTATTGTATTTATCTAAGACAGGCATGTGAACATTAAGAGTAATTGCTCCAGATTATATCATATCTTTTTTCTCTTGTCCTCACAATTGTCACAAGAGCAAATCTGCATAGTTCATGAGCCCTGAATAATTTATTAAGGAAAATGTCTTTACTTTAGCAACACAAGGTGCCACAGACATGTAAATTATAAACTACTAGCAAGCAGAATTTACCAAGACAACAGGAAACTGTGAACATTATAAGCAAACTGTTATATAGTGAAACTGTCTGGAAGGAATAATCCCATTATTTTTTTCTTCTACTGTGAATGTTGATTTCCTTAAACAATACATTACCTGTATTTCAACAAAAAATTGTAATAATTTGGAAAATTGATTGAAATTGCTTTACAACTACTTAGCGTAAAATTATATACAGTGTGTGACAAAAGAAGGATATTATGTTCAAATCCACACAGTAAATCCAGAGTATACTAATAAAATTTTGACAAAAAGTGTGCATATAATGGACAACTTGCTGTCCCATGAGGCCACAGAATATGAATTTAGATGGTGATAAAGTGACACAACAGATGCTGATAGTTCAAGTGTAGGGTGACCAGCTGTCCCATATTTTTTAGAACAGTCCTACAACTGGAAGCTTTGTCCTATGTTTTAAAGGGTCTTTTTCATTGATGTTGACATGTGAATGTCGACAGTCAAAGAAACAAGTGGAAAATTAACAGCTTTACACAGTCTGGACACTAATGGTACATAGGCCATAAGGTGAACCTAGAAAAAGTGGCTAGAAAATAATTTTCGTTCCCACATCTGGGAACTACTTTTTTAATGAATTTCTGGATAGACAGCACCCTTAGGGATGTTATGGTAAAAGTTCTCCATACAAAATACTGCAGTTTTTTATCAAGATGCTTAAATGTGTATAATTAGGAATTTACAAAAAACGAAAATCTTATGCTGCTAGATTGGCTTGTAACTTTATTAATATGCAGGTTAGCAACACACAATATGTGTCAAATCCACTTTTATACATTTAGCTACATATATGAGACAAGTACTGATGCATTAATCTACTCAATTTTAAATGAAGACCATTAAATTAAGCATTTTTTTACAACCCACCATAACTTTATAGATTGGCACTAAATAAAACTGAAGAAGATATTTGAACTTGAACATGTTTGTTATGTTTTATTTTTCAAAAATGTTCAGTTAGCACTTAGGTATCACACAAAGTTAAAAATAAAATAAATTTTTGTTGAAGTTGGCTAAAATGACATGAAATGCTGTTCTGCTGCACAAATTCTTCAATAACGTAAACGTATAAAATTTTAAGGAAACTTTATTACAGCTTAAATCTAACTAACATGTGACACAGATCCTTTTTACTCATTACTACTATCACTATCACTTATCACTATCATCAGAACCTGAGAGCTACATTTTAAACACACATTTTGACAAATTTTTCATTTTCATTCAAAATATCCATTGTCCTGTTCTAGAATGCACATGTGATCTCACTTATGACAGTCATACACTCATCTCAGTCTTCTGGTGGCAAAGAGTCTAAGAAACTGAAAAATCTGATGAGCTGCATACTCTCATACAGATGTTTGTGTGCCGGTGCCCTGTGTGTGTTTGGTTATAGTGATGACCACTCATTACTCCATTGATAGATCCTAGAGCAACAACTTCTGAATCAATGAGTATATCTTGCAGTGCTGCATCTCCAAACCTTTTCCCCAGAATGCCCAGGTAACACATGCAAGTGTGAAACTCATTTAATTCAATCACTACAAGCTTTGGCATATATAGCTTGATTAAAGACTAACACTAAATGATCCTTTTTTATTAAACAGTTACACCCAGAAACAATGATTTAGGTGTCTGCCTCCGGGCCTTTAGATGCAAGATAAACGATGGTCATGGCAAATGGAGATAACTTTCAGGTTCAAATCATCTGGAATATCAATATAATAGGCCAGTTTTGGTTTTTCAGTTGCGCCAATAATCCATGAAATTAGGTTTAACAGTTCAAATAGCACAACAGATTTTGCTGCACTAATATTTAAATCGTCAGATGTGGGTGTCCATGGACGTGTCATACAAGGAGAGTCATCTACCATTCTCTTTAGTATCAATGCTGCATAATGAAGTGTCCTTATGTTCTCTGCAGTACTAGCTATTCTTCTTGCTGTGTTTCCACCATCACTTTGGCTAGTTACGTCCCTTGACTCAGTTGTTTCTGTAACTGATGGATGAGGTATTTTTTCTACCAGATGAGGTATTGGTTTTACCAATCTGCAGAAAGGGTCTCAACAAAAAAAAACTCATTGATGTTGTGCTGGTTAGGAGAGTGAAACACCAGCTGGGGGAAATCATGGGAGAGCCTACACTTTAATTTATCCTGACTGAAAAAATAAAAATACAGTAAATGATTATTATAATCACAAAATATAAAAAAAACCATTGTCAGCTTTTTACAATAAAAAAGAGGATTATTATTATTTATTAAATGATGATTACTCATTTTGTGAGAAAGGTTGCATAAATCTTCATTCCAAAGCTGCAAAAGAAACTTATGGTATTTTAAATTACCTGTAGTTTGAAGCAACAAGATCTTCATGGCTCTTTACCATATTCTTCTAAGCCGTGTCATTGTCAACACCTCTTGGTTTACAATTATTCGATGGTGGATGACTCTCTCAGAGAAGATCTTGTAGCTTACACCGTAGGTTAGCTCATTTCTTAAAAAAACATAAATATTATTTATGTTCTGCAACATTTACACTGGCTTCTATATTTGGAATGCATATATTGTGTACATGTACAAACTAAGAGCAACTGACCAAGCAAATTGAGTTTTTTTTTATTCTTCAGAAGGAGAATACTTTGACAAATTGTTTCAACATTCTTTTCCCCTCGCAATTGACAAGATATTCTATTATGCTGAATTATTGTAACAAGTGGTCCGTGTAGATTAATGTTTAGCTTTTAAAATTAGCATTTATTTTTATTAAATATTAAATTGTTTTAAAATGCAAAAAAAAAAAAAAATTACTGTTCTTCTGATGTCTGTGTAACTGTTCCAGTAGACTTTGTCAAGAACCTAATGCACTGTCTGTAACAGAACTTGTGATATAGTACTTCCAGAGACACAGTCTTTGTCTTTAATATGCACAAAAATGCTATTGTCTTCTTTTCTCTCAGCTGTTTTAAGCAACTGACCTGTAAAAAACAGAAATTGTAAATAAATATGTATTAAGAAATTAAGCATACAAGTTTTAACTGCTCAAGTAGCATATGTATGCAAAAACAATTGGAGTGTCCAATAAAAATTGTAATATTGACCATTTTAAGGAATGTAAATAATAACAATGGTCCTGATGTATTTCCTGTTTTACATTTTTAATTTTCATAGCTTCCGAGAATCCGAAAAGGTCCACATATTGATAAATAACATAAATAGAGGTAAAGTAGGTTTGATATTCACACATTTGTTCATTTAATGGCCCATATACTGTTTACCACACTAAGTTGACTATTGAGTCTGAAATAGCTTGCAAGGATGACATCAAAACAATATTAGCACTATGTAACTGACTGTGAACAATGCTCTACTTTGATAGTCATTGACTGCTAATATAATTACACCATGTAAAATTTGTAAATACTTTTTTGAAATTATATTACCAAGCAGAAAGTCTGAATGTGTGAATATGAAACCAACTTGACCCCTATATAACATTGTGAAAGCTGTTTTAACCTGAAAATATGATTGAATTGCCACTTGTTATAGTTATGATATGATAACAATCAGTAATTGTTCAAGGGTCAATGGCATGACCATATTGAAATGGTCTATATATGTAATGTAAATAGTAATATATTTGAAATTTAGTTATGGCTCTCAGCATATAGTAGGCATATATAACTTCAAAGTTAAAACGTGTGCTTGTGTGTGCTTTGTTTATACCAGCTGACAGCATCTCTGCTTGTGAAAGATGGTCCTTCTGCCGTTTGCCTGCCACAATGATGTACTTGTCCGTTTACTTGTAAATTATGCACCAAACAGAAAGTACAGGACCCGAACAAATTGATGGTCAATCCGTTGACAAAACATTATTTCCCAATGACAGAGTGGACTATGTGATGATCACCACCAGATTCAAGGCGCCGTGAAACTCGTTTCTCGGCCGCATCCAAGTGCTCTATATCAATAAAATGCATGTAGCAAGTCGATTGAAACCCAGCTTCTTAGGGCACACAGTAAAGCTCAATTTTTAGACACTGCTTGTATGTTTCTGCTATTTTCTGACTCTCATCCTGCAGGCCAAGCCACCGTTTGATGTAGTTTCAAAATGTAACCCACAGTTTGTGTGTAAAATACTTTGTTTTTTCTTCCTTTCTGGACGTGAGATGCATATAGCATTGTTTATATACCATTTTACTGCTTTTTGGTGAAGGTCTGACCGTACTATCATCCTCTTCGCTACTCAATAGTTAAGACAAGGGCGCTGCCTTTGGACCATGTTTACATCCGTTAGGCCATCTTATTGGTCTAGCTGGTGGCATGTGACGCAAAGCCGCATCTCTCACCATCAAAAAACGATTATGCGAGAATGGGACTCCTATTTAAATTTACTCAATATTTACTCACCCTAAAGGAAAGGAGTGAGTGAATTCGAGCACTGAGTGCACCAGAATGGATGGTGTTTTGTTTCGGTTCTGCTGGGTAATAAAATCCTCAGACCAACTTCTTGATCAGACCCTGTGATACTTACTTAACACTAAGCTAGCTGTCTGTTTATTTTAATAAGTATTACAAAGTATTTTGATTTATTTTATGTATACAAATGTTAATTTAACAATTGAATAATAATTTATTTAGAAACTATTATATTTCCTCAGTGGATGCTATGTTGTGGTCAGATGAAATCTCTTATAGTTCATTATGGGAATTATCTAGCTGCTGAGTTTACATCGGCTGTACAGTTTCTTGTTATAGTGATACATTGAGGGATTGGTAGTGTGCATGTCAGAACATCCACTATGAATTTGTACATCACTACACTTGGTACTGTAAGGCCATAATATTAAACCATGAGAACTGTTGTGCAAATTCTATGAGGTGAGACCATGAGAATTGCCAGGCACTAAAACAATGAACTTTCTGATGTGAGATTATTCAAATGACCTTTTGATTCATTCTGAATTTTCCTGAATTCTTTTATATCCAGTAGATTATGTGGAGGCTGGTGCTACCTTGATCTATGTACATGATATCCAAACAAATCACACAACACTGTATGGAGCAATCGGCACATAAGTGCGGAGACTATTCGATTTCTGGTTATTGCTAATTTAGCAAGTTGTATGGAAATTCCAAAATTAAATATTAAGTTTTTAATAGAATTTCAGTAGTCTGGCTTTTGACAAGCCAGCCAAACTACACTTTTAGTACGAGTGGGAAACCGGACTAATAGGATATTAGTTAACCCTGCATCCTCTGACTAACTTCAGAATGTCGAGATCCTGTCCGTGAGAATGTACACAAATCCTGGGGCGTGACAACTCTGTGCGACATTGGGACCAGGGCCGGAGTGGGACTCTTTTTCAGCCCTGGAGTTACAAGCCTCAGACCGGCCCACCTCAGTTCACCACTGACTATATTAAAATAAGGTTATTTCCAATTCAGTTTCTAATTACACTATTACGTCTTTTTTTTGAGAAAACAGCTCTTTTAGAACTTCAAATGTTCAACAACCCTTACAGTATTATGTCTTAACAATAAAAATGAAAAAAAAAAATTGTTACTTAGACAAGGACCGAACCCAGGTTGACCGCGTCTTAAACTAACATACTAACCACTGTACCACAACAGCTGTATGATGTATAGTGACATATCTGGTTATATCATCATTAACCTGCAGGCTGCATCCTGCTCACGAAGCTACGAGAAAATAGATAAAAAGAGCAGAGCTGCGGTAAAATAATGAATAAGAAGGCTGTGGTCAAGTAAATAAATAAATTATTTTTAAAAAGTGTGACTGCTGAGAGCATTCTGGAACTAGGGACACCGGCCCTCGCGGCCAAAAAACGGACCGGCTCACCGGGAATTCTCCCGGTCCTCCCGATTAGCCAATCCGGGCCTGATTGGGACCCTAATGAACGTATAACTGAAGAGTATGGAATCAGATGTAAATCAAAACTGTAAACTGAGTCATAAATGATGAATGTGATGTGTTAGAAGTCTAAGTTTGATGGAAAATTGGAGTCAGATTAAATTCGGAGCTGAAAAGAAAAACAAAATTATTCTAATAAATAACAGAATTCTTTTAAAAGGCACTAGAGAAAGGCTTACACACATTTAACCTTTGACCATGCTGTTAGTTTCATCATTTGCTAATAGATGGACTTCTAAAGTACAAAGTGCTGCACACTCAAATAGTACTAAAATAGGACTAATTCCAATACAGCATGAGAGACTTGAAGATGTCCAATGTTCAGTGTTGGGTGGTTACTTTGGAAATGTAAAAGATTACAGATTACAAATTACCCTATTTAAAATGCATTAAGTAGTGTACTTTTTAAACTACTTTATAAAAGTAACTGATTACATCTGATTACTTTTTGATTACTTAAAAATTTCGATCCCACTTTAAGTGTCCTTAACTACTATGTACTTACATCACAAAAATAAATACAATGTACTTACTGTGTTTATAATTTATTTGAGAACACTTGTGGTGCTTTTGAGTTGGCATAGAGGTTGGGTTATGGACAGGTTTGGTGGCATGGGTAGGTTTAAGGGTGGGTTAAGGTGTAAGGGATAATCAAAAGTGTATTTACAAATGTAATTACAAAAGGTAATTACAGATGTAATTACATACATGTATTTAATCAAGCATAAGTACAAAGTAAATACATGTATTAACACAATAAGTACATTGTAACAAACTATTAATTCCTATGTAAGTACATGTTAGTTAAGGCCACAATATAAAGTGGGACCAAAATTTCTAATGGATATTTTCAACTAAATCATTTTCAAGCATTTATACCAAGCAGGTGTGACCTTACAGTTGTCACCGACCCGGTTCCCAGTCATTCACCTCGCTGGCCAGCAGAGGTCACCATCACCGGACTTCTAAACATTACATAATCCTCAAACACTGATTGCAACACACCTGCAGCACATCTCACTGATTACCCACGCACACACATATAAGCAGCTCAAACACTCACTCCAGTGCGAAGTCTTGTTCTGCCCTTGCTGACATTTCTGAGCATTCATTCCCTTGCCTGATCTCCCCATTATGACCTGGACTGTACCTTGACCTTGACCTTGACCTTGCCCTTGCCTTGCCTTGCCTTGCCTGCCCTGAACCCTGCATTGTACCTGGACTTTGATCCAAGCCGCCTGCCTCGAACCCTGCCTTGTATAACGCCTTTGATCCACGCTGCCTGCCTCTTACCCATGCTTGCTATCACTATCCTTGACAGCCAGCCACCAGCCTATCGACCCAATATTGCTACGTTTGATGTGAGTTCGCACACTAGTGCTTACTGTGTGATTGTTATTAAACTGTGTTTAATAAATATACTGCAAATGGATCCCTCTGTGTCAGACTCCTCGTTACAACAGTAGCCTAGCTCTCTATTTACTGTTAGAATTTCAAAGTCTTTCATAACTTGAATTAAAATTATATTAATTTAATTTTAAAGTAGAGCCATCACAAAACAACCCTCATAATAAAAAAGTTTACTGTTGTTACAAAATCTAAGTTTTAGTTAGTTGTGCAGGGTTATTATTATTTTTTGGACATTTGCAATAAAAAATATTTCTAAGCTATTTTTGCAGTTTTAATTTTTAAATCGAATCAACTTTAATCCAAATCAACTGTATCTAAGAGATCAATAAAATTGTCAATTAAAAACATATGAGGCATAATTGTTTAGTTGTTTACTGAAAATCAGTGGTTCTCAAACTGTGGTACACGGGCTTCCTCCTAGTGGTATGTGGAGGAGTCTCTAAATAATGAAATAAACAATTAACATTTTTATTCCTTTGATGCATAATATAACCGATGTGATCAGCACTGGCTGTTCCCTGAAGCGTACAATCACAGCGATGTGCTTAGAATATTTAGTTTATATTTTAGTGCATTGTGTCATAAGCTGCTAAAAATCAGTTTACGAAGTTTGAATTGATTCCGAAGCAATGATTTGACTGACATGAAAAGTGGCCAATCACAGTCAACCTTGTCTAGTTTTGCGTGAAACGTAAGTGCGGGGCAAAGGCCTTTCTGTGTTGCCGAGACAGAAAAAAACAACTTAAAAACAAATTTTTTGTTGGAATAATGCTTCTCGGATATTTTCACTGAAAATTACCTGCCTGTAATTATCAAGTGGTGTTCAGGTCCTAATTAATTGGTTCAGGTGTGTTTGATATGGGTAGCAACTGAAATCTGCAGGAAGGTAGATCTCCAGGAACAGGATTGAGCACCCCTGATCTAAACACACACACTTTAGCTGTCTTCTCTCCAACAGCGAGTTGACTCGCCTTTGTAGTGATGGGTCGTTCATAAACGAGTCGTTCTTTTTGAACGAATCTTCAATATGACTCGGGAACTACGAGTCCTCTCAGGGAGTGATTCGTTCATCCACGCGTGCGCACATTTGTGCAGGTAGTATCATTCATTTCAAGTCTTCATCACATTGGCAGAAGCCAATCTTATGCGTTTAGAGCCGGAAAAAGAATTGATCCGCTCACCTCTCGAGTCCTCTATTGGGTCTGAGTCAGCCATTCATCATGAGCCAATCATATGCGTTTAGAGCCGGAAAAAGTTTTGATTTGTTCATCTCTTGAGTCCTCTGTCGGGTCTGAGTCACTCGTTCCTCATGGGCCAATCATACGCGTTTATAGCCGGAAAAAGAATTGATCCGTTCATCTCTCGAGTCCTCTATCGGGCCTGAGTCACTCGTTTCTCACGGGCCAATCATACCCGTTTAGAGCCGGAAAAAGAATTGAACCGTTCATCTCTCGAGTTCTCAGGTTTGAGTCATTCTTTTACATGATGAACGAACGATCATGGCTCCTATCGGCTTAGACTGTGCATTGATTAAGATTATATGTGACTGTCAGTGTAACATGAATGAACCCCTGACATTTGAAGACTTGAAGAGTTGAGCTGAGCAAAGAGACAACAATGCCTTCATAGACAAAAGAGCAGGTAAACATTGAATTATTATTTTTTCCTTGTTATCTTCTACTTATGACTTATTTGTCCTGCAATCAACCTTTTGGGCTAGATGTGTTTGGAAGCAATTCGTAACATTTTAATAATGTTTTGGCAAATTGAACCAAATGAACGAAATGACTCAAAAAAAGATTCGTTCATCTTGATGAACGAGACTCAAAGATCCGAGTCAGTAAAATGATCCGAACTTCCCATCACTACGCCTTTGACCTGTCACTCTTCTAAATACATTTTAAAAGGCAGCGCAAAAAGCATTTTAGCTTCTAACAATTATAAAAAATAAAATTAATCGAGATAACAATTATTGCATCATATACCACCCCCTTTCCAGTTGTACACATTTGTTGCTCTTAAAGGGCCATGAAACCCCCTTGTTTCAGCAGGGTGTTTTCACACCTCTAGTTTGGAAAAAGTCAGAAAAGTGGGCGTGTCCAGCTCTGTTTAGGGGGGAGTGTCGGAGGAACTAAAGTGGGAGGGTGTGGGAGTGTCTATTTGGGCACGCGCGAGCTTCAGTCAAAATACACACAGGAAAAAGTGATGGTGTTTAACCTACATGGACATCTGTAGTCGAATTATTTGCCAAATTATTAAATGGTGGACTTTAACTGCAGTTCGGCTCTTTCATTCAGGGAATTCATTCATGCCCCTCACGACAAACGAGATATTTGATTCGAGGATCTGCTCTAAGCGTGTATTTTTCATGCAATGTTTGATACCGCACGGCGAATGAGAGAAAAAAAACCCTCCGCATTTCCCGTAAACTTAGATGCACACGGCAGATAGCGTCAGAAAGCCGCGTGTGTTATTCCGGTCACAAAATGCGGTGCTAACATGTTTGCACTCAGTGCAATAGTTAACTTAGTTCAATACGAACAAACTGAATAAACAAAGAGCACTGGTTGCTCACTTACCAAATCTGTAGAGACAGGACAATCCCCAGCAACTAGAGCTGCGTCTTTATGAAGAGAAGACTACAAGCGAATCCGGATCTCAGCGTTTGCAGATGAGAACAGCTCTCAGGTAAACAATAATCCTCCTTAGACACGTAAGTTATTGTTGTCGAGCGTCGCGTACACTGTTAATCCACACGTGATCCAGATGAGCTCTCACAGAGAGAAAATGAAAACGAAACTTAACGGCAGCAAACTATAAAAGCAACACTTCACGCTTGTTTTGCCAACACAACGTGGCGTCTCTGTGGTGTAAACACGGTGACAGTAATGAATATTAATGAAGTTGCACAATAGAGCGCGCTGATTGGTTTGAACCAAGTCTTACTCATGCATTAATGCATCACACTGTAAGACGTAATAAGACACACTCTGGCACAGATGTCCAGTCTGCACGCTGGAATACAACGCTATTATGTCATGACCGTGACGCAGCTTCAAAAATTCGTTTCAAACCCGAAGTACGAATTTGCTTGAAATAACGCAAAAACAACCAATTTACACTTTTTAGTGAAATATAGGTGTCCTAATAGTGTTTTTAGCAGTGTGGGACACATATACGACTGTCAACAGCTCAAAAAATGTGTTTTGGTGTTTCGTGACCCTTTAAAAGCGCGAAATACTGTATGGTTATGTGTGTGTGTGTGTGTGTGTGTGTGTGCACCGCGCACACACAGTCAGTCAGAAGCATGCGATCAGCATTCGGTCTCAGGCCGTACTCACACTAGGTACAGTTGCCTCGAACCAGGCCAAAGCACGCTTGTCCCCCCTCCCGTCTCCCCCACCGCCCGCACTCACACCATATCGGGCCTCGGCACCCTTACGTCATCGCTGCTGCGCTGTTCAGTGAGAAGCTCTCTCACTCACTCAGCAGCACAGTGGAGTTTGCTCTAGTTATATCGTTTCAGTCGTTTGAGATGCGGTGACACGCAGACAGATATTTCGCCGAACAGATCTGCCACTCATAAACAAGCATAAAGCCCTCGTGCTGCAGGAATGAGGAGGTCTGCTGAAGGTGCAGCTGTCGTGCTGTGAGATTTCGTCTTTAATAAACTACGGCAGTTTGCTTTCACTAAACAGTAAGAATGATTAATAAATCCATATGAAACTGCCCCTAAAAAGTCACGTCTTTTTAATTTTTAATTCTGACGTTTTTCTTACAGTGAAGATGCTTAAAAGCACAGTTTGTTCCATATTTTTTATTCTAGTGTATTTATTTTTCTTTCTTTTGCAGGGTGGAAAACAACTATATATGCAGTTGAAGTCAGAATTATTAGCCCTCCTAAACATTAGCAGCCCTTTTCCTCCCCAATTTCTGTTTAATGGAAAGAAGATTTTTTTTTTTACTTATTTCTGAATATAATAGTTTTAATCACTTATTTTAAATAACTGATTTATTTTATCTATGCTATGATGACAGTACATTATATTTTACTTGATGTTTTTTAAAATATATGCATTCAGATTCAAAGTGCGATTCAAAGGCTTAATTAGGGTAATTAGGCAAGTCATTGTGTAACAGTAGTTTCTTCTGCAGACAATCAAACAATAAATTGCTTAAAAGGGCCAATAATATTGACCTTAAAATAGGTTTCAATATATTTAAACCTGCTTTTATTCTAGTCAAGATAAAACAAATAAGCCTTTCTTCAGAAGAAAAAAAAAATATAAGAGGAAATACTGTTAAAATTCCTTGCTCTGTTAAACATCATTTGAGAAATATTTATTTTTAAAAAAATTATCAGGAGCGCTAATAATTTTGACTTCATCTAATAATCGTTTTAAATAATTGTAATTACAATTATGACCAAAATCATCAGAAATCAACAGAAGGCACAACAAAGGTAATATATATATATATATATATATATATATATATATATATATATATATATACACAGTTGAAGTCAGAATTATTATTTAAATTAATTATTTAATCTTTTTTTTTTTTTTTTGCCTTTTTAAATATTTCTCAAATGATGTTTAACAGAGCGAGGAAATTTTCACAGCATGTCTGATAATATATTTTTTTCTTCTGTAGTAAGTCTACAGAACAAACTATCATTATACAATAACTTGCCTAATTACCCTAACCTGCCTAGTTAACCTAATTAACCTAGTTAAGCCTTTAAAAGTCACTTTGAGCTGTATAGAAGTGTTTTAAAAATTTTCTATTAAACTATTATTTACTGTTATCATGGCAAAGATCAAATAAATGAGTTATTAAAACTCTTATGTTTACAAATGTGTTGAAAAAAATATTGTTAATATATTGTATATTGTTAATAAATAAAGGTTCAAATGAACATTTTATACAAATATTTTAGAGAAAATGTCAGACAGGTGGGACTTCAAACATTGATAGGAAAAAGAAGTGGGTCCCGAAGTGTAAAAGGTCGAGAACCTGTTATAGAGTATGTGGTTGTTTTGGCTGTGCTATTGAAAAAGATTAATTGTCATGATTTTATTTTTTTTAAGTAACTAATTAGTACTTTTTAAAAGAGTACTTTGTACTTTTACCTAATATTAGTATTATTTACTAAAATGTTTATTATTTTAGCAGTGTGATAGTATTTTTACTTAAGTACAAAACATTTCACAAACACATTTAGTGCAGGTTTATTTTATGATTAATATATGATTAATAAATATTATTATTATTAATGGATTTTATTTGTATAAATTCCTATGCAATGTTTTATGGGTTGCTTAGAATACAATTCAGGTGTTCAATACATAGCATGTCGGTCTTGAATATGAAAATAGGGGAAAAAGTTCTTAAAAGTCCTTGATTTTCATTAGGCTGTGTCTGTAGTAACCCTGTCATATTTACATGCAACATATTTCAAAATTAGTCAGAAAGTGTATAAATATGACACATAGCCTTTCTTTATAAAGTCCAAGCAACATTTCCAGGTTTTGATGAATGGGCTACTATGTTAATACTTTAGATTTAAGTACAGCAGTTTTCTTTTTGCTTTTCAAGAACAGTGCCATTTTTAATGAACTTTAGAAAGCACATTTTAATTTAAACCTTTTTTTTTTTGTTTGTTTGTTTGTTTGTTTGTTTGTTTGTTTGTTTGTTTGTTTGTTTGTTTTTGCCTGCAAGCACAGTGTTAATGGTCAAACTATTTGTGTTAAAAGTGGCTGACAATAATAAATATTCTTAATAAGATGAATTAACCTGCCTCGTTTTTGAACTGTGAACAGCTGTAGCTGCTTAATTAGGCCTTCAACGCTACTATATTTTAATACTGGTCATTATGGTGGTACTTGGAGAGACAATTTTTTTTCTGAGGTGGTACTTGGTGAAAAAAGTTTGAGAACCACTGCTGTAAATAATATGCTGTACTAAACAAACAAATTATAGTATATAACGGCAAACAAAAAATGCATTAAAACCAGGTGTTACACATTTAAAATACTATAGTAATTTAATATAAAGGGAAATATTTAGGAATAAGCATTGGATATATATTTACAACTCTTAATTAATAAATTACACTATAATGTAGTATCATTTGTAAATATTAAATAGTAATTACCACAGTATACTTTAGCCTTTACTACTGTAAATTTATATATATATATATATATATATATATATATATATATATATATATATATATATATATATATATATATATATATATATATATATATATATATATCATTTGTAATCTTTACAACTTTCATAAGTAACTGTAATTTAATTACAATTTTTTTCTCAGTAACTGTAACAAATTATTGTTACATTTGTTTTGTAACTAAATTACATACATGTAACTAATTACTCCCCAACACTGCCAATTTGTAGTACATTTAAAAGCCTATTTCAAACTTTATTTATTTATTTCTTTATTTATTCAGTTTCTTTACAGTTAATTTCAAACAGCTCAACAAAGCAAACTTTTTGGATGGATTATGTTAGAAGACAGCCAAAACCTCTCTTTACCACAAGCTGGCATGCATAGCCTAATTTTAGCTTTTCAGATCTTGCAATTGCATTTAAGAACCAAAAGTGCTCAAAGATGTATTTTCGTGTGAGAATTATCTGGCTGGACAAAACGTGTAGCCTAAGTGTAATGAACTGTGTTTGAACACAGAGCTTATTATTTGCAATCTTCAAAAAGCATATGGGAAAATTCTATAGGGGTTTTATCGAGGGAACCAGTTTTATGCTAGCAGCTGTCTACAAAGTGATGTCATAGTTCCTTCACTCTATTAGGCCTTGACTGTGAATCTGAAAATCTTCATTGTTTCATCCCGTTTCTATTTGAACCACTCTTTGAGCATGTCCAAAAAAAAAAAAAAAAAAAAAAGATTTGTTGCCAAGTTTGTTTGCACACACAAGAAAAATCGTTTTGTAAAAAAGGAAGAAAGAAAGAAAGAAAGAAAGAAAGAAAGAAAGAAAGAAAGAAAGAAAGAAAGAAAGAAAGAAAGAAAGAAAAGGCATAAGGAGATCCACAGAAATTATTTTATAATGGTTATAAACTATAGAAATTTCACTTTAACTCTAATCTAAAGATTAGACCTATTTACTTTAGAGTATCCTACACTACTTATACAACAATGGTCAAAGCATTTAGACAACTAAAGCCCTATTAATTTTCTTGATTTATTCTGATATTGTTTTGTCCTCGTGTACGTGACTTTGAAAGCGCCTGCATTGAAACTCCATTTCCCACAATAACTTGCGGTGTGTCGCGTTACCCATAAGACTGTTCGCCCTCTATCTACAGACAGGAAGGTCGTTGAGAGTCATATACAGGTCGCGCAGATCCAACACTTCAGCTGAAAACAATGCTCGGACAAGCTGTTCGTCGGTTTGCCACGTCCGCGGTTCGCTCCAGTCACTATGCGGAGGGACCAGGAAAGGTACGTAGGTTTTCGGATGCGAGATAAACAATCCAATTGTTGTTTAAATCTTTAGCGGATGTATGTTTGGCCGGCAGAGGCCTGATGTTCATCTAAAGCCTGAATAGAGGACGTTTTAAGTGCTTAACGTTTGTTATAAATAATTGGTTTGTTTGCTTTGTACTTAATGGAATTAACGTCCTGTAAATTTAACGTATTGCTTGTTGTATTATGATTTATCTCCATAGACCGGATGCATGAGCTTCATTAGCATAGCATAACGTTAGCTTACTTTAGCTTAGCATGTGCCTATGTAGTAAATGCTTATTTACAAGACAGAGACATTTAATGAATATCAAAAGAAATGAATATCAAATAAAAGTACGTAAATGCAGGAAAATTGACTTTAATTTTATAGTTAGTGTAAAAATGAAAATGTACTCTACCCGCGCAAATTTTTATACCTTTATGAGTTTATTTGAGTGTATTTATTTCTGTTAAACAAAGAAAGATATTTAGATGAAAACTTACCATTGATTTCCATGATAGGATAAACAATTACCATGAAAGTAAATGGTTACCCATTTTATCGTTTTCTTCAAATTATCCTCTGTTCAACAGAAAAAACTCAAAACAGGTATTAAATAAATAAAAGGTATGCAAATGGCAATGTGGGTGAAGTGTAAGCTACTTAAAGGTGTATTATTGTGCAATTGTAAGTAACGTCCTTTAACTGGTTATCCTAGCCCTCCTGCTTTACAGATTTCTCTCGATCATGTAAATTAAGTTGCAGGTCATCATCTTTTCTATTTAATTTTTATCAATAGTTTTGATAATTATGTTTTATGTAGCTGTTAAAAATAGAATTAAAAAGATGTTGCTCTTTAATTTTCGTCTGAATAAGTAAGTCTAATGACCATGTCTAACTTATTCATTAGCAATGCCAGGAAGTTGTGATCAATTTTGCTTCTCTATTGCAATCGAAAACTTTTATCAGGGAATTGAAAACTAATTCAACTTTTAGCATTCATATTCTTACTCTGTGTTTGCAGTAATTCTCAAATTATTTATTGTATTTTTTATTTATTTTTTTGCAGAACCTGCCTTTCTCAGTAGAGAACAAGTGGAGGCTTCTTGGCATGATGGTGCTGTTCTTCGGCAGTGGATTCGCCTTCCCCTTCATTGTTGTCAGGCATCAGATCCTGAAGAAGTGAAGCTCCTACCAGTCATACATTGTAAGTAACATTGCATCATAAACATTCTGAGCACAAGTACCTTTTAATGTTCAATCAATCAATTACAATTTGAAATTATGTGGTTCACGATGTCTCAATATTCAGATTCAGTAATGTCATTGTAATATTTCTCATGGCTATTTTGTGTGTTGTTTTTTAGGTCGGGTGTGATTCTTGCACAACACAGCTCTGTTTCTTCTGGTGTGGATTCTATTATGTTATTGTAAATAAAATGACCAGTTAAATACTGTTTTCACTCGTTCATTATACCGGGCTTTCTTTTCAAATGAGAAAGCCCATCTGTCAATCCAAGTCAGGGGTCTTCAAACTCAGTCCTGGAGGGCCGGTGTCCTGCATAGTTTAACTTCAACTTCCTTCAACACACTTGCCCATAAGTTTTTAGTATATAAAAAGAGCTTGATTAGCTAGTTCAAGGCTGTTGTAAACTGATATTTTTTTTCTTATTAAATAATGCTAAAGTTTATGTTTACAAATGAACACTTGTTTGTAGAGCAAGTACTGATTTATGCCATTTAATATTACTAGTCATTTCTCCCATAGGCAAATGAATCGGAAGTTCTAAAACAAGCAAGTGCACTTCCACATTGCAAAATAGGTTAAATACAAAACGTGCACATTTTCATTACAATCAAAATCATAAGAAAATAAGGTGTGAGTAGAGTTGACAGTACAGCTGTGAAGCATGTATGCAGCTTATCTGCAGTTATACAATATAATATTTTTTTTTCTTTTCGACTTAGTCCCTTTATTAATCAGGGGTCGCTACAGCGAATGAACAGCCTTCTTATCCAGCATAAGTTTTATGTAGCGGATGCCCTTACAGCCATAACGCAATGGGAGACACGCATACACACTTGCATTCACACACATACACTACGGACAATTTAGCATATTCAGTTCACCTATACCACATGTCTTTTGGCTGGGGGAAAACGAAGCACCAGGGGTCTGTTCTTCATACGTGGATTACTCAATTAGCTGGATTTGAATATTGATGATTTGACATGATCCAGGATCGTTTAGTTCTTCAAAACTCATCTGAGACTTGTTGTCATAGCAACAGTTCTGGTAGCTTAAACCTGCTTATGAACAGGTTCATTTTATATAAACAGGATTAGATCGGGTGAGTTCAAACAAATATAATACTGAAAGCAGGGGCACATGCAGATATGATTTACTTCATATACAAGTGTGTTTATTGAGTGTGGTAATTCCAAAATAAAAATGTTATTCTCTATGTGCAATTAAACCAACGCTGGTGAAAGCAATGTACTTTAATCAAAAAGCAAACTGATGCATCTCTGTGTGTGCGCGCAGAGATCCCGTGCGCCTCTCGCATGAGCTGCTCTTCTCCCAAGTGCGAGTCCCGATAGTTACTTGCTGCTCACGCGGCACTAATGCGTTGTAAAACCAAAGTAACCGCCTTTTTAGTTTTGCAAGTTGACAAAACTAAAGTTTAAACAATTTGATTGTGATCTCACTAAGCATGCCTCCTGGTAGATTTTTTTTTTGTATGAAGCAAAAAGAAGGGATGACAAGTCAGGTAGGTAAGACTTAAAAAACCTAATTTCCTGCCATGAGTCAAGTCTAAGACAACAGATGATTCTATAAAACATTTATTTTTTTGTATTTTATTGAATTGTCTTTAGAATTTCATTCAAATTAAAATTTGTGCAAAAGATTTCTTAAATGATCTTAGCATCTTGTCTTAACATTGTTTTCCAGGTACATTTAAGATTATTTAGAAAAATAATTGTATAATAACAATAAAACTTTTATTGATTTTTGAGGGGGAATGGGGTGCGTGCCTCAGTAGAGCTTTATGTCTAGCAACGCCCCTGACTGAAAGTATGTACCAAATGCTGATATTTTGTTACCGTATATGTATGTATATATGTGTGTGTGTATATATATATATATATATATATATATATATATATATATATATATATATACACACACATATATATATATACATACATACATACATAAGTTAAAAAATATATATATTAATACAATTTATGCAATGTGCACTTCAAAATAAAAGTACAAAGACTGCCACCTGGTGGCTCAAAGTTAAATTTATTGATATTAACATTTTAAATACCGATGTGTAGATGCACAATATTTGACTTTATTTTTAAAGGATAATTTATGCAGTCATTCACTTGTTGTGACTGCTAATATACCAATGATTTGAGGCTTTGCTTGTAGACACCTTTACTGATATCAAAATGCTTTTATGATGCAAAATTAATTTATACAGTTATTCCTTTCAAAATACATTGATATGCATTGCAATACATGACGATTACTCTTGACACATGAAAGTGCAGAGCCTGCAGCTCACAACAGATGTGGAAAGTTATTGCGTGGGATTTTTAACAAACCGTTTACTTCTAATTTTATGTAATTTTGCTCGCATGGATAACTGAATATCAATCAGATGATGTCATTACGCTGCTGTGCGTTAGCCAATCGTTGCATTGCTGATTATGATTTCGAGTAAATAGTTTTGTGATTTAGTAGGCAACAGATCTATGGGGACCACACAACAAATATTGTAAACTGAGCAAGTTGGTTTCTGCCTTTTTAGAATAGTGGTTAATCGCCTGTTTGATGACCAAGACTGACATGCTTGTGTTTAAGAGATTTTATACTCGGCTGGTACAAGACTAAGGATGTTATAGGAATCCGAATGAACAGGAATAATATACAATAACTAATCAAAGAAATTATTCAATCATAATCTAAAGTAATATTAAAAAAAACTAAATAATCTCATTAAATATTTTATAATTGGAGTCAAATAAAACTAAAATAAATATATTAATATTCTAAACCACCTCATACTAAAATTGGAGTCAGATATGAGTTAAATTTAAAGTAAATCAACATTGTGCACCGGAAAGGCCGAATATCCAGTGAACCTTCGTCCACCAGTATACACCGTCGTTGGACTAACTGGCTAGACCTTACAGAGGCCACTGTCCCGATCAGAAATTGTGCGTTTACCAGATTAGATTTATTTTATTTTCCCAGTTGTTTTAGTGTAATGTTAGCTCATACCCGAATCTAAATGGCTAGCAGCGAATATTTACCAATGTTTACTGTCGTTTACTTTTTTTTGCACATCTTAAAGACGTTGCCAAAGTTCTTCCGGATTTAGTTTGTCTCAGTTTCTTTATGTAAATTTCAGACAGACTGGATGATTAGCAGATCAGATCTGTGTGTAGAGCACTGGCTGTTGTCAGACTCAGTGTGCAGACAATGACAAAAATAATGTATTTTTGTTAATGTCCACTTGAATGACAAAAATGAGCCATAATTCCACATTCACTTTTAAGTAGTTGTATCACTGCAAACTTTTGTTTAATGTCGTGAGCAGCATGTTATCTCTACTGTCAGCGTGACTTTCCTAGATCTCTTAGTGTTGTGGCTTAGCGTAAGCGTTTATGTATCACTATAACACTGTGTCCTTGAGAACAAAGATGCTATCTTAGCCGGTGCCAGAATGCTAAGGTCATAGAGAACAGGCCATTAAAAAACCAGCCACCCCTAAATCAGTCAGCCAGATTCTATGATAACTCTTCCCTGGACACAGGCCCTGATTAAAACAAAGTAGAGCCATTAAAAATCTATTCCATAATTGTGTATTAATGTTTAATGATTCTGGACCGTCATGGAGCACTCTAAAGCTAATGTACCATCAAATTTGCCATAAGCAACAAAAGCACTGGCAAATATAAACTACGTTCATTTTGCATGAATTTTTATTCTGTTTTATAGAAAGCTGCCATTTTACCTCTGGGCCTTTTTATGTTTTGTATGCAGTAAGATGTTTGAATGTGTCTAGCTTTTTAGGTTAATTGCTGGAATAATAAGCTATTTTTATTAGCATTACTCATTCTCCCTTTATACTTTGGCTGTTGCAATTGGTTTAACTGGCTTGACCTCTACCAAGAACTTTCAAGGGGTATACTGAAGCACTGTGTGTTCAACATTATATTCGATTTGAAGCCCAAGTTTTTCAGATGTGAAAAAATATAGACTCACCGGGCACTTTATTAGGTACACTTTGCTAGTACCGGGTTGGACCCTCTTTTGTCTTTAGAATTGCCCTAATTCTTCATGGCATAGATTCAACAAGGTACTGAAATATTCCTCAGAAATTTTGGTCCATATTCTCATAATAACATCCTGCAGTTGCTGTTGTCGACTGCACATCCATGATGCGGATCTCTCATTCCACTACACCTCAAAGGTGCTCTAGTGGATCAAGATGAGGGGCCTCATGTATCAACGCTGTATACGCACAAAAACTTTGCGTACGCCAGGTTTCACGCTCAGAATCGCTCACGTTTGGATTAACTAACGATGAACTGAACGTGGGAATGTGCACACCTCCACGCCACCTTTATGGCTGGCGTACGCACATTTTTTGTGCGTGTCTGTTTTATTTCCATTGGCGACTCCTAGAGGCAGTTGTTAAATTGCACTCTACAAAGTGTCTTTGAGCCTTGCAATGGCAGCTGTATGAGACGGGTTCATCTAGCAGGTATATAAGGTTTCCATACCATACAGTTGACCAGCTTAACATTAAAGCGCAATTTGCAGCGGTCGCCTGTTTTCCCAATGTAATCTGAGCTATCTACTGCACGCACATTTCTATAAAGACACTATCTGAAGATGAATTTGCATGCGTGAATCAGAAACATTTCCATTCAATAAATGTGCAAATAAAATGTGATGCAAAAACTTATTGATTCCTACTTGTCTTTCTTGTGATAAATAGTTGGTCAAAATCTGATATGTAGCGGGGGGAAAAAGAAGAAAGAGTTCATCAGATGCTGGATTCGAACCGAGTTCATGCTCGAACGTGTCAAAACATAAAGACATGTGTCTTATGAGCTGCGCCACTGAGACTGTTATGAATATTGCAACATTTTACACCTATAAACCACTCTATTTTTTTTCTTTTGTTGTTAATTCTGGAGAACAAACTTTTCACCGCTTTTCTCCATCCTACCTCCGAAAGGAGCACCTCCAATTCACATTCTGTTCAAAGTTTTGCTTGATTTTGTCATTGCTTTTTCGTTGAGTTTTGCCAAAGTATAGTCAATAGCAAATTCATACGGGGGAGGAGGCAGGAAGGGGTTTTGTGCTCGTGCATGTTACGCTTAGTTTCACGTTCATTCAGATGTACAAAAGAATATGCGTGAGATTCGGCGTACGCAGTGTTTCATACATCTGAATTTTTTTCTGCGTACGCAATGTTTTAGTATGATTTCCACGCAAGTCTTCGTACATGAGGCCCCTGGTGACTGTGGAGGACATTTAAGTACAGTGAGTTCAATTGGTTCTAAAGCCCACACCATTACACCACCACCAAGAGACTGAACCATTGATACAAGGGAGGATCAAAAAATGCTTTCATGTTGTTGATGCCAAATTCTGACCCCACCATCTAAATGCCACAGCAAATATTGAGACTCATCAGAAGAGGCATGGTGTTTCCAATCTACTATTGTCCAATTCTTGTGAGCCTGTGGGCCTGTAGCCCATCCACCTCAAGGTTGGACATGCTGTGCGTTCAGAGATGCTCTTCTGCATACCTCATTTGTGATGAGTGGCTATGTGAGTTATTGTTGCTTTTCTATTAGCTGGAACCAGTCTGGCCATTCCCCTCTGACCTCTGGCATCAATAAGGCATTTGCGCCCACAGAACTGCTGCTCACTGGATATTTTCTCTTTTTTCGGACCAAAATGACAGATTGTAGTTTGCTTTTATTAATGCATTCAAGAGTTCACACTTAGCTGATAATCAATAAAGCGTATTTGGCATGCTGTCCCGGAAGAGAGCCCTGAGCTCGTAATATCCTGGAGCCCGGGGCTCCCTCCGGTTAGAAGGGCAAGAGGAGAATTTGAGGTCAGGTAGGTCTCGAGAACTCCCCTGCTTGTCACCGTGAAAAGTGTAAACTCGGGTTGTATTGGTTGATAATTTGTTTTAGTCGATTGGCTATGGTTTATGTTTTTGGAAGGTGGGAGGAAACCGGGGAACCCGGGGAAAACCCACGCGAACACGGGGAGAACATGTAAACTCCGCACAGAAACACCAACCGGCCCGATGGGTTGGACCGGTGTTGTTTTTGCTGTGAGGCAACAGTGCTAGCCACTGGGCCACCGTGTCGCCCGATCAGAAAAAGTGGGAGGATGTAGGGGTGGAAGGGGGGGAGCTTCAAGACGAAGATAACTGGAGTGAAAAACTCGTTCGTGTTCGTGTGGGTTTCCTCTGGGTGCTCTGGTTTCCCCCACAGTCCAAAGACATGCGGTACAGGTGAATTGGGTAAGCTAAGATTGTCCGTAGTGTATGAGTGTGAATGGGTGTGTGTGTGGATGCTGGTGAAGTTGGCGGTTCGTTCCGCTGTGGCGACCCCGGATTAATAAAGGGACTAAGCCGAAAAGAAAATAAATGAATGAATACCTTTCATTGCTTAATTCATAATGCTTTTTTTTTTTTTCAAAAATTTAAAACTAGAAGCTAAATAAACAAATAATAGATTTAATGAATAAATAAATATCAATTACATTAAGTGTGGTTTATTCATAAAGTAATTTCGAGAGGATCATGTGCTTATAATCAACACGGCTGGCTCCTTGTTAGCGCCGTAATCAGCTCTATTAAATGTTGGTGATTACCTTAAATGTTAGCGCGAAATTGCCGGTCTTTCTTTTAATTCAGTATCGTGACAAGTCAAATAGTGAAAGAATCAGTTTATTAACTCAAGTTTGATAAATGCCATCTAAAACGTGTGTTTGGGGAAGAAAATGTTAGCTAACTAGTGCCATTTCCCTTAACTTAGCTGAAAATGAGCTCTGATATCTCTTTTCACATTTACCATTCATTCAGAACGGACCTTCGGGTCACCCGGAAGGCGGAGAAATGATAAATTTGTGTCACTTTGTCTTCGCTGATAAGATATATAGCCAGTTACACAACATTCCTATGTAACTCCCAATGATACTTCCAGGTTTCTTCCCACCGCAGCCTTGATTTCGCTTTTGAAAATGGCGGCCGCGTGAAATCAGTCTAAAGTTGCACAGAAACCCTCATTTAGTTAATTATTCATTTATTAATTTTCTTATTGGCTTAGTCCCTTTATTACTCCAGGGTCGCCACAGCGGAATGAACCACCAACTTATCCAGCACATTTTTACGCAGCGGATGCCCTTCCAGCTGCAATCTCTGGGAAACATCCACACAAACACATCCACACACACACACTCATACGCTAAGGACAATTTAGCCTAGTGCATGTCTTTGGACTGTAGGGGGGAACCGGAGCACCCATGCGAACGCAGGGAGAACATGCAAACTCCACACAGAAATGCCAACTGAGCCAGCGACCTTCTTGCTGTGAGGCGACAGCACTACCTACTGCGCCACTCCTTTACCCCCTCATTTAGTTAATTAATGAAGCATATTTGTTGCCCACCCTCTTGATTTCAGAGTAATTGCACTTTTTTTGTATGGCAACACAGTCTTTGCAAATTTCATTCATTCATTATCTTGTCGGCTTAGTCCCTTTATTAATCCGGGGTCGCCACAGCGGAATGAACCACCAACTTATCCAGCAAGTTTTTACGCAGCGGATGCCCTTCCAGCCGCAACCCATCTCTGGGAAACATCCACACACACACTCATACCCTACGGACAATTTAGCCTACCTAATTCACCTGTGCCACATGTCTTTGGACTGTGGGGGAAACCGGAGCATCCGGAGGAAACCCACGCGAAGGCAGAGAGAACATGCAAACTCCACACAGAAACGCCAACTGAGCCGAGGTTCGAACCAGCAACCTTCTTGCTGTGAGGCGACAGCACTACCTACTGCGCCACTGCCTCGCCCGCAGTGCAAATTTGAACTTCAAAAACAAAATACCAGTGAAAATAAACTAAAATAAAATAGCACAAAGGGAATAATCAGAACAGCTTGTTATATTAGAGACTCATGTCCACTTTCTTATATGCCATGCTCTTTTTAAAGCACTCTGTAATATTTATGTTATTTTACTGACTTATTCTTCAGCTTGTAAATTCAACTGTCATAGTTTGTCACAGGCAATGTACATTAACTAGTTTGATTTTCTTGTGGCATTAGGGCTTCTAAATAGTATGAATTTGAATAGAATGGAACTTGGACGTACTACATCCCCCATTTGTCATTATCACATGACCTAACCACATCAGTTGTATCGGTTCACTCCCTTACATGAATTCTCCTGCATTGCATAATGGGATAGTGTAGCGTCTACTGGATGCACACTACACAATCTCATCAAAAGTAATAGGACATCCTGTACTTCGGCTACTGTGTATTTGGACATACTACTCGGCTTGCATACTGTTTTTTACACACTATATAGAAGGGCAGTATGCAATTTCAGATTAAAGTCTGCATGGCTGACTATTAAAATTTAATGTGAACTGTCAGTCACTACTACAAACACTGACAGTTTTGGAAAACAAAGTAATTAATTAATTAATTAATTTATTGATTTATTATTAAATTAACAACTTTTTAAAACTTTACAACTTTTTTCATGTAAAAACTTACACCATGAACTATGGAAACCCATTTCCGCCACTGAATGATAAAAAAAAAATAATAATAATAATGGAAAAAGAAAATTGTAAAGTCATAATTGTGAGTTATTAAATCATAATTTTGAGTTATAAAGTCAGAATTCCAAGTTATAAAGTCAGAATTAATTAAATCAGAATTCCGAGTTATAAACCGAGTTCCATCCTTCAGTGGCTGAAACGGGCGTCCATAATGAACAAACAATTAAATGTTGTGGGAGGTGAGACTATTCAACAGAGACCAAAATAATACATTTTGATCAACATGACATGAGCAACTGATAATGTAGGAAACAATAGAGAATTGCACATATTTGTTTACCTGGATGTAAAAAGCATTTGGAACTGCTTTTCTGATATGCACAACTGTCACGATCTGAAGACAAACAGGTAGTTTTGAGAATTTCCATTCTGATCTGAGAAACGGAGCAAAGTGACTGAAAACTGTTACAGAATCAACATTTATTCATCAAATAAAATAACAACAATAAACACAGAAATAGTGGGTTATGTATGAAAGCTAATGTTGAAAGATAATAAGCAGCTTTAGCCTCAGGCAAAAGTTTTTTTTTCGTATATTATATGTATATATTACAAATATAAAACAAGTATTATAAGTATTATTAAGTATAAAAACTACATTGTAAATGCTGTGAGTTTGCGTCAAGATGATGATACATAGGACGACTTTTTGAGCAATTGTCACTTTAGAATTATAAGGTTCTTTACTTTTAAAGTCTGTGATGTATATAAGTCCCTGCCACATGCTCCTTGCGTTATTTGTTAAATTGACCCTCTACCTTGTTACCTTGTCTCTGTATTGACCTTTTGCTGCTTTGATGGTTTTACTGAGGTTGTAATTTGCTTGTTTTTGTTCCTCAACATTTCTTTTTTTTATTATTTATTTTTCATTTTACAGTATAACAAACAACACAATTGACAAAAAGAATATTCAGCATTAAGTGTAGCATCAGAGTATACAAATATAGAAACATGTACATCAACAAATCCAGTTTATGTTACTAGATAAAACAGAAATCAAATAACAGCTTGTGAATGGTCAGTATGATAACAATGGATATTATACAGGCTCAGGTCAAAGGGTTCATAAAGAGTCAAAAAAAAAAATTTCCAGGTTTTTAAAAATATGTGTGTTTTGTTTTTTAGGCTATATGTTAAATATTCCAAATGCAGCGTGCCATTTATGATATTTTTAAATAATTCAAATGTTGGAGGGAGTTCCTGTTTCCAGTTTAACAGAATACATAGATACATAAGATATTAGACTTATCCTTTTGGTAAAAAAAGGGTCTGATACCTCATTCAAATCCACCCCAAAAAGATATATTAAAGGAGTCTTGAGATATTTCTTTCCCAGGATCATCATAGAAAACTCATGTACTGAATCCCAAAACTCATTTAGTTTTTTACAGCTCCAAAAAATATGCATAATGGTGACCTTATGTTTCTTACATCGGTTACATAAAGACGAAGCACCGGGATATATCCTACTAAGGCGAACTGGGGTCAAATATATTCTTTGTATAAATTTGTAATTTTGTTCAATTATTTTGTTACTTGAAAATGAAAAAGATGTACATTTGTATACAACTTCCCACTGATCATCAACAAAATTACAACCGAGGTCTTTTTCCCCACACGTTTTTTAATGAGATTAAAGAAGAATCAGCTTGGTCTCTTAAAATTGTATATATCTTAGATATCTTTCCCTTCAACATTGGGCTATTCTCTAGAATGTTTTCTAATTTGGATAATTCCAGTGAAATATGACCTTTTGCAAGGAAATCATTTATCATGTGTCTAAGTTGTAGGTACATGCACTGTAAAAACGCCAACTTTCAAAAAGTCCTCTGAACAAAGATTAATAAGTTAACTGAATTTAAATATCTTCATTTGAAATGCTGACAAATAATAGTTAGTTTGTTCAAGAAATATGGTGCTTCAATGTGAAAAACTTAAAATATTTCGTTGAACTAATACAAAATTCTTAGTTTTGCGTTGATGCGTGCCCTTCTTGTTGGCGCATGCGCCTTATAAGCTTCTGGCGCATGCGCAATTTACTTCCATAGCTCACTGCAGGGGGTACCTGTCACGTGCGCGCGACAAAACGAACCATCTTTCTTTCTGCGGAGCTACGTGTCAATCGTTTTCATAATCGATTGTATATAATTGTATACATGTTTTTTGTGCGATGTGCTACCCATCTGACTGCCCGATCTATTTTACCAGTGTATTAATGATGTGAGAGACCGTGATAGAGCGGTTAAGAGCAGGCCAACGACGTTTCTGCTAAATCATAGTAGTGATGGTCAAATGAAGCTTTCTGAACCAGTGAAGCGCTCGACTCAATTGTATCGGAAAAAGGTTCGTTACTCGAAGCTTTCTAAATCAGAGCTCAATGAGGACCTCTTCTGGTGAAAGTGTGGGAAAGCACTGTGTTGCCATAATGTCAAGTGTTCACAACTGACCAACTCATTCATGTAGTAATACAAAAACAGCAATATAAACAAATTACTCAATTACTGTAGTTTTTACACAAGATATATTACATTACACAACTGATGATTGTAGTAAAATCCAAGGTATTCAAAAGTTTATCATAACACAATTAGTCCCGCTCCAAGCAGGGATCGAACCAGGGATTCTTGATTGGGAGGCGAGTGCTCTAGGAGGACGCTATATGAACGATGTTTCAAGGTTGCATTCACCAGATGCTCTCTGTCAAACACAATACTACGATATGCGGTGGTTTTCTTTAAAGATAGTCATAAAAAAAATAC
The DNA here is from genome assembly GCF_049306965.1 of Danio rerio. Lineage (NCBI taxonomy): Eukaryota > Metazoa > Chordata > Actinopteri > Cypriniformes > Danionidae > Danio > Danio rerio. Next base: position 48,791,904 of record NC_133180.1, on the reverse strand, counting down.
GCTAATACACTTTAGTATTGTTCAAAACCTTTTTACTAAAAAATACTATTGTAGTTTAGTTTAATTACTGGTGTTTGGGACTGGTGCAGTGCTTTGAAACAAATGTATGTAATAGACGCCAATTCTCTAGCTATACACTTGAGGGTGTTTAAACCTTTGAATCAAAATTCGAAGCAGTCACGTGGGTAAAGGCGAAAATGAAGCTTCGGACATCACTGATCACGTGATGATGGCAAAACGAATCAAGCTCCGGTACACTGCTTCACAGCGAGATGTATCGTTTTTTTGATACAAGCTTCGAAGCCTCGGCGCACAACGTCACATCACTAAATCATAGGTATGTATGTCTTTTTTGTTGTCATCTAACGTTATATTATTTGATATGTTGGCTTTGATGTGCGCGTGTATCCTAATACGGAACTATTTGTTATAATTTAGCCGTGAGTTACTTGTTTCGTGCACTTGGTTTTGGCTATTTACATCAATAAAAGTTTTTAATGAATGTATTTGAAACAAATAGCGATTTCAATCGAGTCATTTGCTTTAATAACTCACGATTAATACAATGAGTATCATATAACATACCAGATCAGGTATCCAAGTCAAATTTCCTTGCTAAAACGAATATAACATTATGTCCTGTTTATCTAGATTGCTGTCAGCATTGCGCACATCATAACCATTTTTCCCTTCGAACCAGAGCCAGTGGAACAAACGGTGACGTGTTTAACTGTGTAATTTGTGTGAAAATCGTGTGATTTTCATGTAATTCATTGCTTGATTTGCTTGTATATTAGTTAGCTCGACTAAATGTCTATCATATTCAGACCAACTTGCTTTAACAGTCAGCTAGCTTTTATTTACATAAAAAATATAAAGGGCTAAATATATATTTTTCTTTCTTTTTGCTCAAAAGGACTGAAATATTGACAATGACATAATTCAATGCAAGATTTCCTTGAGGAGGTGAGACTTGCTATCATCAGTGAAATTTGACGGTCATTCACCAGCAGATACAAGAAACCTTTTCTCTTTGCCCAAAAGAAGTTGTTGAGATTTAGCCAGGAAGAAATTAGAGAGATAACCTGGACTTTAAGGAAGAGGTAAGTCACTATATTGCTATTGCTTAAGTTTCATTCAAGGTAGTAATGATAATGCTAAAAATAACAAACAACATTATTATTATAGGTAATTCAAAATACATCTGTATTCAGCATTTGAACATTTAAATATTTACATTTACAAATATATATGTATATATATATATATATATATATATATATATATATATATATATATATATATATATATATATATATATATTATGTGTAAATATTAATATGTATGTTTTTTTTTGTATATTGTAGATCTGCAAAGAGTTTTCTCAGATCTGTAATGTAGATCTCCTGAGACAGTTAATCGAGTGACTTGATAAATATACAGCACCTCTCCTGAAACTCTACAGAAAAAGAAGGGATTCAATGGGTCCAGAGATGGATACAACTTTAAACAAGATGAATGAGCAGGTACTCATTAAGATTTTTTTTTTTCTTATACACCCGTCTGATGTTTTTAACATGTGCAACATATTTTGTCCTGTCAAACACAAAAGCATGAATTTCATGCTCAGGTAATACAGTCCAATAAAACGTGATTGCAACAATTTAATTGTCCAGCCCTTTTGCATTAATTTTAATTGTGTCAAGTTGTGTTTTGATTGTGAGATGGAAGTAAGATAAATAACAGATGTTTCACTTGTTTTGAGTGACCATTTCAAATGAATACATTCAAAGAGGAAAATAGAAAATAATAGCTGTAGTTTTTAACTCAAAGTAATTGTCACATGAAACTAAACATTTTTCTAAATTTGCCAACACAACCATTATCAAATTCCATTGTATGGAAACCACAAAATTCTTTTTTAAAAATGAAGCCATGTGTTTTTTCAACAGCATGAATAAAATACTATGCTCATTTAAATGTACTAAGTACATTTTTACTTACAAAACAATAAGATTGTAAAACACCCTTTGTAAATGACTTTCCTTTAGGTCACTGATATTGTCACCGATCGAGAAAGAGCAGCTCTTGAGGGATTGCCAATTTTTCTTCGTAAAAATTCTGCTTGCTTTCTCAAGATATGTCTGGTAAGTTACCCATTTTCATACCCTATTCTACATTTATTAGTCTGCTTGGTAACACTTATAATAGCTGCACGCTATAAATAATTTATTTAGTATTAGCGAATAGTTAATTTATTTTCTGTTAAGCATAACTCTACATGAAGTGCTCAATGATTGTATTTTTTAACTTTAATGATTCATTTGTATTACTAATTTAAGTATTGCATTATTTACAAACCAGTTATTTAAGAATACTTGGTGTTTTTAAGATCATTCAGAATGCTTAAGTACACGATTAATAAACTATTCAAATTAACATTTAAATATCCTAATATTAAGGTATGTAATAATAGTTACTTTGTATGTTAGTATATGCTTTATGAGCTTAACTTCATCCAGTTGTGACCTAATCTAAAGTGAGGACTATTTATGCTTTATAAATCCCTTATGAATGACAATTAAAGGCTCAGTTATATTCTAAACAGGACAATAAACAACTTTCACAATTGAAACTGTATCAAATAAAAGTAAATCTTTGCAATTTTATGTAAAATAAAAGTTTAAAAAATTGCTAAATATTAAAAAGTTGTCAATATATTGTTCAATTATTATATATTATAGACTATTCAAAGTGTTACTGTTTGTATGTACGAAAATATTACATGTTTTTATTTTCTTTGCATAATAGTAATAACATTAATAAGTAGTAATTAATATTACACATCAATTAATTTTCCCATTACTTAATCTCCTATAAGGACACGGACCCTGAAGACCACAGCACTAGAGATTAAAGGATTGGAATCTTCACTGTGGTGGAAGATGATAATGGCACTTCTGTATCCCTGCAATATGTGATGAACCTCGCTAAAATCTTGGAGGAGGCCATAGTACTTCAGGATATCACACATCTGTCTGCAGCCTTCGCTTACTTGTTCAGCCTCTTGTATAGACTGAATATGGAACACCCAAAAGAACTCTTACTTTTTAAGTGATTCAGCATGTTTTATGGAGGTTGGTGGCACATGATCTGCGAGAGTTCAGTTCATTCATTCATTCATTTTCTTTTCGGCTTAGTCCCTTTATTAATCTGGGGTCGCCACAGCGCAATGAACTTGTTTTACGCAGCGGATGCCCTTCCGGCTGCAACCCATCTCTGGAAAACATCCATACACACTCATTCACACATACACTATGGACAATTTTAGCCTACCCAATTCACCTGTGCTTGTTCCCTGTAGTTAAAGGGTAAATACAGTATTTGTTCCCTCCTTGTTCCCTGTACTTACACACTGTAAAAAAAAAAAAGTTGAATAAACTTAAAATAATAAGGCAACCGATCACACACAGCTTTTTGAGTTAACTAAGTCGACTTAAAATATTTTGTTGAATTCCTTGTTTAACCAACAACATATTTTTGTTTGCTGAACAAATATTATCATGTTTACTCAACAAGATCTTTTGTTTGCTGAACAAAAATTTTCACGTTTATTCAACAAGATCTTTTGTTTACTGAACAAAAATGATCATGTTTACTCAACAAGATCTTTTGTTTGCTGAACAAAAATTTTCACGTTTATTCAACAAGATCTTTTGTTTACTGAACAAAAATGATCATGTTTACTCAACAAGATCTTTTGTTTGCTGAACAAAAAATTTCACATTTATTCAACAAGATCTTTTGTTTACTGAACAAAAATGATCATGTTTACCCAACAAGATATTTTGTTTGCTGAACAAAAATTTTCACGTTTATTCAACAAGATCTTTTGTTTACTGAACAAAAATTATCATGTTTACCCAACAAGATTTTTTTAGTTTACTGAACAAAATAAAACAAACTGATTCATTATGCATTTACTATTAATTTTTAGGATTCAAATTAAATACACAAGAATAGTCAATTCACTTTTTTTATTTTTAACTGTGTTCAAATCACAATCCAAAACATTTGCATACAAAATCAGCATTTGACATTAGCCGTGTTCAGCATTGGGCTAGTTTGTACACAACTAGTACTGAATGTTTCCAGATTTGAAAAGATTGTACACTGCCTCAACATAAAATAACTGGCAACCTTACTAAAACCAAGCTATTAGTGTGTCCAAACACTCAAACCAGGTGAATATACAATCATCTAATCAGAGTAAACCCTAAAAGCCACTCCATTCAAACAGTCTTTAAAGTGTACTGCACTTTTGTCAACAAAGTACATCAAGTCCAAAAACAGACCTCAAAACATTCAAACAGTGGCACAGTAGGAAGTGCTTTCGCCTCCCACCAAGGTCGCTGGTTCGAGTCTCAGCTGGGTCAGTTGCCGTTACTGTGTGGAGTTTGAATGTTCTCCCTGCGTTCACGTGGGTTTCCTTTGGGTTCTCTGGTTTCCCCCACAGTCCAAAGACGTGTGGCACAGGTGAATTGGGTAGGCTAAAATTGTCCATAGTGTATGTGTGAATGAGTGTGTATGGATGTTTTCCAGAGATGGGTTGCAGCCGGAAGGGCATGCGCTGCGTAAAACAAGTTCATTGCGCTGTGGCGACCCCAGATTAATAAAGGGACTAAGCCGAAAAGAAAATGAATGAATGAATGAACTGAACTCTCGCAGATCATGTGCCACCAACCTCCATAAAACATGCTGAATCACTTAAAAAGTATATTTGAGTTCTTTTGGGTGTTCCATATTCAGTCTATACAAGAGGCTGAACAAGTAAGCGAAGGCTGCAGGCAGATGTGTGATATCCTGAAGTACTATGGCCTCCTCCAAGATTTTAGCGAGGTTCATCACATATTGCAGGGATGCAGAAGTGCCATTATCATCTTCCACCACAGTGAAGATTCCAATCCTTTAATCTCTGGTGCTGTGGTCTTCAGGGTCTGTGTCCTTATAGGAGATTAAGTAATGGGAAAATTAATTGATGTGTAATATTAATTACTACTTATTAATGTTATTACTATTATGCAAAGAAAATAAAAACATGTAATACTTTCGTACATACAAACAGTAACACTTTGAATAGTCTATAATATATAATAATTGAACAATATATTGACAACTTTTTAATATTTAGCCATTTTTTAAACTTTTATTTTACATAAAATTGCAAAGATTTACTTTTATTTGATACAGTTTCAATTGTGAAAGTTGTTTATTGTCCTGTTTAGAATATAACTGAGCCTTTAATTGTCATTCATAAGGGATTTATAAAGCATAAATAGTCCTCACTTTAGATTAGGTCACAACTGGATGAAGTTAAGCTCATAAAGCATATACTAACATACAAAGTAACTATTATTACATACCTTAATATTAGGATATTTAAATGTTAATTTGAATAGTTTATTAATCGTGTACTTAAGCATTCTGAATGATCTTAAAAACACCAAGTATTCTTTAAAGGGTCACGAAACACCAAAACACATTTTTTGAGCTTTTGACAGTCGTATATGTGTCCCACACTGCTAAAAACACTATTAGGACACCTATATTTCACTAAAAAGTGTAAATTGGTTGTTTTTGCGTTATTTCAAGCAAATTCGTACTTCCTGTTTGAAACAAATTTTTGAAGCTGCGTCTTGGACATGACATAATAGCATGTATTCCAGCGTGCAGACTGGGCGTCTGTGCCAGAGTGAGTCTTATTACGTCTTACAGTGTGATACATTAATGCATGAGTAAGGCTTGGTTCAAACCAATCAGCGCGCTCTATTGTGCAACTTCATTAATATTCATTTGTGTCACCGTGTTTACACCACAAAGACGCCACGTTGTGTTGGCAAAACAAGCGTGAAGTGTTGCTTTTATAGTTTGCTGCCGTTAAGTTTCGTTTTCATTTTCTCTCTGTGAGAGCTTATCTGGATCACGTGTGGATTAACAGTGTACGCGACGCTCGATAACAATAACTTACGTGTCTAAGGAGGATTATTGTTTACCTGAGAGCTGTTCTCATCTGCAAACGCTGAAATCTGGATTTGCTTGTAGTATTCTCTCCATATAGACGCGGCTCTAGTTGCTGGTGATTGTCCTGTCTCTACAGATTTGGTAAGTGAGCGACCAGTGCTCTTTGTTTATTCAGTTTGTTCATATCGAATTAAGTTAACTATTGCACTGAGTGCAGAAATGTTAGCACCGCATTTAGTGACCGGAATAACACACGCGGCTTTCTGACGCTACCTGCCGTATGCATCTAAGTTTCCGGGAAATGCGGAGTTTTTTTTTTCTCTCATTCGCCGTGCGGTATCAAACATTGCATGAAAAATACACGCTTAGAGCAGTTCCTCGAATCAAATATCTCGTTTGTCGTGAGGGGCATGAATGAATTCCCTGAATGAAAGAGCCAAACTGCAGTTAAAGTCCAACATTTATTAATTCAGCAAATAATTCGACTACAGATGTCCATGTAGGTTAAACACCATCGCTTTCTCCTGTCTGTGTGGGTGTGTATTTTGACTCTGAAACTCGCGCGTGCACAAACAGACACTCCCACACCATCCCACTTTAGTTCCTCCGACACTCCCCCCTAAACAGAGCTGGACACGCCCACTTTTCTGACTTTTTCGAAAGTAGAGGTGTGAAAACACCCTGCTGAAACGAGGGGGTTTCATGGCCCTTTAACAAACGCCGATGAAGTATTCTTTGTAGCATGTAGTTTCCAGAAGTTTCCAGTAGTTTACAACTGCTTGGCTATAATGCTGAGGTTTCATCTTTGGGTAGAGACTCAATGATATTCATCTGCAGTGTGACTTCAATCGACCGGCATGTTTGTGTGTGTGTCTGGGTTTCTGTGTCAAAGAGCGGGGCCGCAGGTTTGAAATCTCCCAGGTGTGCGCGTGAACATGAATAACTTGGTTTAGTTAGTACGTCATGGCGAAACACCTAATGACTCGGTATCAAGGCGACTCGTTTGAAGCACTATGAGTCGACTCTTTTATAGATGAATCAACAGTTTTAAACACTGTACACTTACAGATTTAAGCCTTAGCTGGATACTTCACTTCACTTAGAGCTGTGTTACAAACTACATGGAAGGGCATTTTCAAAAACGTTCGAGGTTACTGAAGTAACCCTTCGTTCCCCGAGGAGGGGAACGGAAGTACTATAAGTGGATTTGATGTTCTTAATCCACGTATGGGAGATTCGGTTCAGAAGCTACTTGTCTGAAAGAGTATTGAACGGGCCAATGAAAGCAATGAATTGGCAGCGTAAGCTTGCGCAGGTGTGCTGCATCGCCAATTAACTGAGCATATAAGCACACCTGGCGCCGGCAAGTGCTATCCTTTTTAAGCTGAAGAGACTTTTAACAGCTAAGGGACAGTCATTATGGCGACGGAGTATAGTACTTCCGTTCCCCTCCTCGATGAATGAAGGGTTACTTCAGTAACCTCGAACGTTCCCCTTCGGTTGGGGAACTCCAGTACTATAAGTGGATTTGATGTTCTAAATTCACGTATGGGAGTCCATTGAAAGCGCCATAATGACTGCACCTTACCAATGCCTCCGATGAGAGGGCAGTCAGGCAAGCGTGACGCACCCAAATCATGGAAGGCGCGGTCCTCCAACGTGCCCTTGGCCCAAACTTATTCCCACTTCAAAAGAAGATTTACGGAATAGGTATATTTTTTTGGGGAGTCGCTAGCGTCTAGATAATTCTAGGAAATACGACAGTATGTTGGGAAGCGTGCAATCCCAGTAGGGAGGACGCTGCGGAGACCATCCGCACCCAATAGGGAGACAAATGGAATTACATATGGACTAACCCTAAGGAGGGGGAGTGCGCATAAGAAGGTGGTTAGCGGATAGGGAAGGCACGGGTCCACCCAGGGGGGGGACTTAACCGTGGCGGAAAAAGCATATGGGGATCACCAGCGGGGATCGCACATAGCAGGCACCTATACCCAAAAACGGGGGCTGACCAGCGGGCAGACCTAACATAGTGGGCCAGCGAGTGACTCCTCCGCTGAGTCAGTGCTGGGGGCCTCAGAGGAATCTGCAGGGCTCACTGAATGGGGAACTTTACTGACAGACAGGAAGGTGCACATCTCTCCGTGTTAGGGAAAAAAGGCACTGCAAGCGTGCTACAACACCCCACCGAGTTGTTTCCTCAACCACCAAAGGTACCTAACACCCTTGAGAAAACTGGCTCCACTCGCAGATTGTAAAACCTTGCAAATGTGTTGGGTGTCGCCCAGCCCGCAGCTCTACAGATGTCTGATAAAGAGGCGCCGCGTGCACACGCCCAAGAGGATGCAACGCACGCACTCCTGGGGGACGCGGCTGACCTCTGCTCAAATAAGCACATGAAATGGCCTCCACAATCCAGTGGGATAATCTTTGTTTGGACACGGCACTTCCCTGCTGCCGTCCGCCATAACAGACAAAGAGCTGCTCAGAAGATCTAAAGTACTGAGTACGGTCCACATAAATGCGCAAAGTGGACAAAGTAAGTAAAGGGCTGGGTCTGCCTCCTCCGGGGGCAGCGCTTGCTGGGTTACTACCTGATCTCTAAAGGGAGTGGTAGGAACTTTTGGCACATAACCCGGGCGGGGTCTCAGGATAACGTGAGAAAAATCCGGCCCGAATTCCAGGCACGAGTCACTGACCGAAAATGCCTCCAGGTCCCCGACCCTCTTAATGGAGGCCAACGCGACCAGCAGAGCTGTCTTCAGGGACAGAAATCTTAAGGATACTGAATCGAGTGGCTCGATGGGAACAAATCGCAGGCTCGTGAGAACGAGGGCGAGATCCCAAGAGAGTGGGACCACAACTTTGCTGTCGAGCTCCCTCAGACAGTTCAGCAGCAGGCGAGCGCGCTCTCCGGAGAGGGGTGCTACCATGCTGACCGAGTCCAGCTCCATCCCGAGAAAAGAGATCCACTGCACCGGGGCGAGTTTGCTCTTTTCCCAGTTGACCTGCAACCCCAATAGGCGAAGATGCCGGAGCACCTCGTCTCTGTGCGCAGTCAATTGTTCCCGAGAGTGGGCTAAAATCAGCCAGTCGTCGAGATAATTGAGTATGCGGATGCCCGTGAGCCGAAGGGGCGCTAGGGCACCCTACGCGAGTTTGGTGAAGACCCGCGAAGACAGAGAGAGCCTGAAGGGGAGGACCTTGTACTGCCATGCTCGATCTTCGAACGCAAACCGCAGAAACTGGCGGTGGTGTGGAAGAATGGAGACATGAAAATACGCGTCCTTCAGGTCTATGGCTGCAAACCAATCCTGAGGGCGGACGCATCGGAGGATGCGCTTCTGCGTAAGCATTCTGAACGACAGCTTGTGAAGGCAGCGGTTCAAAACGCGCAGATCTAGGATTGGCCGTGACCCACCGCTCTTTTTGGGTACGATGAAGTACGGGCTGTAAAATCCGCTCTCCACCTCGGCTGGAGGTACCGGCTCGATTGTACTCTTCGCCAGGAGGGCAGCAATCTCCTCTCGCAAGAGAGGGGCGGACAGGGGATTGACCCTGGTGAAATACACGCCCGTGAACTTGGGAGGCCGTTTCGAGAACTATAGTTCGTAGCCGAGTCTGATCGTGCGTATGACCAGGCAGGCAGAGCCCTCGCTAATGATGTCATCGCAACAATCGTTGACGTATCCGCAGAGGGGCAGCGCGGAGCGGGTGTGCTGATCCGGGGAGCGCGAGGGTCCCACAGAAGAGCTGGAGGAGAGCGGTTCGCTCTGGCTCCGCACCCTGACTCCGAAAGGGGACTTGCCTGGGATATGGACGAGTCAAGAAAACGAACTTTGTCAACATCGCGCATATCTGCCAGGTTTAGCCAGAGGTGGCGAGTGCGCACGCGGCGGACTTAGTAGTCCGGAGAGCATAGTCGGTCGCGGTGCGCAGCTCGTGTAACAAGCCTGGGTTAGACCCACCCTCGTGCAGCTCGGCCAGCGCCTGGTAGCGCTGGTAGGGGGCCATCGCGTGCAAGGCGGGAACTGCCTGGCCCGCAGCCTTGTAAGCTCTAGCTCCGAGGGAGGCAGATAACCTACAGGCTTTGGACGGGAGAGGGGGCGGACCGCGCAAAGTAGGGGCGCCACGCGGACAAAGATTGACCGCAATGGCGCGCTCCACCTGCGGGATCGCCTCATACTCCCTGGCAGCTCCACCATCCAGGGTGGTGAGGGCGGAGGCAGACGCAGTGCGGGCAGAGAAAGGTGCCCTCCAGGACTGCGTGAGCCTACTGTTCACTTCCGGGAAGAAGGGGACGAGAGGCTTCAAAGGCTTCGCCTTTTGGTCCTCTACGTAACACCCATCTAGTCGGTCCGGCAGCGGGGCTGGGGGATGAACCATCTCCAACCCAACGGCCTAAGCAGCCCGAGAAAGCACAGCCAACATGGTCGATTCAGAATCCGTTTTGACGGCGCTCGCTTGCCCAGAGGGGGCGAGCGGGTCCAGATCATCGTCGGACAATGAAAGCCCACCCTCCGATGCCGCGGAGGACATCTGATCTCCAGTGTCAGCGAGTGTGAGAGCTACCATCTGATTAGACAGATCACTCCCAGCACCCGAAGCTTGGATGGAGCGCTTGGAGGAGCGAGAGGTCCGCGAGCCCTAAGCCGGCGGATTATCTTTCGCTGGAACCCTCAGATCTGCCCAAGCGCCCGCTGCAGAGCAGGAGGCGACTGGGGTGGCTCGCTCTCTTACGAAAGTTAGCCGCGATCTCAACTGGGCGACGGTCATGGCATTGCAGTGACGACATGAACTGCCCCCGAGCACCACATTAACATGCTGGACCCCCAAACATGTAATGCAGTGACGTGCTGCACGACTGTGTTGCTCTTTTAGGAAACAACAATACGCACCGCTCTGGAGGACCGGACCCAAAGGGACGCCAGGCAAGGGAGAAAACCCAGCTCGACCGTCTGCCGCTGCGTGGACTCGCTCTGGACCGGGAGACACTCGTTCGCTTGATGTGGCTGTAGACAGCAAGAGGAACCCTCATGAAGCTCGATCAGAAAAGTCTCTGAAGCGAAAAGGATAGCGTTTGCTGGCGCCAGGTGTGCTTATATGCTCAGTTAATTGGCGATGCAGCACACCTGCACAAGCTTACGCTGCCAATTCATTGCTTTCATTGGCCCGTTCAATACTCTTTCAGACAAGTAGCTTCTGAACCGAATCTCCCGTACGTGGATTTAGAACATCAAATCCACTTATAGTACTGGAGTTCCCCAACCGAAGGGGAACCCATAATATGGGCTTTTTAAAATATGATATCGTAGTGGACCACCCCTTTAAGGCCACGTGAAGAAATTTATCCAGTGTGTAAAGCTCAAAGATTTATCTTCATTTGGGGATGTTTTTTTTTTTTTTTCATCGTCTTACTGTTCATTTGGTTATTAAACATTTTAAAGGTTTAAAATCTGTTTTTCCTTAATAAAAATTATTTCTTGTTAGTACTCGTAGGCTATATTGTGATCCTTATCCCAACAGACAGTGAATTTACTTAACTAATAACACCAGACATACAAAAGTAGAAAGCTCAGAAAGTTCCTTTTTTAAATAAAATGAAGGTGTTGGTTACATAGGTGCTTGTTAAATGCAGAGCTTCTCTATAAAACAGGTGACAAAACACCTGCTCATTCTGAAAGAGATCAAACCTCAGTCAGGTAGGGAAAAGTAATGGAAAAGTAATAAAAAGTAATTCCTGGGGCCTCATGTACATGGACTTGTGTTTAATTCATATTAAAACTTTGTGTATGCACAAAGCTGTAAATGTGCATACACAGTGAAAAAAATCAGATGTATAAAACACTGCATTTGCGGAATTCCACACATATTCTCTTTGTACATCTGAAATAACGTGAAACTGAGTGAACGTGCATGAGCGCAAAACCTCTCCATGCCTCCCAATACTACATATGGTAATGACTTTCCTTTGGCTAAACCAAACGAAAAAAGCAATGGCTAAAGCAAGCAAAAAGAGAAACTTCACAGAATTGGAGGTGCTCCTTTCGGAGGTAGACTGGAGAAAAACGATGTTGTTTGCAAGTTTGTCCTCCGAAATTAATAACAAAAGAAAAAATAGAGTGGGAGAGTTTAGCTGACGTGGTTAACACAGTGGAGTCTGAACATTGCACTGTAAGTGAATTAAAAAAGAAATTTATGTGTAACATTATGCGATGTAAAGGTGCAGATTAAGAGGAGAACATCGGCGCACCGATGGAATGTACTGGTTTCAATTCTCTATTGGCTTTTTGATGTCGATGAATTAAAATAATTCCAACATATGGTACTGTTGCACTTTGGGTAACCTGAGTTTGAGTCACAACTCCAGGTCATTTACTGCTCCAATTCCCAGACTGCCCTTATACTGTCCTTTCTAAAATAACAATGCCCAAAAATATCCTGTTCTCGCTTTAAAAAGTTAATGTAGAAGTATAATTGAAAAGGTAAATACCTATGGTACATGCTGTTACCTTTGGATGGTGTTATCTTTAAAACGAGCTTAGCAGATTTGAATTCTGTTTTGGAGATGTATTGTGTTTACAGTTAAAACTGCCAGAGCCTAATGAGATATCGAGAGGGTGGGGATATATCTTTTTCTTTAGTAAATAGGATTGTTCGAGAGTATATAACTCTCCCATTATTCCGTTCCTCGGCCACAATGTTGTTTTTGCATGGTGTTTGGGAGGCTGTTTGTGGATCATTATTTGTTCCTTTTCGCAGCTTCCAGCTCTCTTTCCCACCCACGGACAGAAATAGATATCTTTTGATCTTGATGTCTTGACTGTTCTGAGATCTGTTAGTTTCTACCTGTGGTTGTTCGTGCATCATCTGGCCTCTAAAATACGCCCTCACAAAACAAGTCATCAAATCCCAGATGTAATATGTGTTCCACTGGAGAGGTGGCAAACACTTATCTTTATTATAAGTCTGTCCTTCATGCCACTGCAGTAAAATAAGATTCTTTCTCTGTGTCTTTCGAGCACAACTGACATTTTAATGAAAAGCAGATAAATTGCAGCAAAGATAAATTGAGGGATGTATGTCTTACAACAATGTCTGTGCTTCATATAAAAAAAAAAATTTCTATCAATGTTTTTGTTTTGTCTTTGCTGAGAATCATTAGCAGAAGCGAGGACAAATTTAGAAGCTTACTTTAGTAAATATATCTATTTTGATTTAAAGAAATGAGTTTTATTTATTTATACACTCATTTATTTTTTTATGAGAGGCCATGGAAAATTTCAAGCTTATAAATGTTTGATTTGCACAATATAATTTTAGACCAGATTTTTACATTTCTTGAAAAAAAAAACAATTTCTGGACAGCACAAGCAAACAGTTACTAATGCATTTTCAGGAAAGTTCACTCTGGCATATTAACAGACTTAAACTACCAGTAGTGTTGTAATAAGCAGGTAAGTAATGGTCGTTTCCACTGATTGGTACAGTATGTTACAGTATGGGTCACCTTTATCAGGTTGTGTTTTCACTGCATAAAGGGTAACCTTTTAGTGGGGGTGGTGTATGGCAGAACGTTTCAGTCAACGTCATTCTTGCTTGAGGAAATGTCCAAGTAAAGCTGTATGGGTTGTTCACATATTATATAAGAAGCACTTCTTACAAAACAGATGCTTTATACACATAAATTATTGTGTATAAATGTTAATTCCTTTCTATGAACATGAATTGATTATAACTGCAAATCAATGATGGTGTGAAATAGCCTGCTGTAAGGTCTGCGATTTTGTAAATTAAATAAATAAATGCAATACATATATGAACACATACAAACCCTTACAGTCTCCAATAAGTTACCATTTACAGAAAAACTACACACAGCATGCATTTAGTTCATACTTGGCTTCAAAAACTACACATACCATATAGCCCAGTCAGTGCAAACCTCTTATCTGTATCTTTAATCGGTAACACTTTACAATAACAGTACATGAATTATGATGTACTAATATATAAATTAACCATTACTTTAGTATGAACTCATGATGAGTTAATGCATAAACTAATCATGAACTAACCTTAACTACAGCATGATATACATGAGTTCATGTGTGAATAATGGCTAACTTAATTAGTTGTTAGTACATGTTTGTTAATTAATGTATTAATTAACACTTAAGATTAAGCTAAATATAAGTTGCTTTGAAAAAGAATACCTTTAGTGTACACGAAAAACACCATTGAATGTTAATTATCTATATATTTTTCATATTATATATGGAATAACTATCTTCCTCAAGGAAGGCACAATATAAAAAAAAACAACAACAACTGTTTATTAATCACATGTTCATTATTCATGTTTTGACTGTGAGTGGTAACAGTGCATCGGGCCTCAAGGCACTACTCAATTGCCCTTAAAGCCAAAGTATCACACTAACATGTACTCGTGAAGCAGACATTACCACGCAAATAAAAACTCAGCTTTAGCCTACAGATGATGCTTTCATTCTTCTTTACTGGGTCTGGTTTTTGTTACTGCTTTATTGTGTCAGAAATTATTGTGTATTCTGCCCTTTTATCATATTGTGCTGTTTAAACACAGCACTCCTGGCATCGGATAAGTTTGTATCTATTGTTCGTATCTAATTTAATAATATAATCTATCTAATTTAATAACATCTAATTTATAATACTTTACAATAATGTGCCTTAACAACTTCATGAGTTCATGTTAGTCTATAATCATGATGTGCCCCTCAAAGTAAAGTCATGACATAACAATACATTAACTCATGAGTTCATGTTAGTCTATAAGTAGCTAAGAATGATTTAATCATGATGTGCCCCTCAAAGTAAAGTCATGACATAACAATATATTAACTCATGAGTTCATGTTAGTCTATGAGTAGCTAAGAATAAGTTAATCATGATGTGCCCCTCAAAGTAAAGTCATGACATAACAATACATTAACAACTCATGAGTTCATATTAGTTTATGAGTAGTTAAGAATGAGTTAATGTGTACAGACAACTCAGTATGTGCAGGCGCATTCCATCACTAAGATGTAGATGAACTGAAGTCATTATTAACATTCACCAATAACTTTTATTTGCACTCTAACTAAATACAACAGTCAGGTAAATCAACTGAATTATTAGATCAGATCATTTTAATCTCACAACTTTTTTTTTTTCAAATTTTCAACTTCAGATCAACATTAATCAAAATGTTTTATAAATCTAAGACTGCATTAACTAAATATTTCAATAATTCAAAAAAAAAAAAAAAACAACATCAATGCAAACATACAGCCTTGGGAATTGTGAAAAACATAAACTGCCTTGTTCACATCTAGCATAATTCAGATAAAGACTAACTTTTTAAAAATATCAAGCTGGGCATTGCTCTCTTTAAACTGCTTTATTATCTCCATATTAGACTGAGCAAGACAATGTGTGAGATAGAGATTTGCAAATTTTTGAACGCTTTCACCCTTCTTGAAGGTTGCCCTTAAACACTTGAATTCGGTGTGGTTTGCTGTTGCCAACTCAGCAATGGGCGCTTGCATTACATTTGTGTTCCTGTTACAATTTTCTGTTGTAACTTTGTAACTATTTTTGATCAAATATATGCAGCCTTCATAAACAGAAAACCTTGTTTTTAAGAACAAAATAGTACTAACCCCAAACTTGAGATTGGAACTATGCCCTCGACATACTGACTAGATATCAAACATACTAACTCAACAAACTTCACATTCATTTAATCCTGTCTAGTTTAACAAGTGTGACTAGTCCTTTTTTGGCCTATATTTTAGATATCTAGTAGATTTTGATCTACAGCTCAAGTTCAGCATTTTTAGGCAAGACATATGTTTGTACAACTATTATACAAATTTTAAACAAAAATGCTTTCTATGAAAACAGTCTGTTGATTCTGATGAATCTGAAGATGTATTAGTGGACTGATTCTTCTGTGATAAAGCAATAGTGGGTGATGATGCAGTTCGGGCAGGTGATTTAACAGTTTCACACCTCAGACTAAGGGCTATGACAGAGAACAAATACAATGTATTGAGAACATAAAACTACAAGGCATTAAATCATTTAATTACACTTAATGTAGTGATACTTAAAAAAGGCAGATTTCTTTTTCTTAATCTTTTTATAATATATGCCAAATACGTTAGCATGATGTCAAAAACCATTCATATGATAGGGTATGTAAAGTAGTGTTACCTTAATAAAAAACACACACAAGTTAACATAACACGTAAACAACACAAAAATGTACCATCCTCCAGTCTTGAATGGAGATAATTCCCGTCGTTCATCAGAAAGTCAACTTTCTCTTGCAAATGAAGTATCTTCTCCTTTTGAATTTCAATTGTTTTTTTGGCTAGTTCAAGAGATAATTGTGCAGTGGGTACTCCTTTTAGAAAAGAAACCAGTTATGTAACTTTGCTCGAATGAATGACTGAATGACTACATATTGTATCTTACATGAACTAGGCATAATTTAAAAAACATGTATACTTAAAGAGTTCACCCAAAAAAAGAACTTACTCAACCACAGGTCATCCAAGATGTAGGAGGCCTTTAGTCAAACTTTATTTTGATGGTCCGTTAGTTAAACTTAACTTTCATTACATCTACATGCCAACTAATTCTCTTTAGATTATAAGTAGACGGTTAGGGTTGAGGTTAGAGTTAGTGTATGTTGATATGTACTTGCAAAGTTTCTTATAGTGAGTTAAATGTCTGTTGAACGAGCAGTATCAACAGATATTAAGCAGACAGTCTAATACTCAAACGCACCATCAAAATAAAGTGTTACCAGACTTTTTTCTTCCGTAGAACATTAAGGAAGTATTTTAGCTGAATCCGTAGCGATTCATACTGTATAATGCCCCCAAACAGGGATGTTTTTCAGATTAAAAATAAGCACATACAAACAGGTACAAATCCATAACTTTGGCTTGTCATGATATAATGAAGTCTTGTAAAGAAAAATTATCAATTTTTTTTTTTTACATTATTTACAATATTATTAGCTATCGCTATTGAATGACGTTTATAAATCACCACGTACTACAGATTCAGCGAAATCTTCTTTAATGTTCAACTGAAAAAAGGGAAAAACTCACAGCAGTTGAGTAAATTAACCTGATATTTTTGAACTATAGCTTTATTTCAACATGTTAAAAGACAAACTTAAAACTTAAATTTAACTATTATATTTGTATTATTTTTTTTCTGCAATATTCGAAGTAATATTTAGAAAAGACTGCCGTATCCCTGGTTGGCTGTACAGCAGGCTGAAGACCTGCAGCATTTAAAAAAAAGCATATGTATTAAAATATAAATTGATTTATGACAACAGTAGAATAAGAAGCCAATATAGATCAAAATATAAGTGATATACATAATATAAAATATCATGAAAGCTTTTGCTATATGTGAAATATTAACTTTCTGACTTTTTCCTTTTTTTCTAATTCCAAATTTACTTTGGTTTCTGTGATGTTGTGTAAAAAAGTTGTAATTGCTTTCTTTTACTATCTGTCCAGACAATGATTGTTTTTTTCATAAATAAATATAATGAGCAAAAAAATTACAAACTGTTTATTTGTATACATTTAAAATGTCTTATTAATATAGGGGCGACGCGGTGGCGCAGTGGGTATCACGTTCGCCTCACAGCAAGAAGGACGCTGGTTCGAGACTTGGCTGGGTCAGTTGGCAATTCTGTGTGGAATTTGTATGTTCTCCCTGTGTTGGCGTGGGTTTCCTCCAGGTGCTCTAGTTTCCTCCACAAGTTCAAAGACATGTGGTATAGATGAAATGGGTATGCTTAAATTGACCATAGTGTGTGTGTGTGTGTGTCTGTGTGTATGTGAAAGAGTGTGTATGGATGTTTCTCAGTGATGTGTTGTGGCTGGAAGGGCACCTACTGCGTAAAACATATGCTGGAATAGTTGCCAGTTCATTCCGCTGTGGTGACCCAAAAAGAAAATGAATGAATATTAATATAGGGCTGATAGATCACATGGATACTAGGGTACTCTTTACTGTGTGTGGATAACCATGCCATTCAGCCAGCATAAAAAACCCTGTCAAGATAATGGTTAATAGTTTAAATTTTATTTCACAGCAATGACATTAATCTCTATATAGTTATAAAATTAAAACAAAATAAATAAACATAAAAAACTTAATTTGTTCAGATACAGTAGGCAGTAGGTTTATTTAACATAGGTAAAAATTAAAGAAAATGAATTAGGTGTATACGTAAAACACTGCATAAGTCTGTCTTATTAACTGATTCTTTTTTAAGATCTAAAAGGAATTCATTTAAGTGTGGTGAGTGATTAACATTCATTCATTCATTTTGTTGTTGGGTTAGTCCCTTAGTCCCACATTTTTACACAGCGGATGCCCTTCCAGCCGCAACCCATCTCTGGCAAACATTTACACACACACACTCAAACACTACGGACAATATAGCCTACCCAATTCACCTATACCGCATGTCTTTGGACTGTAAGGGGAAACCGGAGCATCAGGAGGAAACCCACACGAAAGCAGGGAGAACATACAAACTCCACACAGAAATGCATTCAGTACTGTATTAGGTATATACATAAATCACTGCATAATCTTAAGAAACATTAATTGACTCCAGTTACAAATCTTCGGCGCCGCCGGCTCCGACTCGGCATCGGCGAGTGTTATCCGGGCCAAGTGCGGCCCGCTGCTCACTCGCGCACATGCATGTGTGATGCGGCTGTAAAGCACTGGCCCGATTCCTGTTAACCATATCCGGCCAGAGTCTGTATGTAGAGTCCGGGCCGCTTCTGGCAAAGACTCGGCTGACGGCAACCAATTAAATTCTTATTTTATCTAGTAATCTGTTAGCTTCACATTTAATGATAATTTGAGAAAATATTCATGGTACAACAGAAACAAAATAATAAGAATATTTTGTGTGGATGGTCGCAATGCTTAGACGCAAACAAAACAATATTATTTACAAATGGGTTATACATATCATCTTGGAAAAAGGGTGTAAAATGCGCTTATTTTCGAGATAGCTTGCTCCTGTTCTGACTGTTGTTGTTTTTTTAAAGCAGAAGTTGGTTTCATAAGAAACACATGCATGAGTAAACTCCTGATCCAAACTCTATTCCAGATGGTGGCGATAATGCTCCAAAAAGCTGGTTGCCAACCGCCATGAAGATCACATGAAGAAAAAAAATTTGTTTGGTTTTTCAAAACTTTCCTGTGAATTCCAGGGCCTGTTTCAGAAAGCAGGTTAAGTGAAAACTCGGAGTATTTTAACCCTGAAATGAGAGAAACTCTGGGTTTTCCGTTTCAAAATGGCAGGTTTGTTAAACTCGAGAAATGGGGGTAAGTCAAACCTGTTTCTGAAAGAGAGGTAACTTTAACTCAGAGTCAGTTACCGTGACAACTTACTCTGTGAATCTAACCTGGTCCAGAGCAGGTTTTATTCTCTAAACTCTGAGTTTCTGTCGGTCTCCTACCCTTTTTTAAAGATGAATCGTATTTTTCGCCTTAGCCTTACGTTTACACCCACCTATTTTAGAGCTCATTTTGGAGATGCCCATAAAAACGATTAATGGAAACGTCATGATTCACATAACTTTTGAAAATACGCATAATAAAACATGTGCATAACTGAGTATGTTAAACTTTTATTTGATAAGAAAAGATGTGCATAAACTTAACAAACTACAGTATGTACATTAAAAAAAGGTTTGTTAGAGATGATGATGAAAATGTGAGTGAATGGACAAACCAGCAGACTGAGCACAGTGTAGAACATCTTAAATGTTGTTTTTGGTCATTCTAAAATGCCTGAACTGTTTCAGTATTATTGTATATTATTAATTAACTCCGAGTGTCAGGAGGCTTCAAACAATTGTCAAATAAATAATTAACTGACGCAGCTTCTTCTACCGCAGTAAATTCTGTTTTTACTGTTGATATTTGGCGCAAGTTAATCAGGAAGTGACGATTTTGTTCACTTTGACTCATTGGATAAAAATTTATTTGCAATATTCCAGTTTTGCACAAATTTATGTAATATATTTGGATGGAAACAAGATATTGCCTACATTTTTGTCACACACAGAACAAAGTCACGTACGAGGCTTGTCCTTTTCCATAAATAATTAGCTTAACATTTGACATGTACTGTTACTAGATTGATGGAATTATTATTCTTTCTAAAAATTATTTTTAGTTCTGCTTATAAATGTTATCAACCTCTATCACTTGATTAATAAAAAGGCAGACACACAAGTGCACTTTTTAATCTATTAAAACTGATCAACGTGTATAAAAGCTTAGAAACATTTTATAAACATCACACATTACATTACTTATTTTATTATACTTAAATATTTAAATACTTAAAATTAAAAATTACGCATTAACTTAAGCAGCTGTTTTCCCAGGCTAACTGTCTCTGTTTCACTGATGGCTGCTTCTTTTTACGCTCATATTTGCTATAACTTTGCATGAGCAGATCAAATTCAGCCGGAGAAAGAAATGCTGATCTCTTTTTTTAAGATGTTGCCATGGTCACTCATAATATCTGCGCTCCATTGATAATGTCTTTTTATAGTCACGGTGTGCGCGCTTAACTCTGAGTTGGTCTACTCAAAGTTGATTGACCTAACTCAGATTAGCTATTCTGAAACCGAAAACTCAAGAGTTTTCAATCTCTCTGTAAATCAACTCAGAGTTCAAGTTTAAACTCAGAGTTGTTTGAACCTCCTTACTGAAACAGGCCCCCGGTCAGAAAGGTAAGGTTTTTACTGCTTGTGTACTAATTACTGCTTTGTGAAATTAGAGCTTAAAACATTTTCCACAGTGTTTGGTTGTAACACTGTTTAGTAACTTAAAACAATTTGATACGAAATGTAACTTGCTTTAAGAAACACGAAACACGAGCTAATGTATGCTAACGCTAACAGTTACGTTACAAACACGTCTGAAAGTTCCTGTTCCTTTTGCACAATGTTAAATTGCAACGTGTTTAGTAAATAAAAACTATTTTAATTATTTTAAAGAAACATGAAACGCGAAACAATTATTTTAAAGGAACTGCGCGCTGCAGATGCAGCTGGTGGGAAAGGCAAACGCCTGCTTGCTGCTGCTACTCGACATATGCGCTGCGCACGTGCTGATCACGCACTGCTTTCGCTTACGCTGTGAAACAGGCGTAATGTATTGTTATGTCAAAACTTTACTTGGGGGGCACATAATGATTAACTTATTCTTTATGGAGTCAAATAAGACTCAAAAGTAATTCACGCAAAAGAAACAATGTACACATGTGTAGCCAAATTCACATGCATAAAATCAAATTCACGTGCGTAAAATATTTATTTATATTCACAAAAAAATTTCATGTGCACAAAATAAAAATACACCGACTTCACCCCAGCACACGCTCACACCACAGTGCACTCGAATCACACTATCAAGCACTCAGTGTTTCACAGCACAGGGTAAAGAACCACAACCACCAGTTAAAAAAGACCAGTCGTCCACTGGGAAAGGCCCTAGTTCTTGAAGTAGATTGAAATTAAAGTAAATAACTGAAAATATCTTAAATGCACAATCCAACAGATTTGTTCAGGTGAACAAAATGTACTTTTTATGATCTGGGGGCTATTCCATAAACCAAGCTTACAGAAAAAGCCAGGCTTATTTTGGTAAGTCAGGTTTATTAATGGCGGATTCAGTTTCATAAATCAAATTTACGATAGTTCAAACTTAGTTACCCTGGCAATTTATGCTGGGAAACTAGCCTGGTACGGGGCAGGCTAACTCTCAGACTAAGTCTTAAGTTCAAGCTTAATCAAAGTAATGTTAACATTCACCTGCCATATTCTGATGCTATTTTAATTCACTTAACCTCTTAATAATGATTAAAACTTTATACTCACTCAATAGCAAAAAAAAATTAATTATATATATATATATATATATATATATATATATATATATATATATATATATATATATATATATATATATACTGTACACACACACACACATTTTTTTCGGCTTAGTGCCTTTATTAATGGGGTTACCACAGCGCAATGAACGGCCAACTTATACAGCATATGATTTATGCAACGGACGCCTTCAATGGGAAACATCCATACACACTCATTCACATTCCTACACTATGGCCAATTTAGCTTATTCAATTCACCTATAGCGCATGCCGCATGTCTTTGGATTTGGGGGAAATCAGAGCATCTGGAGGAAACCCACGCGAGCACGGGGGTAAGAAAGACACTGATTAATATAAAGAAGAAGACTACATTTCTTAAATAATGACTTCAAAGATATAAAATGAGCCGAATAATCAGGAGATGATCCGTGCTGAGCAGCAGCGCCACTTTAATGTAATGTTATTTTCCCACGGGCCACGGGAAACAAGTGGCAAAGGAAAAGCACGATTTGCAGCAGATTCAAGAGCAAATTAAAAATCCCACCGATTGTGCGTGCACGACTCTTTATTTATTTTAAACCTATGTGCTTACATTTAGAACATTTTGTATGTTACAGTGAGCCTGCAATGCATTAAAACTTTTCCTTGCAAGCAACAATTGGCAGTAACGCAAATCCTCTCTCTCACGCACATGTGTGCGGTCAAGCACAATTACTGTGTTGTATAACAAATATTTAATTTCATGTTAATAGGCCTAAATAATAGCCTATATTTAAAAATATATTGCTACAAATGTAGCCTATTGAACAATCTGCTCACTCTGTCACGGTTTATGGATCTGTGTGTTCCTCCTGTATGTTATGTATCATGCCTTGTGTGTTGTCATGTGTGAGGGTGTGTGTTTGTTTACCTTTTGTGTTGACAGCGTGCTAGGATCAACTGGGGCCTGTTTCAGTAAGGAGGTTCAAACAACTCAGAGTTTAAACTTGAACTCTGAGTTGATTTACCGAGAGATTAAAAACTCAGAGTTTTCGGTTTCAGAACAGCTGATCTGAGCTGGGTCAATCAACTTCGAGTAGACCAACTCAGAGTTAAGCGCGCACACCGTTACTTTAAAAAGGCATTATCAATGGAGCGCAGACATTACGAGTGACTATGGCAACATCTTATAAAAGAGATCACCATTTCTTTCTCCAGCTGAACTTGATGTTCTCATGCAAAGTTATAGCAAATATGAGTGTATATATTTGAAAAGAAGCAACCATCAGTGAAGAAGAGACAGTTAGCGTGGGAAAACAGCTGCTCAAGTTAATGCCTAATTTCACTTTTTAAGTATTTAAATATTTAAGTATAATAAAATAAGTAATGTAATTTGTGACGTTTATATTTTTTTTCTAAACTTTTTTATACATTTATTAGTTTTAAATGATTTAACAGTGCACTTGTGTGTCTGCCTTTTTTTATTGATCAAGTGATAGAGGTTAATATAACATTTAGAAGGTAAGCAGTACTAAAAATAATTTTTAGAAAGAATAATAATCCCATTAATCTAGTTACAGTGCGTGTCGAAGGTGAATTTAATTTAATTATTTATTAAAAA
Source organism: Danio rerio (assembly GCF_049306965.1). Classification (NCBI taxonomy): domain Eukaryota; kingdom Metazoa; phylum Chordata; class Actinopteri; order Cypriniformes; family Danionidae; genus Danio; species Danio rerio. The sequence goes on along the minus strand of NC_133180.1, from coordinate 48,768,286 downwards.
AGGATAAGCCATTCTCGTACAGTTCTTCTGTGTGTGACTAAAATGTAGGCAATAGCCATGTTTCCATCCAAATATATTACATAAATTTATGTGCAAAACTGGAATATTGCATAAAAGATGCAAATAAAATTCCATCCAACGAGTCAAAGAGAAAAAAAATCATCACTTCCTGATTAAACTGGCACCAAATATCAACAGTAAAAACAGAATTTACTGTGGTAGAAGAAGCTGCGTCAATTAATTCTTTATTTAGCCTAATTAATGTACTTGTGCCTCGATGTCAGAAGACAATGCTGAAACACAATGAACACGTGGGGGCGTCTGAAGCCATGAGACGCGGAGACTCTTGACACGCACCAGACATTCGGAGGTAATTAATAATATACACTAATACTGAAACAGTTAAGGCATTTTAGAATGACTAAAACAATATTTAAGACACGTTACAGTGTGCCCAGCCTGCTGGTTTGTCCATTTACACACATTTTCATTATCATATGATCATGATCTTTTTTTAATGTACATACTGTAATTTGTTCAGTAAAAGTGTTTCCATCGTAGTTTATGCGCACATTTTTTATCGAATAAAAGTTTATCCTACTCAGTTATGCGCGTGTTTTATGCATATTTTAAAAAGTTATGTGCATCATGACGTTTCTATCAATCGTTTTTATGCACGTATCCAAAATGAGCATTAAAATAGGTGGGTGGAAACGTAAGACTAAGGCGAGAAATACCGCTTCATCTTTAAAAAAGGGGAGGAGACCGACAGAAACTCTGAGTTTAGAGAATAAAACCTGCTTCTGACCAGGTTAGATTCACAGAGTAAGTTACCACAGTAACTGACTCTGAGTTAAAGTTACCTTTCTTTCAGAAACAGGCTTGACTTACCCTGCTTTCTCGAGTTTAACAAACCTGCCATTTTGAAACGGAAAACTCAGAGTTTCTCTCATTTCAGGGTTAAAATACTCTGAGTTTTCAGTTAACCTCCTTTCTGAAACAGGCCCCTGATGTCATCAGCTGACTTATCATCTTACAGCTGAACCTCATTTGGCTGGCTATATAATTCCTCCTGTGGTATGTGCTGGTTATCAGTCCGTTTGTTGTCCTTGTTTGTCCTTGTTCCTAACTGTTGTCTCCCAGTATCCTCCGCTGTCTGATGTCTTCGGTGTGGCCTGTGGCTCTCTTTTGTTTGAACTTTCGTGTGTCCTCTGTTCATTGAAATACGCATTTGGATCCTCCTTGTCTAAGAGTCGTGACACACTTGCTGTGAACAGCTGTGTCTCATTTCAGAGCTCTTTCAGTTCTCGAAGTTGCCTGGGTGGTGCACAACATAATCGATGTATCTATGCTCGACTTTTAAGGTTTCACAACAGAAACATGCATGAGCAGTTGACTAGATTATTTAAACTGAACTCAGACTAAGTTTGATCAAATAATCTTCAACTTGCTGTTATGGAACCAATTTAAGCGTGGACGTTTAGTTTGGCTAATTGAAGTCAGGCTTTTGATTTTAATCCCCACTTTTCTTAACCACCTTTTATTAAATAGCCCCCTGGTTGAGAGACAGCTACAGCTTGGAATCACAGCATCTCACATATTCTGGTTCAACATCAACATAAATGTTGATAATCTTCCAAATAATTATACTAATGATAACAATAATAAACCCAAAGAAATATCTAAATAACAAAACAAAAAGAAATGCTCTGCAAAAATTGAAAATAAAAAGCAAACTGAAAATAATACAAAACTCAAAACAAAAGCAGAGCACAACTAACCCAAATCAATACATCTGTTGAAATGCTAAGAATGTTGCAGAACTCAAAACTAGTTCGAATCAGGCTTGAAAACCGGGTGCCAAATTGCCTGTCATTGAACTGGCTTGAAGTCTTAAATCATCCCTATAACAGAGCGCCAATAGACTTGAATAGTTGCATCAATAGTTTGGCCGCAGATGTTCTGGTGCCTTTCAGTTAACTTAGTAAATGTTTAAATTACTCACAATGGGGCTTAACAGTATTTTCATTGGAAAAACTTAAGTAATTGCCCCACGAGACTCTTTTGAATGACTCTTCTACATGGTCATGTGCTCACCTTGGGCACATCCTGCCAGATGTACAATTTCGTAGAGATAAAGAGAAATAATGCATACGAATAAAATACAATCTCTTAAAAGGTTAGAACTTAGGCAGATGTATCTTTGAATAATATGCCATAGTTTTCCTCATATTCCAACCAACCAGGTTAACCAATGTGTTATTTTAACCCTTTTAGCAGATTAAAATGATCTGTTTGAGTCTAAAATGTATGATTTCTGGTATTGAACGAAAGCTAGTGACTTTCCAACTTAGTCGGAACTACTTGTTCTTCCGCCTGCCAAGTCATGTGCGTAATAAAGCACTGTTCACCTGCAGATCACGCTAGCTAGCAGTGGCGTAGCGGACGAGCCCGCAGGGCACGTACCGCGGGGGGGGGCCCGTGTGATTAGGGGGCCCCACGTCGTCGCGATTTTCAATAATTGAAATTCCAGAACCCGCAATAATCAAACTCTTGGGAACAACTGTGGTCGGAACCAAAGTTCACAGGTCTGTGTTCTCTGATTACAGAATGACTACTTCATTCTGATTGCTTGCTGCCGAACCGCGTCATCCGCTTGTTAAAGGTTCAGGACACCCCGGAGAACTTTTTTTTTTTATATTAACAGATGTGTGTGTGTTGAGCATCAGTTAAGACAATGTTAGCACCTGTCAGCTTTAATTGTGGGGAAAACTGGATAATTTTGAGCTTTTGTCAGCTAATTTCAGTTTCCAGATTTAAAATGATTTTTGGGGCGGGATCAAAATCGGCGACGTAGCGCAGAACTGCAAGTGCAATGATGACGCGTCGGTTTCTCATTATTATTCATAGCGGAGTTCTCTTATCCTATGAGAAGAGCCGACTGCTTAATTATTCATGAGACCTGCCAGACCTGTCAGTGTCAAGCCCGAGCTGAGACACGGAAACCACGGCACAGTATTTAGCCATACATGAAGGCTCATATGCGTTTGTTTCCATCATCCACGGGGTTTGTTGCATGTTTTCCCATCTTGTCAGGGCCGATCATACAGCAAAGCTGTGTGTGTGCTGCTAGCATTTTTGTCGGGAGAGCAGCACGAGAATTAGAGAATGGTGGACGCTGTCTTTTATCCGGAATTCGTTCACATTCAGACACATCGCCGTGCTGCTGTGTTTGCCCAAATCCTCCAGATTACCAGCAGGGTTAATGGTTAAAATAGACGGGTCAGGAGACCTGCTGCATTGAGTCTGCTGGATACGGGGATTGAGGGAGAATCCTCATTTATAGTGTTTACATGAACACACATCTTTATAATGATATAAATTGGGGTTGTCTGTATATGAAATTACAAATTGCAAATGTAGCAGGGCATTAAATTACTGTTCATTTCTTTGCATTTTAACTTTGTGAGCTATAAACTCATGCGTCTCCTCTTTGTGTCTCATTTTGTGAGCTAACTGACAATAGCAGTTGTTCGCTCCCCTTCTCCCCTGCTGGCCACGCCCACTCCTACCCGATGCTCGCGGAGCTCCATGCCCATTAATCATGCATCTTTTGAAAAAATTCTGAAGTAGACTTTAACCGAAAGAGGGGGGTGTCATGGCCCTTTAAGTGTGAGCGGAGCGGAGCGGAGCGGCTTCCGGGTCCAAGCACTCTCTCACTCTCTTGCCATTCAACTGAATGGGGAGATTCATGAAATGGTAATGAAAAAATGTTTACAAAGCGATTAAATACTTTTGAAAGTCACAATCGCAATATATATGTCCATGCCTAATATCTGATGGCCAGAAAGTGATTCATTGTTTTATAAATAGTTAAAATTTTGGTATTTGTTATGCAGCAAGCCCAGAGATAGTAGTGTACACTATGACTTTATGTAAAATTAACTTTAATGTGTGATAGGAATAAAACGCGATCATAAACGAATGATTTCTCCACTCAAATGAATAGCGGCTTGGACCTGGAAACAGTATACATGCGTCACAAACACATCACCACTTAACAAGCGGATAGCCAATGAAGACGCGCCGCTGTTATTGCGAGGAGTTTAAGTTAGAGGAGAGTGGGGGTGTATTGGGGGGGCAAAAGAGTCAGTGTGGGGCAGAGTTCAGGAAGGAGACAGCTCTGGGGATAAAGCTGTTCCTCAGTCTGCTGGTTTTTGTCCGGGGGAGCCTGAAGCGCCTGCCAGAGGGCAGGAGAGAAAACTGTCTGTGAGCAGGGTGAAAGGTGTCGTTCAGAATACTGCGTGCTCATCGCAAACAGTGTTTCTTCTGGATGTCCTCTATGGCTGGCAGTGTGGTCCCTGTGATGCTTTGGGCAGTTTTCACCACCCGCTGCAGTGCCTTACACTCAGCAACAGAGCAGCTTCCATACCAGACTGTGACACAGTTTGTCAGAATGCTCTCTATTGTGCAGCGGTAGAAGTTCACCAAGACGGCTGATGAAAGCTGGTTCTTCTTCAGTTGCCTTAAGAAGAATAGGCGCTGGTGAGCCTTCTTGATCAGGCTGGAGGTATTGGTGGACCAGGAAAGGTCCTTTGGAGATGTGTGTCCCCAGGAACTTAAAGGATGAGACAGGCTCAACGGCCATCCTATTGATGTGGATGGGATCATGTGAGCCTGTTCGTCCCTTTCTGAAGTCCACAATGAGCTCCTTGGTCTTAATGGTGTTAAGGAGCAGATTATTGTCTGTGCACCAAGTGGCCAGATGCTGTATCTCCTCCCTGTAGGCCGTCTCATCATTGTTGCTGATTAGACTAATCACTGTGGTGTCATCTGCAAATTTGATGATGGTGTTGGATCTATTAACAGGCCTACAATCAACGGTAAAAAGGGAGTAGAGGAAGGGGCTCAGCACACAGCCCTGTGGTACACCAGTGTTGAGTGTGACGGTGGTGGAGCAGATGTGGCCTGATCCAATTCACATTCTGTTCAAAGTTTCTCTTTTTGCTTGCTTTTGCCATTGCTTTTTCGTTGAGTTTTGCCAAAGTATAGTCATTAGCATATTCATACGGGGGAGGAGGCAGGGAGGGGTTTTGTGCTCGTGCATGTTGCGCTCAGTTTCACGTTCATTCGGATGTACAAAAGAATATGCTTGAGATTCGGCGTACGCAGTGTTTCATACATCTGAATTTTTTCTGCGTACACACATTTACAGCTTTGTGCATACGCAATGTTTTGGTATGATTTCCACGCAAATCTTAGTACATGAGGCCCCAGGTGTGTGAGTACAGAGTGCAGTGCTATAGAGACTGCATCATCTGTGCTCCTGTTGCCACGGTAGGCAAACTGATGTGGGTCCAGTGTGGATGGCAGAGAGTCTTTTAGATGTGCCAGGACCAACCGCTCGAAGCACTTCATGATGATGGGTGTGAGTGCTACAGGCCGGTAGTCATTCCGGCATGTTGGGCTGAAGTGTTTGGGCACTGGCACAATGGAGGTGGTTTTAAAGCATGTTGGCACAGCTGCTAGGTTGAGCGACAGGTTGAAAATGTCTGTGAATACCTCAGCGAGCTGTTCTGCACATACTTTGAGGACACGCCCAGAAATACCATCTGGTCCAGCAGCCTTACGCCTATTGATATGACTCAGTGCGTTGTGTACTTCTGAGGAGGTGAGAGTGATAGGTGAGTGGTCGGTGGAGGAAGTGATCCTGGTGTAGGGTTCTTTATTGTCTCTATCAAAGCGGGCATAAAAGTCATTTAGCTCGTTCAGGAAGGAGACATCAGTGGCTGTGGGTGTGGACTGGCTGGGTTTGTAGTGGCCTGGATGCCTTGCCACATACACCGAGGATCAGAGTTGGAAAGTGCTCCTCTAGCTTAAGCTTGTAGCAGTGCTTGGCCTTTTTGATTGCCCCTCTTCAGATTATCCCTGGAAGTGCTGTAGGCCTGTGCATTCCATGATCTGAAGGCAGTGTTGCGTGCCTTCAGCAGGAGGCACACCTCCTTGTTCATCCATGGCTTCTGATTCGTGTATGTGGTGATTTGTTTCTGGGTTGTAACACTGTCTATGGTGGTGTTGATATATTCCAGAACAGAGGAAGTGTAACTGTCAATATCTGTGTGAGAGCCATGTGTGGCCTGGGAAGCAAACATACCCCAGTCTGTGCGTTGAAACCTGTCCTGGAGTGTGGAGTCTACCCCCGCTGGCCACACTTTGATGGTCCCCACTGATGGCTTCACACGGTCGATGAGGGGTGAGTATTTGGGGGTAAGGAACAAAGAAAGGTGATCTGACTGACCCAGGTGGGGGAGGGGGGTCACAGCGTATGCTTCAGCTATGTTTGTGTAAACATGGTCCAATGTTTTGTTTCCCCTTGTGTGGCAGAGAATGTTTTGATGGAATTTAGGGAGCACTGTCTTTAAGTTTGAGTGATTAAAATCCCCCGCAACAATATTTTGGTTTGTTTTTTTCCTCTTGTATAATTTATCACGTATATTGACTTGATTTGATTTTCCTTGCAGGAACTGAGGTCCCACTGGTGCAGGATCTTGAGGTGGTGGTGGTGGTGTCGCTGCACTTGAAATTTTGCTGTGGACAGTTTGGGCGTGTGGAGTGTGTGAATTTAGTGTGCAGGTGTGGTGTGTGTGTGTGGAAGTGTGCTTTTTGAACAATATGAAGCACTGGTGATCCCTCCTATGTGTGACCTCAGCCCTGTAAGTTAGTTTATTCAATTTATTTCTCCGGTTAATTTAGTTTTCATATTTACTTTGTAATAACTTGTTGTTGTTGTTGTTTTCTATAAATTCATTTTCTTTATTTTTTTTATTTACTGCAGTTACATTGGAGGGAGGTGTTGGCAGAAAGTTCAGAGAATTTTATGTGACTATTTTAATCTGCCACAAATTCTGGAAATAAATTTTGTACTTTTATACTATACTCACGTCTCTTGCCTATTCATATGAGAACTGAACCTGTGTGGCCTAAGAGTAATGTTTGAGCCAGTTTCTATTTCCTGGGAGAAAACTTCTCAGGTGGCGTAGTCGGATTTGCTTTGTGGATGATTTGTTAATCCCTTCTCTCCCCCCATATTCCCTCGCGTCACATTCGCTTGCTATAACAATACCTTTGGAGCTGTAGATAGAAACATAGTTCCTGGCTGAGTTCTATTCCCACTTTCCCCCCCTATATCCTATTCATTCAGAATATTCTAACATTTAAACTTGAAATTATTTTTTTAAATAAAGCATTAAAGTCATCACTCTTAGGTGTAATTTGCGTTCAAAGCATTTTTCAAGTCAGTTTTAGCAATCTTCATGTTTACAATTGTGCTCCCTTCGCAGTGCACTTTGAAAACATTGATGCCATTTGGAACACATTTTTGTCTCATGGCAAAAGCTATAGGTGAACTATTATTTAAAACAGAATATATGTTACGTCTCTAAAGCTTGCGAAAACAAAAAATGTAGGATACGTTAATGCTTTTTACATGTGTCAAATTGTAAAAGTAGACTTTTCATAAAACTTAAATAAACAATATCCTACTTAATAATAATAATAATCGTCATCACCATTAATATTATTATAAAAGTATGATTTTTTTCTTTTCCTAATCAATAAAAAGTATTAAACTTCATTTCTTAATAAATAGCTTCATTATTTATTTATCTATTTATTTATTTATATGCTTTATATATGAAATTAGAATACATGTTAGCCTTCGTAAAGGATTTTATGTTTTAATTGGTCCTGTATGAACCGTTTGCATAGATTTCAATTAATATGGAAAATAAAGTGCACGTTTTTACCAAAACTAATATTGGAATTATTTTAAATGCGTGTGTGTGTAAAACAATATCATTTGAAGAAAGAAATTATAGGGTTCTTCTCTAAAGAAATTATTACTCCACGCCTTTCAGAGCATCATTATGGGTGTTAGATGTTTAGGCAGGCATTTTAAGATATACATGCTCAGATGCTGTCGATAAATATGTAAGTTGGCTCTTTTTTGTATGATAAGTCTTTATCAATAAACAATAAACAAGAATAACCCGTAATATGTCTCGTATTCAGTATGAAGTGACACTTTAAAGTACACTACTTGTTCCTTTAATTTCCCAAACAGTAATTTTTAGGCAAAGTATCGGTATCTGATCTGTATCACCGATACTCGCCTTGATTTTACTTGGTATTGGATCGGAAATCAGTAGTATCGCGCATCACTAGCGCAAACAGTATTGATCTTGTAACATTTAATGTGATTAAGTTACAAACTTGCCACGTTAAATCTACATGCAGTCTGTTAATGATTGACCCCTCCTACGTCAGTACGGGCATGGCCCCGCCCTTTATGGCAACTGTTCATTGAAAGACAGTGCCATGGGGATGGACCAAACCAGGTCACCTAAAAACACCCTGCAACAAAGAAACTTTGCTTTTGCATTAGCTGGCTTGCGCATGCTATTGCTTTCTGCCCCTGTTCACCTGCTCGGACACCGCTCCGCCACGCTATTGGGTCACCACAAATTCTCTATGTAAATTAAGTTTCAGGACCGCCGAAACTGCATGAACTTCCACAAACCGACTCTCATCAGTCCGTCAACTCGGTAAACGACAGCCGACCACGAGCGAATCCCAAGGACGTCACCGAAGCCACAAGCCAATCTGGAGCACCGTGTTTCCCCAAGGCCAGCCGGTGAGGGAAATTTAGGACTTCCAGCAAATAGACACAAGTAACACAAACTAATGTTGTCTCTTGCTGATCTAGTGCAGATTGATCTTAAGCAGTTAAAGAAAAGCCACATCTCTGCTTTTGTGGTTTCTCAGGTGTGATTCTAAGATCTTCTTAGAAGTATTAGAATTAATTTGGGACGTTGTCAACTCATTTTGCATCCTCTAAACTGTATAACTGTACGGTCCTTTCTAAAATGCATTAAAAGTCATAATAGTTTGCACGGATGTGAGCAGTGCATTGCAGTAGCACAAATGGTGGAGGGAAAGGCAGTGTATTTAACATACGGTCCTTCAGAACAAAGAGAAGATGAGGTGTTCAACCAAGCTGGATAACCTCACCATCAAAAGCAAGTATGGCCTCTGGTAAGACCTGGTATTTTATGTTTCAAACAGGTTCCACTTGACTACATGCACCTTGTTTGCCTTGAAGCTACGAAAAGACTTCTTACATATTTGTGGTGTGGCCCTCAGATCTGTCGACTGAGTATTCTAAGAAATTAGAAATGAACATCAGTCATTTTGAAGGGTGCTTTGCCCGCTGAGTTTTCAAGGCAGCCAAGAGGCATGGCAGAATTAGACAGGTGGAAAGATACTGAGCTACGTCAGTTCATGCTTTACACAGGACCGATAATCCTAAAGGAAGCACTTACTAAAGACCAGTGCCATCGCTTTCTTTGTCTAAGTGTTGGCATGAACATTTTTTTTGGAAGACATGGATGGGAAGAGAGAATGTTATCTAGGATATGCAGGTGACATTTTGGAGCACTTTTTGGATACATCAGTGGATTTCTATGGACCCACCTTACCACCATACAACAACCATTCCATCAAACACTTGGCTGATGACTTAGCTAACTTTCGCAGCTCCTTAACCCACATATCTTGTTTTACATTTGAGAACCACCTGCAGGTTATTAAAAAAAAAAAAAAAAAAAAAAAAAAAAACTTGTGAGAAGTGGAAAACAACCACTGGTGCAAGTCACAAAAAGACTTGCAGAAAGAGAGTCTACTGAAATGCATGCAAGACAATTACTAAGAAAAACAAAGATCACATCAAAGATGTCAGACAACTGTGTGCTACTCATGGATAATGTAGTGGGATTTATCAGAGAAAAAAAAGTGATGGAACACTAAGGATTGATATGCTCTGAGAAACAGACTGTGATAGTGTGTTTGAAAAGTCATGCAATTCGAAGCTGTTCAACATTATGTTCGTCAGTCGTGACTTGAAAATGGCAAGAAGTATAATTCTGAGAAGCAGAAAGAATGTCTACAGAAAGGCATTGTGTCTCCCTTACAAACATGAATTTGCAATATTCCCTCAGCTACAAGTACTCAAATTCAACTCAAACCATCTAACACCAAATGTGTCTTTGCCGGATCGTCTGACAAAATTTAAAGATCTACAGCCCAAGACAGGAAAACTGCTCAATTTCTAAGTATACTTTTTCAATTAAACTGCCTTTCTGTTTCTGCTTTTGGTGATTATTTAAATGGTTAAAAAGTTACTCTATATGTACAGCTGACGTTCAAGAAAGTCAACTTTGAAGCTTTTCCCCGTCAAGCTCAGCCACAGAAGGTAGGTAGTTAACTGGGATTAGTTGTGTATATGTGAAATAAACACTGCACAAATTTGTTCATGTTTTAAAATTCCATATGTCCTATGTGATGTCCAATTCACTGCCCAAAACACTTAGATGTGACCTGCCCAACACTTGAACTATTTAATAGTTAAATTGTTAGTTTTTCACATCTAGATCATTACAAAAAAATGTCAGGGTTCTGCCACTCTGGTCTTGTGAATTCTTGTATTGGTGGCAGAGTCCGGAAACTTGCTCTGTCTTGTCCTGTTTCTGTCATTGTGTGTGTCTCTGTGTGCGCGCATGACATCGTTGGTGTGCGCAGAGCGTGCGCGCTCCCGCTTGATGCGGCCGCGCAGGCTCTGCGTACCTCGGATGCGCGTGCTCTTGTACTCGTGTTTGTGTTTTGTTCTGGTGGCATTGCACTTCCTTCTCAGTGTTTTCGTCTAGTTGGTTTCGGTTTTGGTTGACGCTGAGATAAAACATGCGCGTTGCATATGTGTGAGTGCACAGTAAGGTGTTCATCTTTCGTGTGCTCGTGTCTTTTGTCTATTTGTGTTTTCCAAGCACGTGGCTATGTGTTTACATTGTGGCTGCCTGCTTCGTCTTGTCCTGTTATTGTGAACGTGTGGTTAATGAGTTCTCTCATTGGCTATTTGTACTTGTCCTGTATTATGTGAGCACATGGCTTATGTTGTCTCTGTGTCATGTGCTCTCCTGTCTATTGTCTAGTCCCAACCTCCTTGTTAACCCATTATTAACTAATTATGTTCATCTGTTTGTGTGTTAATTTGCTACAGCTTATAATCCCCTCATGTCTGCTGTCCTGTGCCAGTTCGTCACTGTATGTCATCGTTTCTCTCCTTGTCCTGTCATATGTTCCAGCCCTGATCCCTACCAGCCTGCCCAATCAAGTTTGTTTGTTTGTTTATTTGTTTTGCTAGTGTTTTCCCCATCGGGGTAGTTTGTTTTGCTTTTTATTTTTATTAATAAATACCCATAGTTTGCTGTATTTTAGTCCTCGCTCCTTTTTCCCCAACCCAAACCATGACAGTACGAACTGGCCAACAGAGGACTCAGCAGAAATTTTTTTTTTTTTCTGCGCCCAGCTCTCTCCCAGGAAGAAGAACCCAACGACCAGCCCCTAGCCAGAGGACTGCCTCACCAGCAGAACCCTCCCCCTTCGGCATCTTCGCCGAAGATCTCCTTGAGGCAGTCCGGGGGCTTGGGTTCAGTGAGACCAACCTCATCCACATCTTTCTGGCTGGATTGGATGAACCATTCGATTGGGAGCTGGGTAAAATTGAGACATGGACTTGAGGGGAGGTGGTGGAGTATTCCTACCTGAGGAAGGAGAGGAAGATCCTGGAGGGGAAATGGACCCCTTTCACCACCAAAAGCACCATCTCCCAGCCCATGACCAACCCCCAAGGGTTAACCTGCACCCAAAAGCGGAGGCTGAAGAGAAAGGCTTCTTCAGTGAGGGTTGCTCCAGCCCCAGAGCGCCCTCCAGTGTCGGCTTCAGTCCAGTCGCCTCCAGCCCTGCCAGCTCGTTACAGTGCTCCAGTCCAGCCGGCTTCAGTCTAGTCGCCTCCAGTTCAGCCGTCTTCAGTCCAGTCGCCTCCAGCTCTGCCGACTCCCCAAAGACCTCCAGACCAGCCGGCTTTAGTCCAGTTGCCTCCAGCCCTCCAGCGAGGCATCTGGGAGGTGCCGGCAGGGCGGGACTACTGGGTGTTGCCAGCAGGGCAAGGCGTCTGGGAGGTGCCGGACTTCGCATACGCTACTGACAGGTACCCCCAGAGGTATGCCACCTCCCCTTTTTTGCTCTGATTGACCTACTATATGGAATTTTTATTATCTTTTGAAACCATTTAAAATTTACAGTACAAGATTTACATTACTTGCATTTTTTTATTTCACCATGTAGTTACAGCAATAGACATTTAGGGGTGAACACCTGCAACCCAGAACCCCAGATGTGTCTCACAGCCATCAACATTCATTAAGATGTAAGTGCCTTGTTAAAGAGATGAACAATAGTTGTGTTATTTACAGAAATTGTTAGTGATAGTCAAAGTGATTCTTCTATTTGTAGCGTACAGTCCACAGATAAAATTTCTTATTGATTTTATCACGGTCTGGCTTTGGTCAGAAGGTTTTACGACTCCTGGCTCCAAGAAGTCTGGATTTTCGTGACAGCTTAAGTTGTTCAGGGGGGACTGGAAAGATGAGCAGGAAAGCTTCAAAGACATTCCTGCCCAAATACATACACACACACACACACACACACACACCCCCACGAGGCTGTTCTGACAGAAAGAAAATGGACTCATCAAATCCTGAACCAGCACAAAACCAATGTGTTATGTTTTGTAAACTTTGTATCTCATTTCTGACTTTTCTTACCTGTGTAACCTCTCTTATAACCTGTATGCATGTTCCATTTAGGCCTTTGTAAAGCATAAATATTGTAAGGATATGAAAAATTATGTTGATGTACTTTCAACCCCCCCATGTTTGGTACCGATGGGTTTCTGCTGACATTTTACAACACATGATGCATAGAGCGAGAGCATAACTCGCATTGCTTTATTCTTTAAAGCCCTGTATTAAATGCCTGTCCGCATGCTTTAGGCGGACACTCAAATTTGCATATGAGCAGCCCCGAGACAAAGGAAGGTTCGCGCGCAAACTTTCCCCTGAAATCATTGGTCAGAATGCTGTACGGTTTGTCACGTGACCCGCAGGTATAAGCACACTTCCCCCCAAACATCTGGGCAGAAAGAGAACGTCCCAAAAAGGAACATCATTGACGGTGGTCCCTTTAAGGGCCACACGGCTCTTCACAGCCGCATGGACTTTCCCGCCACGTTTTCTTTATTTTCCGGCAAAAGTAACTCAGTTTAAAGTGTGCGATCGTGTTCGTCCGAACTGCATTACAAACTCCACGCATTAAGAAGGACATCGAGTTTCATCACGACGGAAGAGAGACGCATAAAAGAGACCTCCAGACATGAAAGACCAGGGGCCTCATGTACGAAGACTTGCGTAGAAATCTTACTAAAACATTGCGTACGCACAAAGCTGTAAATGTGCGTACGCAGAAAAAATTCAGATGTATGAAACACTGCGTACGCCGAATCTCACGCATATTCTTTTGTACATCTGAATGAACGTGAAACTGAGCGCAACATGCACGAGCACAAAACCCCTCCCTGCCTCCTCCCCCGTATGAATATGCTAATGACTATGCTAATGGCAAAACCCAACGAAAAAGCAACGGCAAAATCAAGCAAAAAGAGAAACTTTGAACAGAATGTGAAATGGAGGTGCTGCTTTCGGAGGTAGACCGGAGAAAAGCGGTGTTATTTGCAAGTTTGTTCTCCGGAATTAACAACAAAAGAAAAAAATAGAGTGGGAGAGATTAGCTGATACGGTTAACACAGTTGGGTCTGAACATCGCACTGAGTGCATTTAAAAAAAGAAATAGTGTGGTTTATATCTGTGAAATGTTGCAGCACCCTTAGCAGTCTCAGTGGCGCACCTCATAAGAAACATGTGTTCATGTACTGACACATTCGAGCATAAACTCGGCTCGAATCCAGCGTCTGATGAATTCTTTCTTCTTTTTTTCCCCGCTACATATCAGATTTTGCCCACTATTTATCACGAGAAAGACAAGTAGGAATCATCAATAAGTTTGTGCATCATATTTTATTTGCACATTTATTAAATGGAAATGTTTCTGATTCACGCATGCAAATTCATCTTCACATAGTGTCTTTATAGCAATGTGCGTGCAGTAGATTACTCAGATTACATTGGGAAAACAGGCGACTGCTGCAAATTGTGCTTTAATGTTTAGCTGGTCAACTGTATGGTATGGAAATCTTACATACCTACTATATGAACCCGTCTCATACAGACGCCATTGCAAGGATCAGACACTTTGTAGAGAAGAATTTAACACAACTGCCTCTAGGAGTCGCCAATGGAAATAAAACAGACACGCACAAAAAATGTGCGTACGCCTGCCAGAAAGCTGCCGTGAACCTGCGCACATTCCCACGTTCAGTTCATTGTTAGTAAATCCAAACGTGAGCGATTCTGAGCGTGAAACCTGGCGTACGCAAAGTTTTTGTGCGTACGCAGCGTTGATACATGAGGCCCCAGGTGATTTTAGTTATGCGATTAAGTTGTGCCCCTTTTATCAAAAAGGTGTTTTTTATAACCTTGGTGGTCCGTAATGGTGCGTGTGGAACTGAAAGTTTTGTCACTCTTTTATCTGAAATCTATATTTCCTGGCTTTACCATTTCACTTTGCTGTTACACGTTCTATAGACCCGATATCTCCACGTGGTTTACCTTTGTTTTGTGTTTAATGTATGTTTGTGTGTTACGTCTGACTAGTCAATAAATTCCATTTATAATCAAATGAATTGTATTGTTTGCCTCACGAGAAAATGTCACTGAAATACCGATTCCCCTGCCTATCTATTATAAGTTGTTTAAAACTTTTGAATGATTAATCTACTTCACAAGAAGTAGCAATTAAATTCCCTATTTCTAAATGAATAGATTACCGTGTCCGCTCGGAAGAGCGGCGGCTCTGCTTGTGTTCGTTTTGTCAAGTTAACAATAAATTGATCCGGAACATTAATGATTAATAATAATTCGTTATTGTTGATAATTAATATTCATAATCTGGGAATCCGCTTGGTCGCGCTAGCATGATCATTTACAATCATATGTTTGTTTGACTGAAGCTTAAGCCGGAATATTAATAATTAAGAATAAACCGTTATTGTTGATTATTAATATTCATAAAATGAGCTAATTTCATGTTACATATTATAGTATAATATTATTGTTATATTATACAAATTATAAATCGCACACTTTTAAAGCCATTAAAATTAATTGGCATGTTACAGTTGGTGATAACAGGCTTGATTAATGTAGACAAAAAAGCAACCGAGCTACAGTATATTCTTGGAATGCAACATTGTGCAAAGTACATTCACAGGGTGTAAAAAACAATTTCTTGGCTCTAAACTGCACAGTGTTTAGCCTATGTTGTTAGTTTCTATTTAACAATTGGAGCTTTATTAATAAATATTAATTAATCAATTTTGGGGAGCTTAACTTATTTGGTAAGAATTTTATAAAGTTGTGAAATTATTATTATTTTATTGATTTCAGATTGATAACATTTCTTTTTTTTTTTTCTTTTTTTTTTTTTTTTTTACAGGTGAGCTAACACGCATAACCAAATCAGAGAGAAGGCTGCATGGTTCATCACCAATTGCCTCAGCTTTAAATAGAAGTAAGTGCAGTTTCTTAGAAGTCATCAACGATTAAAGACAATTGAGCAACAAAATACAAGAATACAACTTTGGTCAAAGTGCTCACAATCTACTGGGCTATGCAAAAAAAAAAAAAAAAAAGATAGTAACCCATTTTAATTAATGTAACTGTTTAATTAATGTAACTGTTGCAATATCTAAAGACAAAAAAAAAAAAACATTAAGAAAACATAGAAATATTAAGATTTGGTCTTTCACGGGTGATTCTCGCATTTGTGAACATGTTGACGAAGGTTGTATGATTGATAAATTTCCAGGTATCATCAGCCAAACTTGGAGACGTGTACTATTTTTTAATTTTTATTTAAAAAAATGCTTTTTATAGTTTGTTTTTCTAAATATATACACACGTTTTGTGCAGATGACGTAACACTATGATAAACGGCATGTATCAGAGAGGAGACATGGGGTCTCACATGTGGCCACAGCTTCACACACTTGAGGTAATATTGAGAAACTGTTTTTCCATAAAGTTTATCAATTGGTCATGTCTATTAATGTATGGATGTATGTAGGTGCATGTATGTTCATATGTGTCTGTGTATGTATTTTTATATTTGGTTTTATGCCAATGACGAAACCCTCTATGATAAACTGCACATGTCAGAGAGGAGACAACATGAGGTCTCACATGTGGCAAGGTAATATTAAGTAATTGTTTTTCCATTTTAGTATGTTCAGTCAGAATGTAAAGAATTAGTCTCATGTTTATTTTTATGTCTTGTAATAATTGATATATTTGCAGTTTTTTTTTCCAACTTATAAGTGCTTATAATACACTGGACTATGTTATAATTTTATTTTATTTTATTTTATTTTCCACTGATGATTTATTAAGAACTACGCACTTTACTGATAAACTGTTTTAATGACTTTGAACATTAAATTTTACACTGTTTCTTAGCTATAGTTTGTTCTGACCCAAGAGTATATGCTTCAAGTATTATCCTTTATTGGGATGTGAAACATATTTACATAGTTTGCTGTTTTGCTTTTACATCACTCATGTGAATTGTTTTTTTTTTTTTTTTTTTGTGGTGCAATTTATATAATTTAATTACATTTATTGATGGATTTGGATCTACTCGCATAGTTAGACGAAGAATTCAGAAATCTTTCTCCAGGCCAACTGGCAGAACTGAAAGAGGCATGCATTTTTTTTTATATCTTTTGCATAAAGGTTTATTGTGTGTGTTGCTCATTATGGTGTTCTTTTGTACCTTAAATTTTACATGCTGGTTTTCTCTATTTTGTAATGTCTAGTTTTGTCTCCTGCAAACGAAGGGTAAGTAAACTTTCAGGGGGATCTTATTTATAGGCTTAAGGGCTATAAAAATAATGTATAAAAGTATCTCAGGCAAACTAAATTCCTACAGTTACATATACAGAGTTTATCATTGCTTAGTTATACTACGCTGAGTTGTAGATCCCACCTGTACAAGAATTTAATTTCATTTTTTAAAGAGTGTTAAATTTTTTCATTTTTTACAGGTACATTTGGGAGAGCACACAGAAGTAATGGTATGTTTATTAATTTTTGTTACAGCAATTGGGTTGTCCTCTCTAAAATAGAATTTACATATTAAACTTTGTTAAATATGAAACAGGCCACAGTGGCACCAGAGCCTCAAAAAGTGCACACCCCCTATTAAATGAAAGCAAGAAACACAACTTTTTCAGTGAACCCTTTGACAAATTGTATAAAAGCAAAAATTGTGTTCTAAACATTTATTATTTGTTTCAAGTTTTTGTTGTCACTGCTTTAGTTTGCTGTGATTTCAGACCAGTGTTTTTGCTTGGTGTCATTTAAATTATGTGGATTGCTTCTATTGATCTTATGTTCAAGCTATACTGTATAGTTTCTATTAATCTCTTTAAGAATTTCAAAGGAAACTTTTTAGATTAATTTATGTTCTAAAAGATGACATCAAAAGATTAACTGCCATTGTTGACCCTGGAAAGTCGTCTTCATCCATGAAATAAAATGGAGTCAGAAGTGAACTTTCAGTTGTTTGAAGAATGCTTAAATGATGAGACCAAGTGGCTCTACGCAAGTTCAAAATGTGACAATATGTTTGTCAGTATGGCTTGTCTTTCTCTCATTTTCATTTTTTTTTGGTCTGTTTCTGTCTATTGACCGGCAGCAGTTGAGTTTTAATCATTTTATTTGTATTATGGTATCGCATGTTCAGTAGCTACGTTTCCATTCACCTATTTTTATGCATATTTTACATATGCGCAAAAAAAATGTTTGATGGAAACGTTATGATGTGCATACATTTTGAAAATGCGCATAAAAAACTTATGTGCATAACGGAGTAGGATAAACTTTATTCGATAAGAAAAGATGCGTATAAACTCACTTACTGCACAAACTCCAGTATGCACATTAAAAAAAGGTCATGTGATTTTGTTATACGAGATTTTGTGATGATGAAAATGTGTGTGAATGGATAAACCAGCAGGCTGAGCACACTGTAAACCATCTGAAATGTTGTTTTTGTCATTTTAAAACGCCATACCACTTCATTATTAGTGATATTATATTATTAATGACCTCCAGAATCAAGAGTGTCTGCTCCGCATCTGACTCCTTCAAACACCACCACGTGTTCACTGCGTGTCAGGATTGCTTTCTGAGGCGCAAGTCATTTATTATATATATTATATAAGATTGACGCGGCTTCTCCAACTGCTGCAAATTCAGTTTTTACTGTTGATATTTGGCGCCAGTTAATCAGAAAGTGACAATTTTGTTCGCTTTGACTTGTTGGATGGAAATGCTGCTTTATTCACACGTCTTTCATGTGATAATCCAGTTTGCGCATAAAGTTCACTTGCATTTTAGGATGAAAACATAGCTAGTGAGAGCTAGTGTGTAAAAAAACAAGTAGTTTTTTTTTTTTTTTTTGCACTGTGTATTGCTGCATACTGTTTTAGGAAAACACATTTCTCCAACAGCAAACCCAGCCAATATGTTTAAGGTGAAACACATTGTATATTTTCTTGTGGATGTGCCTTTTATGTGCTGATGATTTAAGAAAACATTATTAAACCATTACATTGATTCAGCAAATGTCTTAGTTCTAAATGTAACTATTTAAAACCTACATAAACATTGATATATGCATAATGCTAAACTCTGAGTTTCTGTCGGTCTCCTCCCCTTTTTTTAAAGATGAAGCTTATTTCTCGCCTGAGCCTTACGTTTCCACCCACCTATTTTAGAGCTCATTTTGGAGACGCCCATAAAAACGATTGATGGAAACATCATGATTCACATAACTTTTGAAAATATGCATAATAAAACATGTGCATAACTGCGTAGGTTAAACTTTTATTTGATAAGAAAAGATGTGCATAAACTACGAAGTGCACTTAAATTACAGTATGTACATTAAAAAAAAGTTTGTTAGAGATGATGATGAAAATGTGTGTGAATGGACAAACCAGCAGACTGAGCACACTGCAGAACATCTTAAATGTTGTTTTAGTCATTCTACAATGCCTTAACCGTTTTAGTATTAGTGTATATTATTAATTACCTCCGAGCATTAGGAGCGTGTCAAGAGTCTCCGCGTCTGGCTTCAAATGCCCCCACGTGTTCATTGTGTGTCAATTGTCTTTTGAGGAGCAAGTATTAAATAAAAAATAATTGACGCAGCTTGTTCTACCGCAGTAAATTCTGTTTTTACTGTTGATATTTGGTGCAAGTTAATCAGGAAGTGACGATTGTGTTCTTTTTGACTCGTTGGATAAAAACGCTGCTTTATTCGCATCTTTTAGGCGTTATTCCAGTTTTGCACAAATTTATGTAATAGCCTGTATTTTGATGGAAACACAGCTATTGCCTACATTTTAGTCACACACAGAAAAAAGTCACGTACGAGGCTTGTCCTTTTTTCCATAAATATTTAGCTTAACATTCGACATGCACTGTTACTAGATTAATAAGATTGTTATTCTGTCTAAAAATTATTTTTAGCACTGCTTACGTTCTTAATGTTACATCAACCTCTATCACTTAATCAATAAAAAGGCAGACACACAAGTGCACTGTTAAATCTATTAAAACTGATAAACGTGTATAAAAGTTTAGAAAAAAAGTATAAACGTCACACATTGCATTACTTATTTTATTATACTTAAATGTTTAAATACTTTAAATTAAAAATTACGCATTAACTTGAGCAGCTGTTTTCCCATGCTAACTGTCTCTGTTTCACTGATGGTTGCTTCTTTTCAAATATATAAACTCATATGTGCTATAACTTTGCATGAGCAGATCAAGTTCAGCTGGGGAAAGAAATGGTGATCTCTTTTTTTGAGATGTTGCCATAGTCACTCCTAATATCTGCGCTCCATTGATAATGCCTTTTTATAGTCACGGTGTGCGCACTTAACTCTGAGTTGGTCTACTCAAAGTTGATTGACCCAACTCAGATCAGCTATTCTGAAACCGAAAACTCAGAGTTTTTAATCTCTCGGTAAATCAACTCAGACCTTAAAACAATCTCTGCTCACCACTCTCTCACATCAATTGAGAACATTAGAGGTTTTCAAAACCATGTTTCCTGACTCTTGAGGTTGCAGTTACATTCTTGTGCGGAAGCAACAAAACTGCACATTACTTAATTCAGATCCTTTTATAACGAAAGAACTGACTGACCAGGGGCCTGTTTCAGTATGGAGGTTCAAACAACACAGAGTTTAAACTTGAACTCTGAGTTGATTTATACTTTTTTTCTAAACTTTTATACACTTTTAATAGTTTTAATAGATTTAACAGTGCACTTGTTATGTGTCTGCTTTTTTATTCATCAAGTGATAGAGGTTAATATAACATTAAGAAGGTAATCAGTAATAAAATAATTTTTAGACAGAATAATAATCCCATTAATCTAGTAACAGTGCATGTCGAAAGTTAAGCTAATTATTTTTAAAAAAAAGGACAAGCCTCGTACGTGACTTTGTTCTGTGTGTGACAAAAATGTAGGCAATAGCTGTGTTTCCATCAAAATATAGGCTATTACATAAATTTGTGCAAAACTATAACGTCTAAAAATAAAGCAGCGTTTTTATCCAAAAAGTCGAGGAGAACACAATCGTCACTCCCTGATTTACTTGCGCCAAATATCAACAGTAAAAACAGAATTTTCTGTGATAGAATAAGCTGCGTCAATGATTTTTTATTTAATTGATGTACTTGCGCCTCTTGGTATTCTATACAAAGCCTGAAGCTGATCGGTCAGTTCTTGCCATGTGACTAATGGTTTTCAACTGGGTGAGCTTGGGAATTTTGAGCGTGCACAATATGCAATCCCAATGCGAACCCGTGCTCGCCCATAAGATGCAATATGTGAATGGCCCCATAAGCAGCTACACATCTCTTCACATTCAGAAGATATGTTTACTCCCGATCCTGCACAAAAGTCCAATTTAGCTTGTTTAGGCTGTGTTTCTCAGGCTGCATTAACACTGCAGATCTTGATGGTAAATTCCAATTTTGTGACTGTATCCAATTTTTTGATGACCTGCTAATTTTGACTTGCTAATTGTGTATTTACAAAGCATACAGCACAGGTGTAAATGTAAATAAGTAATGTAAATTACATGTAAATAAGTATTTACCTTCAGGAAATAGCTGAAGGCATATATTATGTTATCACAATTATATAATGTGGCAATAAGATCATAACTGTACTTCACATTTACATTGTGGAGATATTCGTTAAATATAAAACAACATTGACATTATAGCAGACACAGTAAAAAGCTCATTCTCAGTCACTAGACTTTTCTGACAGTGTATTGAAGTGTCATCGATTATCAGAATGTTGTGAAACTGCTGTACAGGAGTTGTTATTATTATTGATTATAGGCCGCAAAATTTTGCATTTTTTATTTTATTTATTTATTTATTTTAAAGCATGATGGCAAAAGACCAACACAGATCTGAATATATTAAAACATGGCCTTGTTTGTTGTAAAAATTCATAATGACAAAAAATATTATTTTGTGGATCTCCTTACTTCCGGGTGCAGCTGTGGCTGGTGTAATATGGGAAAATTTTCTAACCCTTTGGTTTCGAGTGTGATCCTAAAAAATCTTTGTTCGATGAGGTATCTACCCCTTGCCCTTAGCCCTATGCCTTCAAACTAAAGGGAACTGGGACACCCCTACCCCTTCATAAGAACGTGAATGTAAGAGGAAGGGCTAAGGGGTAGATTTGGGATTGGGCCTAACGCCCCATTCACATGGGGCTTTAGCGTCAATGCTTGACTGAAGGCGTGTCTGAAGATCGAGCTGAAACGATCGTCATAGAAGCGTCAGCCAATGAAATTCAGTCAGCAATAGGCCACTGTCTAGCTGGTGTATTTGCATACAGCGATCTGATTGGCTGACGCTTCCGTCGGCGCTTAAAAAGTTGAGCTAGTCCCAACTTCTGCAGCGAGCAACGCCTCTGAAGCGGCGCTGACGGATCCACAATGCAGTTCGGCAACGCCTGACATCACCCATTCAAAGTGAATGGGAAGCATTGACTCATTCACACGGGGCGTAAGAGTAAAGGTCTCTTCTTTCGAACGGAACCCAGAAGAGCTGAAAACTGTCTTCTTTACAGCACCACGCTGGTCAAACCGGGTTATTGAAGTCAGTTACATTAGATTTAATTATATTAAATTACCATTAGACAACAAAAATACAATGATTCATAAAAGTTTGTTGTTGAGTTCTGGCTCTATATTGTACAGAAACATTATACCTATATTGTTAGTCCATTTTACAATCATAAGACATTTTTTCTTTTGACTTCCACTATCATGTTAAGCCTGACGAGACTGCTTTTATTTTAAACCTTTCTAAACCACACAGAAACATGACTGAACATTTTTACAAATTTATTTATTTATGATAAATAAACCTTACTCTGTCATAGTGACGCAGTGGCGCAGTACGTAGTGCCAGTCACCTCACAGCAAGTAGGTCACTGGTTCGAGCCTCAGCTAGGTCAGTTGGCGTTTCTGTGTGGAGTTTGCATGTTCTCACTGCGTTCACGTGGGTTTCCTCCAGGTGCTCCGGTTTCCCTCACAGTCCAAAGACATGTGGTACAGGTGAATTGGGTAGGCTAAATTGTCCGTAGTGTATGAGTGTGTGTGAATTTATCTCAGAAATGGGTTGCGGCTGATTAATAAAGCCACTAAACCAAAAAGAAAATAAATGAATTAATGTATTCTGTCATAATTGGAAATTGGCAATAACATTAATTTAAACCGCAAACTGTTGGAGCGCTAACGTTACATAAGCACCACTTTCAAAGAGAAAATACTATTCAACTTGACGCATTTCTTAAATATAGAATAAATAATCACTCAATGAGTTGCGACTTACATTTAAAAATGAATATTTAACTAAAATCACTTTAAATGTCAAATTATCACTGTGATAAAGTTTGTTGTTGTGTGGGAAGAAGACAGGGTCGGCGATATTAAGTAAGTAATATATTTTTATTTTTTATAAATGCACAACACGCGTAGCTGTGTGTGTGTGCTCTCTCTTCTCCCGAATGTTCCCTCTCTTCGACTTAAGAAGGGTGTCTCTCCGGTCCAATCACTAGAATAAACAGGTGTTATTTATTATTTCTGATTGGCCTGCTGAGTAGCCGCCAGGCTTAGAGCATGCTTTTTCCCGTCATTGGGTGTTGATCATGCTAACATCTCTACATACCCCACCACCCGCCTCAGGCCGGGGAGCCATCCGGCCTGCAGCCCTCCCCAGCTACCGCCCTAGAGAGGAAGGCGGCTACAGCCATTTGTGCACCCGGCCTGTGGACCAGTTTGAATTTAAAAGGCTGTAACGCTAGACACCAACGGGTGATCCGCATGTTGGTATCCTTCATGCAGTGGAGCCACTGGAGAGAAGCATGATCTGAACAGAGGAAGAATTCTCTGCCCAGGAGGTAATAATGAAGAGTTAGAACGCCCTACCTGATCGCCAGACACTCCTTTTCTATGGTGCTGTACTTAGCCTCACTCTTACTGAGTTTGCAGCTAATGTACAGCACCGGCCGTTCCACTCTTGCCACCTCCTAGGAGAGAACCGTCCCCAGACCCTACTGGAAGTATACTTCTGTAAAATAAAGGGTAGAGCAAAGTCAGGTATCCGGTCCCTCCTTTTTAGTGAGCTCAGTCAATGAGCTGACGAGGGCCGAATAATAAGGAACAAAACTACCCCGCCAGTGCCAAAAACTGTCTTACCTGCTTCTCGGACTGGCTGCACTTTTCTCAGCGCTGACAATGTCGCCCTCAGATGTTGCATATGCTGCTGCCAATCATTAATGAAACTGATGATGTTATCTAAATAAGCAGCAGCATATTACTCAATTCTTCCTAAACTACTTTTTAGTTGTGTTCAGGTAGGCAATACGGCCGGGTCCTATAGATCATGCCTGGTTCAGTCTCGATATGGTGCTGAATCAGGTTAGTATGACCAGGCAGAGGCAAGAACACATTAGAGTATTCACGTAGGAGGTGCTGGATGTTGAGGATCTGGCTTGCTGAGAGATGATCGCCCCAGGTGACTAGAGTGCTTGGCCGTTCCCTGGTTATCCTGGGCCTTGAGCAAGTTCTCTATAGAGAGCCACCCCAGTGTGTGGTATTTTGCTCGTAGGTCCAGGATTTTTGAATTTAATTTTTACTTTGCGGAGATTCATCCTCCCAAGACTCTTTAACAACATCCAAAATCCCTCAGGGCAGTCTGCCATAATAAAGCTCGAAAGGGGAAACCCCGTGGCTTGGGGAACTTCCCGCACAGCGTATCGGGTTGCATAATCCACTAGAACTAATGCAAACTGGTGCCCGCGAGCGAATCTATCTAATAGCCCAATGAGATCCATACCGATTCTCTCGAAGGGGATCTCCATAATTGGTAACGGGCGCAATGGGTGGCCGGTGCATTCACCAGCTGAATCACCATGAATGCCCAGCCAAAAGAATCGGGTCATGAGGCAATTTAGTGCGGTCGCCTGACCTAAATGTCTGGCCATAGAATTAAAATAAGCTGCCTGGAAAAGAATTTCTCGATGGCTCTTTGGTACTAATAATTGAGTTGTATCTTCTTTTGTCTAAGCGTCTAGGGTAACTTGATACACCCTGTTTTTAATGATCACAAAATATGGATAGGAGAGAGACCAATCAGGCTGGAGTTTTTGCCTATCTTTAACCTGCATTCTTTTGAGTGCATGTCTCAGTGTTTCATCACGCAACTTCTCAAGGGGAAAGTCTTTACAGTCAACGTGTGACGTAGTGAATTACATCCCCGTGTACACACCTTACCCTTACAGTGTGATTTGTTACCAATGTCGGGTCTTGAAGCAGACTTTGGTGGATGAAAGGTCTGATTACACCCAACATCCACCAAAGCTTTCCATGAGTACTTGGAAACGATGTTCTAGATCTTTCTTCAATTCCACCTGCACATGACGTTGTTCTTGGTGGTGAACAGCGAGTGCCTGGATGACTTCCGCATGTGGACTAGTAGACGGAGTGAACATTCTGGCAGCGAAGTTCCTTCTTCCTGGGTTTCGGCATCACTGTGATAAAGTTCGTTAAGGTGTGGGAAGAAGAAGACAGGGTAGGCGATATCAGGTAAGTAATATATTTTTATTTTTATAAATGCACAACATGCGTAGCTGTCTTCTACCGACTGCTCCCTCTCTTCTCCTTAATGCTGCGTTCACACCAGACGCGGAACGCGCGTCAAGTGCGAGTGATTTACATGTTAAGTCAATGAAAACGCGCAAATAGACATCCTGCGGCACGATACGCGCGGATGCCGCGGCACGAATGACGCAAATTGCGCAGGGCGAATTGAGCGTTTCGAGCGTTTCACGTGAATCTCTCGATTTCGAAAATCTGAACTTCAGCGTACGTTTGCGCCGCGTTAACCAATCAAAAGCTTGCTCTTTTGGGGGGCGTGATTGTGATGTAGAACCTGTTGTCGGTGTTCCGAGGGAAATACTCCAGCCTTCACCAACAACATTTCATCAAACTCGGCTTGTCTCAGTCAGAAGCACCGCTGAAAGCCTCCGTCATTCAGGTTAAGTTTCTGGAGGAGTTTATGAGCTGACAGAGCTGGATGCACCTCTAAAAGAATGTAGTGGACTCAGACACGACCCTAAACGTATCGACGCTGTTTTTCAGTCTTCATAAAGCACTTAAACACTTTTATTTTCTTCATAAAATCCATGTTAGCCATTTAGCTAATAAGCTAGAGAAGAGTCTTCGGGCGGACAGAAGCCCTGCCCATCATGCAAATCCGCGTCTGTTCTGATGTGAATTTGACACGCGAATGAAGCGGGGTTTGACGCGCGTATGAAGTGAGTAAACTGAAATGTTAATGCGGCTATTTACGCGCAAATAGCGCGATTAATCCGCGTGTTCCGCGTCTAGTGTGAACACAGCATAAGAAGGGTGTCTCTCAGGTCCAATTAATAGAATAAACAGGTGTTATTTATTTTTTCTTATTGGCCTGCTGATTAGCCGCTGGGCTCCGAGCATGCTCTCCCCACACATTGGGTATTTGATCATGCTTACCCCTCCACAATCACTTACCTACAGCAAATGACGGGGTAAGAATGTCAAACTTGCACGGTAGTTTTGGACTCTGAAGTGTGGCATGCCTGATGTCTGTTTAGTTTTGCATGTTTTCCAAATCCAATCCCAAAGTCAGATAGAAGTCGATGGATGTTTATTGATGTCAACCATGGCTGAATTGTACTAGGATCTTATGTGTTTTTTGTTAACTGGGCCACATACTTCAAAAAGAGCTGTGAACCAGAAGAACATCCCTGCCTATTCTGAATTTATTGCAAAACATATATGGAAATAATCTGGCCCATATTTGTTCAGCCAACCCATACCTACGCCACATGTGCCCGCTACCACATTTGGCCCAAATGTTCTTGCTATCTGGGTTCCCACTGACTAGATACAAGTAGACTGACTTTACCCCAGCACATGCTCATACCACAGTGCACTTGAATCACACTATCAAGCACTCAGTGTCCCACAGCACACAGTAAATAGCACCACCACCAGTTTGGAAAAGTCCAGTCATCCACAGGGGAAGGCCTCAGTTCCTGAAATAAATCAAAAATATATAAATGCACGAAAAAATAAATGCTCTTTTAGTACAATCCAAGATCAATATGTGGGTCAATCAGGTGAAAAAACATACTTTAGATGTAAATCATAGCATCTTACATCCAAACACACTCTGGATCCAAATACCCAACAGACTTGACGATAATAATGATAATAAACCCACAAAAGAATATCTAAACTTAAACAAGGAATGCTCTGCATAAATTTAAAACAAAAAACCCCAAACTGAAAATAATATTAACAAAACTCAAAACAAAAACATGGCACAACACAAAAAGGCGACGTAGTGGCGCAGTAGGTAGTGTTGTCGCCTAACAGCCAGAAGGTCACTGGTTCGAGCCTTGGGTGGGTCAGTTGGTGTTTCTGTGTGGAGTTTGCGTGGGTTTCCTCCGGGTGCTCCCCCACAGTCCATAGACATGCGGTACAGCTGAATTGGGTAGGTTAAATTTGTCCATAGTGTATAAGTGTGTATGAATGTTTCCCAGAGATTGGTTGCAGCTGGAAGGGCATCTGCTGCACAGAACTTGTGCTGGATAAGTTGGTGATTCATTTCACTGTGGCAACCCTGTATTAATAAAGGGACAAAATAAAGCCGACAATAAAATGAATGAACTAACACAAAGATAACACAAATACTGAATTATCTCGACGACTGGCTGATTTTAGCCCACTCGCGAGAGCAATTGATTATGCACAGGGACAAGGTGCTTCGGCATCTCTGCCTACTGGGGCTTCAGGTCAACCGAGAAAAGAGCAAACTCGCCCCCGTGCAGAGAATCTCTTTTTTCGGGATGGAGCTGGACTCGATCACCATGGTAGCGCACCTCTCCGAGGAATGCGCTCGCCTGTTGCTGAACTGTCTGAGAGAGCTCGACAGCAAACTAGTGGTCCCACTGAAGTTCTTTCAGAGGCTCCTGGGGCATATGGCAACCGCAGCCGCCGTCACGCCGCTCAGATTGCTCTATATGAGACCACTGCAGCACTGGCTTCACGATTGGGTCCAAGGACGCGCATGGCACGCAGGCACACACCAGGACTCTGTTACTGCGATGTGTCGCCGCACCCTCAGCCCTTGGAACGACCCCTCGTTCCAAGAGGCCGGTGTGCCTCTAGGACAGGCGTCCAGCCATGTTGTTTTTCAACGGATGCTTCCAACACGGGTTGGGGGTCCGTGTGTCGCGGGCATGCAGCTACGGGCCTGTGGAAGGGTGCCCAGTTGCATTGGCATATCAATCGCCTAGAGCTGTTGGCAGTGTTCCTCGCTCTCCACTGCTTTTTACCAGTGCTGGTCAGGACAGACAGTACGGCGACAGCGGTGTATATCAACCGCATGGGGGGTATGCGCTATCGCCGCATGTCTCAGCTCGCCCGCCGTCTGCTCCTCTGAAGTCACCCTCGGCTGAAATCACTGCGCGCCATTCACGCTCCATGCACGCTCAATCGTGCGAGAATGGAGACTCCACCCCGAGGCTGTTCAGCTGATATGGGCGCGAGTTGGGGAGGCCCAGATCGATCTGTTTGCTTCCCCCGAGAACGCTCATTGCCAGTTGTTTTTTTCCCTGACTGAGGGCTCTCTCAGCATGGATGCACTGGCCCACAGCTGGCCTTGGGGCATGCGCAAGTACGCGTTTCCCCCAGTGAGCCTGCTCGCGCAGTTACTGTGCAAGGTCAGGGAGGACGGGGAACAGGTTCTGCTAGTTGCGCCCCTTTGGCCCAACCAGACCTGGATATCAGAGCTCTCACTCCTCACGACGGCCCTCCCCTGGCGGATCCCTTTGAGAGAGGACCTACTCTCTCAGGGACAATGCACGATCTGGCACCCTCGCCCTGATCTTTGGAACCTCCACGTTTGTTCCTTAGACGTGAGGAAGACTTAGGTAACCTACCGACAGCGGTGGTTAATACCATCACTCAGGCTAGAGCCCCCTCCACGAGGCACACCTACGCCCTGAAGTGGAGTCTATTCACTGAATGGTGTGTCTCGCGCAGAGAAGACCCCCGAAACTGCCAGATCAGTGTTGTGCTCTCTTTCCTTCAAAAGAAGTTGGACAGCAGGCTGTCGCCCTCCACTGTCAAGCTATACGTGGCCGCAATCTCCGCTTATCATAACGTGGTAGCTGGCAGCACCGTGGGAAAGCATAACCTCATCATTCGGTTCCTTAGGGGTGCTAGGCGAATTAATCCAACTCGCCCCCCTCTCATGCCCTCTTGGGATCTCGCCCTCGTTCTCACGAGTTTGCGAGCAGATCCCTGTGAGCCACTCGAATCAGTATCTTCAAGATTTCTGTCCCTAAAGACAGCTCTGCTGGTCGCGTTGGCCTCCATCAAGAGGGTCGGGGACCTGGAGGCATTTTCGGTCAGTGACTCGTGCCTGGAATTCGGGCCGGATTACTCTCATGTCATCCTGAGACCCCGCCCGGGTTATGTGCCCAAGGTTCCTACCACCACCTTTAGAGATCAGGTAGTGAACCTGCAAGCGCTGTGCCGGGAGGAGGCAGACCCAGCCCTTTCTTTACTTTGTCCAGTACGCGCTCTACGCATTGATGTGGACCGTACTCAGAATTTTAGATCATCTGAGCAGCTCTTTGTCTGTTATGGCGGTCGGCAGCAGGGAAGTGCCGTATCGAAACAAAGATTATCCCACTGGATTGTGGATGCCATTTCACTCGCTTATTCGAGTCGAGGTCAGCCGTGTCCCCCGGGAGTGCGTGCACACTCCACTCGGAGCGTTGCATCCTCTTGGGCGCGTGCACGCTGCGCCTCTCTAACAGACATCTGTAGAGCTGCGAGCTGGGCGACACCCAACACATTTGCAAAGTTTTACAATCTGCGAGTGAAGCCGGTTTCCTCAAGGGTATTAGGTAACCCTTTGGTGATTGAGGAAACAACTCGGTAGGATGTTGAGACACGCTTGCTGCGCTATTTTCCCTAACACTGAGATACGTGCACCTTTTTATCTGTCAGTCTGTCTGTAAAGTTCCCTGTCAGATGAGCCCTGCAGATTCCTCCGTGGCCCCCAGCACTGACTCAGCGGAGGAGTCACTTGCTGGCCCACTACGTTGTAGGTCTGCCCGCTGTTCAGCCCGCGTTTTGGGTATAGGTGCCTGCTATGCGTGATCCCCACTAGGCGATCCCATATGCTTGTTCCGCCACGGTTAAGCCCCCCCCCGGGCGGACCCATGTCTTCCCTCTCCGCTAACCACTCTTTTGCTATGCGTACTCCCCCTTTTTAGGGCTAGTCCATATGTAAACTCTGCCATCTATCCCCCCTTGGGGATAATTAGCAATGCAGCACACCTGCGCAAGCTTAAGCTGCCAATCCATTTCATTCATTGGCCCGTTCAATACTCTTCAGACAAGCGGCTTCTGATCTGAATCCTCCCATTTCGTGGATTTTCACAAAAATCAAATCCATTTAATAGCACTTCCGTTCCCCTCCTCGGGGAACAAAGGGTTACTTCTGTAACCTCGAATGTTATCCACATAGACTGTAAAAATATGGACGTAGTATCCGTGACATCACCCATAGGTTTATAAAGAACCTAAAAGAAGCTACCAGTGGGCGTGGCCAACCATCGCCATTTTGTTTGTGCGTCATCACACCAACCAGGAGATGCCAAATAAGTGCAAAGATGCGGAGCGTGAGTGGAGCTAAAGATGCATTCTGGCATTGTGCTTAGAAAGGCTTTCTTATGGGAGAAATGCTTAATACTTCATTTCCTGTGATCTCGTTTGTGTTCTGACCACATGTGCTTGGTTGTACAATATATCAATAAAGTGTTTAGACTTTTAAAATCACTGTTTGAATTACTGTCAAATACTTCAGATATAGACTGCGTTAGTAAATGCAAGACTATTTATGAAATCCAGGTATAATGCTGTGTTTACACCAGACACGGAACGCGCGTCAAGCGCGAGTGATTTACATGTTAAGTTAATGCAAAAGCGAGAATAGACATCCTGCGGCGCGAAACGCGCGAGTTCGAAAACCCGAACTCAGAATCTGAAGCTTGCTCTTGTGGGGGCATGATTGTGACGTAGAACCTGTTGATGGTGTCCTGGGGGAAATCTTCCAGCTGACACCAACAACAAGTCATCAAACTGGGCTTGGCTCAGTCAGAAGCACCGCTGAAAGCCTCCGTCATTCAGGTTCAGTTTCTGGAGGAGTTTATGAGCTCACAGAGCTGGAAGGATGTACCTCTGGAAGGACCTATGAAAGGATGTAGTGGACTCAGACATGACCCTAAACGTATCGACGCTATTATTTAGTCTTCATAAAGCACATAAACACTGTTATTTTCTTCATAAAATCTATGTTAGCCATTTAGCTATGAAGCTAGAGTCACTGGGCAGACAGAAGCCCTGCCCATCACGCGAATCCGCGTCTGTTCTGAAGTGAATTTGACACGCGAATGAAGCAGGGTTTAACGCGCAAATGAAGTGGGATTTGACGCGCAAATGAAGCGGGGTTTGATGCGCGAATGAAGCGAGAAAACATAAATGTTCACGCGGCAAGATTTATCTGCACATTCCGCGTCTGGTGTGAACACAGCATAACACTGTATGATAATGCTTCAGATGATGTTCTAGAGCCTATAGCTTTATAATCAATCTGTCAGATTCTGGTGTGCTTTACAGGTCTAAAGAAAAATATAAATGATAAATGATCTTAAATAAAACAAACACATTTATAGAGATTGCATAAGTATATAATTTCACTCACCTGGGAAACGGAGCCCATGTGAATGGTTTGTGAGCACAATTTCAGTTACTTCTGTATTGGCTTCGAGGGAGAGCGGGAGGTTGCTGCTTGATTATCTATCCAGTTAAAAGCATTACCACATAACTGTTAAGGTGAACATTCATCCAAGCCACAATAGCCCAGAAAAATTCCACAGCCACACAATGCACTATAACAATGCCAAAAAGCAAATCTTAATATTGGCTCATTTAAACAAATGACAAAAAAAAATAAAAAAAAACATCATGCATCTACCTGTAGCTGGAAAGACATGCACCAAGCCAAAGCACAGAGGACGTGACGCATCTCAAGCAACAGCCAATCAGGCTTTAAAAAGGTGGTGCTACCTGCTGATTGAATGATTTCAATGTCAATCGTGCCACACCTCACCGTAACAATATGCTGGAATAGTTGGTTGTTCATTCCGCTTTAGGGAATCCTGCTCTTTAGGGACTGCCACTGATCTATTTAAACATGTATCGTCGTATCGTACGTATGGGGTGTTTTTTATAAGTTGTTTACATTTTAAGACTTTATATTTAAAAACAATTGTCACTCACATACTGTTTGCTGTATGGAATGCAAAAACTTTAAAGTTCAATATCTCAAAATCATTCAGAACACAGATAGAATCTTAAAATTTCAAAAATGTTAACCATTTAAACTTTTCAGTCATTCAAAACAATTGCTGGTATTTGTGCATTTTCTTTTACTTATTACTACTCATTACACCTGCAGCTTCTCCATGATGGATGTCCAGCGTTTTCCAGGCTCCGTTGACTAGACTGCAGCTCTGCACAAGACGTTTGGATAGAGGAGAAATTGTCATGCCCAACTGAGCCTGATTTCTCTCAAGGTTTTGTGTCCTTCACATTCTTAAGTTGGTGAAGTTTGTTCCTCGCCACTGGCTTGTTTGGTTTGGCATTTTTGGAGCCGAGCATCGATGGATTTGCTCTTCAGTTTTTAGACTTCCAGCAATGAAAATTAAATCACACTGAACTGAACTAAACTTAACTTCAACTCTAAAAACTAGAATGACATAGTTTAAATTTTTGGAGCTTCTATATCCCAAGTCTTCTGGAAGTTGCAGGAGTATCTCGCAAATGCAAAAAGACTCCCGGATGCCCGCAAATGAATGAATAATCTCCCGCCTGGTCCTTAAATGTGTTGCACACCCCTTTCCACCGCATCCCTCCTAGCTCTTCAGGTACATTATGTGCAACTCACCCCCACTGCTCTTCAAGCACCCACTCTCCTGCTACCTCCCGCAAATCAACTCTGTATCCCCCGGAAATGGCATTTCCCAACTGTCTGCAACTGATGTCTGCTATGTTAAGCTGCTTTACTTTTATTTAGCGTAAGGTAATGTTTTGCGCAATGACTCGATCTGTGTCTCAAAAAGCAAATTATTATCAGGACAGTGTGCTTCTTGATGTGTTAACCTATAAAACGTAAATAAATGACAGCCTAAATTTCTCAATCATTTTGTTTTGAATAGTTTCATTAATGAAATTATTCAATTGCTCTTTGAGCCTTTTCAGTTTTGTTCTTGACTGGCTACTGCTTTAACTTTGTTGCATTGCTAAATTATTTCCAAGGCTGCAAGCTTTAGGTTGATTTTCCCCTATAGTGGATATAGTGATATATAGTAATATGTTGTTCCTTCCTGAATCGCTTTTTATGATTTTTGCAAGGATTGACATGAAAACTGGTTTTGAAAAGTTCATTGCTTTTATAAAGTTCAAAGAAATGTCTTCCATACGACACTGATTTCTAAGACTAATGCTTTAAATGAGTTCTTTTTCAGGCTCACTGTAAGTCAAGCTGGAATTAACCATTCGGTTTTAGCCAGTGATAAATGAGCTGCGTTCTATAATTCTCAACTTTTATAAAATAGATTAATCATTTCTTCATTAAAGATGTATCCATTGGGTTGAGCAGCAGATTGAATAAGTAGCCGTCATGCCATCTCTCCCTAATATCAGTTCATCTCTTTCTGTCCAAGTCTGTGAGATATCGGGTTAATAAAAGTTCCAGGCACTCTTATGTCTTTAAGAACAATCTGAAGAAAATAGAGTCAGTGGTCTGATCATATGCACCAGCAGGTTGTTAATTTAATTTCAGGCAGAGTTGGTCAGACTCCCTCGGGGGAAATAGTTGGCATAAGAAAATTACATCAAGGTTCAGCTGTGCTGCTCCCCAACAATTTATATGCTTAACTTTAAGATCTAAAAAAAAAATACTAGAGGACCTGTGAGCAATATTAATGGAGTCTGTGTTCGCCATGATTCGCCATGACTCCAAGCAGTTTTACAGAAAGAAGGAAAATGGAGCAGTTTTTTTTTTTTTTAAATGCATTTAATATAATTGTTTAAAACATGTGCTAGAATAGTTGGTGGTTTGTTCTGCTGTGGCGACCCTGATAAATAAGGGACTAAGCCAAAGAAAAATTAACAAAGAGCTTGACACTGACCTTTGCAACCATTTAGACCTTGAACATTTTAACCATTCAAACTTCAATCATTCAAAACAGTTGCAGATATTTGTGCATTTTGTTTTACTTATTATTACTTATTACACCTGCAAGTTCAGTTTAGTTCAGTCCATTGTGGTTTAATTTTTACTGCTGAGAGTTCAAACACTGAAGAAAAACTCCACAGATGTGCAGCTCCACGGGCCCTAAACCATGCAAGCCAGTGACGACTACGGTGAGGAAATAAACCCACCAACCGGTGATAGCGAAGAATTATAAAAACCCAGGGCAAAAAGGCCATGCACAACCACCACTCTCATGGCCAAACTTCCTTCACAGAGCTGCAGTTCAAGCGCCACAGTGCCAGACGTCCATCGTGGAGAAGCGTCAGGTGGGAGAGGTCAATGGCTGATGTAGGCTTTCCCTTCAGGTTCAATGTGAGGTCTTGTCTGTCGCAATGATTTCCACCTCTCCATAACCCCCAGCAGCTGCTCAGGATACAGCCTGGTCCAGGATTATGGAAACCTCGGTAATAATAAAAAAACAAGTCTAAAATAAGCGCAGGTGCTATTCAAATTATAATGCCTTTAGGGAAGTGTTCCCGACTCTGGTTGTCCTAAATAATGCAGACTAACAATCTCTTAGGGGATTTGAATTTCTACAGCTTTTGTGTTTTATGTGGATGCTAATGCAAAGAGATGTGTCTTTAATCTGTTTTTTTAAGAGTTCACACTTAGCTGATAATTTATACAAGCTTGTTTGGCATGCTGTCCCGGGAGAGAGCCCCGAGCTCAAGGGATCCTCGAGCCCAGGGTTTTCTCCCGTTGGCAGAGCGACAGGGGAGCCTGAGCTCGGTGAATCTCAGAACTCCCCAAGTTGCAGTAATTAATCACTCGGGACAGCAGCCGCGTATTTATGAAAAAAAAAAAAAGCAAAAAGAATAGAGCTATATCCGGCTGCTAGATATAAAGTGGAATGAAAGATAGGTTCAAGCAGGAGACATAAAATAGGTAGGGTTATAAAGGGTAAAGAGACTGGAGCTATAAGGGGGCTGGACATAATGTAGTAAGATGGGTAAAAAGGCCTCCCTTCTAGAGGGGAGAAGAGAGGTAGATAGAGTAGAGTGTAGAAGAGAGGATTCTGGTAACTCCTGCGGAAGTTGGAGCTCAAAAGGACCCCTGTGGGGGTAAGAGCTTGGGGTCATGTCTAAACAGGAGAGAAGAGGTGATTGGAAGTAGAGTGTAGAAGAGAGGATTCTGGGTAAATCCTGCGGGAGTTGGAGCTCAAAGGTACCACTGCGAGGATCAGAGCTTTGT
Source organism: Danio rerio (assembly GCF_049306965.1). Taxonomy (NCBI): domain Eukaryota; kingdom Metazoa; phylum Chordata; class Actinopteri; order Cypriniformes; family Danionidae; genus Danio; species Danio rerio. The sequence continues at coordinate 48,732,917 of NC_133180.1, read as the reverse complement.
GGTTGGGTCTAAAAAGGAGAATAAAAGTGGACAATTGGACTTCTGTGCTTGATGGCATACTGTTTTCCAATAGCTGGCTAATATTTACTGCTTGGGTAATAATCTTTTCAGAAGTCAAATGGCTATTGGAATGGCTGAACACATTCCATCAAACAATCTGTTAAATAATGGATCGCATTTGTACTGTTAGGAAAAGGTGAGGGTTCAGTTTTATGGCAATAGCTTTGGAGTTTTGGCTGATATCTTGCTGGGAAATATGGTTGAAGACACAGCAAATGCGTTGTGGAGGTACTTTGCAGTGGAAGGTTTTGGTGTTGTTGTTTAAGCTGTTGATGTAGTTGTTGAAATAGTTGTAATAGTAGTTGTTGTTGTTGCTGTAGCTTGAATGGCAGAGTCACTCGCTGTTTTCAAGAAACGACTAAAAACTCAACCATGTAGTCTCCACTTCACTTCCTAATCTGCAATTGCCACTCTGGCTATACCACTAACTGTACTCAAGAAAAAATAAAATACTAATGCTTTCCTTCTTATAGACTTTACATAACTGAAACTTGCCCATAGCACTAATTCATTGTTGCTCTTATAGTTGTGTAAATTGCTTCCTTGTCCTCATTTGTAAGTTGCTTTGGATAAAAGCGTCTGCTAAATGACTAAATGTAAATGAAGCTTGTAGATTGAAGCTTGTAGATTGAAGCTTTTGTAGCTTGTGTACCATTTGTAGCTTTTTTTAGTTGATGAGCGGAGCAGAGCGTTCTTCTAAACGAAAATAAAATGAGCTGGTAACTATGGGTTTTTATAGTAGCTTAGGGCTCATATCATTGGAAGATAGTGATTAGCAAAATATGGGACCGGCTGTGATAAATCATAAGCACATGATCCTCTCGAAATTAGTTTATGAATAAACCTCACTTAAACTGACAAGAGTGTGTCTGCTTCCCGAACTGTACTAGGGAGGCTGTTCCAGAGTTTAGGTGAAAGATCTACTGCTTACAGTTGATTTTGATATTCTGGGAATAATCAATTGTCCAGAATTAATTAACCGTAGTGGATGCAAGGGGCTATAATACACCAGGAGCTCTTTCAAATCCTGGGCTACTAAGCCATTCAGGGCTTTGTAAGTTGTCAATAAAATAAAATAAAAAAGTATAAATTTTAATAGGGAGCCAATGCAATGATGAAATACCTGGAGTAATATGATTATATTTCTTTGTTCTAGAGTGTTTGTTAATAAGGCCAGCCAGGAAACCACCTTGTAACACATTACAATAATCTAATCGAGAGGTTATGAAAGCATGAATAAGCTTTTCCGCATCAGACGATGATAGCATATGTGAAAGTTTAGCAACATTTTTAAGATGAAAAAATTCGATTTTACAGATGCTTGAAATCTGGCCTTCAACTGACAGGTTGCTATAAAAAAAAACACCCTAAATTTTTTTTCACAAAGATGAGGACTGAACTATGAATCCATCAAGGGTTAAACAGTGTTTTAGGTTTTTGTGTGTGAGGTTTTTGAGTCCAATAAGCAAGACCTCAGTTTTATCAGAATTTATTAATAAGAAGTTTTAGTCATCCAATTTTTGATATAAGCTATACAATCTGTTAATTTTGTAAATTCATACAAGTTATCAGGTTGAGAGGAGATATAAAGTTGTGTGTCATCAACATAACAGTGGAAGCTAACTCCATGTTTTTAATATCACTAGCGGTAACATTTATTGTGTGAACAGTAAGGGACCAAGAACTGAGCCTTGTGGTACCCAACATTGAACTTTTGATCTGTATGATACCTCTTCATTAACTGATAGAAATTGATAATGTTCAGATAGATAAGACCTGAACCAGGCCAGTGCAGTTCCTAAAATACCAACATCACTTTCTAGCCTATCAAGGAGAATTTTATGATTGATTGTATCAAAAAGGTCCAATAACACTAAAAGAGAAATGCAACCATGATTGGATGACAGGAGGAGGTCATTTGTAACTCTTAGGAGTGCTGTTTTTGTGCTATGAAATGCTCTAAATCCAGATTGAAATTTTTCATAAATATTGTTTCTTTGTAGGAGTGAACATAGTTGAGCACATACTTTTTTTTTCTTGTATCTTTGATAGACAGGACAGGTTTGAAATGGGTCTAAAATTTACAAGTTCTTAGGAATCAAGCTGTTTTTTTTTTTTTTTTTTTTTTTTTGTCAAGAGGCTTAATTTAAAGGTTTTAGGAACATATTCTAAAAGTAGGGATAAATTCAAAATGCTAAGAACAGGTCCAGAAACTTTGGAAACAATTGTTTTAATAATTAGGTGTTATAGGATCTAGCATAGATGTTGTTGATTTGGACTAATTTACCCAGCTAGAAATTTGATGTTCCCAGAACGTTCTCAGAACGTCCCCATCGGTATTAAGGACGTTCTCTAGGGCGTTCCCAGGACGTTCTGAGAAGGTCAAGATGTAGAGTTCTTTAAAGGTGTGGGAAACGTTTTTGGGGGCCTGTACAGAACATTCTTAGAATGTTTAGGGGACCATACTTTTTTGGAAATTGTGACGTTCTCAGAACGTTCCCATAACATCCCCGGCGGTATAAGGACGTTCTCAAGAAATGTTACCAGGACGTTCTGAGAAGTTCACAATGTTGAGTTCTTAAAAGGTGTGGGAAACGTTTTTGGGGGACCTTTACAGAACATTCAGAACGTTCTCAGAATGTTTAGGGGACCATACTTTTTTTTTAGAAATTGTGACGTTCTTAGAACGTTCCCATAACATCCCCGGTGGTGTTAAGGATGTTAACGTTCGAGGTTACTAAAGTAACCCTTCGTTCCCCGAGGAGGGGAACGGAAACACTATAAGTGGATTTGATTGTTAAAATCCACGTATTGGGAGATTCGGTTCAGAAGCTACTCGTCTGAAAGAGTATTGAACGGGCCAATTAAGAATGAATTGGCAGCGCAAGCCTGCGCAGGTGAGCGGCATAAGCAATCAACTGAGTATATAAGCTCACCTGGCGCCAGCAGACGCCATCCTTTTTAAGCTGAAGAGACTTTTAACAGCTAAGGGACAGTCATTATGGCGACGGAGTATAGTGCTTCTGTTCCCCTCCTCGGGGAACGAAGGGTTACTTTAGTAACCTCGAACGTTCCCCTTCAGGGGGAACTCCAGCACTATAAATGGATTTGATTGTTAAAATCCACGTTTTGGGAGCCCATTGAAAGCGCCATAATGACTGCACCTTACCAACACCCACCATGAGAGAGTGGTCAGGCAAGCGTGACGCACCCAGATCATGAGAGGCGTGGTCCTCCAACGTGCCCTTGGCCCTAACTTATCCCACTTCAAAAAGAAGTTTTACGGAATAGGTATCTTTTTTGGGAGTCGCTAGCGTCTAGATAATTCTAGGAAAATACGACAGTACGTTGGGAAGCGTGCCATCCCAGTAGGGAGGACGCTGCGGAGACCATCCGCACCCAATAGGGGGAAACAAATAGCAGGCACCTATACCCAAAACGCGGGCTGACCAACGGGCAGACCTACTACGTAATGGGCCAGCAAGTGACTCCTGCGCTGAGTCTGTGCTGGGGGCCTCGGAGGAATCTGCAGGGCTCACCGAATGGGGAACTTTACTGACAGAGAGGAGGGTGCACATCTCTCCGTGTTAGGGAAAAAAGGCACCGCAAGCGTGTACAACACCTAACGAGTTGTTTCCTCAATCACCAAAGGTACCTAACACCCTTGAGGAAACCGGCTCCACTCGCAGATTATAAAATCTTGCAAATGTGTTGGGTGTCGCCCAGCCCGCAGCTCTACAAATGTCTGTTAAAGAAGCGCCACGCGCACACGCCCAAGAGGATGCAACGCTCCTAGTGGAGTGCGCATGCACTCCTGGGGGGCGCGGCTGGCCTCTGCTCAAATAAGCACATGAAATGGCCTCCACAATCCAGTGGGATAAACGTTGTTTAGACACGGCACTTCCCTGCTGCCTTCCGCCATAACAGACAAAGAGCTGCTCAGAAGATCTAAAGTTCTGAGTACGGTCCACATAAATGCGCAGAGCGCGAACTGGACAAAGTAAGGACAGGGATGAGTCTGCCTCCTCCGGGGGCAGCGCTTGCAGGGTTACTACCTGATCTCTAAAAGGAGTGGTAGGAACTTTGGGCACATAACCCGGACGGGGTCTCAGGATAAAGTGAGAAAATTCCAGCCCGAATTTCAGGCACGAGTCACTGACCGAAAATGCCTCCAGGTCCCCGACCCTCTTAATGGAGGCCAACGCGACCAGCAGAGCTGTCTTCAGGGACAGAAATCTTAAAGATACTGTATCGAGTGGCTCGAAGGGATCAAATCGCAAGCTCGTGAGAACGAGGGCGAGATCCCAAGAGGGCGTGAGAGGGGGGCGAGTTGGATTAATTCGCCTAGCGCCTCTGAGGAACCGGATGATGAGGTTATGCTTTCCCACGGTGCCGCCAGCCACCGCGTCATGGTGAGCGGAGATGGCAGCAGCATAAACCTAGAGAGTGGAGGGCGACAGCCTGCTGTCCAGCTTCTCTTGAAGGAAAGAGAGCACAACACTGATCTGGCAAGATCGGGGGTCTTCCACACCACTCAGTGAATAGACTCCACTTCAGGGCGTAGGCGCGCCTCGTGGAGGGGGCTCTAGCCTGAGTGATGGTATCAACCACCGCGGGCGGCAACTTACCTATGTCTTCCTCGCGTCTATGGACCACACGTGGAGGTTCCAGAGATCGTGACGAGGGTGCCAGACGGTGCCTTGTCCCTGAGAAAGTAGGTCCTCTCTCAAAGGGATCTGCCAAGGGAGGGCCGTCGCGAGGAGGGAGAGCTCTGATATCCAGGTTCGATTGGGCCAGAGGGGCGCAACTAACAAAACCTGCTCCTCGTCCTCCCTGAACTTGCACATTAACTGCGCGATCAGGCTCACTGGGGGAAACGCATACTTGCGTACGCCCCGAGGCCAGCTGTGGGCCAGTGCATCCGTGCCGAGAGAGCCCTCGGTCAGGGAATAAAACAACTGGCAATGAGCGTTCTCGGGGGAAGCAAACAGATCGATCTGGGCCTCCCGGAATCGCGCCCATATCAGCTGGACAGACTCGGGGTGGAGTCTCCATTCTCCAGAGTGAATCTGCTGCCGTGAGAGCTGCACGGTTGAGCATACCTGTGATGTGAATGGCGCGCAGCAACTTCAGCCGCGGGTAACTCCAGAGGAGCAGACGGCGGGCGAGCTGAGACATGCGGCGAGAGCGCATACCCCCCAAGCGGTTGATATACGCCGCCGCCGCCGTACTGTCCGTCCTGACCAGCACGTGTTGCTGCCCCAGCGCCGGAGAAAAACGGCGAAGAGCAAGGAACACTGCCAACAGCTCTAGGCGATTGATGTGCCAATGCAGCTGGGCACCTACCCACAGGCCCGCAGCTGCATGCCCGCGACACACGGCTCCCCAGCCTGTGCTGGAAGCATCTGTCGAAACAACAACATGACTGGACGCCTGTCCCAGAGGCACACCGGCCTGCAGGAACGAGGGGTCGTTCCAGGGGCTGAGGGTGCGGCGACACAGCGCAGTAACAGCGACTCAGTGTGTGCCCGCATGCCATGCGCGTCTCGGAACTCGATCTTGAAGCCAGTGCTGAAGTGGTCTCATATGGAGCAATCCGAGCGGCGTGACAGCCGCAGCAGAAGCCATATGCCCCAGGAGCCTCTGAAAATATTTCAGTGGGACCACTAACTTGCTGTCGAGCTCCCTCAGACAGTTCAGCAGCAGGCGAGCGCGCTCTTCAAGGAGGCGTGCTACCATGGTGACCGAGTCCAGCTCCATCCCGAGAAAAGAGATCCTCTGCACCGGGGCGAGTTTGCTCTTTTCCCAGTTGACCTGCAACCCCAATAGGCGGAGATGCCGGAGCACCTCGTCTCTGTGCGCAGTCAATTGCTTCCGAGAGTGGGCTAAAATCAGCCAGTCATCGAGATAATTGAGTACGCGGATGCCCGCAAGCCGCAGAGGCGCTAGGGCACCCTCCGCGAGTTTGGTGAAGACCCGCGGAGACAGAGAGAGCCCGAAGGGGAGGACCTTGTACTGCCATGCTCGACCTTCGAACGCAAACCGCAGAAACTGACGGTGGCGTGGAAGAATGGAGACATGAAAATACGTGTCCTTCAGGTCTAGGGCTGCAAACCAATCCTGAGGACGAATGCATCGGAGGATGCGCCTCTGCGTAAGCATTCTGAACGACAGCTTGTGAAGGCAGCGATTCAAAACACGCAGATCTAGGATTGGCCGTGACCCACCGCTCTTTTTGGGTACGATGAAGTACGGGCTGTAAAACCCGCTCTCCATCTCGGCTGGAGGTACCGGCTCGATTGCACCCTTCGCCAGGAGGGCAGCAATCTCCTCTCGCAAGACAGGGGCGGACAGGGGATTGACCCTGGTGAAATACACGCCCGTAACCTGGGAGGCCATTTGGAGAACTGTAGTTCGTAGCCGAGTCTGATCGTGCGTATGAGCCACCGCGAGGGGCTGGCCCGCGCTAACCAGGCGGGCAGAGCCCTCGCTAATGACGTCATCGCAGCAATCGTTGACGTACCCGCGGAGGGGCAGCGAGGAGCGGGTGTGCTGATCCGGGGAGCGCGAGCTGGAGGAGAGCGATTCGCTCTGGCTCCGCACCCTGACTCCGGAGGGGGGGCTTGGGGGCTGGGAAAAGGGAGACCGTCCCCCCAGCGCCCGTGAGCCGCTGGCGGAGCATGCAGACCTTGCAAGCTGAGAGGCGGCGCGTCCCAGGCTGGCTGGGCCTGCAGTGCCCGTGAGCCACTGGCGGAGTGCACTGAACCTACGAGCTAGAGAGCTGAGCTCAAACTGGCAGATTTCAGGCTGTCACCTCCGGAGAAGTGGAAAAGTGCCCTTTCATTTCATGGCAGTAAAAAGTGCCGTTGGAAATGGCGCCCCGCCCTCCAGCGGGGAAAGAGCAAGTTCCCTCCTCTCCAGATGACCTGTCCCAGGGACGCTTCGCGGTCCGTTGCCAGACTTAGCGGCGTTCTGGGCAGGGGGAGTGGCCTGCTTCCGAGGTGCTCGACGCGCTCGCTTCGCCAGAGGCGAGTGCGGGGGCGGTGCAGCTCTCGTAGGCGGGCGCCTTCGGCGAGGAGCAGGTATGGATGGCACGGCGGGCGGAGCGGGCTTACAGGGCCGCCGATTAGACATCACCCATCGGACTGCTCTCTCACTTTCTCGAATTCCTGGGTGAATTCGCAGACTGTGTCGCCGACCAGCTTGGGATATGGGTGAGTCAAGAAAGAGGACTTTGTCAACTTCGCGCATATCAACCAAGTTTTGTTAGAGGTGGGGCTTCTGGACCACTAGTATGGACATCGTCCTCCCCAAAGCACACGCAGCGGACTTAGTAGTCCGAAGAGCTTAGTCGGCTGCGGTGCGAAGCTCATAAGCCTGGGTTGGACCCACCCTCGTGCAGCTCGGCCAGCGCCTGCGCTTGGTAGCGCTGGTCGGTGGCTATCGCATGCAAGGCGGATGCAGCCTGGTCCGTAGCTTTGTAAGCTCTAGCTCCGAGGGAGCCGAAAACTCACAGGCTTTGGATGGGAGACGAGGCAGACCCCGCCAAGAAGAGGCGCTGCGCGGATTAACCGCCATCGCACACTTAACCTGAGGAATCGCCACATACCCCCTGGCCGCTCCACCACCAAGAGTGGTGAGGGTGGAGGGACACGCAGCACGAGCAGAAAAAAGGTGCTCTTTAAGACCGCGTGAGCCTACTGTGCGTCGCCGGGAAGAAGGGAACGCCCCTCTAGTCGGTCCGGCCGCGGAGCTGGGGGATAAACCATCTCCAACCCACGGCCGAAGCAGCCTGGGAAAGCACGGCTAACACATCCGTTTCAGTATCCGTTTTGACAGCGCTCACCTGCCCGAAGGGGGCGAGCGGGTCCGGATCATCGTCGGACAATGAAAGCCCACCCTCCGATGCCGCGGAGGACATCTGATCTCCGGTGTCAGCGAGCGTGAGAGCTACCATCTGATTAGACGGATCACTCCCAGCGCCCGAAGCTTGGATGGAGCGCTTGGAGGAGCGAGAGGTCCGCGAGCCCTTAGGAGGCGGATTTATCTCTCGCTGGAACCCTCAGATCTGCCCGAGCGCCCGCTGCAGAACAGGAGGCGACTGGGGTGGCTCGCTCTCTCACGAGAGTTTGCCGCGATCTCAACTGTGCGACGGTCATGGCATCGTAGTGACGACATGAACCGCCCCCGAGCACCACATTAACATGCTGGACCCCCAAACATGTAATGCAGTGATCGTGCCCATCATCCGGAGCCAGGAAACCCCCGCAACCAGAAACGCACAGGCGGAGCGCCGTCCTGAAAAGGACGTGCTGCACGACTGTGTTGCTCTTTTAGGATGCTTTGCAACAATACGCACCGCTCTGGAGGACCGGACCCAAAGGGACGCCAGGCAAGGGAGAAACCCAGCTCGACCATCTGCCGCTGCGTGGACTCGCTCTGGACCGGGAGACACTCGTTCGCTCGAAGTGGCTGTAGACAGCAGGAGGAACCCTCATGAAGCTCGATCAGAAAAGTCTCTGAAGCGAAAAGGATAGCGTCTGCTGGCGCCAGGTGAGCTTATATACTCAGTTGATTGCTTATGCCGCTCACCTGCGCAGGCTTGCGCTGCCAATTCATTCTTAATAGGCCCGTTCAATACTCTTTCAGACGAGTAGCTTCTGAACCGAATCTCCCAATACGTGGATTTTAACAATCAAATCCACTTATAGTGCTGGAGTTCCCCCCGAAGGGGAACAAGAAATGTTCCCAGGACGTTCTGAGAAGTTCACAATGTTGAGTTCTTTAAAGGTGTGGGAAACGTTTTTGGGGGACCTTTACAGAACATTCAGAACGTTCTCAGAATGTTTAGGCGACCATACTTTTTTGGAAATTGTGACGTTCTTATAACATGAATTGTGCTGAACTTGAATTAGATATTGGATATGTACAAGTGTTTACTCGTTGTTTTTGGAACCAAGGTGTGCAGTATGAAATGTAATCTTATTATTGTTTTTATATGTATGTAACTTATTTATCTATTTTTAGTATGGAGAGCTCTGCTGTGACATGTGAATTTCCCTCCGGGGATTAATAAAGTCAAACTAAACTAAACTAAACTAAACTAACATCCTCGGCGTTAAGGACGTTGTTTAGTAACGTTCCCAGATTGTTCTGAGAAGGTCACAATGTTGAGTTCTTTAAAGGTGTGAGGGACGTTATTTGGGGGACCTTTACAGAATGTATAGGGGGCCAGACTTTATTGGATAATGTGACGTTCTCAGAACGTTCTTTTAACATCCTTGGTGTTAAGGCCGTTGTAATGTTCCCAGAAGGTCAAGATGTGAAATTCTTTAAAGAGCCCATATTATGGTTTTTTGAAAATAACCTTCCATTTAGTGTGTCACACAGCTCTATGTGAAGTGAAATGTCCAGCTAAGGCTTAAATCTGTAAATGTACAGTGTTTTAAACTGTTGATTCATATATAAAAGAGTCGACTCTTATTGCTTCAAACGAGTCGCCTTGATACCGAATCATTAGGTGTTTCGCCATGACGTATGAACGAAACCAAGTTATTCACGTGCACGCGCAAACCCGGGAAAATCGAAACTCCACCGGCCCCGCCCACAACAACAGGATAACAACAAAAAGAGGTAGACCACGAACGCTGCAGCAAATTCCGGTTGAATCATGTCGCGTAGACACTGTGCTCTTAAGTGTGAGGGAAAAGTAACGCTTTTTTCCCTACCTAAAGTACAGAGGTGAAGTTGGTTTTATATTCGCACATTCGTTTAATTAGAAGTCTATATTGTTTACCATGTAACTGTATATATTAGATCGAAATAAGCATGCAAGTATGAGTTCTAAACAACATTAACCTAATTCACTGTGAACAATGACTTGGAGAGTCATTTGCTGCTAATATGTTTTTTCTATTTAGAATTTGCAAAGAATACTTTTCTGAAATATTATTATAGAGAATGTCTGAATATCTGAACATAAAACCAACTTTACCTCTTAATAAATTGATATTTTAAATGAATTATGTTTATGCCCCATGTAATTTTTATAGATTTTTTTTTGTCCTTTTTTGTATAGAGTACATCACAGCAGACCATTTCAAGTGGATGTGCACGTGTAGATGTGGCTTGTCAGACTGACTCTCTAGAAACTGTGAATGTGACTACACAAACGGATGATATAACAAAAACATCTGTTGGCACACAGCTGTCCTTAAGAACGCAGAAAGAGTCGCACTTTCGGAGTAAAGGTATAATTTGTATAAATGTTGTTGTATTTTCATTCAGTAATAAAGCTCTAATTTATTTTAATAACACTCTCTAAAGCTTATATTTGTTGAAACTAAACTTACATAATTGTCTTTTTAAGGGTCACAGGCAACAGTTAAATGTGAAACTGTTGGCACAATAACGACGTCCTTTGATGTACCATTTGCCTCAACACCTATAAAGGCTCTTGGTGTCAGCACAACCAAAAGACCTCATCTGGAATTGGAAGAGGAGGAGGTGGAAGAGGAAGACTCATACATAGACTTTGAGACAGAACCTTATGACTCAACTTTTAAACCAGACGACACAACCATTTCACAGGAATCAGAAATGTTGTAAGTAATATCCTTTTTATAGGTTTATTATAAGAGGATTTATTTTAAAAATTTACAAATAATTCTTTATTTACTAGGATTGTGAAAAGGCCCATGTATGGAGATGCAAAATACATTGTTTTTGAAACATGTTTGCGGGAGCTGTTTGCAACGTGTCCAATTTGCAAATCAAAGTGTGATACGGAGCAACACCGCATGGGCACATATGTTGCTTTCAGCCAGATTTGCCCCAAGTGTATGTACAACAGGAAGTGGCAGAGCCAGCCAATTGTTGGAAGTACACCGGTTGGAAACGTCCTCTTATAAGCAGCCACTTATTTTACAGGAGGCTCATTTATCCAACTACAGAAGGTAGTAAATTATTTTATGAATATCTGATTTTATGAAATCAAAATTGTTAATATTATCTATGAATACACATTTTTTTTCTCTTGTATATATTTTTAAGGCTGTGCAATTAAACTTGTTCCAGTATGACACATTTCATCGACATTGCAGAAGTTTTTTGGAACCAGCAATTGTTCATAAGTGGAAAAGTGAGCAGCAAAACATAATAGCAAAGTTAAAAAGGGAGGAAAGACTGCTATTGCTGGAGATATGCGTGCAGACTCACCAGGTATGTCATGCGTTTTTCTTAAGTTATTAAACCATTATTTTAGTATATTCTCACGTTGAATTTTATTTATGCTCCCACTTTTTGGTGTAGGCCATTCAGCCAAATTTGGAAGCTACACAGTAATGGACATGCAGAGTAATACAATTGTGGACCTCCAGCTTGTTCAGGTGTGTAAATTCATATATATATATATATATATATATATATATATATATATATATATATATATATATATATATATATATATATATATATATATATATAACATTGACTAAAGATGTATTACAATTTTTAAATAAACCAATTTTAATATTGCTATGCATTTTTAGAGCAATGAGGTTGGAGGTAGCTACCATATGGAGAAAGAAGGGCTGAAGAGATGTCTGGATCTACTGGAGAACAACGGGTTAGAGGTGGATTACATTGTCACCGACCGTCATCCACAGATCCAGAAGTACCTCAGGGAGCGCAAGATAACCCAGTTCTACGATGTATGGCACTTCGAGAAGGGTTAGTATTTGACATTCTAAGCACATTTGAATGTACAGTGAAATAGGTTTTTATTCATTATTGTTTATTATTATTCATTTTTTTTTGTTTAACAGGTTTGTTTAAGAAATTAAATAAACTGGGAAAAAACAAGGAGTGTGAATTGGTGAAGAAGTGGCAACGTAGCATCAGAAATCATGTTTACTGGTGCGCCACTTCCTCTACATCGGGACCAGAGAAGGTGGCCAAGTGGACTTCGCTGATTAACCACCTCCAGAATGTGCACACGCATGACAATGCTTTATTCCCAAGTGTGCACATCCACTTAGAGCTTCAAAGGACCCAAAGAAATGGTTTCAACCAGGTAGTTATTGTTAATTTGTCACTTTTATACACTTTGTGTTTCTTGCACTACTTATTGAATGAATAATTGGGTGAAGTTAATTCTACAAGAGAAAGTACTATTACTTACAGTTTCTAATAATGCAGGGTCACAGGCTCTCTTCAAAGTTGAAAGAGTACTGTGCAACAAGAGGGTGCTGAAGGATGTTGAGAAATTGAGTCATCATTATCAGACATCTTCACTTGAGGCTTTCCACAGCCTTATTCTAAGATTTACACCAAAAAACGTTGTTTTCCTGTTCATGGGAATGCTGTGCAGGTACTCAAAATATTACAACATATATCAGTTTGCTTTTTTTGTTTATTCTCTTTGTTAATTGTCTGCTTTGCTATTATAGACTGTACCTTGCAGCGTTTCATCACAATGAAAACGCAAACCGTCAACAAGCCACAACCGCTACAGGACAAGCAATGTACAAAATGGTGTTGCCAAAATCAAAAAGAGGGGAATGGACAACACGGGCATTAAAAACAGAACCAACCTATAGTAAGTTATAAAACAGTTTTATTTTTAGAAATAAATAAGTAATTTACATTCAATAAATATATAACAAAATTACAATATAAATTATAATTATAGGATATGTTGAGGAGCTACTGAAACTGGTCTTCGAGGTCATCATTATGGACCCCTCTCCATTTGTGGATGAATTGAAGAAAATTCCCATTCCCAAGCCCCTTTGTGCAGAATACGACAGACCAACAAAGGAAGAAGCCATTGCCCATCACAAGTCTCGGTTCAGTCAAGAGGGGGTCGGAAGCCAACATACCGACCAGCCTGATCTGGAAATGCCTGCCGTATCCGGGTTACAACACAGCACGGAATTACAACACGAACACTCCGACCCAAGTAGCCCCAGCACCAGCTGACAAAACTGCGGTACGCCAGGTAGCGGAACTGCCTAAAAGAAATAAAGACTTTTTTTTAAAAATCTGTGTGACAATTTATTTTGGGAATAAAGATCGTTTGATTAACATATCTGAATCAATTGTCATGATTTACATGTTCTTTTTATCCCATATCAAAGTGGTTGCACTAATGTTATTATTTGTGGGGTTAAACAAAATGTACTTACTCTGTTGTTCTAAGCCTTAGACGCCCATAATCACATTGGTAAATGTTATAGATGTTCTGCAGTGTATATGGATTCAGACAGTTGGGTTCAAAGCCTGGATGGTGTATCATGCATGTTGGTGGGTCTGGAATCTGGTTAATCCTTCTTGTAACCTACGATGGTAAGATTGGGGGGGGGGGGGTGAAGTTTTCAGACAACAAATACTTGTATAATAATTCATAATAACATAAGTGTTTGGATTGGCATACAACTTTAACACTCCAAAACAAACTGATATGATATTACATGTTTATGCATATGAATAATAATGATTACATTTTGTGGACAAAACAATTTCCTATGTGACAATAAATAAAAAATGTAAATTTTTATAATAACTTACAAGAACATAAATGTTTGTAGTGGCATAAAACGTAAATCTAAAACAGCTTGCTATGATATATAGTTACATATGAATAATACATATTAACTTCAGTAGACAAATAAAATTGTCTATGTGACCAT